>NC_090926.1:438820624-439523957 GCF_040938575.1 Ambystoma mexicanum
GTGATTCCACTAGTGTGACATGACCAACCGCTAATGAACCCTTTACTTTGCAGCAGTGTCAACTCCACATCTTCCAGCTTTACAGTTTAACAATGCATAGTTATGAGAGTTATCTGTGATCTATGGCTAGCTGTGGGAAGTGGTGTAACTATGGATTGGAACATGTTAATACCTCAATAATGATTTTACTCGGGCTGCAGCCTGTTATGGCTTGTATGTGGTCTTCACTGTAGTTTTGAGTAGTTGATATGTAGAATCAACCTCCACCCATTAAAGGTGTTGCCAGCAACAGCCAGAATCTTCAAGCACCTGCAGCACTGTCACACTCTATTAGAAGAGTCATTCTTAATGCAACCAAGGTTCAGAGAGGAAGCTTCCTTCTGTGTGGCATTGTCTTTATAGAGTTGTCATTTTGTGTATGTTTTACTCAACTTTCGGACATTTGAACATGCCTATCATTGTGCAAGGAAACAGTAAGATGTGGCCCTTCTACTGTTCTGTCAGAACGTTTGGGAACATCAATCATGATAAATCATCTAGATCCAGTCTCCTGGGATGATGTGGATGATGTGTATTGTAAATTGCACAAGATGGTCTGGCCCATTCTGGGATTTAGTATTTTTGGCTCATTTGTGGTCTTATATCTTCACTGCAGCTGTGATCAGTGGTTGTCCATAATCAACTTCCACCCAATAAAGGTGTTTCTAGCAACAGCCAGAGTCTTCAAACACTGACAGTACTGGAACACTCTATTTGAAAAGTTATTAGACATGCTATAGAGGTTCATAGAGGAGGCTTCATTTCAGGTGGCATTGTCTTTTTAGAGTTGCCATTTTTTTATTTTATGTTTTGTTCACCAGTTGCTTTTGAAAAAAATATAGAGACTATTACTGACCAGATGGACTAATCCCCCTTAATAGTGAACTAAACATTAATAACATCTTCCTCCAGTCATGTATTGTAGGTCCCTAAGTAGTTTAGCTTCGTTTACAACTCTGGCATTTGCTCAATTTGAGCCAGACCTAATATTGTGCAACTATTTTATAAAGAGCATACATACACTTAAATTATGTATCCACATTTTCAATCATTAACTACCACTCTTCTCTTATAGCAATGCAAACAAATGTTAATTCATCATTTATGTGAGCAAATCACAATGTTCTAAAACATACTTGTAGTTTTCATTAAATCGTGGAAATATCAATAGTGACTGAAAAGGTAGCTGTTCAAAGGGCCACCACTTATTCGTCTAATTAAAGATATATATTTTCACATTCAACTTCTACTGCTACGATTCACTCACTTTTTTCAAACACAACCCAACTTGTTTCATTCCTCATTCACTCTGATTAAGAACAGATGAACAGGAATTTCATCAGGGGAACACTAAATTACAATTCCACAACATGTATACAGATTTTGAGCAGGTATGTTATTTTGACATCAATATTCTGCTTGTTTCTGTAAGCTATCTTGTAGATTAACAATGTTTTCTCTTTGTCACTCTTCTACTGAGTTTCTTAACTTTTCTCTTTTATCACCATCTACACTGGGATTTCGCCCATTGGCGATCCTATGCGGAACTCAGCCACATCTAGGTCTAACTTTCAGTGCTCTCGGTCATTTCTTCATGTCTTCTTTCCATTGATAAACTTTTATTTAATCAGTGTTGGCATTCTCCTTCTAGTGCTGCTGTACTTCAAAAAGATTCACCGTTCGTCCCACTGTGTTTGCATCTTTTGGGTAGTGCGTGTGCCAATTTTCAATTTTTTTTGTGGCTTCTCGAGTTCAGAGGTCCATGGATTTCCTCACCAGTTGGACATTTGAACATGTCTAACATTGTGCAAGAAAGCACTAAGACATGGCTCTACAACATTTCTGTTAGAAAGCTTGGGAACATCAATCATGATAAATAATCCTTTGCGAGTCACCTGGGATGATGTGGATATATTGGAAAATGCACAAGATGGTCTGGCCCATACTGGGCTACAGCTAGTTTTGGCTTATATCTTTACTGGATCTGTGAGTGGTGGTTGTGCAAAATCAACCTCCACCCATTAAAGCTGCTGCTACCAACAGCGAGAGTCATAAAACACCATCAGCATTGCAACATTCTATTTGAAGAGTTATTAGAAATATAAAAGAGGTTCAGAGAGGCAGCTTCATTGTTTGTGTCATTAGGTTTCATTCCACTTTTGCTGTTCCGGTAGTAACGTTGCCGGTAACCCGTAAGCACAGCCTTTTGAATGCACGGGCACTATTCAGAAATGGTGCCAGTGCATTTGCCTTCCCCATTCCCATTGAGCTCTATGGCGCTCAAATGGGAATGGGGAAGAAATGTTTCCGGCGCATGGGAATGGGCGATTATCATTTCTGGCAAGGCCGTAATGACTCGGTAATTGCCCATTCTTGGGCACCCGAAAAATGTGCAAGTTTGGCGGTAGCCCGCCAGTTTTACCGGCAAGGCTACTGCCAAAATTGTAATGAGGCCCATTGTGTTTTTTTTTTTTTTTGTGTTTTCCTCACCTGTTGGACATTTGAAAATATCTAACATTGTTCAATAAAACACTAAGACGTGGCTCTTCTAATGTTCCATCAGAAAGCTTGGAAGCATCAATCATGATAAATCATCTGATGTGAGTCTTGTGGAATGATGTGGATGGTGCGTATTCGAAATTGCACAAGATGGTCTGGCCCATACTTGGTTGCAGACTTTGTTGGTTTAAATGTGGTCTTACATCTTCACTGTAGCTGTGAGCGGTGGATGTGTAGAATCAACCATCAACCATTAAAGATGCTGAAAGCAACAGCTAGAGTCTTCAAACACCCGCAGCACTGCAACACTCTACTAGAAGAGTCATTAGAAATGCTCGAGCGATTTGTGGCATTGTCTTTTTAAAGTTTTCATTTTTGTTATTGAATATTTTCCACACCAGTTGGACATTTGAACATGTCTAATCATGAGAACAGCAGCAGCAGTGATGTTTTTTTTTACAGTAGATACCTGTGCTCAGATTATAGGCCATGAGATTTTACATTTTGATGTAAATTACCCTTGGTATAGAGTTCCTCTACATTGATGTAAAGGAACTGGATGAGGTGATTGTTCAAATTAGAGGTTGCAAAAGTTTGTGATGGTTTACTGGAAGCTTCTATCTGAAATATCTTACAATAGAAAACACACATAACTTTGTTAATATCTTTCTTTCTTCAATGCTACTTGACCCAGAAATACTGCCAGCTGATAGTGAAAGTTTTCTGGGCACACTGATTCTTCCTTGGAGTTAAGGCGAATATTTAAAGCGCCCCAGTCATTGCCACATTTAGACACACATGCATCTTCGGTAGCTTCATCTGTAAAACTTTTAAAAAAAAATATGTACATATATATGTCGGCAGCAGCCTTGCAAAGATTCATTTTAGTATACATTGGGCCTCATTACAAGTGTGCCGGTCCAGTAACATTGGTGCCGGTAAGCTTACCGAACTGGGACACTACGAGTCTGCAGGTAGGTGCCGTGCCGCCTGCCAGGGTCAAACCTGGTGGGCAGAACGGCACCTGCCCGCAGACTTTCACTTTCAGTGTATTTTCACGGAAGCACCGGCACAGTTAGGACTCAAATGGACTCAAATGGGAATGGGGATTAAAATTTTCCGGCGCCTGACTTCACGACCTGCCGGGGCTGTAATTCCTCAGTGTTTCCCTGAAGACAGGTGCTGGAAAAATGTGCAAGTCCAACGGCAACCTTCTCGTTTTACCAGCACAGTTACCACCAGACTTGTAATGAGGTCCATTGTGTGTAGTCTTTGTACACAGTTACAGTAACACTTTAATAACTTTCTACTCTTCTACTTGTCAAGTTAAGTAAATATTCAAACAATGTTTTTTAAATATAGGGGGAATTTGGGGGGAATGTGGTTGTACATTTTCTTTTTATTTTACTTTCTACACATGATACATAGTTTTCATTAGCGCAATTGTCTGTATTATTGATTTCAATTGTGAATGGAATAACAAAACTCTTGAAGTTCAACTAAATGGGCCTCATTACGAGTCCGGCAGTAACCGCAGCAATAAAACCGCCTGGTTACCGCCGGACTCGTATTACCATTCCGCCTCCGGGACTCCCGGAATTACCAGGGCATTACAGCCCCGGTGTCCCGGGAGTCACGGAGGCAGAATGGTGTTAATCCCCATTCCCATTGAGTCCCATAGGACTCAATGGGAATGGGGAAGTGGAAACATCGGCACCATCTCGTGATGGTGCTGGTGTTTCCACGTCCGCCTGCAGGACTCGGAATCGGGCGGTCCGGAATTAACAGTGGCGGCAGGTTTACCGCCAATGTTAATTCCGGACTGCCCGACCCGTAAGGAGCCCCATTATCTTTAGTTGCAGGGACTGTCATGGGAATTAGTCTTAGCAGTGCATGGTGGTGGCGCGAGTTATGGTTGCTTAGCTTACCATAACCGGCAAATTTCTAGGGTTTCTCGGTTATACTTAAAACCATAACATCCATTTAACAAAGTTTTTTCACTGAATTTCATAGGTTTTTAGTTGCACAACTTAACCATAATGTCCCGTTAGCAAAATGTTTTACTGTATTTCATAGGTTTTTTATAGCGCAACTTAACCATAACATCCTCTTAAAAAAAGTTTTTTTCACTGAATATAGATATAGATATCATGAATTTGATAGGTTTTTAGTAGGATTCCCTTAGTTTATATACATGTACCATGCAACATACTGAACCCCCTCTCCTATGGTAGTGGTTGTGTTTTCCACAGACTGTGCACATGTCCGCAGATGAACTTTTTCAACATCAACACTATCCAAAAACTCAACAGGTATCTTACATTGTTCTGTCATGCAATAAAAACAGTGAATATGTTCAAAGATCAGCATATATATAAATTACATAAATTACATTAAAAAATAAATAAGAAGTGCAAACTGTACATGTAAAACACCAACAGTCCAATTACATAGCATATGAAACATAATGGAATATACCAACAAAAAAATAGCATGTGCCTCCAGCAGAATTACCTCATAGAAACTACACAGCAAATATCAACAGCACACCTACAAAGCAGTAACAGCAAAACAAACAGAAAAACTGGTAAGCACACTACACTTATTCCTATATTAATAAGCTTTCTGTAGTTGGATATACTGAAAAATTATGTTCTTATTTTTTTACACAGAAATGTCTAGTACTTTGGAATGGCTAGAAGAACATTTTCCTCAGGACGAAATGACTGAGAACAGTGATATTAATGGTAGGCACTACACTTTTCTAAATAAGCAAATTAATAAACATTATTTTATGTGTACTTAACACATTTTTTTTTAACAGAACATACAGCCAATAAGAATAATACTGAAACAGACACTTTGGAAAATCTTCTGCAGCGTTTAGAGCAAAAAATGGATCAATTAATAACCAATTTTATTATATTGAAAAACTTTGTAGAGAACCATATCATGGAAAAAAATTAATGTCACTGTCCTACATGTACCTGTACCCCTTCTCCATGTCCCAGCCAACCATCCCCAAAAAATCCCCATCACGAAAAACGTTATGATGAGACTTCAATCCCTTCCTCCCCTACCATCCAACATGTTTGTACAAACCCCTAATTCCCCTGTATTTGTATCAATTTCTGCTTCCCTCTCTTTCATAATTTTTATATTTTTATACAATAATAAAATATTATGTATGCTGTTCCTATATTCCTGTGTTTTTTTTTTTAAAAGGCTGGTAAGGTGTCTGCGGACAGTGCGACTGTCCAGGATGTCCGCAATAACCAAAATAGGTGTCCGCACTGTTTGCAATCAAAATCCACTATTTTTCAAAATAAGGTGTTCTAAGAACATACTCCCTGTTCGCATTGTCCGCAATCAGAATGAATATGTCCGTAGAACACATAGCCTGTCTGCCTCTCCGCCTGTCCGCAAAGTTGTGACGCACTTTTAATTACCTCGGGGACACGAACACTGTCCGTAGAACACTTGCACGCATGCGTACAACTGACCCCGCGCATTTGGTGTCCTACAGACACCCATTCCATTCGCGAACATGTCTGCGACATCATCATGTTACTGCACCCGCGCTAAGTGTGGTTCCTTGTTCGCAAACACAGTTCGGGCCCACAAACACCAAAAAAAAGTGCTTTTTTGAGCAATCTAAGGTATTTTCCTGTGAAACCTCACCCTTGCACATGTCCCAGACCATGTCACTAGCAATCTACATACTTTTTGGAACTTTTTGAATCCTTTTTGGTGTTTGAAGTGTTCGCGGACAGTGCGGGTGTCAACAAAGAGCTCACCAGCACCCCTGTAAAAGGCCACACCGCAGAGCTGCTTCTCATTCTGTCCAGGACAGACACTGCCAAATTTTATATTCTGGAAATTGCTGCCTTTGCTGTGCCTCCTGACAACATTGAAGATGGCAACCATGACTGCTGCTGCTCCTGCTGGTGCTACTTCTGCCTCATCACCACCCTCAACCCCTCTACCACCACTACCTCCCCAAGGGCATGGAGAGGGGAACAGGCGTGAGGTTGTAGAAGAGGATGAAGAGGATGATCATGATGAGGTAGTGGAAGTCCCTACTACTAGCACTCACCGTGAATCTTGGGTGTGGTGGTTGTTTGCCACTCTTGATGGAGTACCAAAAGCTTGTGCAAACAACGTGTGCTGCGCTCAGTGCTGGTTGGTGCTGAGTCATGGCAAACCAGGTTTGTACAGCAACGGTACTACCTCAATGAGGTGACACCTAAGGTCGTTCCACCGTAGAGCTGTTTGTAAGTTTGTACCCTGCGATAAACGTAGTAGGTTGAGTTCCTCTGCAGCATCCTCTGTTTCTGCTCTTGCCACCACAGGAGGAACTCCTGTGGGGCAGCACATCCCTTCAGCTGCCTCACAGGCCATACATGAAGCTGTAGACCCTTACCTTTAAAGGGTCACAGTATTGTATATCTACTGCGATGCAGTACTCTGCAGGGGAGAGACCCTTTGAAGTGCTTTTGAGGCTGCGGTCCGGGAGCATGAGATGGGCTGCCCACTTCCTGATTAAGGCCCACCCTACATCTTTATCTCTCCACCTGCCCTGTCTTATCCCCGTGGTTGGTGCTGCTTCCTTACCCTCCCTTCCCTGCCCTTCCTTTCCTTATGTGTCATGTCTGAAAAAACAAAAACATACAAAACAACAAAAAACAAACAAAAAAAGGTTCTTTTCAGAGCTGCCTTTCACAGTCCAAAAGTAGAAGTGCCAATGAAATGCTGCAGGGTTCTGTGCATTTTCAGAAATCCACGGACAGTCCACAGACATGTACATTTTTTGGGGTGCTGCGCTATCAAAACCATTGCACTCTTCTCTGGGAGGAAGTGGTGGCTCTGAAAAGAGCCTTTTTGTGGTGTTTTTTTGTGTTTCAAAAACTTCAAATCGTCAACACCTACTGGAAAAAAGATTGCTATAATTCCAAAAAGGGTTGTAATGCATTTTGTATATTTCGCAGAAAAATCTGATTGCCAGTATAATTCAGATGTTCTCTATCTCTGCAAAAAATGTGTGTACTATTAAAAATAATATTTTCATTATGAAAAGAGGACATGCCAACATCTCACAAAAAGGCACAAACAGCCTTGTTGACATTGTGCCTCACTTTCTCCATTTGTGGACCAAATGAAGAAGAATGCAGCTACATTTGTCTCGGCGCAATACAAAAAAAAAATAAATACTCAGGAGTTTGGAAACATGTCCATGACTTTCCTAAGTCCTTCTTTCATTGCAATGGCCCTCATTACAACTCAGGCGTTAAGGGTTAACGCCACCGTTAACCCTTAACGCCTGATTCTGATGTTAACGCCTGCTTTTAGCAGGCGTTAAAATCCATGGCGCTAACCCGCCATAGTGCTAATTACGCCGCCGTAATTTACGGCGGCGTAATTAGCGCCTTCCCCACTCCCATTATGCCCTATGGGGCAAAAATGGGAATGGGGAAGGGAAAATGGGAAATGGGGTTTTACCGCCCCACTCACCTTGGAATGGGATGGTAAATCCGCCATCCACCATGGTGTAAACAGAGTTTACACCATGGTGGTAAAGTTGGTGCACTTAGCACCAAGGTTGTAATGACCTCCAATTTCTGGATGATGCTGTGGCACAAAAAGGTACCAAATTCAGCCACTTCATTCCACGCACTCCATGCCAGCGCACTTCCCCATGAGAGAATCCAAGATGTACGGCCACTCCACAGCGATGTGCATGCACCTCTAACCAATGTATCCACAAGTCTCCCAAAATCTACACAATCTTTCTTCTGAAAGACACTGCCATAGCTCTCTGCTCTCCTCTCAGGAGTCAAAGTCTCTCCTTACACATCACACCCAGCAAACCTTATTGACCAATCCCTCGCATTGCACAGTCTCAAGAGGTGCCCCCATCACACATTTGGGGTGAGGGGGGTGAAAGCTAGCAAAAATTGTGGGAGAGGCCCCCAGTGGATGGGGCAGTAAGGTTTGGGCACGCTGGGGCCAGATTGGCACACCAATGTGCCCCTCTGGGCCAAGGGGAGTTGGGTTACCAAAGGAAAAAAGTGAAAATGGTGGAACGCATTTTAGAGGGGGCTGTGGGGCACCCCAAAGCGACAGGGAATGTTCTAATATGATCGGGCGTTGACCCCCAACCTGCAATGGAGTGGGTGTCATGTCTTGCAGCCTTCCCTGGGACCAGATATCTGCTCCTAGGAAGGGACGCCTGAGCCTAGGGAGGAGTGCAGGACAGCCCCACCCCTGATCTGCCCCCAGGAGGGTTACATGAGATTCACTGCCCCTCCAATTGGGGTGGGGGTGGAGAGGTGCACCCGCCTTCACATTCGAAAATTCCCCAGCAGTGTAGGGTGCCCCTCAACCCCCGCTAAAAGGCAGCCCGCCATTTTGAATTATTTTCTTTGTTTACTAAACTTGCCTTGGTGCAGAGGGGAACATTGGTGTGTCAATCTGGCCCTGGGGTACCCACACCTTGCTGCCCTACCCACTGGGATGCCTGTCCCACAATTTTTGGGGGCCTTCTCCTCCCACCCCAAATGGAGAGGGGGTGTACCTCATGCAGCCATTTGCAGGAGGCCCAGGAAGTCCTGCATGAGGTGCCCCTGCCACCAATTTGTGGTCAGAGGGGAGAGGGCCCCCTAAAATTGTGGGACAAACCCCCCAGTGGGTGGGGCAGTAAGGTTTGGTCACACCAGGACCAGATTGGCACACCAATGTGCCCCTCTGTGCCAAGGGGAGTTGGTTTGCCAAAGGAAAAAAGTGGTGGAACACATTTTAGGCGGCCTGTGGGGCACCCCAAAGGGATGAGGAATGTCCTAATGGGATGGGGTGTTGACCCCCCACCTGCAATGGAGTCGGTGACATCTCATGCAGCCCTCCCTGGGACCAGATATCTGCTCCTACGAAAGGACGCCTGAGCCCAGGGAGGAGTGAAGGGCAGCCCCCCTTATCTGCCCCAAGGGAGGGCTACAAGAGATGCACCACCACTCCAATTGGGGTGGGGATGGAGAGGGGTGGAGAGGGGTGGAGAGGTGCACCCCCTTCACATTCGAAAATTCCCCAGCCGTGTAGGGTGCCCCTCAGCCCCCACTAAAGGGCAGCCTGCCATTTTGCATTATTTTATTTCTTTACCAAACTTCCCTCATGCAGAGGGGCACATTGGTGTGCCATTCTGGCCCAGGGGTGCCCAAACCTTACTGCCCAACCCACTGGGGGGCCTGTCCCACAATTTTTGGGGGCCCTCTTCCCCCGCCCCAAAATGAGGGGGTGTACCTCACACAGCTATTTGTAGGAGGACAAAGGAGGCCTGCATGGGGTGCCCCTGCCACCCATTTGGGGTCAGGGGGAGAGGGTCCCCATAAATTGTGGGACAGACCCCCCAGTGGGTGTGGTTGTAAGGTTTGGGCACCCTGGGGCCAGATTGGCACATCAATGTGCCCCTCTGCGCCAAGGGGAGTTGGGTTACCAAAGGAAAAAAGTGAAAACGGTGGAACGCATTTTAGGGGGAGCTGTAGGACACCCCAAAGGGAAAGGGAATTTTCTAATGGGATGGGATTTTTACCCCACCCCAACCCCTAGCCGCAATGGAGTGGGTGCCATGTCATGCAGCCCTCCCTGGGACCAGATATCTGCTCCTAAGAAGGGACACCTGAGCCCAGGGAGGAGTGCATGACAGCCCCCCCTTATCTGCCCCCAGGGAGGGCTACATGAGATGCGCCTCCCCTCCAATTACGGTGGGGGTGGAGAGGTGCATCCCTCTTCACATTATAAAATTCCCCAGCGGTGTACGGTACCCCTCAACCCCCGCTAAAGGGCAGCCTGCCTTTTTTAATTATTTTCTTTGTTTAACAAACTTGCCTTGGCGCAGAGAGGCACATTGGTGTGCCAATCTGGCCCTGGGGTGCCCAAACCTTACTGTCCCACCCACTGGGGGGCCTTTCCCACAATATTTGGGGGCCCTCTCCCCCCTCACCCCAAATAGGTGGCAGGGGCACCTCATGCAGGCCTCCCTGCGGGCAGATATCTGCCCGTCAGAAGGGGCAAATGGGAATTCACTGGGGGTGAGGTTCAGTAGACGGTTCCATGTGATAATATCGCCGCAAAAATATTGCCATCCAAAAATGTTGCCATATTTCTGCAGCCATATTACCCCATGGAACCTGTGGGGGAAACCCCCGCAACCCCCATATATTCTAAAAGGGAGCGGGGGACACCCCCGCAACCACAAAATCCGTTTACCCCATAAATTATCCCCACCAAAAATATTGCCTATGGCCGTTCCCGACGACAATATGTACGGCGATATTTTTGTTGGCGATAATATTACCTGATACCCAGTAGACCACCAGGGATGGCTTGCAAGGGTGGGGCATGCTTGCAAACTATTTATTTGTTTTTGCTGCTGTGACCGTAGGTAACACATGTTTTTTGTTTTGTGCACTGCTTTTTCTACGCGAGCAGCTGCAAAGTTATGTGAGTACTGTTTTTAATTATTCTATGGTTAGAACCCACTGCCAGTGGGGTGGGTGGGACTGGGGATGAATTATTGGTGGTGTGGGTGAGAATGGGCCATCTGGGCAGATATGTTGGTGGGCTGGGACACAATTGCAGGCCACAAATTGCCCCCAATGCCAGCAGAACATTGGTGTTTCCCTGGGAGCAGATCCCTCCCATGTGGGTTGTCTGTCTGCAAGCCCAGACTCTACTTCTGGCTGTGCTAAGTTACAGATGTTACATCTGGGGAGGAATGGGGATCCTGCCGGGGCTCCCTGGAGCTGCTACTGTGTTTAGGGGATGGTACACCCACATGGTACATGGATGTCCAAGGCCAGGGACATCACCTCCAACCATCCTGGAGTTGCGGCTGGGCTGCATTACAGCTTTTCCCTTCGGGAGGTATTGGCACACTGCCGGGACTCCCTGGTGGGGAGAAGATGTAACGCAGGGCAGCCAGGGCTCCAGCAAAGTCTCCGGTAATATCCCTGGCCTTGGGCACCCTTCTACCATGTGGGCCTTTGCCTGGGGTTCTGGTTAATACATTCTGGGCCGATTTGCGTAAGTCAGACCTCTGTGGATTCCCACGGGTGTCCTCTTTTGGGAAATGCATAGGATGCCCTGTTTTCCTTGCTGGCTTGGACACCCAAGGCCCATATCTGTATGGTGTGCCCGTCTGGAAAAAATGTGAAATTCAGCTGTCAGAACAGACTTGGTGGTAGGGGTCTTTTAGCCTTTCCCCTTAGCGCCCAGGTAGGTGCACCGACACACGTGAGGTACCATTGGGACACCTGTGGGAATGCGGGACGGTAGGCCATGTGTTGTTGGCAGCGTGTTTTGGTGGGTGAGTCGAGTGAAATATGTGGAAAATGCGTTTTTTTTTTCACCCGATTTCAGACTTTTCTGGGATTTCAGGGTAATAAATTCTGGGCTGATTTTCACAAGTCAGACCTCTGCAGATTCCCACGGGTGTTCTCTTTTTGGAAATGCATGGGTTTTCCTTGGTGATTTGGACACCCAAGGCCCATATCTGTATGGTGTGCCTGTCTGGAAAAAGTGTGAAATTCAGCTGTCAGAACAGACTTGGGTGTAGGGGTCTTTTAGGCATTCACCTTGGCGCCCAGGTAGGTGCACCCACACATGTGAGGTACCATTTTCATCGAGACACATGTGGGAACGCGTCAAGGTATGACATTTGTTGTGTTTGTGTGGTTTTCATAAAGTTTTGTCCCATTTTCTGGTGCCCTTTGTCACACAACCCTTTCATTTCCCAAATGTGCCCTACATATAGTCGCTGCTTTAGGCACCATACACTTTTGTAACCTGCTCAAGTCACCTATCATTGAAAAGGTCTGCCTGTGCTCTTTCAAAAAATGTATGCTTGCCGTTCCTCACCACATTGGTTTTCCTGATTTACACATGCTAAGTATGTCTGTTCAGGCCGTAAGCATAACATTCCTGTGTACCATGGCTCAGTGTTTGGCGTGTGGTATTGCTTGTTTTGTGAAACACTACAAAAAATGTGTACTTTCCTAACTGTAAGAGTCGGGGGAATGTAGTGTAGCATTGTTTTTCTCAAAATTCTTAGAAGCCATTGCCATACCAAGCCAACCATGTCCACCACACACCTTTTTCTTTGTCATTGTCCCCTAATCTATGGCATTTTCCCCTAACTAGTTGTTGCCCGACCAATGCAAATCACCCCTTCCTAAACTTGGAATATGGTCTACTTTTCAGAAATATATGCCTTTCTGTCCTCCAATTTGGCTTTCCTACCCTTTTCTTCCATTCCGTCCATGCATGTCCAATTGGCAAAAATGGCTAAAATCGCCTACCTCTCACAACATGGTTGATAACTACATCAAAATAATGTTTTTTTGTTTCCACTCAACCTGTTCTTGAAAGCCAGGGAATTGGGGAATTCAACACAGCAAACCATTTGTTCCTAGCTCTTACAAGAAAAAAAAAATCACAGGCTTCTTTGTACATCATTTTATTCGTATTTTTTGAAAAAACACAACATTTTCACACTTTTTGGTTATTTTCTCTCACCCTCCTACAGCAATTTAGGATTCCTGGGTGGTGTTACATGTAGGAAAAAATGGGCCACATTTGGCCGAGATATCTCATGTAACAAAAAAGTTACAAGGCATTGAATGGCCACATACCGAAATCACCAAAAAAGGCATTGGCACTGGGTGGAAATACCCATCTCACTTAAAGGGTTAACATAATCAATATTGTCATTGTTACAAGACAAAATTCCACTTTTCAACAAAAAGAACACTTCCCTCTTTTCACCAAACACCTTGCACCAAATTAGAATTGTCCCTTAGTGCACTAGACAGTATTTGAGAAAGAAATCTCTTTCTCATTTGGAACAACCTCCATCACAGCCTGAAGCAAGTTTTTAGGACTACTCAATAAAGTAGGAGCATGGATGTATCCCAAATGGACACCACCCCAATGCAGTACCACTACATCTGGATTCCTCCACATGCAGAAAGTTGTGCAAGCTCCAACCACAGCCTGCATATTGTAACGAGGCACAGTTGACCAGAAAACCTCCACTCCTTCAAAACCAATACCTCTCTAAACCATCCACAAATAAATCCTGCAACAACCAACACCCTCACTTTCCTCACCTCTGCCATCTTCACTACACACACACCCTCTCTTCCTGCAAAGAACAACTTCAACACCTAATTGGCTAATCCCTACAGTCCTCTTCCCAAGCTGGATTTGCTGAGAAACCCCAGATGTGGCCCACCCTGTCCGTGAACAGCCATGGTGTCTGCGGAGCGCGTAACACTGGGGCAGCTCTTCCATCCTTTCCACTTCACTCTCTGCCCTCTCTGCACCATTCTCTCATTGGTTACTGTTAAGTAGTCACACAACCATCCACCAATCACATCCAAGTACTTTACATCTAACTCCATCATCACAGTTCAGCACTTTAGATGCACTGTTGATCACTCTGAGTACAATTCGTCTGTGATTGCAAAGCACCTACAGCAACAACTACTATAAAACTCTGCAAGATTTCTGCTTGCAGATTCATGCACATCCACATGCATGAACACAAACTACAGGTATGAATATTGTCTGCACAATACACTGACAGCTCTTGTATAAATGCATATAATTAAGGTAACTGTCACTTACACTGTATAACCCGTAAAAAAAAAGCTTACTGTCATTTCTCCCACTGCTATGATCAAGTGTGACTTGCAAAGCTGTGTGCTCTCCAAAATTTCATTTACCCATATTACTAATTGTAATGTGCAAACTGTTATTCTCTTCATTCATTCTGTCATTTGTGTAACCACTGCCCCCTATTTATCCATATTTCAAGCATAATAGCATTTCATGCATTATAGTGCATAGGATGTACATACAATGTCCTTTCTATACATTATGGGCATTTTACATACAATCTATCATTTGAAATTCCTTTAGAAATGATTACAATAATATTCAGGCACAACACACACAGCTGTCTAACAAAGTGTCATTTCATGTTAAGAGATGGGAAAAATAACAGTATCATTGTAAATGGCAACAACAATATTCAAATGCATGCAATTAATGGTTTCTTGTTCTATGTTGTGATATGGGTAAATAAAAACGTGTAAAGCACACACCATTAAAGTGACACTTGATCATAGCAGATGAAAGCAATGCCAGCACAGCATTTTACTACTTATCCAGGGTAAGTAACAGGTATCCTGCATTGTAAATACATACATTGCATACTTTTCACCAGATTTCCTGCCATTCACCCTGTATAAATAGCAAGAAAAACATACTGTTATTTCTCCTATCTCCTAACATCAAATATAACTGCCTTAAAAAGCCAAGTCTGCTCTGTGTGCTTACAATTGTAATCATTTCTAAGGGAAGTTCAACTGACAGATTCTAAGTAAAATATACAGAATGCACATAAACAAATGAAGCTGCATCTACATGCTATGCACAGTTATCAGAAAGCACTACCACTGCAAAAACAAACAAATACATGTCAATATTAACAACAGTGCTATTAACACACATTTACTTTTTCTTTCACAATTGCAGTGAAGACCACTCACCTGAAAACCAGCAGCATCTGAAGTACGAACCAGAACTCAGAAGCAACCTACTCTTTGTGCAATACTGCCATAATGTTCTAACTGTTATGCAACAACTGTACATTTGTATTAACCGTGCAGCATTAGATTCAGTATTACTAATTGCCCCTCAGCAGATGCACACTTTGTATAGTCAACAGTCATCTGAACACCAGTATAGTAACACACAAATATGAGAATAGCCTTTCCACCCTGAAGTAACAGCCCATTGCTCAATAACACACTGCTACATACATACCTACCATCATACTCAGACACTCATGCACAATGCGCACATACATTGCACATGTCCCAACCCACACTTTCTATTTTCTCAAACAGACCCCAAAGAATGCCTACCAAAAAGCAACTCCGTAGAAAGCAATGTAGAAGTAGAGAAAATCAAAATATAAGTGTCCAAAAATAAACATCCACCTCTAGCAGAATATATACAAAAAGATCAAACAAAACAGCTAATACAGTCACTAAGCGAAACAAAAGCAGCTTCCAGTAAAGAAATATTGTCTCCTCTTTCAAAATGTAAAACTAAACAGAAAGTTATTAAAAAGACTGCAGCTAGCACTAGTGCTAACACGGCACCTATACATCTCGATGTAGCTACAAGTAAGCATACCAAAATAATTATTTTACAAAAAATGTTCCGCCACAGAGTCCTTCAGAACCTTATCAAAACAAAAGAGAAATCATGCACAATACTTAAAATCTACCACAGAAAATTAATCCAGGAAGCTTTCATAGACAGTGCAATCCTTCTCAAAAGGAAAATAGTTATTTTAGCTTTAAACAGAATGAAACCACTAACACAGCTAACTACTAAACTATGAAAAAGAATTCTCAATAAACGGAATATCAACAAAGATAGCTTTGCAAACATTGGTAGAGGCGAGTGCAGTCACACCACCAGCACATAAACATATTTCAATGAAGAAGCATACAAACAAAAACAAACAAACCCAATTGCCATACATAGCAGTGGACGAGGGTATGAAGCACTTAATAATACCATTATTGAACAAAAATATCCCCACAAAACTTATTATCAACTCTCCATTCCACTGAAGGAATGTGTCCGGTCTACAAATGGCCGTGCACATCAATGTGTAACATAAGCAAAACATCTTTTGTATCTTTACATCAATTCCTCAATCTGCATGTGAAAGACAAAGGGCCTCATTACGAGTATGGCGGTAAGGGATAGCGGCCACCGGTAACGAGACCGGTGGCGGTGATCCCTTACCGCCATACTCCGAGTTCCCTTTGTGCCCTCACCCTTAACGCCTGCTTTGAGCAGGTGTTAAAGTCGAGGGCGCAAAGGGGCCTCCAAGCCAATAACGGTGACCGTAATGAACGGTCACCGTTATTTGCATCTTCCCCATTGAGCCCTGTGGGGGCTCATTTGGGAATGGGGAAGAGCCTTGGTGAATGGGGAATTACCGCCCCGCCAACCTTGGAATGGGGCGGTAATTTCGCCATCCACCAAGGCGCTGCCGGTCCGGGTACGGCGTCAACCAAGGCATTAATAGCGCCATTGGTTTGCGCTGTACTCGGAATGAGGCCCAAAGACAAATTGAAAATAAAACCATTACAAAGTATGGACTCCTGTTCAGTGCAAACTTATACAGGACTACAAGGACATTCATTAGCCTGCATGTCTGGACCTATTTGTAAAAGCACCTTCCACCATATCAAAATTATATCAACACACCATTTAACTATAAGAAATATGGTTCATAAACTGTACTATGCCAAAAGTCCTGCTTTAGCACTAGCCAATTTAAAAAACAATCTTCTACATGGTACAGCCAAAGAAGTACTCGAAGAAATAGAGCATATCCTGAGAAAATATTTTGGAAGTGAAAGACACTTACAAAATCCAATAGCTTTACAACTAGCAACAATTATACAGATGGCAACCTTCTATTACACACATAGAAAAAAGAAATACTAACATTTAAAAGCGCATCTGCTGAAGTACCAAACCATGTCTGTGTGTTTGTTGCCTCAGGACTTTTTATAAAAATAACACAAAAACTGTAGACATAATACACAAAATAAAAAACAAAGACGATTCCAAATGGTTCGAATTAGCCCTCTATTTTATAGCAGAAAACACATATGAAATTACTGACCCCTTAACACTTTGCAGTTACTGCACTACAAAACTTGACAACAACCAAATACCTACACGTGCTATCACAAATAACTTGGAATTATTCCCACTACCAAGCCCCCTGCAACAATTTAACTTATATGAGAGCATCATAATACGCCTTCAACCAAAACAGCAAAACTACCTCCCTCTAAATTACTAAAAGGCATTTGTGGCAATGTAGTTTATTTGCCATTAGATCTCCTAGAAAATTTACACACTCTGGGAGTGCAACGTCCAATAGATCATTCTTTGATTATCTTAGTAAATGGGGTAAATACAAAAGACAAAAAGAATTGGCAACAACTCGTCAATTTACATAAAGTTAGAGAAGCCCTGCAATATCTAAAAGACAACAATGAATACTACAAAGAAATAAATATTGAAGAAACCTGAGGGAAAACACCAAAATAATTCAGGACTCATCGGGAACTGGTCAATTTCAACTTCTAGATCATAGTACAGAATCCAATATTTTAGACCAATTTACAATTCACCCATTACACTCTAAAGACATCATAGATGATGCACTGGAAACATACCAAATGCGACAAGCCAAAGAATCTCCAATCAGCATATGGAAAAAAAAGGATAGAAGCACAATCCTTTCCTTTACTCCTTCCTACTGGAAAAGGAGGAAGGTACGATAAAAGACCCACACAAATAACAGCATCAGAATGCCGCTTTTTACGAATATATTCTGAAGACCCCCAATTCAGTCAAAATGTGGAATACTTATTCCACCTTCTCTTTGAAAGTGAACTAGCAACTCTATGCTACGCAGTTGCACACACATAAAAATCAGGTACCAATTTTCAAAATATGTCAGCTACGCAATTACTACAAAAAGTGCAAGAAAAAGGTGAAGTTTTTGCAGTCAAGCATTACAAATCTCTTAGCAAACAGGTGTAGTAAAAAAGAATACTGGTTACAACGTCATGCAGATGTACGCTGTATGACAAGAAACCTTGGCCCACACACTTGGTTTGTGATATTAAGTTGTGCAGAATATGCATGAGAAGATGTACACAATTTCATATGCATAGCAAACAAAAACAAATCATATATATAAAAACACTAGGAGAACTCTGCTGTCTAGATCCTGTACATGTATCAAGATATTTGCATCATTGCTTCATTGCTATGCTACACTTCATTTGTAATAAAACTGTTTCTCCCCTCGGAGAAGTGCAACACTTCTTTTGGAGAAAAGAATACCAAGCCAGAGGAGCACCACACATCCACATGCTATTATTGATTAAAGATGCTCCTAAATTTGGTCAGGACAGTGATGCCACAGTTTTGCAGTTCATTCAAAATATGTCACTTATGAAATCCCATCAAAAACGACACATAGTAACCTTCATGCACACATTTTACAATTTCAAAGACACAGATTTGGGAAGTATTGTCATTGCAAATATAAAAACAAAGGGGAATACTACACCAAATGCAGCTTTGGTTTCCCTAGACCAGTTATAACAACCAGTTTTCATGGCCACTGGTCAACGGCCATTCACTTTATCTCCTGCAGGGTCCCAATGGACCCAGTCTTGGCGCCTCTAGAACCAAGCTTCAAATTGTGCTCTGCACACAGTATGCTCAGGGCACGTGCATCTAGGCCAGGTGGTGCATTACAAATGCATGGAAGGCACGTGCAGAAAACAGGGGGAGTGGCAAGGTGAGGCCACAAGGCGGGTCCTAAAGGGAGTGGCTGGGGCCAGGCTATATAAGCCAGCTCCACCCGCATGGTTTCGCTTCACCTTAGTCTGCTTGCACCGCGTAACGCTTACCACCGTCTACCGATCCTTACCTGTTCAGCACGAGCATCTTCAGTCTGCAAAACCCTTCCAGCATTTTACCAGGAATCAGCCATGCCATCGCTGGAAGCACCGCTGCCCGCTTCCCACTCTGCAGCTGCCACGCGCATCTTAACTGAGGTCAGCCACGCCATCGCTGGAAGCTCTACTATACGCATCCGACTCTGCAGCTACCGTGCGCATCTTAGCTGAGATCAGCCTCAGCATCGCTTGGAGCACTTCTACTCGTTTCCAAACCAGCACCAGCCGCACGCCTCTTACCTGTCTCCTCGAATCCACTTCAGGCAGCGCCTTGCACCTACCTGCCCCGAACTCCCGAGCAACACGGGGCCATCTTCCGACACAGCATCCTAGCAGATCTTCTCTTCTGGCAGCCGGTAGGAGTTCAGGGAACTGCTTGCCATCACCTGCAAAGGAGACAGAGAGCACATGGTTAGCAATTGCATAAACTCTAAATGCTGGGCAATGCAACTCGTGAACCTGGCGCATCATCCGGAAAGTCAATTTACCACTTATAGTTTTTCCAGTTTGGACTCTCTTCGATCACCACGCACTCATGGGCCATCTTCATACCTAGAGATAGAGGAAAGGACAATATAACATTAAGGACAGTAATCATTGGGGAAAATCACCACAAAGGATATGGACAATAATCATTGTCATAAACACCTACCTTCAAGGCGGAACAGGTCGCAGCTGGTCTGGACCTCCATGTACGGACCAGTGAGGCACTAGTGACGCAACTAGGTCCATCCACAGCGCCCCTGCTGAGAGAAAGCAGGACGGAGAGCTCAACCTTACATTAAAACAGGTGAGCTTGCATGGGCAAACTCTTGCTCACTTCATTCTGGCACGAAAGGGTTGAGGGAGATCACAACACCACCACACCACTCTCACTGCCTCTCATCTTCTCTCAGGGGCAGTACCAGCATCCTGAGTCTTCAATTTCGCAGCAGCTGGGAGAGAGAGTCGATCCAAGGGAGCCAAGTCCTGGGAGTGCTCCAACCATGCCCCAACGTCCCTGCAGAGACCAGGTGACTGTATCACCAGTTAAGTTAACAAGTTCATGTCTTCAGTTAGACATAGTGTCAAAGGTAAATCACCTAAGAACACATATTACAAAAAAACAGAATTATCAAAATACATCAATGATTACAATGCAATCATTGCCCTCCAACGGAATGTAAATATAGATGTGCAGTACATTGCAGACAATTCCACTGCAGTTGCACAATATGTCACAGCCTACTTAACCAAAGCAGAAAAAAACAGACAGACCTTAAAGACCTCTGGGATGACATGTCATCTTACAAAACACTAGCACAGAAATTGTACAGTTTAAGCATACAAATGCTCTACCATAGAGAATGTGGCTGCTATGAAGCTGCAGACCATTTAACCGGTGCTGCCTTGTATGGAAAATCTGAAAATATATTATGGCTAAGCCTTGGTCATGCTAAATCTAGAAAAAAAGTTCACAAATCATCTGAAGAAATAGAAACAATAGCCAAAAATGATCCAAATAAAAACAACGTACTAAACACATACTACCCAAACAGAAGAACCACTTTAGAAACCATTTGTCTATACCACATAGTACAAAATATCATGTACAAAAATAATATTAAACCAGATGAAAAGAAAGGTAGATACATAGTGGAAAATTGTGAAGGCAGCTTAGTGAAACTTACCAAACAAAGCTTAATTAATCATATCAAACTGTCATTAAAAACTCCTCAACATAAAGAACTGTACTACATTTCCCTGCTACAACTTTTTAAAACATAGATAAAAGAAGAAGATTGACTCCTATGAAGACATTTTCAAAGCAAATGAAAACACTTTAACAGACGTAAACTTTACACAGTACAAAACAATGTTGCACAATGAACAGCAACAAGAAGACAAACTCCAGGCTCAACTAGATGTGGACACTCCTGAAAGGAATCAACCTTCTGTAACAGGAAACCAAGAACCAATTGGACAGCCACTAACAGCAAATGAGGCAGAAATAGCCATGACTGAAGTAGAAAACACCATGTGTCAGTATGAGCAATCTATAGAAGACTTTGCTCTACGAAAATCACAACTAAACAATAAGCTGCATAGCATTTTCCAAGAAATAACAAAACAAATTGAACATGGTGCAAACCTATACTGCTATGCATGAGTGGTCAAGCTGGTTCAGGCAAAACATTCTTAACCACAATTATCAGCAAGTTCCTCCAACAATTGACAAACAACAAACTGTCAGCTGCTGTAACTGCCTACAACATAGGCAGTGTCACTTTACACTGATTACTACTCCTTCCGGTAGAACATCAAAACAAATTAGACTATAACAAGCTTTCTCCAGAAGCCGCAATGGAACTACTCAGAGTTTTCAAAAAATGAAAATGCAGCTAATACATGAGGTAAGCATGGTTTCCAATCTAATGTTAGCCTTCATTCACCTCAGATTACAAGAGGTCATGGAAACAGACTATGAAGAACTCTTTGGAGGAAAACACATTATAGTTTTCATAGATCTTCAATTAACACCAGTTACTCCAAAGAACTGCCAAGAGTTGTACGGCATAGTGTGTGCCCTAAGGTTTTTTAAATAGGACCATAACCAGCATTTATAACGTGCCTATACACAAGCGTTTTAAGGCGTGAAGAGGCAGGGGGGGGGCAAGAGGAGACAGACAACGATCCTACTAGGCCAGGTGTCATTCAGATCGCGCAAGTGCAAGGGTAGAGGGGAGGGGAAAAGTGCAAGGGGGAAAGGGAGAGGGGAAGTGCAGTATATGGTTAGTAGAATAGCACAAAATAAATAATAAGGGCCAGCTGGTGGCAAGTGCAAGGTAAGTGCAGACAAGTGTTGGAAGGGGGGCTGTAGGGATACAGAAACAGTCCCACAGTGCAGGGGTTGCCAGGGAGGCAGTGCGGGGGAGAGTGGCTGGGCAAAGGACCGAGTTTGGTGGGTGGCCCAGTAGCAGATTCAGTGCAGTTTCAGTAAATTTAGCAGGGTAGAGGGGGAGAGAAAGCAGAGGCAAAGAGGAAGGTTTTGAGGTGCTTCCGGAACTGGAGATGGTTCTCCTCAATTTTCAGGGAGGCAGGAAGGCTGTTCCAGAGGGAAGCCCCTGCTGCGGAGAGAGATCTACCCCCAACTTGTTGCTTGGAGAAGCGGCTGACCCTGAGGGAGTTGGAGGCGGATGAGCAGAGAGCTTGAGAAGGAAGATACTTTGGAAGAGTAATACACTGCATGTATAAAAAAGAATTGTGGATGGTTCGAATGTAATGATACTACCATCACTCTAAAGCAGAGATTACCAGCAAATTGTGTAAATGCTTACTTAATATTCTTAAAACCAAAATTTGATAACTAATCTGTGTGTGAGCATCAACAAAGCTTCAACTTCAAACCTATGAACAGTTAGAATATGCCAACAGGTATCTAACTGCCCAAAGATGCTGCAACAAGCAAACAGATAAATGAATACCACTAAAATGAAACAAGAAATAAACAGTTAGAATACACCAACAGGTATCTGACTGCCCCAAAATTCTGCAACAAGCAAACACATTAAGAAATACTGCTAAAAAGCAACAAAAAAGAAACAGAATATGCCAACAGGCTTCTAACTGCCCCAAAATTCTGCCACGAGCAAACAGATAGATGAATACCGGTAAAATGGAACAACAAAATAAACAATTAGAATATACCAACTGGTATCTAATTGCAACAATACTACCACCACTTCCAAATAAAAAGCTATACACCTATTCAATTCCTCCTATTGAAATCAACCCAAGAAATATATTGTACCATAACATAGAAAGTTTTTTTTTAATCCTGCATAGATTTTTTTTCCCACAAACCCAATGATTTAATGAACAAAGACAGAAACAGAGCAAATAGCACAGTACACTGGTTTGAACTATAGTACTGCTAAAGTACTAAATATGAGGGTCGACAAAATACAGAAATGTCTACTATGCAAAGCAATAACTCATTATAAACTACCTACACTAACGTGATCTTTTCTTTCATCACAGAGATTGAAAAAGAATGTCTGCTCCAATTACCCATGTCATGACAAAACTGCATACAACCACAAAAAGTCAAACAGTAAGTATATAATGATTGGACTCACAAACACCACAGCATAACACCCCCATTCAAGCAAACACCTGACCATAGGCCACAATCCAACATGTTTCCTTCCATGGGATCTTATGCTGCAGTGCTTGTTGCCAAACCCTACAATCTTGATGGTTCCATGTAATAATGTCGCCACAAAAATCTCGCCATGCAAAAATATCGCTGAAAAATTGTTGTTTTTTGTAGTGACATTATTGCATGGAACATGCAGGGGACACCCCGCAACCCCCAAACTTTGTTTTTTTTTTGCCCCTGTCGCCATATATATGGTCACCCAAATAACATTGCCACAACATTTTCCCAGCGATATTATTTACAGCGACCATATATATGGCGATATTATTACCTGATACCATCTTGACTGCATAGCCTGGCCAAAACTCTACATACAACCTAAATAAAGGAAACAATAAGTATATAATGATTAGACTCACAAACACTGCAACATAACACATGCATGCAAACGAACACCTAACCAATAAATAAAATCCAAAATGCCTAGACTCTTCAATACCAACGTTCTGAACACATTCCAACAAACAAACTAACACACATCATCTCACTATCCTATAAACACTAATTACACTACTACCAAACCTTTGAAAAGATATCCCCCAAGCAGCCAACATAGCACAGTCAAAATGTTTGCTAGCATGGGTGTGTTATGCTGCGGTGGTTGTGGCCAGGGCCTAGAGTCTTGGGTGCATGGCCAAAGACGTACAGAGAAATAGTTGAGACAATGGAGTAACTTTGCGGAAAATGTTGGAGGTGGTGGGGCATGACATCTAAAGGAAACGGACCCCTGCCAAATGAGGGGGTCATAATGGTGTGCCATGAAAGTTGAGGGGAACAAACACCTGTGCCCTCTCTAAAATGACATCCATGATGTGTGGCCATTTTATGTTATCTACCAGAGGGTCATTGTCTGCAGACAAAGTATTTGGTCAAAAATAGCTCTCCGAGTTCATGTGCATCTTGTACTTTCAGTGAGATTGTGTACATTTTAAGGATATTATCTCATGTGCATTCAGTGAGCGGTATTCCTTAAACTCATGAATAGCATGAGCTCCTCCCTTCAAATTCATCCACTGCCTTGCATGTTATGTGGCGGGTTGGACACTGGGAAACTGATGGCAGTCCTTGTTCCTCAGTCACAGGTTTGAGCCAAGTATGTGATGGCACAAACATTCATCTTAAAAATTGTTTCAAATGAATAATTTTGATTTTGAATAATATTAACACTGATTGATAATGCAAACAGCAAATGCCACACCAAGGCACACAATATTTCAATGAAGAAATGGCTCAGTTTGTATGTGCACGTGCTTATGGTGAAACACAATTAGCACATATTAACCTCCTTACATTATACCTGTGTCTTTTCATTATGCTCAGTTAGAACAGCATGGCAGTCTTCCAGTCTTCAAGTATACCGACTTAGCGAATAATGGCTCATTTCTGTTATGCTCACTTTGTATATAATTGTCAATTTCAATCATGACTTATACGCAGACCACAACCAGTTTCAAAAATGTTCAGTTAACCCACAATTGCCCTGCTTTGATTGTAATCTATCTACTGGTTGTTATTTCTACTGTATGTATATAATGGACGCAGTACCATATTTAGGGATGTGGGGGCCCAGAGAACTTTTGGGCACCTGTCAAACCAAAAAAAGTAGGGACTGAAGAAGTCCTGGTGACACCTCTGCCCCACCTTTTACCTGTCATGATTGCAACCCATAGCTTGAAATGTTGCCCTGGCAGGGATTACAACAAGCATGGGAACTCCCTTGAAGCCCCATGACCCCCTTGCTCCATGCTGGAATGAGGATAGTAAACACGTGCCATTTCAAGATCAACATTAGCTGTGCAATGTCGGTACATGTGTTCCAGCATAGGCACAAAACACATTTTAACAACAACCAACACAACGATGATATACAAGCTGTAGTTTCCATGCACGGCACACATCATTAGCCATGTAAAAAAGGTATTCCTTCATACACCAACAGAGCTATGGTATCTAGATGAATAGCCTAACAGCATGTATGCATGCTCAAGCATGCATATTAAGGCACATTTGTAGCTATCAGGAAGATACACATGCTGTTGCATAGAGGGTACACATCAGAAATTATCCTAAGCGTGCACACATCTGAATATAGACATAGATTAGAATTGGCATTTGATTTCAAGTGGTTTTACCATTAGTTAGCCAAGAAAATCCTGATGCTGTGGTGTGTAATATACAATTGGTCAATATGATTACATATCAAGTACCACTAAGGCCAGTTATGATGAGAAAACGAAAACACTTTTTGGGGCTGACAATTTTCAAATTAGGGACTGGCAATTTTGAAAGATTAAAAACTATGAGATTAAATAAATTGGCCAGTATAAAACAGTTTAGTTATGTGGGAAATCAGAGATGTGTGCTCAGGGTGACATTTCTGATAATGATCGCATTGTTTACAAGTTCTTGTCGTCCAGCGATGTGCAATTATTTAAGAATGTTTGTGAACTAGAGAGCTATGTGCCAAATAACATAACATAACATAACATAACTAGAACGAATAACCTTGTTTGCAGACCTGCCTTGGAAATCCAGATCATATGAAATGCCAATATGGCAAAGCTAAAGAGAGATCTGTATAGAATAATGTTATGCATAAGCGGAATAATTGAAGTTTTATTTTCACCATCATAAACCGAGGACTGCTGGTACCAGAGTATTAATTTACACGAGCATAAGATGTGTCATCTGAATTTTGCTACTGCATTTCATAGATTCTTCTCCTTAGATTTTGACAAATGCTTGCCGATTACTTTTAATGAAGGGCAAACCATTTGAAATTGTAGAAAACAAATCTTGTTTTTGTGACTGATAAGAAGACCTGAAAATAAGCCTGCCAAAGGTCTGTATGTTTTATGTACTCATTTTTATATAGGATGAGCCTAACTGTGAAGCAAAGGAGGGCTGCACAAGGGGCTACAGTAAGAGGGTGACATATTACGGATACTTTTAGAAAAGGTGTCTGCAACCTACAACTCTCAAGATGTTTTGGACTGCAACTTCAATGATCCCTCATCATTAACTGTGCTGGCCATGGGTGATAGGAATTGTATTATGGTCATGGAATATGGGAGGATTAAGGGACAACACCAGAAGCTTAAGGTCAGTGTAGCCACTCCTTTAATTGAACAACAAAATAATGGAGTTCACAGATGCGTAGCCCTCTTCAGCTTCTGCTCCCCCATTGCCTCTCAAAGTCTCTGCTCTCTCGAAAGCATCTGGAAAACCAACATACAATAATAGACTTAAGGGTACACTTGGAAGGGCATGGAGGGAAGGGCTACAGATGCTTACAGGCAGAGTGAATAGGTTAGGGAGGCAAAGGTCTGTGGCATTTAGATGATTTGAACCTATCTAGGATCCTTTACAAGTAAAGTGCCTACAGGAAAGACGAGCAAGCATTACATGAACAATGGCACTGTTATGAGAGAAGACACATATTTTCACCAAAGACAGCATGTTTCTCTACAGTGAGATACAATGTCCTGCCCAGGATCAGAGTAATGTCTGGTGGTAAAGCCTTGACACTTTTGCTCCATTGTGAGGAATATGGCTTCCTAATCAGCTCCCCCAACAAAAACATTGTGTTATTCATTGGGGTTGAATTTTTACATCCTTTGATTGGACTGACCAAACTCTAGTGCTGGACCATACAAATGCTATTTTTGCTTTTGTATTATTATATTTGTTTACTTGTACTTTCTGCTGAAAGTACAATATTTTGAAGCACAGTAGTTGTTAAGTTCCCCAAAGCTAATACACTGAACTTTATTAACCATCGAGAAACGTAGGCAAAATATGCTTTGCGAGAACCTTGACCTGTCATCTGGGATATGAGCACACATCTCTGCTTAACACACTGAGCGATGTTCTGAAGCATTGTGGCACTTACACTTATAAATATTTATTTCAATTTTAGTAATTGCATGTGATCAATATGCAGTCCCGAAAGAAAGGAAACATACGTTGTAATATACAAGTACACAAAATGTAAGTACTACAGTAAAAAGAGAAATTACATTACAGGATTAATTGGTCAAATCAGACCTACATTGTTTAATAAATGCCTAGCAGCAGGCACGGAGGCTAAGCAGCACACTATAGAATATGAAGCCAGGTTTTTGTTTATATATTTTAAAAGACTACACTGGCTCTCCATTGAGCAACGACTGACATTTAAGGGGATAGTCATAGTCTTTAAATGTTTACTAGGTAGTGCTCCAGAATATCTCAAAACTAGATTAAAAATGGTAACACCTAAACGTAGTTTAGGTTCAAATAATCAGATGCTGTTAACCCAACCACGCACGATTTTACAAAAGAATTAGGTGGAGCAAGTTTTGCAGCCTGTGGCCCAAGAAATTGGAATGTGATCCCAATTCATCTGAAACAATGCAACAGTTCAGGAAACGGCTGAAGACGTTTCTGTTTGAAGGCTAATAAAAACTGACGTCTGCTCCTAAAAAAACCCTCTCTCCTTATGACAGTGTTTGTCATTTGATTAAGAATGACTTCTGAATCCCCTACTTGCATTTATGTTTTGTTTTTTTGTTATTTTTGTCCATGTGAGCACCCTGAAACCTTTGGGTGAGAGTTGCGCTATATAAGAAAATATTTAGTTAGTTAGTTAGTTAAGTGCACTGCCTTCTCTTGCATCATGCAGCCAGGTTGAAGGGCCCCCTCATGGCGGCGGCACAGAGCATGAGCCCCCTTTGCCCACCCATAAAGATGTCACTGGAGAGAAGTCCCATGCTACCCCGACGTGGACAAGTCACTGGATGTGCAGCAGAGCCTAACATTAACATTACAGTGAAGACTATACTTCCCAGGCAGAATTCAAAAAGATTGGAGGCAGGGTGGGGTGGGCTACACTGTCAGAATCAATCCATACAACCTGCCTGCAAGCCAATTGTAAGCATGCATGGGTGACTACGCTGACAACCCTTTCATATGGGAATTTCTTATTGGCACACACCCATCACTTGTTGCAGCATCAGGTCAATAACCACATTTATGACAGTCTTAGTGCTTGAGCAGAAACAAGATATACACTGGTCGTAGTGACAATGGAAGGGGGTCATTACAGGTTTGGTGATGCAGTATGAGTGCTGGTAAATAAATGAATGCCGCTTTTACTGCACCACCACCGGTTATAATGGCATTCCCCTCCATGGAGTGCTATTGGTGCTATAGAATGTAATCTGTACTATCCTGAAAATTCCGGCAAATCAGGCGGTGCAAATGGTAGGTCAGTTTGTCGGTTTCCCGCACGTATTAAGGCTGGGATACTGGCAAACTTGTAATGGACCCCACCCCTGCCAAAGTTCCCCTCTAGGACCTTACTAAGTTTAGCTCTTAGACCATCACATATATGCCCCTCGCACCTATATTGCCATTTCATAACCCAGCATATTTACCAACCATGGTGGTTCTTAGCCTGGTGCCATTAAATGTGCCAGATTTTCATTCATATATTTCATTAGCTAATCAATAACATTAGCTAATGAAATATATGAATTCATATTTGGGCTAATACATTTTTGTGTGAAATTATTGGGGCATTGGATATAGTCCTGCAGCACAGTTTGGTCCTTTTGTGTGAAAGCAATCAAACATGCACCATTATTACCTATATACATATAGGAACTGACACAACTGAACATGTTGTAATTGATGGAAGCCCCAATGCTCATGCACGCCCCTTCATTGTGCCAGCACCGCTGCCAAGACCAGGACAAATCTGCACATGGCACTGGTGTGGCAGCCAGCATTTTTTATTTTTTTTATTTATCCATTTAGTTTATATTCAATCAAGAATACACTTTTGCTCATACAAAAAACACAAATTAAAATAGCATTACCTGCTAAATGTGGGGGGAAAAAAAGATTCATCAACACAAGTAATTAAAAAAACAAAAACACCACTGTATATAAAATACAAAGACACATTTCTATATTCACTGTCTAGATTTGCAATTTGGTGATTCTTTTATAACAGAATTATTGATTCATATCTGATAAGTCACCATTTGCCATATATGATAGACAGCAACTTTATGTATCATTGATTCGGCTCCTATCAGGTCCGACCAGAATTGGTCCCTGCTTATGCTCTCTATGTATGTGCCACAACCTCCATATGCTTTGATGCAGAGGGGTTTCAGTACAGTGCATGTAGTCAATAAATGTCGAAATGTTGCCGCTTCTATACTGCAGTGCCTACACATTATATCTGCAACTTCATGGGCAGCCCTATTCTAATTGCAGTGTAAATCTCCTAAGCGATGGATTGGATCATTTTATTAAGTAGGTTTTGGGTTTACCCATCTTGAAACCTTGGTGAGAGTACTGTTTACATCTGCTGAGCTTACACAGATAGTCTATGTCAGGTATCATATCCCTCTCCCTGGATTTCTTTCTAATCACTGACACATAGTCCGGCTGGTCACATATTGTGTCTATGTTTAGACCCAATTTGTGCAGATAGTCTTCCATGAAAGAACTCAGCTCCTTCCTAAAGTAGTTGGAACGTTCACTGATTGTTGTTTTACCCATTAGCTGAAAAAGGGAATGTGTGCCTGCTACCCTTTTTCCAATTTATAGACACAGAAGGGTTTTTCTAATGGACCAACTTTAAATTAATTTCTCTAATCCATACTCCAGTCGCAAAACCTCCACCGGAACACCCCTGGCCATATTCATTATGGACCACAGAAGTTTGCTTTCCAGTTTCGGTAGCCACCCGACATCCTTTTCTGACAGTGTCTCAGGTGCGAATAGTATCGCCGGGCACACACTAGAGTTATACATTTGTATACACCCTTCTATGTTTCTGCCACCTCTGTGCTCCACGTAAGATTATATTGCCAACCACCTTCTCCATATCTTAGTTACAGTATGTTCTTTATATTGCAAGGCCCATGGAGTCGCCCATATGGGGAAACCCAAATATAGCGCTTATTTCAGACACATCGTTCTTGTCTTGTTTTTGTTTATAATCATTACATTCTCTTCAGCATATACTAGGGCATTCAGGGGGCGCTGCAGCCCAATTTGTGTCTGGTCTAGGATTATTATATTGTCGGCATAAGCCATCATGACCATTTTTCCGCTGTTTATTGTTGGAGGGAAGTTTCTTGTATCTATTAGGGCTTGGTCCATATCCCCATGTAAAGGTTGTACAGGATGGGTCCCAATGCGCATCCCTGTTTTAGGCCATCCCTAGTGGCAATGCATTTTGTTAGCACCCCCTCTTGATGAAGACGGACTGCCACTGTGGTATTTTTATGTAGCTCTTGTATAAAATATAGGAGAGCATGCTCAATGCCCCATGCATTTAATTTGTACCATAATCTACTTCTAGACACCAGGTTGAAGGCATTTGAAAAGTCCACGTAGCAGCAGTATAATGTGTTTTCCCCTTTTAGGCGTATTCCTCTCAAAAAATGCAAAGTTGCTATGTTAGTTGTTGTTCCATAGCTCTTCCTAAATCCTGTTTGAAACAGGCTCAATATGTTTTCATTTTCTTTCCAGTTATTCAGTATTTCCAAAAGGGCTCCCACAAAAAGTTTCTGACAAGAATCCATCATCGCCAGCAGTCTGTAGTTAGTTGTTATTAATCTATCCCCTTTTTTTAATAATGGCACTAAAATAGATTTTCTCTAGCTCTTAGGTATTTGGCCAGACTTTATTATTTCCCCAAATTGCCATGCCAAAATTCTCACCCAAAGGTTGGGATCTGCTTTATAAACCAAATTTGAGATGCCGTCCAGCCCCGGTGCTCGGGAGGTTTTTGATTTTATTATTGGTCTTTCTAGCATGGTTTCGGAGAACTCTTTTTCCAGTTTAACTCTTGAGATTGAATCATCCCTACTCCAACTAATTTTCTCTCCTCCGTCTGACTCTACAGATAGCCAGACCGTGGGGCAATAATGATTTTGAATATGTTTTACCCATCCTTCCTCGGATATAGCATTTAAGTCAATCTTAGATACCAAGTTTCTAAAACTGATGTATTTTTGCCAGAATTTTGCCTTGTTGTCTTGTTTTAGCCAAGTAAAGAGGTTTTTCCAGTGTCCATGTAAAAGTTCTTTTTGTTTTTTGCCAATTTCTATATTTCGTGCCTGAGTTTTTTGTGAGTCTCTTTTTGGAATCTGATGTTAATTCTAAGTTACATTTCACTGCAGCCTTTTCGTTATGATATTTTCTCTTTCTTTCCTGGAAAATTGGGTCATATGGTTTGTGATCTTGATCCTGGATTTTTGAAACCTCCCTTTTTTATTTTTTAAATAAGGTAGAATAATCTTTTTTATAATCTCTTCCAAATTCCAATCCCCTGTGTTAAGCAGATATTTACTTTTTCCCTCATCTCTATGAGACCATCTCAGTCTATTTCCTGAGTTATTTGGAATGACATTTATGCAGTTTTGCAGTTCTTCTTGACCTTCATTTTGCATCGACGCCCAGCGTAATATTCCATGATCGCTAGCTCCGCTGTGAGTAACCTTTATATAACTGCATATTTCCCGCACTACCATATTCATTAACACATAATCGATTAGGGAGGAGGCTATTCCGTTTGACCATGTATATATTGGTGCAGTTGCCTCACTGGTTTGCATTCCCATATAATCCAGATAAAAAAATCAAATCATGATTGTCAACTGTATGTTTGCCCCACTTTAGAAGTGTTTGCTACATGTAACAGTCGTCTATTGAAATCTCCCGGCAGTATGATGCCGCTTGTAGGGGTGTTTTCCATTCAACTGGTGATAGCTTCTGTTATTACCACTTGTATAGGTTTAGTCTGTGAGCCCCCTGGAGGATCATACATGTTGATAATTAATATTTTACCATCAGTAGACGTGCTGGAGGATTTCAATATGCCTATCAGCATGTTTTGGGACTCACATGTGCTTAACCAAAGTTCCAATTTTAAATGAGACCTAGCTTCAACAGCAAGACCCCCACTCGCCATGCCCTTGTTTTATTTTGTGGCCTTCTTAAATTGAATTGTGTACCCATCAACATGGATTTTTTTTGCGCACCGAGTTTCTTGGAATATTAATATGTCCACCTCCTTCATCAATTGATGGCCCTTAGGAGGTATTAACAATGATTTATGTCCTCTTGTGTTCCAAGAAGACCATGATAACTTTCCAGCAACTTTCACTTGTCAGTTGGCCCCGCTGAATGCATTCATGGGCATCCATAATGCGAAAGTGACAACCTGGGACATAGCCCTTGTGTTCCTCTCTTGTAATGCTCTCAGTGCCATTCTCTCTATTGGCAGGTTTAAAGTGGTATTTGTATTCTTTTCATGACCATCGTGTACAACAACTTTTGAGCCTGCAGTTTTCTGGAAGGCTATTAATATATAGCCTGCTCTCAGAAGGGATTCTGAGTGTGTTTTCAATAGTGCCACCACTAGTGGTGACACAAACTCAATCAATGCCAAGTTTGTCTCACTATTCCATTTCGATAACTCCATTTTCAGAATGTCTCTAGATTGAATGTACTCCATGTATTTTAGCTGTTTGGAACAGTGCCAGGTATATTATACACCGTGCTGTTTTTTCATCTATTTCCGTGGCAACGAAAGTTCGGGAAGCACTCATGGCGTATGGGATCAATGAGCAGACGTAGCAGCTGTCTTCTGTTGTTTGTTTACCTATTTGAGTCATGTGTTGGTACCACATGTTGTTAGAGACGTGTGCTGAATTTTGTATGTAGTTGTCAATATCTTTATTCTCTGAGTATGTGCTGCGTTTAACTCTATTTCCCTTGTGTGGAATTTTGCTAGTATCACCTGACGTAACACCTGTTGCAGCTGGGGGTGCGGGTATGTTAGGTTTGGGTACAGAAAAATATTGATAGCATAACTGTTCCGCCATACAGAGGCAGCCACAAACCCGGTGATCATCAAAATCCCTATCATCTTTATTACAGAGGCTAGTCTCACCGGCATTTTGCTCTTACCTTTCTGCAGTCCGGCAGCTAATTCTTGCGACGTTAAAGTTGCCCGCCTGAAAATTCTCAATATGCTTGTTATTAGTGTTAGTTGTTGTTTTCATGCTCTCCCTATCAAGTAGTCGTTCAGTGCCCAGGCGAAGAGCTGTTCCCACGCCAATCTAAGCGATCTATCTCTTAGGACAGGCAAGTATGGGTGGAGGTGGGGCATTGATTGTTCTATGGCCAAGAGATGTGCTGTGTAGTAGACACGTACCCTCCTCCTTTTCAGGTACTTTGGCCTTTTTATGTATTAGACAAATTGGTGCGATAATTCTTCAGGGTAGTTATTGTCTGAGGGTATTATCTACTCCTGGGCAGTCAACTTTGTTAGTTATCTGTTTTCTTAGCAGTACAATAATACACCGTACCTGCATGTGCGAGCGAAAAAAAAGAGAACATTCAAGTGTTTACATGTGTATGTGCAAAACAATGTCCTTCAGTTGGGTTATTACTGCAGTGGGTAGGGGGTCAATGGGCAGAGGGTTTGGGGCTCAACTGGTAGAGGTTTCTTTACTCTTTGATCGTGTGACCATGGGGTGGGCGGTATGGTAATTACCCCTCTTTATTTCAGTAGTTGTTTCTGGGGAATCGGGGGGTGGCAGGGTGTGGGGACACTTTGGCCGTTAGTAGAAGTCCCTTCCTCCGTTGGCGACGCTGTTGCTGCTCTTCCAATGGCCCTGTCGGTGACGCTAGGGCGGGTCTGGAGTTTGCCGATCTTTACATCGTGTAGGTGATTCCAGGCACATTTGTCCTGTAGCTTTACTGCTCTCGTTGATACTTCCTCTACCAGGTGGGGGCCAGTGAAGCGTGGGCTGTTCCACTTTCTGTTGAAATTGCGGAGTAGTACGTGGTCACCTTTGGCAATTTTGCACAGTTTTCCCTTTTCCAATTCTTCATCCGCGTCTTCTTGTTGATCACTCTTAGACCCGCCCCGCGTGCGCTCAAGCTGTTGAGACACAAACACTACACTAGTAATCAAAGAAGACACATATTGGTACATTTCATCACCAAGGACATATGCAGTACTCTCATGGTCGGTGAATGCTCTTGATGTTGGCGTCAGAGGAAGGCGCATTTGGCGTCCGGTCACCACCTCGTGAGGGGTGAGGTGGTGGTCGGAGCCTGGTCTATTCCTTAGCTCAAATAGGGCTAGCGGAAGGCAATACAGCCAACTCTTCTTTGTTGTTTGCTGTATTTTTGCAATTGCCTCTTTTAATAGGCCATTCAGGCGTTCGCATATACCGTTGGCCTGCGGGTGATATGCACATGCAAATTTATGCTTGATGTTCAGTAAGGATGTGATATGCTGGAACATTTCATTGGCGAAATGCGGCCCATTGTCTGACCGCAGTATTTCGCACACTCCCCACCTGGGGAAGACCTCCCTCACTAGTAATTTAGCTGCTCGGAATGCATCTGGGTGTGAGCAGGGCCCTGCCTCGATCCACCTCGAGAATGGGCACACAACTACAATCATATACCTATTTCCTTGACATACGTTGATCATATCAACATAGTCAATATGGATGTGTCGGAAGGGTCCCTCTGGCCGGGGTATAGTAGCTTTTATCACCTTCAGCGTGTGACCGGCCGTGAACTGCTGACATGTGAGACAGTTGCTGACAGAATTTGACACATGGGAATTTAACTCGGGGCAGAACCAATCTTCCCTAATTCGTGCTGCGATGACTTCCTTGCCTGTGTGGGCTGGGTGGTGTAGTTGGCTCAGGGCGATGTTCAACAGTGCCAGTGGCATTACCATCTTTCCAGTGCTACCCTGGCGCCATAGTGCGTCAGTTGGCGACATTGTACATCCTCTTTTTACCCATATTTCCTTTTCTGCCATTGGTGCAGCCGCTTGTAGCTCCATTATCTGTGTGGCTGGGAGATGGGTGTACCCTTCTCTTATTAACATCTCCTTAGCTATTCCCCTCCCTCTCCCTCTCTCTGACTCTGGGGGGTTCCATAGCTCGCCAAAATATGCAGCATACTTCGCGTGTGTGTCTGCTGCTGCATTCCCTTTTGAAATATGATCTTCTCCATTAGTGTGTGCGGTGCATTTGACCAAGGCTTATTCTTGGGGGTCGTTTATTACTTCAATTAGTTCAGCTAATAAGAGGGCATGTTGCACTGGGGTGCTGTCAGCTCTCCTAAACCCTCTTCTCCTCCACTTAGACAACCCTGAGTGGACAGTGGATGTGACATATGCACTGTCGGAATATATGGTCACTCGTTTTTCAAAGCTTTCCTTCAACACCGAGATCAGTGCTACTAATTCCGCTGCTTGGACAGAGTAATGCTGTGGTAATTGTACGCATTTCACTGCCACACACACCGGTACCTCCGTCATTTTTACCACTGCTGCCCCAGTTCTCCTAATCCCGTCACTTTGGTCAATTGTGGATGACCCATCAATAAACAAGAGATCACCTCCATCTAGTGTATTCTCTTCAACCCTTCTAGTGCATGAATACATTTCAGTAGTCTTTGTACAATCGTGTGCATAGTCTCCTTCCTCAATTGCTTCTGCTATAAACCTTGCAGGGTTGACCGTGCTGCATCTAACAATTGATAGTTCAGCTCTAGATAATATTATCTCATAACCTGACGCCCTCTGCGTTGTTAGTGTGGACTTAGGCTTGTTCAATATTGCAAATAGTGCATGTTCCACAAATAGTGTGGTTGGGCACCCCATGGTGATTGCTGATGCTTTCTCTACCGCAAAGGCAGCTGCGGCGAGACCTTGTTCACAAGGGAAATTACCTAGCATCACAGGATCCAAGTGGCCGCTGTAAAACGGTACTGGTTTGTAGCCCATGCTTGTTTTTTGAGCCAACACTGCTTTCATTACTGTTGAGTTGCAATGTGAAAATATAAAAAATTGTCGTTCATAATCTGGGGTGGCCAGTACCGGAGCGGCTGATATTGCATCTTTCAGTTCATCAAAAGCCTCTTTCATTTCCATTGTCCACCCCAACTTCTTCTCCCCTTTGTTAGCTTCTTTTAACCCCTCAAGTAGGGGTCCTATGTATGAGCTGTAATCAAATACCAATGCTCTGCAGTAGTTGCACAGGCCCAGGAACTGCTCTAATTCTCTCACTGTTTGTGGCAATGGCGTTTTTAAAATTGCCTGTGCTCTTTGTGGTGCAATCTGTCTTCCATATTGGGATATGAGCTGTCCAATGTAAAGTACTTGTTCCTGACAGTATTGTAACTTTTTCTTGTCTCCCTTGTAACCTTTTTCAGCCAATATTGTCAGCATCTTTAATGAGTCCTCTCTGCATCTTTTTTCGTTTGTGCTACACATTATTATGTCGTCAACATACTGTAACACTGTGCTTTCTACCTCAATGTTTACCAAATCCATCTGTATTACTCTGTTGAATATTGAGGGTGACTCGCAGTACCCTTGTGGCAATCTGGTGTGTTTCCACTTTGTGTTTCTGTAAGTGAAGCTTGTCAGATCTTGTGAGTCTGGGTGCAGTGGTATTGAGAAAAAGGCATTTTTAAGGTCGATCACTGTAAACCGTGATGCCTCTGCTGGAATGCCGCACAATATTGTGGCCGGGTTTGCTGCTATGGGGTATTCTGCTTCCACTATGTTGTTCAAAGGCCTGAGGTCCTGTATGAAGCACCAAGATCCACCTTTTGCCTTGCGCACTGGGTATACAGCTGTGTTGCATGGAGATTCTGACGGGACCAATATGCCATTATTTATAAGGGCCGTTATTGTTTCATATATGCCCTCATCTGCCTCTTTTGATAGTGGGTAGTGTTTTACTCTGGGGAGTATTGTACCCTTTTTCAATTTTATTCTTACCCCCCCCTATGCTTTTTATGCACCCCACGTCATAGGGGCTAGTAGTCCATAATGATGTGGGTACTTTTGCCATGTCCTCCTCAAAAAAGGGAACTGGGGTGGACGTGGGTGCCTCAAGTGCCATTGCAATTTTCTGTGCCACTTGTTTGTACGTCACCCTTAGCCATATTTCCACACTCATCATAAATACCATTTTGCCTTCTTCCTTTTCTCCTGAGAAGAGCTCCTCATCTGACACCTGGGTGAGTCTACATCCCTCTGCTAGTGCTATCACTGCCCTCCACGCTCTTCCTTCTCTGTCTTGGGCATGCACTGCAATGTAATCAGCGGTTGTTATAATGCTCTCTATGTCCACTGAAATCACCTTTCTTTCTGGTTCGTTGGCTGGCGTTTCTGGTCTAAACAAGTAGGCTGCTGGCCTCCTCCAGATCTTTCCCTCTATCCCTGGCATCCATGCAAATGCCATGTCCGTCCCGTACTGGAACAGTTCACCATCTACTGGCTCAGCCCTAATCACTGTCTGTCCACAGTATGCCTGCATAATCTGTTGCGCAGTGAGCATGTTAATTCCTGGAGTGGAGCAAATTATGCCGTCCTCCGTAAAGGAGATCGTCATATTCAACCTGCTCATTATGTCTCTCCCCATTATATTTACTGGTGAGGCCCTAGAGTATAAAAGTGGGACTGACATGTCATAATCCCCTATTGATAAGGGAATGTTATCAGTAAAGGGAACCAACCCCCTAGCCCCAGAGAATCCTTGGGTGTTCATGGCTTCACCTGACATTTTAAATTTACCTTCCCTTATGCAAGACGGGGTCGCCCCGGTGTCAACAAGGAATGATAATTTTTTGTCACCTATCGTTACCTCTATGCGTGGTTCCTCCGCACTATTAGGTGTTACCGACAGGATGGGACACACCAAGGTCGTCTGTGGGCTGTCCTATTGGGGGTATAATGATTGACCACTTCCCGTGTAAGGGTTATGTCCCAGGACTGTCACCCTACCCAGTTGTGTTTGCTGTAGTTGGGTATTGGTTGAGGTTATGTTATGGTCTTGGACTTGTGCAGGTGGCTGTACTTGCTGTGCTTAGGGTTGTTGTGTAATCGCTACCTGTTGTTGAGGCGGTGGATATGTCCGTGGCTGTTGTTGTGTTACTAGTTGTTGCTGTCTATTTCCCTGTTGCAATGTCTGCTGTTGCTGGATGCCCTGCTGTTCCTGTGTGAGCTCTTGTTGTCCCTGTTCACTCCACAACGGTGTGCCTGGTCTCACTCTACACGTACGTGACATGTGGCCTACCAATCCACAAATCCAACACACCAATGGTTCCCTGTTCTGCCATGGAAAGCTTCCTGTGTTGTCCTGGTATACTGGGTGCCCGGTGGGGTAGGAATTTCTAAGTCCCCCCAGCTGTTGTTGTGTGTTAAATCCGTATCCTCTCCCTCTCATTATTCCTCCCCTTCCCCGGTTGTAATTATAATACCCAGCCCCTGGCGTTGAGTATCCTCCTCCCATGTTAGTCGTGTATGGTTGGAGTGGCGGCATCTGTTGTGTTACAGTCTGCGATGATTGTATTTGGGAGGGGTCTTGTGCAGCCACTACTTGTGTGGGGCTTTGAGTTATTGTGGCAGGTGTAGTTATTAGTGCGCCTTCCATCGTGTATTTAGTGAGTTTCTTCTGTACTAGTTTAGCCTCTTCCGTTTTCCTATCCTCTTCCTTTTTTTTCATTTTTTCTTGCCATGTCCTGCAATGATGTACTATAGTCAGTTGTATTTCTGGCCATGCTTTTGTTTCCATCCCCACTACTTTCTTCAGTTGTTTCTGGACTGCTTCGGGGAGCCCCTGTACTAGTATATGATAGAATATTGCTGGTGTTTTATCCCATTGTTCTCTAGTTTCCATACGCCACTTCTCTTGAATTTCCTGGATATAATCAACAGGATCTTCGTTCTCACGCATCTTGCGCGAGGTAATTGCTCCCATGTCTGATGTGTCCGGATACTGTACCCTCAATGCCTGCCATAATGCATGTCTGCAGTTTGCGAATGGTGCCCCATCGTGAGATGTGTTTGTTATTGTTACCCCGGGGAAGCCCGCTCTCTTCCAGATGTCATCCGCAGCATCACCTAATATTGATATGAGAAGGCCCTTTACATCTCCCACTGCCAACTTCTGTCCTGCGGTGTGTTTTTCCATTTCATATATCCATTTACCCGCACCTCCACCTAATGATGGGAGTCTGCATTTTATATTTTCCTTGTCTGTATGCTTCCAAGGGACGTATTGTGGTCTAACCCCTCCCCTCTCTAGAAGAGGCATTAAGTTGTGTCCCGTTTTACCCCCTGGGTTCCACAAAATCGAGTCCTCACACCCCTCCTCTTCTTCCGTCTCTTCTACATCGTCAGTTTCGTCCATATTTCTCCTGGTCTTTACTCTTTCTCCTCCACCACTTCCCCTTCTTTCATCATTTCCTTTATTTATTGTGGGCGTGTGTATTCGTTCTCCCTGCCTGCGTCCAGGGAGGTCTCTAAGCCTTCCTGCATAGGGCGTCAGTTCGCTTGTGAAGGGCGCTAGTTTAGATGGGCATGTTGCACGCAATGGGCGTGAGGTGGTGGAGCATGTATGACGGGACGGTGACGGCGTGGCTTCACGTGTCTGCCCTTCCGCCATTCCATGCTCCTTCTCCTCACTTCTCTGCAGTTCTTCCTTTCTCCTGCAGATCCATGGTGAGTCTCTATTTGTCCGGGTGGTGTATAGTTTATCTAGGCTTTCCATTTCACTATTTCTTCCTTCCTTCTCCATACCTTCTTCTTCCTCACTACAAAAGTCATTCATAAATGGCAACCCTCAAACTGTCTTTTTCCCCCCAATCGTTACTGTTCTTAAGTCTATTAGGTCCGTTCCTCCCTTTTCTTCTTTACTAATCGCTCCCCTTTGTGCCGATGTTGTTGCTACTTCTGTGCCTCTATATACATGCCTCCTTACTTCACTCTCCCCCCTCCTATCTTCTCTTTCCCCTTCGTTTCTCTCCGCTATTCCTCTACCAATTTCCTCTCTTTTCTTTTTTAATTCTTCCATTACTTCACAACTCATTTTTTCCAATATCTTTTCATCTTCTTTCTTCCTTTCCCATCTCTCCCTCTCCCTTTCTAATATACTCTCTATCATCCTCCCTTCTTCGTATTTCCTTGTCGTTTCTGACAGTAATCTCTTCTTCCATATTGCCATTTCTTTTTCTTTCTCCTCTTCCGCTTTTTTCCTGTCGCGCAGTGCTGCTCTTGATACCCTTTCTGCTGCTGCCTTTAACCTTTCGGCTTCTCTCCTTTGCTCCTCAGTTCGTTCTCTCATTTTTCCCAACTCATTCTTACCTTCTTTCCTTTCCCGTGCTCTCTCTCTTTCCCCCCTCTCGAGCTGCTTGATCAGTGCATTCTGCTCATCCCTCAATTCTGCTAATCGTTCCTCCAAAGTCTCTTCCTTTTGTCTTAACAGCTCTTACCCCTTTCCTTTCCCCTTTTCCCCTTCCATTTCACTCTCCCTGGCATTATCCTCATCCATTTTCCTTACCACCTCCTTCTCTTCTCCTGTTAATGAACCTCGTAATTTTAATAGTATCTGCGCAGCTACCCACTCATCATTTCCTACGTCCGTAGTCTGCTCTTCTTCAGTCCTCCCCTCCCCTGCTAGCATCTTCCTATGAGCTGATCCCGTTGTACTAGTCCGCTCCTCTTTCGGGTGGCCACCTGTAGCTGTATATGGAGGCGGGCTGTATGCCGGGTTCGAGTACCCCTCAGCCGCCCTTAATTGTTCTCTTGCTATTTCTCCTAGTTCTCTTAAAGGGTACAACCCCCCTCCCTCTGTTTTCACTACCTTCGCTAGAGGTGTATCGTCGCTCTGTTCCTTTTTTATTTCATTTTCGGTTGAGTTGTCACTCTTTTCTCCTCCCTCTTGTCCTTTCCCCGTGTTCTGTGTACCTTCACTCTCCTTTTCCCCATTCTCTCCCTCCTCCTTAATCTCCTTATCTCCCGTTTTTTCCCCTACAATGAACATTCCGTTTGGTCCTGGTCGGGACCTTTGGAACATCCTCCACAAGTTGAACACCTCCACTTGGTGCGTCAACTTCTTCCCCTTGTATGTGTTGTGCAGATGGTTTAATAGTGAGTGTTGGGTATATGGATCGAAGCTACCATTAGGCGGCCATGGTGTCGTCATTTTGTTGTCTGTCCCCTGTGTCCATTCTATGCTGTACTTGATCAATTTCTCCCTATGGGGTGATAGTGTTTTACATATGTGTTGTAGCGGGGTAGTGAGGGTGTTCCCCCACCCCCCCGATCCTGTCCCGTATGACATAGTAGCGCTCCACTTGTTACCCTTCCCCTATTTGGTAGCGGTTACCTCACTAGCAGTTTACAATATACAGCCTTATATCTTTACCTGGCCCCGTAAGTTTGAGGACTTGCGATAGTCCGCTAAGGAAAAATTAGTAAAATATAGTATTTACATTTGTATATTCTTTTCTTTCGTTTCTTCCTTTATACAACACCCTTACAGCCCCCTGCGGCCGAGGCGCACGTAGCCCCCTGCGGCTGCTTGCCCCTTGTTATGATCTTATACTGCCGTCCTACTTTCACTTGCTCCTCCTCCCTCTTCTACACTTTGTCGTGGCTGGCGTTCTCCGTGCGCAGCCACGTTCCCCTTTTCGCCTTCCCCCGATCAACTCATTACCGTTTACCTCTGTTTCCCCACCTTTAACACAGCTCTCCTCCCCACCACTCAAAAATAAAGATGCCTGGTTCTCGAGATGTCCTATGTAAGCCCTGCTGGTGACGTCACCGATCTCTTCAGACTACTGGTAAGTTCTTCATATATTCTTTAAGTCCAAAATACACTTGCAATCTACCCCCGTTAACCCCACAGCTGTCTTCCTGTCACTCCTGGAACAAGGTAATCAATAATATAATCGGAATGCGCACGCTGTGTCGCCTCGCGTGTGATACGCCCCTCGACAGGAGGGCTTAACCAGCCAATTATCTTCCGTATTGGGCAACTAGCTAGCTACCGCCTACAGGGAAACGTCATCTATCTATCGAGTTTCCTGCTCGAACAATAGGTATCCTCATCTACTCATTGATCAATAATTGCCAAATCGTAGGAAACCGCACACACACACCCTTACACGTGGTCGCTACCTAGGCCAATCAGTGTCTATGGGCAGCCGCACATGATGTTTTCGTGCTCTGCCCCCTTCTCTCCCGTAACGTAGCGGACTGCTCTCGCATTTGTCCGGCTACCATTCATTTCATTGCCAACACTAAATTATCAAACCTTCGCCGCGCACCTGTGCAATACCTCCCGTATTCAATTCCTCCCCCCTCCCTCACAATTTCACATTGCTTGTTGGGCGTGGCATACTCACCAAGTTCTCTTGATGCGGGGCCGCTCGACTGCGTGCACCCCTACAAGCGGCTCGCCACCTCCCCTCGTCTGGACTACGTCTGGACACTCGCCAACCGCGGGCGGGATACTTGTCAACCGGCTCCCGAGGGCCAATATCCGGATTGCGCCGTCCGGTCTTCTCGCAGTTCCGCGATGGTCCTGTAGTCCTCAAAAGGGGGCAGCGGCAGAGGGGGCCGCGCCGCCGGGCCTCCTCGCAACGGGAGTACTTGGAAAAATAAAAATAAAGGCGGACCTTAAACAGATCTCAGCATTGCCTCCAACTTGTCGGGGGGAAATTCTCCCGGGGTCGGCAGGGCCGTCCGCGGACCTCCGGGCGGGAGGCCCCAACTCCTCCCGTATATCCCAAAAGAGATAGAGTATGAGACACACGCAAGAAGCAAGGTGATTCTGCTGTTTATTAAACAAAACGACAGGGATGGCCAAGGATCGTACGCGTCCGTCCTGACACTCTCTCCATCGTTGGGCTCGCAGGCCCTTTTTACCTTAGTATGACGCGCTACTTGCGTCACCTGAGAAAAATTAGCAAAAAACTTATCGCCACTCTGGATTGGTTCCCCGAGTGGTAGGGTTAGTATAGCATATGTATAGAGAACATTGTTATTGGTTAAGGGTTCGTCAGGTGGTATACTTGGGTTGTCCCTTCAGTTTGATACATAAAAATTGTTACATGAAGACCCCTGAGGATTGGTCAATGTTAATGGCGTCAGTGATAAGGGCCCCATGTTCTGATTGGTTCACCCGCGAGCCCCCCAGTCTGGGACCATCGCTGTTCCCAGCTCGCGGTGCACCTGTCACTTGCACCAATGTTTCACTATGGGTATGTGCAGACAATGTGAGGATTTATTCATAAGCAGGAAGGCTGACTACTCCCACCGCCGCAGATGTCCATTGAGTCGCTTAATTGTATCTGCCTGTGTCTTGAGACGGGGGTATCCAGGCGCCTTCTTCCTCCTGGGCTTGGCACCCTATCAAGTTCGGCTTGGTCACGTGAGGTGGGACCGTGGTTGAGGCAGAATTCTGCACAATTAATATTGCATTTCTCACTGTGTGCCTGGCTTATCTAGCAGGTGCGACCTTGGCATCGGCTTGCGGAACGAGAGTTTGCAACGTTGTGCCCTTGACTGTCTGCTTTCGCTGGGCTCATTCTGCAGGATCAGCAACCGAACTCTTGCTCATTTAATGTTCATGGAAGCTTTTGTTTGCGGCCTACTTGGGCCTGGTGCATAGGTGGAACCGTTTGGTACAGAGCGCTTTAGGTTATGGTATCATATTGCTCTATCCCCAGTATCGTGTCTTCGTTATATTTCTCATTATGGTACATGGTTTTAGAAGAAGCGTGAGCAAGCCTTTTTAGATGAGTTCATTATGCGTCTTGCGTTTCTGCATTTTGAAAAGCCTATGTGGAAAATAATAAAGATGCACGTCCGTGGGTGTGTCCGTCGCCTACGTCATAGCACTGAGTATGTTCTTCGTGTCGATTGGTGTGGGAGTGTCCGGTGTGTATGTTTGCACGAGTGTGCTGACCGTTGGCTAGGTCGTCATGGCATCTCTAACGATGTGTTGATTTGGTGCTGGATGATTTAATCGAGTCCATCCATGCCGCAGGTGTCGGCATGTGCAGGGCAGGCTGGTGGGCAGGCGGGTGGGCACGCGAGTGGGCACATCCGTATGTTCTTGTACCAGGGTATTTGGTCATCTGGGAGATGGGCAAACTCCTCTCGTGGCGGGTGTCTGGGCCGTGATCCTCTAGGCCAGGGTTGAGAGGGGATTGGTGGGAGCCTTTTGTTCACTTTTCCCACTTCACACTTCCTAGGAGGGTGGTTCCAGCGGGCAGCACAACTGTACTGAAAAGCTAAGCAAATTGACCAGGCTGACAACACTTGCAGGTCTTCAGTGAAAACTCTTCAATTGTTGAGCATAAGAAAAAGAAGGAGCAGGGAGATAGTCAAAGAAAAGTCACAGAAAGTGCCCGGGAGAAATAGGTAAAGGGTTTGCATTATTAATTGCGCAAGATGCATATATATATATATATATATATATATATATATATATATATATATATATATATATATATATATATATATATACATGGGGTAGACATATGGGCCTGATTCATGGAAAAGTGTGCATTTCTCCCGTAATTGCCACGCCCTGAGAACAACATTGTGCAAGCCTGCATGCACAATAAAATCTGTCCTGCAGAATAAAAAATGTGATCCCAGCATATTCATGGAATTTACTGTGCAAAGTAACCGTGTTCGCAAGTCTCGGCTGGAAAGCCCCCGACACGCCCCAAGCATAAACAGCCAGAAAAGCTACCTTTGCATGTTCCCTTGTGCGCGAATACATGGACCCTTCAAACAGTGCATGGGGTCCCCCGCAAGCAGGCCTGCATCTTGTGGGCTCTCCGTGTGGTCCCCTGTAACTGTTGCCAGCACCCCGACAACATGTGTATGAGATTCGTAACTAGGGTTAAACTTGAAAAATCTGCGTGAAAACCCCCATAAACCGTTCCTGCACCCCGCTACAATGCATACGTGCACCCCTAAGTTATATTGGCATCCCAGTTGTGTACAAGCACCCCTTGATGAATACGACATGCAAACCCACCTCTGAGCTGTGATTCCTATGCACAAGTGTCTTTGCGCCTGCCTTCGGGTAGCGTGCAGATCAAGGGATTTCTGTGCCCATTCCTCTGCTGAGAGGCTGCACGAGTGCTTCCATGAATATGTGTTGTTTCGTGTGGTCATGCGAGGGACTGCCTACAGGCCATCCCTCATAACGCCCACATTTTCGCATGTTCTTCCCCATTTACTGATTTCTGCCCCTTCCCAGCCCTCTGCGCAAGTCACTCCCACTCTCAACCTCTGCATGGTGTCTCGTACAAGGTTCTTGACGGCTCGCAGAGATGTGCCAAGCCTGCACAAACTTCACTCAAGTCCTAGAAAAGTCCTGTGCATTTGATTCCATGAATCAACAAACAGGATTTTGCACGGAAGTTCCCTATTTCCCACGCAAATAATTCCAGGTGCAGCTTCTGGCAGTGAAGAAAGCAGAAAGCTAGTGAAGGAATCTCTTAGATGGTAACCGAGAGCAAAGATACATGGGAGTGGGCAGCTGTGCATGCCAGCAGCGACCACAAGTAAAAGGTGGATAGTGAAGGCAGATGTTGTGTGGCGCCACCTACGAGGAGCAGATAAACTGTGGTATTGATAGGCATGGGAACGGAATACTCCAAGACGCCGGCTGTGTATGGCAAGTCAAGCCTGACTAAGTTGCCACGGGCGCAGATCCAGAGAAGCAGTGGAGCGTGGCGCCCTAAAACCACAGGTTGGATGTGTCAGGGTCTGTACCCATTCACGGACCCAACCCCATGAAAACCTGACAATATGCGTGAGGTTTGATGTTACTGATCACATCAAGGCATTGCTTTTCATTACAGAGACAGCTTTGCCATGACTTCAGGTGATAGAAGCAACACTTGGTTCCGAAAACATCAAATGGAGATAGTTGTGTTGTCTTTCCAGGGTAACTATGTGGCTAGCACAAAAAAACATAGAATCATTTAGCAAAATGCTTAACTTAATGAGATGTTCTTATTTTTTTATTGATAGATATCGTAGCTATTTGGCAGATGAAAATAAATAGATTATTTTATTTGGATTATTCCCAGAGCTGGCATCAGATAATAAGACATGATTCATTAATATGCCAGAACTATATGCAGTGGTCGAAGTGGGCGGCAGCGGTCGGGAGCGGTGCTCCTCTACTTCTTTTAATTTCGTTTTACCGTTCCTATACTTTTATATTAAAATGAAAGGAACGGTTTCTTTTTAAAATAGAAGTGTAGGAATAAGTTGAAGCTTGCACTTTCAGTGCAATGCACTGGACATTCCCTTAAACAACAGGCACATGTGTTTTGGAGTTTGTATTGTGCATGGAAGGGGGCGTGGTGATGGTGTTTGTGGGGAGTGGTGCAGGTCAGTAGGGAACATAGTTCGCACTACTTCTTTTCGTACACTTCGACCACTGACTATATGACTGTGATATGCAAAAGCCCACTCCTTATAGACCAGAGCCGTGAACATAACAGGGCACTGACTTTTCTTGGACACTGAATGTGCCAAGTGTCTCCGTTTGCCAGGGTCAATAATGACACCTAATCAGACATGCATATGTGTTTGCGATTGCTGTTGGTACTCTTGGTGAGAGATGGTTTGCATGGCATTTTGGACTGGGCTACTGTCATGATGAGATTGGACCGATTTGCAAATCGATACTTTAATCTCCCTTGTCAGCGAGAGCTTGTGCAAAACTGATGAGTGATGTCTAGAAAATTATGATTGGATGGGCCAGATCTTAACCAATGTCAATTGCTCTACGAAGACCGACAGTGACAGACCCTTGATTTCAGCCTGTGATGCCTTTACAGAAGGTGAAAGATCATATGCCAATTTTGAAACACTGAGTTTAGTTTTTCACCATGGTAGACACTTTATTATGAGTATGATGAGCCTCATATATATATATATATATATATATGTATATATATATATATTCAGTAAAAAACTTTGTTAAAGGGACATTATGGTTCAAAGTAAAACCAAAAAACCCCTGAAATTCGGCAGTTATGGTAAGATAAGCAACCATAACTCGCGCCACCGTGACCTGCTAACACTAACACGAAGGACATCAAAGATGACATCACAAATGTCATTGAATTTAGGTTTTTAGTAGCGCAAGTTAACCATAAACTCACTTTAACAAACTTTTTTCATTAGCATGCAGACAATATACAAAGATGGAGTGTAAAAAGCAATTTCTCAGGGATGGCTTTACACAGAATGTTGCAAAGTAAGAATGTATGCTCATTCACAGTGAAGGTCAGCTGCTTCCATTTTTTGCTTGCGGGCCATAGTGGCCCACGACTCGCACTATAAGGTTCTATTGTTTTTTTACCTTGACAGACAGGGATCATGCCAAAAGACTTCTTTTGAAGGAGGGGTGCAAAAACGTAAGAGACGATAAGGATGAAATTTCTGAAACAAAACCGCTTTTATATGTTATATCACTATGAGAAAGATCGTTGGCACAGACGGAGTCGTATTTGGGGACTTCATTATGCGTAGACAATGGAAAATGCCAATATAATGTAAGTAACCCTTTAAATTATTTCATACCAGAATATAATAACAATAGCGTGGTGTTAAAGCTTGTTTAAATTGTACTTGTTCGTTCAATGTGGCATATTGTTTTGTACCGCGCACTATCACCGCCGAAGTGGTCCACTGGCGCTCAGACGGCTCTGAAAAAGGCAGAGGAGAGAGTGTGGGTTAGTGGGAATAAGTTAACATACTGCGTTGCACTATCCTCGCTAGCAAATAGTTTCACGCCCTAATAAATAAAATGAATATTTTTAATGAAGACCGGCTCGTGAGACTCATTTATATTTTTAAAACAGATACATCCTTCCCTACTGTCAATGTCACGATTTTCAGACCCCGGCCGACGCATTTTTCAACTGCCAGGTGCAGCTCAGAGTAAACAACTTCATGACCCTCACCATTTTATGGGACAATCGCCAAGGACCAATATGCCCTTACGCGGTACTAGCGGCTAGAAGCAACATACCAACCGTTATGGTGGTCTAATGCCTCGTTGTTGGAACAGCGCGACCACAGTCCTTCTTTTATCATAAACCAATACCCTGTGTAACGCAAAGGAACAGCGCGTGACTCAAGATGAACTTTTGCAGATCGACAGCAAAGACAAATGCAAATCGCTGAATATTCTCTAAACATTTGATATCAAATAAATGTACTTTACGAAATGTACAATCTTGCTGTTTGCTTTTAAATCACAGTTTCATATTCCGGATTGTGGTGCGCTGTGTTGTGAGATGATCTGTGTTGTTTTCCGGATTCTGTATGAAGTCGCGTAGGAGCAGTGTTGGAAACTCCTTAGTAAGAAAAGTAACTATTGGCCGTCGTAAAAGAAGCTAGAAGTAGCTAAATGACGTCATAACCTAATTTGCATAATTCACCAGGTGCATGATGGGTGATTGCCGAGCGCATGGTTGTTATAGCCTCTCATTGAGCTCACCCCTTTTTTGTAATGAAAGTCGCGAATGCACAGATGCAAACTCATTACATCCATATGCATACATTCACATGCAAATGCACTACTATTTAAATAAACCCCACAATGATTAGGTTGTTCTGTTGTCGCTTCTTAAACGTGTACTGCCATTTCTAATATGCTAGTATTTTATAATCCATAATGCCTCGTTGTTGGAACAGCCTTCCGATTATCAGTGCGACCATAGTGCTTCTTTTATCATAAACCAACACCCTGTGTAGCGCAAAGGAACAGCGCGTGAGTCAAGATGAACTTTTGCGGATCGACAGCAAAGACAAATGCAAATCGATGAATATTCTCTAAACATTTGATGTCAAATTAAACTACTTTACGAAATGTACAATCTTGCTGTTTGCTTTTAAATCATAGTTTCATATTCCGAATTGTGGTGCGCTGTGTTGTGAGATGTGTGTTGTTTTCTGGGTTCTGTGTAAAGTCGCGTAGGACTGGAGACGACTGGGCGCATTTGGCTACGCACCCTGCAACGTCGCGGAGAGAGACGGGGAATATGAATGCTTTGATAATGTCAGGCTTAGGGGCGGGAGATATGATTTAGTGTCGCAAAAACAGGTCAGCCAGGTCGATGGGGCAAGTGATAGGATTATCACATAATGTCGGCGCACAGCAGCCTGATTTATCGTTTATTTAGTGGACAAAAAGTCGGGTAAGGCCCATAGGAAATTGTAATGTCACCGGACATAAGGAGGGTTCTTAGAACACTTTCAACCTGACAACGAACAATACGAACAGCGTTCTCAGAACACCCCCATTTTGTTTTATTGCAAACATTTCAGCACCGCGAGTGTTCTTAGAACACATTCAACTTGCCAGAGTACAATACGGACAGCGTCCTCAGGACACCCCCATTTTGTTTATGTACCAACATTTAAGGACACTGCAAGTGTTCTTAGCTCAATTTTAGCTTGCTTGCGAACAAAACGGACGCATACTCCGTCCTCGGAACAACCCACCATTTAGTTTATATAGAACATTTCAGAACAGCCGTGTTGTCCGTAGACAAATCGACGGAAAACAAAAGCATCTAGCACATAAAAAAACAGAACATTGAACCTATCTCAGACTCCCCCACCCTCCCCAAACACTCTTACACACCAACACACTCCACTAAATACAATTTGTAATCCAAGTTTCACCGCGCTGTCCGCGGTCGTCCGCGAATGCAAGATGGCGGGCACTACAGAAAATCTGACGCGCTTCACGCATTACGCTGTCCAATCAGCAAACACGTCGGATGTCCGCGGACATCGCTCAAGCCGCTAGGCCAATCAGGGCACTGTCCGCGGAGCGAACCGGGAAGTCCGTCCGCGAAGCGAACCGAGATATCACAAATTTATTTGCCTTAAATTTTGGTCATTTTAAAAAAAAACTAATAGACCAAATTTGCAAAAGCACGCTTTCGGGACCAAGCCCCTGCTCCTGCCGCAAATTTGGTCAAAATCCGTCCAGCGGTTTGGGCTGTAGGCGTGCGCAAAGTTTTTCCCCATTATGTCTATGGGAAAAAACAAAAGTTTTGGGACACCCCCTATAACTTTGCCCTCCCTGGACCAAATCTCTCCAAACTTTGCAAGACAATTCAGAGTGGGCCATATACCTTTTTTGCAAAGTTTGGCGAGGATTCATCCAGAGGGAGCGAAGTTATAAGCCACCCAAAAAATGCTCTTCCTATGGAAACACCAACTTAACCATAACTACATGGACATGTTCCGATCCACCCATTGTTGACCATTTTCTTCATAGGGCAGGTAATGATGGCATGCGAACCTGTGCAGTTCTCAGTTTTGCATGCTCTTCTCTGCCTCATGTAGAAAAGAAATTAAGACCAATGCTGTGTGAGTATGTGTGCATGCATATCTTTGATCACTACTGCAGACTAACATGTACAAACATGGACCCCGTCATTACATGGGATCCCTGTGGTCCTGGCAAAAGATCAGGAAACATCTAAAAGGATCCCTGGCTCCCCAGTGGAATCAAAATGTGATAAAGGTGAAGATATGACAGATTTCCTGCATGGAGAGGGTAAATGGACAGAGCAGAGTTCCTACTCTGTGTCTCACTCTAAAGCATAACATACATTTTCCACCTTCACCAAAATGAGGACTTAATTAACTGGATCACACAAATGTGACACCCTGGTGGTCTATGACTTGAAGGGCATCTGCAGACCACAGATGATGCCCAATGAAACAGAAGTGCATGCCTCTGGTTGCTTTTGAACCTGTGTTCAGAGGATACACCCAATATCCAGAACCCACAAATCCAGGCCAACTAGGCCCCATATGGTCACCGCCTCTCCCAACCAAAAGTCAGACGCTCTAACCTGAGAGCTGAACCTTCATACTGGGCATTCCAAAGATCCCTCAACACTTGGCTGTTTGCCTATACTCTTCCTTCTCATGACTTAACCTATATAGGATCCTCCTGCCAATTGTTCTTTTCTGTTTATTCCAAGTATCTGGTCTGTAACAGTGCCTCAATGCCTTTAGGTTGTGTGTACCCTTAATAATTAAATAAATAAAGACATTCAAATATTTGGCTGGAATTGATTCTGAGCTGAGTGGGTGGGACATATGGGGGATCAGACACTGATGCTTTGGAACACAATTAAAACGGACTGAGGTCCTCCTGTGCACATTATTGACTGTAAATAAAACATTTTGAGGCATTCTTCATTTTCAGTAGATAACCGTTCACATTGGTGCTTACTGGTAATATTATACCCTAGCTCTGTTTTAAACAGGGCTCCAATTATACCATGATTGCTATAATACCATGGCTCTGATTATACAAGGGTTTTTATTATGTTAATGAATGTGGGCTTCTATGGGTGTTTGATGTGGGGATCGTAGCCCACGATGAGAGTGATCATCTACCTCTATATGTGAAACTTAAGCCTGTAGGTAATACAATAAACGAGATAGCCTATGACAGGGCCGGGAATATATTTGTGAATAATGGCGGAAATCACATTCAGTGGACTGCGGCGAGTCTAGTAAAGGGTAAAATGATAGCTGACCACATACTTCCAGACGTTGTCAATCTTTGTCAAGCCGAAGAGACAGATGGCAAAAATCTGTGTGAAGCCTTTGAAGTAATGTTAAAACAGATCGCGAATGTAGTAGTATGTACACGTGAATATAGGTCTGTCCAGGAAATAGTACCAAAAAAACGAAACGCCCATGACCCAAAGATCAATCAGGCTAAGAAACATCTACGTACAACAATTGCCAATTTACTAGAGCCTCCAACATGGAGTCAAGATGAGGCAGCAGTAAATGATAATATTAAAGAGGCAAAAACCATGTATAGGCAATGGCTTCGTAACCATAAAAAATGTTGTGAAAATGAACGCTGTCTTGCCATTGCTCATCTGGCAACAACAAATGATATGGTAGCTATTTGGAAACAAAATAGAATAAGTAATAAGAATGGGCTGCCAATAAATTGCATACCAGAAGAAGTATGGGTAGCTCATATAATAAAAACTTTGGGAGTTAGTGATGTACATGAAATAGAAATGGAAATGCCTGACACACTTTGGATCTGTAATAATAACTGAAAAACTTAACAGATCAAGGGCATATGGTCCTGATGGGATAAATAATGGCCTTTTGCAAATGTCTGTTGAGCTATGGGTAGAGCATTATGGCTTTTATTTAACGAAATTGGTAAATCAGGCACACTCCCAGCAACATGGACTGAGAGTCATATTCTCCTTGAATATAAAAAAGGTCAAAAAAGCGATCCCCAGAACTACAGACTACTGGCCATGCTGGATATACTGGCAACAGGGTTTGCATGACTACTCCTAGTAGACCTAAACTCTTGGATAGATGAACATAACATCTTAAGCAAGTATCAAACAGGCTTTAGAACCAAATCCAGAACATCTCATAACATTCTAGTACTAGTTTCTGCAGTTGAATACGCTTGGTTGGATATGCAGAAAGGCAAAGGTCTTTAGTCCCTATATAGACTTTAGCGCTGCATTTGATACGGTCTTGAGGAATAATTTGTGGCGCAAACCTAACGCATGGAACATTCCGCAAGGACTGCTAAGGATGCTCATGCTATTACATAGGGAAACAAAGGTGAAAGTTAGGTTAAACACCACCGGCAAACTGTCAGTAGCCATACCCACTGGGACGGGGGTAAAACAAGGATGTATAATGGCTGCAAATGTATTTAATTTAAATCTGGCAGATCTCTTCATATCATTTAACCCAGCCAGTATGACCCCTGTAAAAGTGGGCATAGAGCATATAAACTGGCTAGGCTGTGCAGACGATCTGCTGCTATTAGACTACACACCTAAGGTGGTACAAAGACGACTTGATGGCCTAGGACGTTTTGCTAAACAAAATGAGCTCTGAGTAAACATAGAAAAAAGTAAAGTGATGATAGTCAGTGGAATATGCAAAAAGCAGGCAAATGTGAGCTGGTTTCTTGAAGGGAAAAAGCTATAGATGTTAAACTTATAAACATACCTTGGTCTCTTAGTCGATGAGTCCCTAAATTGGAAGCTTCATTGGGCAAAGACTAAACTGAAATGTTGGAGAACGGTTGGCGCTGTGAGTGCCTTCATAGGACGTAATGGCAGTTTATCTGTGAAGACTGTACTTCTTTCATATACAATGAAAATAGTTCTGGTATTAACATACAGAATTGAAATCTGGGGACATGCATGCCACATTTTGTATCTGTTGAGTATTTTTACCTTGAATATGACTTGACTTGTATCTTATCTAGTTTAACAATAAGGACTTTCATGTGCTCGGTCAACCTAATGACTCTGAACAATATGACGATAATGATGTAAATAGGATAACATTGTGGTTGAAAAAGAATATCTGGATATTTGAACGTGAGAATAACACAGTACAATTAGCGTGTAATTCTCACAGTGGCACTTTCATCCAGTATATTGATGCATGCATTAATCCACCATTCTATATTTTGGACTTTCCTGATTCTTGGATAATGTGACAGTACCTACTCCTAAAATTTAATAAAAGTAAAATCCTAGATACTGAAGGAGCACAGAATGTTTTGTCACAAAATGAATGTGAGTGTCGGATATGTGGTGAAAATACTATCAAATTGTTAGAACATATCCTGACAAGATGTGAAAGCCTAGATTGTATTAGAAATCAGACAATGAAAGCCTATAGTAATTGTTTTAGCCCTCAGGACTCTACCATGTTACGGCAAATGTTTATGAATGGAAATGATTTACATTTTATTTATCACTTGATCACATGTTATATGAAATGGCTCGCCATACTTGCACTTTACGAATAGTGGAAGAATATAGTTATAATTATCTACATTTTAGAAAGAAACCATGTATTGAATATGAGGATATATTTGATGAAATGTTTTAAATATGTTAGTATATACATTATTATGGATGTGTTACATAGTTATTTATCTTGTATTTTTATGTTTTTTTATGTATGTAATGAACATTTTAAAAATTGTTTCATGTTGTATATACAAAGCAAAAATGCGGAAAGGATATTAATACATTCAAATTCAAATGATGCTAATCTTCAGGTATGTTATCGTTATGTATACCATGCAGAAATGTGATTTGTATGGACACTGAATGCCGTGCATATCTGAAAGAGAGTGTGGTGGACTTGATTCATGGCCATCTTGCAATGGCTTTGATGTGTGCAGGTATGAAGTATCCTGAGCGAGTTTCTATCTGTTATTTTCTCTTGTCCTCACCTTATATGTGTTTGTGTCCAGAAAGGAAGCAGTGTGCAGCAATACTGCTAGGATTAATGGACTAGGGTTGTGGTATGCATATTGGTTGTAGGGATGCAGGGCCTGATTTCCAAAAACCTTTGAATGGGAAATCCCCATTGAGAAAAGGCTTTGTAAATCATACCCATAATGTTCAGTTGTGTACCATCTGCTGAGTGGAGTGTTAGGAACACATTTGCGAGTGGCTTAGTTGGGTTGAATGTAGTGTGTTTCAGCATAGGTGTTGAGTAGTTAGTGTGTAGGTTAAGCATAGGTTGACATAGGTTGAATTGAGACAAAAAGTTGATCTACCAGTAACAATTCATCAAGTTGCTACAGGTAAAGCAGCATTGCAAGAATCAATCCAGTCTTGCACAAATTATGACTGCCTTTGAATATTAAATGGTGCTGAGTTTAAGATATGATTGGCTATTTATTATATGCTTAATACCCATAGGTTTCTAAACATGGACCTGGGGATAGAACCGGTGTTACTCCCTGTCATCTTGCTTCCAAGGCGAGCACGATGCTGCTGAGCTATCCTCCCGCTATAGAAATAAGTGGTTATGACCCGGTGGGTCTCAACATACCACAGCTCAGAAAATGGCACTGAATAAGGCAGATGTCTGGTCAGGCGGGGCTTAGTTCATGTGTGGTCCTTTTTATATATTGCGTATGTGCAGTCTGCAAGTGCTCTGCCTATGACCGGTTCTCAGGCTGATAGATTTTTACAAACAGAGGGTCTTGTTTCCTGTAGTGACACTGTTTATGGGAGGGCTGTGTTCAGGACACAGTTCTAGTAATGACAAGAGGAGAATATTACATTGCTGGTTTAATGCCAGTGTCCCAATTAACAGGACAAATAGACCTGATATTATCTGTGTTTTGTTTACCAAACATTTTATTTGGTTGTGCATACGTGTCACAACGAGGGAGGCCCAGAGTGACCAGAACATGGAATTGGGGGTTCTCAAAACAGTATATTTATGCACACACCTGAACGTTTCACAACTAGAGGAATAACAAAACAGCAACCGTATTGACAACAGAGTTGCAATCTAAAACAAAGTTTTCTACCAACCCCGGAGTTTCCCTTTCCATTTTTTGTCTGCCCCCATCTGGCAGAGTGTGATCGGAGGCCACGCCGCAGCAACATCACAGACACTGACTTGTTAAGGGCACAGGGCGTGCAGAGAGCGCTAAGGCAGAAGACATTTATTCCTTTTCAGGCCACGGCAGTGCCCAAATTCCTGCATCACTCTGGGAGACTCTGCTCTAGCAGGCAAAACAGCATTTGGTCCGTGCACTGAGGCACTTTCCTGCTCATTCCTCAGCATCATCACAGACCACTATTTACCACATACTGTCATTTTTGCAGGGCTGGCTGCAGGGAGCCACAGTAGGGCACAATTGGACTCCCCTTCTCATGGACATCGACTCCTGATCAGGATTATCTTCAGTGGAGCTGCAAGGCCCTTCTGCGTCATGTGCCATCATCATCTCGAGGGACCTCTCACCATCGTCAGCTCCTGATTTCCTTGTGGAACTGGATTTCATCATTAAATATGGCCTCTCCAAACTATGCCAAGTCGTTGCCAATGTGTAGTGTACTACTTCATCAGAAGGCACAGGATGCAGGTAAGACACTGCAGCCAGCAGGTACAACAAGTACAAGTGCTTTATTTAAGTCTCAGGGCATAAGTTAGAATAAGAGGGAGAGCATAGGTAATATCCTTCTCTTCAGGGTCGGACTAGCCTATAGGACAATAGGCCCATGGCCGAACCAAAAACGCAAACTGCTGGTGTGGGCCAGTTTTTTTGGTCACAGTGGGCCACTTTTTTAGCCAATTTGGGCCAGTTTGATCAGTTATTTTATTATGCCGCTAATAGTTTGACCAGTGTTGCTGAGTAAGTCTTCTCTAAAATGCATATTTTGCATCACATTTTATCAAAGAACTCCCCCTTGGGTACCATTGGACTATTGTCACAAAAGGAATGATGAAGCATTTGCAACTGGGGGCCACTTGTTCATTGGTGCCCGAGACAATTCTACGGCCCAGTCCCACGCTGCTTCTCTTAGCAGTATCTCCCATCCTGAATGTCTAACTGTTGTCCATGGAACCTGAGGGAACCCAGGGTCCCACCACTAGTCAACATTCTTTGGCTTGCATTGCATATGGCAATACAAGGCCCACACTACAGTGAAAATATAGAAATATGCCACAATTGCACACCCCAACCTCAAACATACACATTTATGAACTCACCAAGACCCTGCAGACGCAGATAGAATATATGCAAAGTACACATAGAATAGACAGTGCAAACATCCATACAGCACATCATCACAGAAATGTGCAAGACCACAGTCACAGCCACCAGCTGGACATGGCATTCAATGGCACTATCTTAACATCACAATTGGCACCTTAATTCACACTGAAAACACCATTGTCACAGTGTCATCAAGATCAACACCGCCACAACCACACCACAGACCCTAACAGATCTCTTGTATTACAAACACCATCACCACCACTGCATTGTTAATGCAATCTCACCACTGCCACTACTACCTTTGCTACCACCACATGTTATCATCATGACTACCATCAAAACAATATTCAAAATTACAATAACCACCATATGTACTTGGTCACATTTTGAATTCAACCCCTACTAAGAGTGCGACCTACCATTACATTGAAGTGTTGCATTGCAGTAAAAAGAAACACCTGAGAGATTAGCAAATCCCAGGACTGGGCACTGGGAGTCGAACAATGGTGTGAGAGGCAGGCACAAAGTTCACAAATATGCTTTGCTTTTGGTCTATACAGGCAACCAGAGTAGTGCGTGATTAGTTTTTGCGCTCTGAAACACTTGTGTATGAGCGCAATAGAAATAAAAAATAAATATCATTAGTTGGCTACCACTTGGGAAGGGTCTAGAACATGCAGCCCTGGAGACAATTTAAAGATGGGCAGATTAAGGGACCCATCACTAGTGCCACCGAGAAAGGTTCAACAATGCAAACATCCACATGGATTATTGAAAATGATGGATGGGCTTAGGAAAGTGGATTCTGAATCCCAATGAACACAGAACAGGGCTGCATGTACAAGAGAAGAGTACTCCTAAAGTTAGAGATCCCAGTAGACAGCACGTAGCAGGGGTTGGGTGAGTGTTGAGGCACTCTTACAAAATTATTCTTCAGAAAAAGGGTAGGTAATGCACAAAACAACTGAGATGATGAGCCTGAGGCAGATGTAAGGGAGCAGTAGCTAAACACTGGTGGTATAGCCAATACAATGAGATTTTGAGCCTGCGGCAGATGTAAGGGAGCAGTAGCTAAACACTGGGGGCATAGCCAATAGAATACGATAATGAGCCTGAGGCAGATGCAAGGGAGCAGTAGCTAAACACTGGTGGCATAGCCAACAGAAGGAGATTATGAGCCTGAGGCAGATGCAAGGGATCAGTAGCCAAATACTGGTGGCCTAACCAACAGAGTGAGATTATGAGTTTGAGGTAGATGCAAGGGTGCAGTAGCTAAACACTGGTGGTATAGCCAATAAAATGAGATTACGAGAAAGGGAGCAATAGTACAGAACAAATAATAGCGTTGGTGGATTCAGATGAATCCAAGCAATGGCCATTGTATATGGGTCTAAGGCTGCAGTATGTTGTCACGTTCTATTGGTCGATGTACCAGCGATCAGCCCTTGCCATACAACAGTCATCTTTCCTCAAACCCTCTTTAGGCAACTTTGCCAAACAACGCAAGCCCAGTAGCCTCTGTTTTGCTTAATGTAGCCAAAGGAAGCCTGTTCAAAGCTGTGTGCATGTCAGAGGGTTTGTTTTAATGCTAGTTGTTTGTTTGTTTGCTCTAGTTATTGTTTCCTCTGCATTGTTTTTTCTACAGATGGAAGCAGAAGGTGTTCATGAATGAGAGCAAATTTGTTTCCCCCTCCCGCGGGGCGAGGAACAGGCGGCTGACTGGGTGCCGGCTGCTGTAAACCGCACACCTTTAACTGTGCCACTACGGTTGACTTTAATGCCAGGATTAAAATGCGAATGCTTTTTCCAGACAACAAGATCTGTAAGGGAACAGATGCAACTCGTAAAAATAAAAAAAGGGATACAGAGCCCATTAGGACGGATTACAGGCCGGTGGGACAGCGCTCACGCAGTCAGGCGGGAATGAGAGGATGCATCAGATCAGAGAGGCGCCTGGCAGAGCAGTTGGAAGGATCCCATAGGATAAGCAGTACAACCATCACATGAACGCTGCGCAGGCGGAACAGATGGGAAAGATACAAAAAAAAATATATAAGCAGCTGAGAGATGTGTCCGAAAAAAAAATGAAAGTGAACGCTAGAGACTGTCCTTTTCGAGCACTTTTCCCCAGATCCCAAGGCAATACTTATGCCGCCTTTCCTATGAATGTTCTTGTGCGGAAGTGTTGTGGATAGGCCTTGTTAAAGCAGTGAGATGTCTTGAAATGCCAGTATCTCTGAAAGAGCTGTGGGAATAAGGACGGGTCAGTAGTAGCCCGTCATGCATTTCAACCCATTAGCCCGTGTCCATCTTCTGTCCATAGAGCCCCTGTGTATTAAAAGCATCCATGTACGCACTTCCTGTCAACTGACACTTCAGGAGTTCGCATAATCTTTGCAGGGCCGGCAGGCCTGCCTCCAATTTTAGGTGAACCACTAATTGTGGTTGCCACTGGTCTGGGGAACAAGGCAGAACCCAGTGACGCGTGAGTGCCTGCTTTGTATGATTAGTATGGGTTTAAAATAGGCGGTACATAGGTATTCAGGCTCAACAGGCCAAACTCGAACATTCTAGTTATTGTTTTGCAGATAACACTATGTATTAGTGATTTATACACAAATGTTAGTATAGGTTCTTTGTATGGCCTATACCACAAACTGTTACATAGTGTGTGGTACGTCCTAAGCCACTGGTGCTCAGTGTATGCACCTTGGAAGGACAAGATGTGATGGCTCTGCTAAGAAACTACCCTGTCGTTTTCAGGTTAGGCACTGAGTTCAGCCAACAAAGTGTTTATCATTTTTCAAAGTTACCACAATACAAGCCAGGTAGTGCTTTGCACAGTAGCTGCATGTGGCAGCGTTCTGCCTCCTGTTGAGGCAGGCATTAATCTCAGTGCATGCCCACCACAAGCCAGGGGCATGTTTGCACTTAATGGTTTGATAAGGCATATCTTGCGCTTCGGGGATTCGGTACCATAATGCTTTTCACCATGCCAATATATCACAAGGAACTCAGTGATGCAGTACGAGTACAATGCTCTATTCATTCATACTGTGGGCCTAGTTCACAGAAGCATTTTATAATGGCAACCCCCCGCCCCATTGGGAAACGTTCTATGAATCGGGGCCCATGTGTCCCGCCTTTTCTAACTGCATGTGGTAAACACGCATTTTGCACGTGGGCACACTTCGCAGAACGTTGTCGCTTGCTGTAGATTGATGGGGTCTACGGAATCGGCTTGCGACTTTGTCCTTTAGAGATGAGGTGTTTTGTAAGCATTCACACAATAGGAGGGCTGCCCTATGCTCACAAAGCACAAGCTCCAGCTCCTTTCAACTCTGTATAAATAGAGTTCTATCAGGAAAACGGTGTACTTCCACAAACACCCTTCTTCTTTCAGTAGGGGGCAAAGACACGTGTAAACCACGGCAATCAAGGAGGGACAACTAAACTAATATCACATTATCAATCTGAAAAAAAATCCCCATAAATTTAGGTATCATATGCTCCCCCAACTCCAACCCTCAGTATACCCCAAACAAGGGAGTTATGTGCAGCAAAGGAACATTTAACCCGAAGAGCTCAAACGGTAAGGAATGGGGGCTACATTAATTAGGGAATGACTGGGTGAAAGGAACCAGACTCACGTTGAGGATAGCGATGGCTTCAAAAGCATCACAGGTGGATAGAGGGAGAGGTTCTCCTTTGTTGATTTTTTACAAGGGCAGCTTGTGTCTGTGATAGCCAAATAGATGGAGGACACATCTAGCTAGACCCTCACAAGTAAACTCTGCACCCCAAATGGTGACCACAATGAATCAAGTCTCCCCTCATAACTCTAAACAAGCAGTGGAAATGGCAATAGTTTGGGCCTTTACTGTTCTTTGCATTTAACATGTATAGGCACCAGGGTGCAATGAGGAGAGTGTAACGTTTTAAAGGAGGATGCAAGAAGGGGTGCAGGTGTGCAAAGTCTGCGTCGCTTCTGTTCTAGACAACTCTGCTGCAAGAGCATTAACCTGCTGTGCTCTGTTGTACAGCATACATAGATTAAAGGATTTATGGCACTAGTAGCAAAAATACCAATTTCAGATGGTACGCGACAGAATGAGATGGTAGACAGGAATTGCAAAATGTGACCTTTCATAACTTGCGTTGCCCACATGAAGACCAGATTCCAGAGGCGTTGCTAGGGGGGGGGCTAAAGGGGCTATAGGCCCTGGTCTTTTGGTTCTAGCCCCGGATAGAATCTCAGGAGCTACAACCAAAAGGCTAGCTAGCCCCCAGTCACAACAGTTCCGACATTAGCGTAGCCCCGGGTCTTTTCCAGACCTAGCAACATCCCTGCCAGATTCCCTAGTGAAACCAGCAATGTGCTTGTTTTCATTTTAAACAAGACATCAATTTATCTGGCGCAAAAAAGAGGTATCTAAACATTCTGACACAGTGAAGGTGATTTTAACGGAGGCGCCTAGGGAAAGGTGGACCCTCCATCTTCTCAAAAAAAGAGTTTGGCAGCGAAAACTCAGCTTGGCTTCCGGCTCACAGAAACCTATCCCCAGCAAAAGTGTGGTCAGTCTTGTCCAATAAGGTCTCAGCTCTCAGAGACAAAAATAAAAAAAACCTTCAAGTGACAAGCCCCACAAAAGAGGAAGGAGAGGATTCCCCACTATCAATCAGCAGCAAGAGGGAGGGGGGGGGGTTGGGAAGTTTTAAATGTTTTTGTTCCCACTGAAGGCAGGGGGAAATGTTGCTATTATACGCCCCAAAAAAAACAGGGTGAAAGAGAGAGGGAGAAGGCGCAAAAGGGACAATTGGCAAAGAAGGGCCCAGATATATTAGGCAATGGGTGGGCTCATAACCAATTAACACCCCTTGTGATGGCTGCCATTTACAAAAACATTTTTGTTTGAAATACAATCCTGCTTAAATCCTCATGTAACGTGCTATCTAAACATTTAACTAGCATTTAAATTCAGATATTACACTTTAAATGCTATGTCAATGTTTACATAGCAGGTTGTATGAGGATTCAAGCTGGATTGTATTTCGAATAACAATTTAAAAAAAAATTGTGCCCATCATAAGGGAACCTCGTGGTTCGCCGCCTGTACTTAATTCGTTTTGCTAACATTTAGAATATGTTGTTAATCCACTGCTGGCACATATTTGGAACGTTAGTAAAACAAAATCAGAGCCGGCGGTGGCATCGGAAAAGCCAAGCAGCCATCAGCCCTGAATTAGTTTCACTAATGTTGCAAATATTTGGAACGTTAGGAAAATATAATCAGAGCTGGTGGTGGCATCGGAAAAGCCAAGCAGCCATCAGCCCTGAATTAGTTTCACTAATGTTGCAAATATTTGGAACGTTAGGAAATCAAATTCCAAGCCGGCAGCGGCATGGGGGAAGCATTTGTTTCACTACCCGTGCCGGCGGTAGGTTAACGACATTAATCCGCTACCGGCACACATTTCTAACATTAGTAAAATAAATTCTAAGGATAGAAAAAAGCCAAACTACTGCCAACATTCAATTAATTGCTCTAAACTTTCAAATATGTGCCGGCGGTGGCTCGATGTTGCAAATATCTGGAACGTTAGTAAAACAAACTCAAAGCCGACAGCGGCATGGGGGAAGCATTTGTTTTACTCACTTTGAAAATATGTGTCGGCTGATGGTTAAGAACATTAATCGGGCACACATTTATAACGTTAGTAAAACAAATTCTAAGGATTGAAAAAGCCAAGCCACTGCCGACATTCAATTATTTGCACTAACGTTGCAAATCTGTGCCGGTGGCTGCCTGTTGCTTTCAAGCTGCCACGGCACAAATTTGCAAAATTAATAAAACAAAAACAAAGCAACACAAATAGCAACACAAATTCAGATACATAATGAAAACAAATTGAGGGCTTTTGAGCTTATGCAAAAAAAAAAAAAAAAAGGGTAAAATAAATGTAATATGAATACATCATTTACTAGTCGGGTCATCTTTGACTCCACACTCTCCTTCTCTCCTCATATATCTGACATCTCTAAGAAGTCACACTACCAGCTGCACCTCCTTAGAGGTATTCTTCCCTTCCTCTCCTTCCCCCAGAAGCTCACTGTCTCCCGAGCCCTGGTTCTCTCGAAGCTGGACTACTGTAACAGTCTCTATCTTAATCTGCCTGCCTCCACTCTCTGCCCTCTGCAACTCATCCAGAACAGAACTGCGAGACTTGTCCTTGGCCTCAAGCCCAGGGACCGTATCTCTCCAGGACTGAAATCTCTACACTGGCTCCCAGTGGCTGCGAGGATTAAGTTCAAAACCCTCTGCATTGTCCACAAGGCCTTCTGGGGCCTGGGGCCTGAATACCTGCAACTCTCTCCTCCTAAATATCTTCCTTCCCGAGCCCTTCGCTCATCCGTCTCCAACTCCCTCAGGGTCAGCCGCTTCTCGAAGCAACGAGCTGGGGGTAGATCTCTCTCCGCGGCAGGAGCCTCCCTCTGGAACAGCCTTCCTGCCTCCCTGAAACTTGAGGAGAACCATCTCCGGTTCCGGAAGCACCTCAAAACCTTCCTCTTTGCTTCTGCTTTCTCTCTCCCTCTCCCCTTCTAAATTCTTCACTAAATTCTGCACTGAATCTGAAACTTGGCCACTCTCACCGACCTCGGTCCTGGGCCCAGCCACTCTCCACTTGCACTGCCTCCCTGGCAATCCCTGCACTGCGGGACTGTCTCTGTATCCCTACAGCCCCCCCTTCCCAGCACTTGTCTGCACTTACCTTGCACTTGCCACCTGCTGGCCCTATTTATTTATTTATCTACTTATTTCTATTCTACTTACCTTGTACTGCACTTTTCCCTTCCCCCTACCCCTGCACTTGCGCGGTCTGAATGACACCTGGCCTAGTAGGATCGCTGTCTGTCCTCCCCCTGTTCCCCCCTCCCTGCCTCGTCGCGCCTTGAAACACTTGTGTATAGGCGTGTTACAAATGCCATATCATATCATATATCATATCATATCATACACATCAGGCAATTTTAAATACATCACATTTCCATATCATAGACAATATAGCACTTAAGCAAACAGAACACAACTTTACCTCTCCCATAAAATGTTCAGCAAAGAAAACACACAGCTTCCAGCTCTCTTCAAATGTAGAAAGAAAATGGCATACTAGAAACAAAATAGCTTCTTGTACAAACAAGCAAATAAGCACATCCAATCACATCACTAACTGCACAGCCAATCTGGTGCTCCTTAAATCAAAAACACTACAACAATCACCCCACAAGTCACTAGATGTACATTTTCAATGCCAGTTTAAACCAAAACCTAACTATTACAGTACCTTGGTTAATTTAAAAAAGAAGCACTGTAAAATTTGGAACATTACTTGAAAGATACAGTACAATATGTTTTAAAAATCAATCTAGTCAAATACATTTTAAATAACATTAACACTTTGTGAATGCCATTTTGGAAGTAAAAATTGCTGGCAAATTTACCACACAGTAGAAATTCAGCCAAAGAGTGCAAACAGAGGTGTGGTTGGAGTGAAAATGGGTGGGAATGGGAGGAAAATCGATAGATTTGACTTAACAATGGGCGGTAAATGGGTGGGACATGTAGCCAAACTACATACATCCATCCTCATATATCATATGCATTGAAAAGCATAACAAACCTGCATTCAAAGCCCCTATTTCAAGCGCTTATGTTTATTGACAATAGTTTTGACTTCAGAGCTAGAACTTTCAGAGCCACCTAATAGCCAAGACTAAAAATATGACTGTTGGTAAGAAAACTAGCAAATCAAAATGTCCATCATTAGAGTTTTTTTTACAAATTCCTCACTGCTCATTTTTTTGATAAGAACCTTTATAATCCAGCCTACAGAAGGGGGAGAACAACACATCATAGGAAATAAATTGCTAGGGAAGTCCTTTGATTCCGTTGATCAGAGTAAGGGGTGGCAAACTGAAGGAATCCTAGCTAGCAGCCCAGATTCTTCTGGAGCAGTGGACTGACCCTCACGCTGAGGGAGATTACTGCCACACCTTTGTACAAAGTAGATTGTGCACTTTCATGAAGATTGCTTGAAAGGTGATGCCAAACTTCTCAATATGCCTACCAGTTCCACAGATACTTTTCCATACCCTCCATTAACACCAAAGGACAAAAACCAATAAAGTCGGAGAGGCCGAGTATTGAAGGACGGTTTTCTACAAAGGGGACTAGCGAGTAGGATTGCAATATTCCCTACAGTGAGTAACTTGTACTTTTATATTCTTGTGCTGCCACCCCTACCCATCGTAATGTAGAGAGTAAAAACAGTTCTTATATGCATTTGACTAAACAGTAATTAGAACAACCAAGAGAATATTCAACAGTGTTCAAAATGTGGTTTTAACTCATTGAACATCCAATATCATGCTAGGGGACATGCCATACTGCTTACAGACAAGTGTGGAGTAGCATAGCTGGATTCTTTGCAAATCACATAAAGTAATGCATGCCACTGAGAAGCAACACACATTATAGATCTTCCTGTTCATGCATGCCATTTGGAGGGACCAGCAAATGAGTTTCATTATAAGAAGACAGCAACATCAAAGGGATTACTAAAGGCCTTTAGAACTGCGATAACATATAACCAATATTAGGGCCTAACCAACAGACACCAGGTATTGAGTTGCATAAGACTCTTTTCTCTCATATATTCTCCCACCTGGTGGACACAATGGAGTAAACCAACAAATGAATGCTGAACCAAAGAAAAACACTTCTTGTCAGAGTTTTGTAAGCACCTAAGGTTGCCATATAAGCCTTAACATAATCCACTTGGATTCCTGTTTTAGATTGGTGTTTCACAAATATATTAAAATTGTCTACCTTGCATGCTAGAAGATCAGCATTCCTATTTAGGTTTCAACCCTCATCTAGGACCACTGCAGACAGGTATTAGTATTGGCCTGCATGGAAATGTGCATGCCATACATGGGCAGCCTTCTTTCCTCTCTAGATCAATTTTCAGATTGGACAAATCATTGATTACATTACATGAATCCTGGTGAACAATGTCATACCCACTATTGTTGAATTTCTCTTTACACAAGAACGTATTCCTGTCTCTTTTGTTTCTTACCTTCATCCACTTGCAATGCCCACATGGCCTTTTTCCCCTGTTTAACTTTCTCTTCACGAACCACGGTCTTGTTGTGATTCTGTACAGGGTCACAATATGTCTACATTCGGAACAGGCTCAGCACTTCAAGACCACTATTGTGTTTATGTGCACTGTATAAATGATTCTTAACATAGCATAATTTATGGTAATTTTTTTTTTTTTTTTTTTGGAGGAGTATGCTATTTCATCTGGAAACACAACAGCAACAACAGTTTATGTGGTAATCCTGTAACAGGCCCATATTGTAATAGAGCTAGCTGAAGTCAGGTAATATGAGAAACAGAAAGCAGGGACAATGCAAACATCAGACAGTAGGTAGAGGGGACCTGGCATGTACAGAGTCTCAAATAAAGTGGATCAAGTCACACAGGGAGAACGAGGGGAGTATCAAGAGATAGTGTTGGCCACAGAAGTTGTTTCAAGCCCATGAATGGATTTGAATCAGTTGAAATTTGAAAAGGGTCTGATTTCTGAGAGAGTGGCACACAGCACGGAGGCAGTTTTGTTAAGAAGTAGAAGAATGGCAGAGGTAAAAGAAGGCAATTGGGGTGATTTTAAGTATTTTGTAAAGGGGTAGAAATAGTACACAAGAGACTAGCACAGAAGTCAAAGTGACGGAGTGCCACAGTTAATGGGTTTTTAAAAGTCTCATCTGTAAAAGGGTTTTTATCAATTAAGCCTTCACATAACAGATAGGACATCCGATGATGTGCAGTTTGCTACATACATGCTTGTGGTTGGCAAGATAGTGACTTTATGTGTTCTATGAAATAGCTTCTTTTTGTCCATTGTTTCAATGAGATATGTCAGTGGACTCTTTGTAAAGCCTTCTCCATGCCAAAACTCTACATTTGCAAAGTTAGAGAGGGTCCAGTAGCTGCAAAATAAGAGGAAAACAAGAACAGTGAAGTGCCTCCAGAGGGAGCAATGCCCTGGTTCTCTGTTACAACAGCCAGTCATACTGTTGTGCCTGATGGAAATCCATATTTACTGCTGCCATTCAAGCTGCCATTCAAGCAGGGAACAGTCCTGCCCTAGTCTATCTCACCCATTATAGGAGCTATGTCATAAGTCTTTACTTGTACTGTAGTATTCAGAGGAGACAACCTCCCCAGTTCTGATAGCTCATTTGCTTTGCCACCAATAGAAAAACATTGATGGTCCTTTCTTGCTTTTTTCCTCTTGCTTTTGTTTCTATTGTTTCCTGACTGTGTTGTTGCTGATTTGTGTTGTGCCACCACCAATGATCCAGAGCATTCCAGCGAAGGAATCCCTATGTCCCCTGGCTGACCTTGTTGGTGTCACGTAGTGAAGTTTTAGTTTACAGTATCGGGTTGTACAAGATGTAGTCCTCTTTCATGTCAATTTGTCTTTTATAGAGATGGCTTATTCCAAACAATGAGTCAAGGCAGAGCAAGGGAAGGAGAGTGGTATGAGGAAAAGCTGAAGGTGTTTTGCTAAAATATCTCTGTTGTCTCTCTTGGATGTTTGACAGTTACATTTTATTTCAGATTTCCCAATTGATCTTCACTCTGGAAAGCATCAGGATTGCTTACAGGAGCTTGTTGCATGCCTTCTATATTTCCCCCAGCAGTGTTTTCCCTCATTGACCAGAGATCCTGAATAATGTCAATTAGTAATTGTCCTAATGTTCATAAATGAGAATGCCATGAATTCCTCTAATTGTGTACAACTCATGAATAGAGGAAACATCTCTTGAGTTAGGCATTAGTCCCAAAAACCATGCCGATGCCACCTCATTTATTTATTTGGTTATTTATATAGTGCTCACAGCCAGAGGGCATCTAGGTGCATTTCTCGGCAGGGTAACTCTGAGAGTGGGTTGCAGTGGTTACAAGGTTACAAGGTCTCATAGATACAGTGTTGCAGTACAGTACAACACTATGCAATATTTCTCATATGTCTCAATGCGAGTTTGCAGATTTTCCAACAGTAGGGCTAATAATCCCACAGTAATTCCCTATGAAGCAAAAGTGATAGAAACAATGGCGGAGTCCTGGGGACATGCTAATGTCAGTTGTATTCAGACGTACAAGAATATGCATTAAACACTGCTTGGTTGTAGTGATGTCCGGTTGTAGCAACCTTGTATGCTGGAGACTATGGCTAAGCCATATATTATCCAGTTGGCCTTGGCTCCATTTCTGCATTGGTTTGAGCATGGAGGAGCCCTGAAGTCAACATCAGTACATCCAGTACATCCAAATATACACACATTTTAGTTTGGGCTATTAGGTATTAGGTTTTGCTTGTGACACCTATAAGCCAAAACGATTGCATTAGAGTACAGAAAGGAAGAAATGGCATTTGTGGAGAGACAAACAGTGTGAAGTTGTTGTTTGGCTATTTGACTACCCATTGCCTGCCCTTGGATCCCTATTGCCATTTGCACCCAGGTCCATCACCTGCACGTCCAAAACACCTCCTCATGGGAACTCTTTGAGCTGGCTTTAATCAAACCTTACCATCAAACATTGCACTTTGAAGTCCTGCCAATGTTTTTTCAAAGCAGTCTTCTGAGAGTTAATGGCTTAATTGAAGTTGTAACCCTGCTACTGGTGTAATGCAAAGTTCTTAATCAGGTCTGTATTTAGCCACTCGATTTAAAAGTGCTATGTCTCTCTTGGATTGCTGTACTTCTTCCAATTTTTTCTTGTACACCTGGAAAAGAGGAGATAAAATGTCCAGGATCGATTATTTCTACATCTCAAACGATATCAGGCATGAATGTTCTTATCTGAGTCATATTAATCCTGATTTACGTGATCATTTACTCCTGCCTTTTTGTTTCACTCTTCCCTTCCCCATCTTCGTCCTTAGTCCTGATTTGGTAGGATTAACTGGGGCTGGTGGGGCACATCCATAATTGGAAATACGGTGGTAAAACTGAGCCAGCTATTGACCAATTCCTTGTTAAATTTGAGACCTTTCTCCCATCAATTGGGAGCGACCGGTGATTGTTCTAATCTGCCGTACCAAGCTATCATGGCCTGTATTAAAAGAGTTAGTCAAGAACAGTCCTCTGCTTCTGGTGTGACTATGAGATACCTTCCAGACAGCAGAATCTTGCAGTCCAAGAAACATACATGAAAGAGAGTTGCTGTGCTATAAAAGCAGTGACTGAGTACTATAGACTATTTGGTTGCTAAGATTAAAAAATATAAGTAACACATAAACATTTGGTAACATCCTTCAGTGATGAATCATATTTATGTATTCAACAGTTCACGCTTCAACAACTTTGTAAAGGCAGGGAAACACATTTTGGGCTACCATTAATCGCACTCTATGTCTTTAGGGCAAGGGCACCGAGTCTCCTTTAAAGGAAAAATCTTAGGTTGACTATTATGTTGAGAAATATTCCCTGCCGGAAAGTTAACAAGATTTGTAAAACCTTGACTTGGGCCCTGTTGCTATTGATTCTTGCCCTTGGGACACAGATGACATCATTTGGGCCATCAAGTGACTGAAGCCATCTCACGCTCCGGGCTCCGACAGTATTCCACCCTTTGTCCTGAAAGGAGCTCCGCCGACCGGGGAGAGATCATGAAACCTATGTTCAATAAAATTTACCTGACCCACGTTATTCCTCTTTCCTGGACTCAATCCATCATTATCCCCATCTTTAAAAAGGGTGATGCTCAGGACCCAAATAACTATGGGCTGATCGCCCTTATCAATGCCACTAGCAAAGTATTTGCTATATTGCTCTTGAGGGACTTTAACCAGGTTGTTAAACGATCTAGACCCCTCAGCAGATTCAAGATAGGGTTTAGGCAGGATGTCAGAACCTCCCTTAATGTCACTAATATGGCCCACCTGCACAAGTAGGGCAAGTACATCTGGCTTCTCTGGATGTGTCTTGCGCCTTTGACTGTGTTGTTAGATCTAGGTTGGTGTCTAAACTTCTGAACATGAATGTGCCTAGAAAGTTGGTAGAGCTTGCTCTTCTCGACACAAACTATGAATACCCTTGACCAAGGAGGGGTCTTTGTCGAGAGTGGAAAATCCTATGTAGACCTGAAACAAGCACGCACTTTGACCCCAATACTTTTCAATTGGTATGTTAGAGATGTTGAGGGTCTGTGGCAGGGTTCCACTTCCCCTCTATCTCATCGGCAAGGTTGGGCAGAATTAGGTTAGACTTTGCCGATGATTTCATACTCTTTGATAGAACATCAAGGTGCCTACAATGCAGGATTAACATTTTCTTCAAACATGCACTAGCTAACAATCTTTCACCCAACGCCTCTAAATCTAAAGTGATAATTTTTTCAAAGTGCACCAAACTGAAATCTAGGCACTGTGCTATGGGACCTGAACGAGTAGAACATGTACTCTCAGTGACATATTTGGGCTACAACATCAACAACAAAGCTAATGTGGAAGCGTGGAAAACATTTATCTGAACTGCCCCCCCAAATTAAATGTCTGTTGTCTAGACTGTGCAAATGTTCTATTCTACCTATACGTCATTTCTATCTAGCCAAAATAGAACTTGTGATCCTTTATGGCCTAGTTATGTGTCTCCACCATCTGGGCAACCTACTTAATGTCATAGAGAAGGGGGGGTTAACCTGGATACCTCGCATCTATTTTTTTCAAAAAGAAATAGATTTTCCACACAGTTATCTCACGTGTCGTGCTTGGTAGCAAGAGGGTTTTTGATTTATTTTGTCTTATTGTATTGAGAACACCTCTAATAGATGCAGTGGGGGCTCTTATGATAGAAATGTGGTCAACCGATATGTGTTTTGACCCATAGGTCCTTTTCAAGGCTGATACATGACCAAAATCACATACATATAGTGACGTTTTGTGTTTCATGTGACATTTAGTGACATAGTACATGTTAAGCTGTGCAAGGTGCATGGTGTTGGGTGGAAAAGAGTGTAGGGTGATGACATGTATCATACATTTGCACATGTTGTAGTTTAGTTGAAACCATTATGGATCATATGGGGGAGAGATAAAGAAGAGAGGGAGAGAGAGAAGAAGCCAATGTCAGCATTAGTTCTAAAAAAGTTTCAGGATTGTGATATTGGTGGATCTATGTAATGCGGCCTGGTGCCCCCTATGGGGTCCTTGTGTGATAGGGTGCATGAGTATTTGTAATTACTGCTGGGCTCTTGTTGGGCCCTGTAATATGATGAGATTATGAGTCTAATGTCCTGCTTATAGGCATGGCGAGTGTTACTGCTACCATAATATACTGGTTGTGCCCAGGCAATACTGTGGCCTAAGGGTGGATGGCAGTGTGCCTGGGTGATCCTAAAGGGCTGCTCTGCTTTTGATTAATGGTCCTTGTGGGAGGTTGCTATATGGTGAGCAGGTTTCTATAACCTGTAGGGCACATTGCAGTGTTACTAGCACTGGTTAATGGCCGACCACAAATGCAGTGCGAGTCTGGGTAGTGCGTGCTCGGTGTGGTTCTTGATACTGGTTATCTGAATACATAATCAGTGCACCTGGTGTGGTGTTGAATATATTGCAGAACGGTTGCTTGAGAGTTCTGGCTGGGAAAATACCCAGTCGTGGTCAGTGATTGGCATTTAGCTAGACTCACTAAGTTGTCATCCCAACTTAGATGTCGGTGCGCGGTCATAGTAAGGTAATAGGTGGGGGATTTGGGTAGTGGATGGAGCAGGCATCCGTGATGAGGTGCGTTGTCCCATTGGGTCTGGGGTGGGATTTGCTTACCTAGTGTGCCATGTTGCTCTGCGTAATAGCGTCCTGCTTGTCTATCGCTCATTGGTCATCCTGAGTGTTTATACCTAGTGTTGCCGGCGGTGCGCATGCGTGTGAAGCGACTGGCGAGTCACTTCTCTTTCGCACATGCGCGTTGGCTGTTTGCCGCTTAGGAACCTCTTGTGAGTGACACATGCGCACGTGGGTGCTAGGAGTATACTGCTGGGAGTTGTGGTCTAGTTTGGTCTGGTAATGATGTCCACGTGTCAGTGGGGAAGGGGGAAAGGCAATTCGAGTCCGCGTATGTTTTACTGTTCTTAAAAGAATGGAGCCAGACATTGAACTCCTTCGAGTAGTGTCGCCCGGTGGAGGAGGTCCCATATTCCTGAAGGGGCCATTGCTTATGATTTATACAAGGCAATTGGGACCTATGCCACTTCTGTGGGTTACTCACATTACACTCATTCTAGAGAGTGTATTCCACAGTACCTGCAATGCTTTTCCTGCGACAAGATGCGTGCAAACTATATGCGCTTTAGGTTTAACCAGTTTCACTTGAGGGAAAGGGCTAAGCACTCTGAATTGTAGATTCTGTGGTAATTCTGACACAGTTAAAATACTGAAACTTTGGGTCACTACATGTTGGCACTTTGTCATTACTAGGTCGTCCTGTTTTAAGGGCAAAAGTGGTGACAACTCTGAATTGTCAGCTAACTTTTTTTTGTGCAGACTATTGTGGGGGACAAATGTTTCTTTAATTTTAGCCTTGAATAATTTCTTGATTATTATTTTAGACAAATTGAAAGCTAATGTATGAATGTATGTTTAATTTCATGAACTCTGTGACTTTTCTTTTCTGATTTTGTTTTTAGATATATGTTGTTTCTGTTTTGTAAGGTTTCCTGTAAACCACAAATGCAACATTAAAAAAAATAGCGCTATGTGTGTCCTTCACTAAAGTCCTGTTAAAAGCAAGCATTGGAAAAGTCAAAGGTTTTGTCTCATTTAAATGTATTGAGCATTAGCCAGTCACTGCTATTAGATGTCCAGCACTCACCGCGAATGCTCAATTATTTGAGTGTTCAGGACTCAGTGTATCTGTGAATTCATTTAAAAAACAGAGATGCCCTTTATATAGTTTGCTTCCTATTGGAATATTTTTTTTCCACCGGGGGAAGAATGATCTACTGGAGAATACATGTGATCCCACACACTTCCTAACTCTTACAGTTCAATACAGACCAAATCATTATGCGTACAACCTTACATTAGATTGACTCCTGCCACAATCAAATTAAATTTCAGACTAGCTGGCCTACTGAGAAATATTCCAATATTTTATTTGACAATTTCTCCTCTGCACCTACCAAACGACTTTCTTTGATGCGCAATTTCAAACAAGTGCATAATCAGATTCCTAAGCCCTGGCAAGGGCAGCCATTTAGATGATTAGAGTACTCAGTACAGCACAGCATAAGTGGTAGAAAGGTGCATGTCTGTCAGATTTGGTGTGGGAGTTTGGAAATGGTTACAGGTGTGAGGCAGAGTGAAGGAGATCAGGAGGCTGGATAAAGGAGAAAAAAGAGAGGAAAGCAAACATCTGAAGGATGGAAGAGGGGAGGAAAAGATCCTATGGAGGAGGAGAGGAGTAAATTATCAGAAAAAGGGGAATGGGGAAGTTAGCAATAAGTCAGGAGGAGGTGGAGAATACAGAGTGGTAGGTAGTTTGAGAAAAGTAAACCAGAAAATACCATGCTATAAAGGCCAACATTAAGAGGGTCAGACAAAATGTAGAATGGGCAATCAGTAGGATTTAAATTGAAGAGTAGTCAGTGTGTCAGGCAGAGACAAATAAAAGCTTTTTTTATTGGCAGCCGAGAACTATCAGGACCCAAGCCTACAAATCCCTATGCGAGCAAGCAGAGAAGGCCAGAGGGAGGTTTGACAGGACCAGTAACCATATATATTCAGGGGTGGCAGGACCATCAACAATATTGAAAGAAACGTGCCAACAGAATGGCAGACTGGAAAATTCTATAGGCAAGAAGGCTAGGTGTATGTCATAAGTGTGCTCTAGTGGGGTTGGAGAACTCTCTAACAATGCTGAACAAGGATTGTCTAGCAGTCCTGAGCTGCTGACTGCTAACTGAAGCTCTCAGAGTACCAGATATCAGTAGGTGATATGATGCTCTCAGCCTAGATTAGGAATCCAAGTGAAGGCAACAAATATGATTGTCTCCACCTATGAGAATGTAGCAAAGAGGAAAGTATAATGAAAGATTGCCATTTCTTGAGGTGCTTTACTGATGACGGCAAGAACATTGACCCAAGACAGAGTGGAAAGAAATTGATTCTAGATGGCAGAGGGATGACTACTGTCCTGGAGGGCCAGACTTAGTTTGAAGACTGGAGTACCTGAGGGTAATAGGATTAAGAGCCACAGAACTGGAAGGGCTGTTTGACCTCAGCTCCCAGAACTAAATTTCTGGGAACTATAGAATACCTTGTTACCATACAGGGTCAAATGGAATCACACCAAGAAACTGGGAAACAATCTGGTGCATATGACAAGAAGAGGTAATCCTGTCTCAGAACTGATATTTACTTTTAAAATGGATGTTGCATTTTTTCACATGGTAACAACCCTACCATACAACCCTAACAGAGACTGTTTCGATGGCTTCAGATCTCTTCCCACATTTGTTTGTTTTCTCCGTCCCCTAACATTTTCTCAAGAAGAAGGATCCAGTTTCAGTTTGACCTGTTTTCTCCAAAAACTAAGACCTATATTTTCATTAAAAGAGTCAATTTAATTTAACACTAATTTGGAAAGAAAAGTGGCATTGGAGGGCTTGACACCTGAGGTAAAACCCACCAATTAAGGAACTATAGGCAAATTAGCTATGAGCCAGTGAATAAAAACATCAACATTTTATTCCCACGTGCAGCCCAGACGTCGACCATAGAAAAGATTATGAACTTTTACACTCAGTGGCAATCCATCCACCTTGCCCTTACTTAAAATATCAGGTTACAGAATCCCCTATACCTCATCGGAAGAAAGATCTCCAGTGGAGCATAACATAGACTGTTTTGCTCAAAGGCCATACAGAAGACACATTTACAAGAGAGACACAGAGTTTATACTCAAAGAGATCAAAGATGGTTACCTGGAATTAAGGAGCATTTTCTGCTAGCTAGGCATTACCTATTTTGCATTACCCTCTCTCACTTTTCTTGTCCACCACATTGATGGTTACGGGACTATAACCTCCTAATTGAAGAACTTGCTGGACACATGTTGAGGAACCTAGATGCCATCAAGGGCAGGATGACAGAAGCTGATGTTTCATGCTGGCAGCATTGATCCTGGCAAAACTCCTCCAAGAACTAATCTCAAGCCAAAAGATGTTGACTGTAGAGATAAGGATGGAGGTGACCCAAACCAGATGGATGACCATGCCTCACCCTCTGTGCTTCAGAAATACTTGGAAGTAGAAGGCACTAGGTATTTTTTTTTTACACATTTTTTTAGATTGCTTGATTAAGACAGCAGAACTGGACAAAATGCATTTCTCCTCACTGATGGGGACTTGCAACATACATCCAGGAATTCAATCTTGAAGAGGACATACTCTAAAACGAGCTCAAGGCTGGTATCCTAGAGAGAATAAGACAAGATTTGAAATACAGAGAAGCTTCAAGCACTCCAGTTAGGATGTTCTAAACTCCTAGCAGTATCCGTACCAAATCCCAGCTAGACTAAATGAATGGTTGGATGGTGGATGAGGGAATATTAACTTTAATCCAAGCAATCACATACAGAATATTACACAAAATAATTATGTTTGCTGGATAAATCACATATCCACATTATTAATGAACATACATGTTTCTTTGTGTCATGTTGAAGTTCATATCCTCATTGATATTCATACTCCCACATCCATATTAAGTCCCGGTATACTCAACAGTTGTATCCAACTATGTTCCTAAGCAACACCCCAAAGGAATACACTTGGTAAGACTTGGATACATGAAGGAGTTGTACTTCTGCTCTATTTTCTTCATGAATTTGTTTACTAGTCAAAAGGCAGGGGGGACTTGGCTTTCCGAGATTATTGATCTACCATCAGACTGCCCAATAGCACCCCGTGGCATAATGGGTCCAAAATACTAGAACACAATATGGCAATTTAAGGAACAGACCAAAGCAGGCTGCTACCAAGGGATACAACCCTTAGTACCCTAAAACATAATGTTACAGGGCTTGTACAATAATTTGATTGCGAAAGCTACCCTTGACAGTTGGGATGGGCTACTAGACTCGAGGGCTCTATTACCTTTCCCTCACCTTCTTCACTCATTCACAAACAATGCCGACTTCATCTAAGGAAGTTTGGATGCTGGGTGAAGTAAGTGGGTTTCTAGATGCTTTGGGAAGGGCAGTGACATGTTTTTTGACGAGGAGATCTGCTCTTTTGAACAATGTAAGGCAGACCTGTGACTTGAAGAAAGGAATATATTTGGCTATGTATAGATACAGAAGTAGGTTCATAACCCAACCAATAAAGAAGCCATGTCTAGGCCACCCATATTAAAATTGATATTTCAATTTTCCTTGGACTCTAGGGGCCTGATCTGAGACCTTTATAGAGTAATGAATCAACTTAGTAAGCCGGATTGCAGATCCTATTGCGAGGGATGGGACTGGGAGATAGGAACTCCTCTTGAAAACAGGGGTGTTGCTAGGTCTGGAAAAAATCCAAGTATATGTTAATGTTGGGACTGTCAGGACTCTGGGCTAGCTAGCCTTTTGGTTCCAGCCCTTGAGCTTCTATCCGGGGCTAGATGAAATAAAACAGGTCTCTAGACCTTCTGCACCCTGCCCCAGCAACACCTGTGATGGAAACAAGAGTTGGGAAGAGATATACAATAGAACCTATGCTTATTTATGCTTAAACTTACCCAAAAGACAAATCAAAATACTCATGAGATGATACCAGGCACCGTCCAGATTACATACAGTCAACTCTGGCTTATCAGATCATTGTTGGAGGGGCTGTGGACAAAAAGGTACTCTGCTACACATTCTGTGAGGATGCCCCATCATTCAAAGATTTTGGTTGGAAATGTGTTCCAGTCTTAAGGTTCCGTTCAAAGTCGATATACCATCTGACCCTATGTTTTACATGCTGGGAGCCCAAGAGACCTACATTAAATAAAGAAATTCAGGGAGGACTACTCTCACAGCTCATATTCTATTAGGGGCGAAATTAGTTATTTTGAGGAACTGGAAGCAATGACACCTCCATCGGTTGATCTTTGGCTGGATAAATCCTGGCACATTCTAGCTATGGAGAAGCTTTCTTTTCATCAAGCATTTGCCATACCATGTTGACGTTTTCAAATGTGTGGTCCCCTTTTATTGAATTTATGAAGAGAGGCTGTAATGATCTTACCTATCCCATGCAGCTTCGAGCTTTGAACTTAATAGAATTGCTGTGACCAGTAATATGAGGTTTATGTACTGCCATTTACACCTATGAAGACAGTTCCTTTGTGATGTACAATGTGGTTCGCAGGGAGAGGGCGTTAGGAGGGGTAAAGGACTATCCATCAGTCATTTTGATTTACTGTTTGGACTGTATGTTCAATGTGGCGATTATTCCATAAAACCAATAATATAAAGTGTATAAAACAAAATCAATAAAGCATTAGATAGATTTACCCCAAACCATCAAAAGGCAAATCTGCAATGCTTTGTCCTAGGTTTTTTTCTTATTTGGTGCAAATCCGTCCAGCGGTTTTCAGGCTACAAACTTTCAATTGAAGCACTTTTTGTCCATGGAAAAACGAATGGGACTAGACCAAAAACAGTGTTTTCTTTTTTTCTAAATAACCTTTTCAACTTTTAACATATTGAAAAATGTATGAAGTGATGGTACGGTGCCGATTTCATGAAACATCTATTTTAACTATGAGGCCCCCATTGCACAGTCCCTAAGCACACTGATGACATAACTTATGACATCAGATAAGACATTACTTATGGCATCATAAATTACATCAATGGTACACGGATCACACATGCAAGTAAGTGAGATGCCACATTTAAAAAATATGTTTCTGAATATGGATTCAAGTGCAATGCTTGATTGGAGTTAAAGATAAAGTCCTTTCACAATCATGTTATTCTTACACACCAGAGTTATTCATTATTGATGAACATTATCCTGGACTCTATTCTAAACAAAAATACCTTATAAAAAGTATACATTTGGCTAGTATGACTTTGCACCAGCCTACCAATGATTACAGAATACATGAGAAAGAACAGTTTCCCCTGTCAACATATCTACTGGTAGCGCATGACCATGTCAAATGGGAACGGTAAGGGACTATACTCCTTAACTTCTTTGTCTTGTCTTTGGTGTTTCCAGTCCGATGTGTCTACGAGTGCCCTGATGCCTGCGAGCTATGGCGTGTTTTTCACATATAAATAAAAACATTAAAATAAGTAAAAGGTCAACAATGTAGAAAAGCAGTTTTGTGTTGCAAGGACAAAGGGTTATCAGGACTAGAGTTGCCAATGTACTGAACAAATGAAAGTTGTAATATTTTTAGTACATGGGTTTGAAACCTTCATTTTGCTACATGTTTTGGACTATGACTTCCATAATTCCTCACCATTGCCTATGATGGGTAGGGCTTGTGGAAGATGTTATGTAAAACCGCTGTAGATATAAAGGTTGCACACTAATTCTTTATTATATGCAAACATTGAAGATTCATATGTTCAAGACCAACTTTGTGTAGTTATTTTACCATTATTTATAAAGCTTAAAAACATTTTTGGACCTTCAAAAACAAACAGGGTATATTTCATATGTGCTAAAATGCACTTCTATCTTTAAATACAGTCAAAATATTTCACATTAGCTGGTAGTTGCCGGTAAGACCATTGAGGCGGTCTTAAGTTGTTTTATAACTGATTCCGTGTATGATGACATCACTGATGGCATCTGACATGCCAGATGAGATGTCATATGTGATGTATTCAAGGATTCTATTTGTGATATAATCAGTGTGCTTAGGAGCGCTGCAAAGTGGGTCTCATAGTTAAGGTGGCTTCGGTTCCAACACTTGCTGAATTTTAGTTGTTTTTTTGTGTGCATTAAATCAGCACTTACATATCACTTCAGCTAAAGCTTGTATAAGGGATTCCAAGGGTTTTGTTGCACTGCGTGTTTTCACCTTAACTGTTGCTTGACTAAAGTGTATTTTTCATTGAATTTAAATGGGTTTGTTATGATGTACCTCCCACCACCTGTAGTTCTACATTTTTTTCATTTTATAACATAAATGATGCCATGTCACGTTTATCAATATGTATTCTTCAGCTACACAACATGGGGGTCATCAAGTATTTTATTATCTTTGTGTCTCCTAGTTAAGAAAGGATTATTAATGGAGAGCTGGGACGACAAAGAGGGAGGTGGCATAATGAAACAAATCACTAATATGCTACTGAGATGAAGAAGAGGAAGGCAGGGCAATGCCACAATTCTTTTTAGGATACTGGAAAGAGGAGAAGCGAGGCCGGGGTAATGAAGTACTAGTACGAGGAAGAGAGAGATGGGGATAATGCAATGGATTACTATTGGGGTTCTTGGATAAGGAAAAGAGTGGTGAGGGTAATACAACCAACTGCATAGCCAATGGTGTACTGGGATAAAAAATGTGGTACTGGGATGAGGAAGAGGGAGGGGGGTTAATGGAGTACTGGGGCATATAGTAGGGAGGTGGGTTAATGGAGTACTGGTTTTAAGGAAGAAGGAGGTGGAGATAATGTAACATGTTACTAATGGGGTGCTGTGACGAGGTAGAAGGATGTGGTGGCAATGCAAAGGATTATGAATGGGGAACTGTGATTAGGAAGAGAGATGGGAGTAATAGAGTATGAGGATGAGTATGCGGTGGCCATAATGTAGTACTGGGACAAGGAAGAAGTCAGTGGTGTTAATGTGACACATTTCTACTAGGGTACTGGGACTAGATAGAGGGTGGTAATGCAATGGATTTCTATTGGGATACTGAGCAGAGGAAGAGGGAGGTGGGAGTACTGCTTATTTATAGTAGGTTACTGGGATGAGGACGTGGGAGATGGGGGAAAAAGGAATACTGTGATGAGGAAGAGAGAGGCTGGTGTAATATAATGGGTTACTAATGGGGTACTGTGAAAAGGAAGAGGGAGGTGTCAATAATGCAACAGATTACTAATAGGGTAATGAGACGAGAAAGAGGGAGGTGGGGTAATGCAACAGATTACAACTGTGATACTGGAATGAGGAATAGGGACATGGAGGTAATGCAGCAGATTACTTATTGGGTACTGGGACAGGGAAGAGGGAGGTGGGGAGAATAGAGTACCAGGATGAGGAAAGGAGAGGTAGGGGTAATGGAGTACTGGGATGAGAAAGATGAACATGGGGTATGTTATGTTTTGTTAGTGTAATTTATACCATGCACCACTGTCATTTTCAAGGTTGATTTGTGCCCAGGCAGATATGAAAAGGAGGGAGATTGGAATGGGCTAGTTAGTGGGATTGAGAGGGTAAAGTGCAAGATAGCTTTGGTGTGCTGTTGGTGGCTTCAGTTCGGAAAACACTTACTGTGTGATGGTATGTTTTTAGTTGATTGACATTTGTGTGGTGGTTTGTGGGTGGTTGTATGTGAGTTTTTTATGTGCATCTTGGGTGTTGTGGAGAGTCATAGAGTTCTTGTAGTTTGCAGATTATTTGTTTTTGTGGCAAAGGTATGTGCCTTGTTTTTTCATCATAGTTGTCTGTTTTTAGTAGTATAAATCAGGGTTGTCTGCATCTTCTCAGTGGGTTGGGTTGATCGATTGGGTTAATCTTATTCAATTGAGTTTGGGGTTGAGTTTTTTCTTTGGGTGATCCAGTTGAATGTTAGGTGATCTTCTGTTATTTGTTTTTCTTTTAAGAGTGAGTTCCAACGTCTCACCACTATGCAGGAGACTGCTGATTGCCCAAATGTGTGTTCTGCATATTGTTTTAGGTTGTGGCAAATGTTGTTGCTGGACCTTAGTGTGCGTGTTGGTTTGTAGATGGAGATTAATTTGTGTAGGAATTCTGCTCCTTGGCCGTGGATGGCTCTTTGTGCTATGTAAAGTGTTTTGAAGAAGATTCATTTTTGACTGGTAGCAAATGGGCTGATTCATGTAATTATTTACGTAAAAAAAGGGTACTTCCACACCAAACTGCGTGCAAATCTGTGTTAGTCCATTAATGGAATGAAAAGTGCTGTATTTTCCTGGACTTGTATGGAGTTCACGGAGGATTGGAACGTCTCTGCGAGCCATCGAGGGCCTTGCACGAGACTCCATGCACAGCGTGGGCATGGCGCACGCAGAGGGCTGCTAAGGGGGCGGAACATCAAAAATGGGAAGAACTTGTAATAAAGTTGGCATTCCGAGGGATGGCCTACAGGCAGCCCCTTGCACGCCCACAATTGTGAGGCACCAGACATATTCACGGATTTCATTACGCACCCTCTCAGCGCAGAGGTGAGTCGGATTTTGGGGTGCGTGTACACAACCGGGGTACCGATCCAACTTAGGGGTGCACGTACACAGTGTAGCTGGATGCAGGAATGGTTTACCGGGGTTTGCATGCAGATTATTCAAGATTTCAACTGAATTATGATTTTTCATACGCATGTTTTTGAGGTGATAGATACAGTTACAGGGCACCCTGTGCAGGGTCCCCAAGATGCAGGCCTACTTGCGGGGGACTCAGGCACTGTTTGAATGGTGCATGTGTTAATGCCAGGGGAGCATGCAAAGGTAGCTGTTCTGGCTATTTTTGCTTTGCGTGGGGCGTGTCGGGGGCATTCCAGGTGTGACTTGCAAATACATTTACTTTGTGCAGTAAATTCCATGAATACGCAGAGTGCACATTTTTTTATTTGTGTGCACGCTCACGCAATGTCTTTCTTAGTGCACAGCCCCTGCAGGATTTTTGCGCACATTTTCATGAATCGGGCCCTAAGTGGTCTCAGCGCTGGTGTGATGTGTTCGCTCTTTGTGAGTCTGAGGATTAGTCTTGCTGCTGCGTACTGTATTCATTGTACATTTCTTTTAAGGTATTCTAGCATTACGATTGGCATAGTGTATTCTTGACATGACAGAGAGATGACAGCAAGTGTTCTATCTGTGAAGGTGAAGAAGGAAAGTATCCTCTGGATTGTGTGCCGCAGGAAGAAGAATTTGTTACTAGTTTGTTGACTTCGGGCTCTAGTGTTAGTTCATTGCCCATTAGGATTTCAAGATTATTTACCACTTTGGATGATTCTGGTGGGTTTCCCAGCACAGTGAGTCATGGAGAGTGGTGGTTATTCGATGGGGTGTTGGGTGCAATCATGATTTCAGTTTTGACTAGGTTGACTTTAAGGATGTTCGTGCTCATCCACTGGTTTAGTACAGTTGGCGAGTGCTGAGATTTGTTTTTTGCTGGTATTGATTTTGCAGATAATTTGAGTCTCATCATGTGTGATTGTAGCAGGTGAGGCCATGTTTTTGATGATGTTAATCAGGGGGTCATGTAGATGTTTAAGAGTAGTAGTGATAGCGATGATCCCTGTGGGACTCCACATGTAATATTTGTGAGGTGCTGACTTGAATGGTGCTATCCAAGTTCTTTCTATTCTTTCTGTCAAGAAGAATTTTGCCAGAGTAGAGCTGTGCTGCTGCATATAATACCTTCTAGTCTTTTGATGAGTGTTCCTTGGTTGAGTGTGTCACAGGCTGCTGACAGATCGAGTAGTATTAGTGCTGAATTCACATTGGAGTTTGCATTGGTCTCTAGATCATCCCATATAGATAGTAATGCAGTTTCTCTTCCTCTCATGGGTCTCAATCATACTTGTGTCTGATCTAGTTTCCTATTGTTTTTCTACATGTTCAAGGATGTGTTCATAGACGTAGTTTTCTAGTATTTTTTGCCTGGTATGGGATGTTTGAAATTGGTTGGTAGTTGGTTAGGTCTTCCGTGTTTCCTGATGGATCTTTAAGGAGTGGCTTGATTTACTCTGATCATAATATTCGTGGCATGGTTCCTGTTGCTAGTGAGTAGTTGACGGAGTTGAGGTAGTATGCTGTAGGTGTTTTATGGGTGAGGATAGTCTTGTATACATCTGGTGGGCTGAGGTCTGCTCGAGAACCGGCTCTGTTGCTTTTGCTCATCAGGCTGTTGAATGTATCTGTCGAGATTGGCGGGAGGCTGTTTAGTCTAGCAGGTGGTTCCGGTGTTGACTGGTTGAGGTGGTTGATGGTGTTTTTCAGCTAGCTCTCAATGATTTCCTGGATGCTTGTAATTTTGTTTTGAAGTGGTCTGCAAGGTCATCAGATCGTTTTTGTGATGGGGTTGGTATGTTATTCCACCTAGCTTGGTTTGTTAACTTGTTTATCAAGGTGTCTATCTGGGTGTTGCTTGAATTTGTGATCTGTTCGTTGTTGAATGTCTTTTTGCTTTAAGTAGTTCAGCTTTGTATTGTCTAATTTGTCTTTGGTATGTGTTTTGTTTGCATTGGTCATAGTTTTCCCTTCATTCTTGATCCAGTTTTCTGTTCATTTTTTCAGTGCTCTGAGTGGGGTGTGTACCATCTTTCCATTGTTTTCTTTAGTGAGGAGGTGAATTTATTTTTGGTGCAATTTTACCAAGTGTTTTTGCAATCCATTTTTGGATTATGTCAGTTCTTTCTTCTGTGCTGGCTGAATCTAGAGTGATGATTAATGTTTTTGTAGGTTCCAGTCTCACGTTTAGATCCACCCTGTTAATGTATTTCCAGATTCTTTTCAGAATTGGAGGATTTCTTGGGAGATGATCAGGTATCTGTGTAATCAGTTGGATCACAAAGGGAAAAAATAGGTGGTGGCTCCAGAGGATTTGCATTGGAGGTTCAGTTGTGACATAGGGCGGCGGTGAGCCATGGTGCTATTAGCACCATGGCTCATGCCGGTAAAATACCGGCACCGCCTTGGCGGAAAGGAGATTTACCGCCCCATTCCAAGGTTGGAGGGGCGGTAAATCCCCCTTCCACCATTGCCCTTCCCCATTCCTGCCCCATAGGGCTCTATGGGAATGGGGAAGGCGCTAATTACGCCACCGCAATTTTGCGGTGCCGTAATTAGCTCCGAGGTCCCTTAGCGGGTTGGATTTTAACGCCTGCAAAAAGCAGGCGTTAAATCCCCCAACCCGCAAAGGGACCTCGTAGTAAGGCGGTAAGGATTTACCGGTACCGGTATTTTACCGGTACCGGTAAATCCCTACCGCCATCCGTGTAATGAGGCCCATAGTCTTTGTTGCAGAAGATTGCATCTAGTGTGTGGCCTGCTGTGTGGGTCGCTCCTTTCACCAGTTGTTGTGGATGCATTGTTGCTAGTCGATTGGTTGACGTTTTGGGTGAGTTGATGTTCTCTTCTTTGAACCAGATGTTGTCTCTAAATATTATCAGGTAATCATGTTTAATGTCGATGTTGGACCTGGTGTCCACAAAACTGTCTATGAAGGTTGGGCTATAAGTCAGTGGCGTAGAAATGTTAGGTTGCTTTAAAGATCTAAGGCTAGGAGTAGGAGGAGTGATCCATAGTTTGGGATGTTTATCCGTGGTACTGTTATTTTTAGCTGGGCTTTGTATGATAGGGTGAGAACCCTCCTATTTTTCCCTCTTTGTTGGCTTGTTTAAGTATGGAATTGTTGGATAGGCAGTTGTGTGCTATTACCCTAAAGTTTCTGAGTTAGCCAGGTTTCATTTAGGAATGGGATGTCTGTCCCTTCTTCGCTTAGTGGTTCTTATATTGCTCTTGTGTGATTAGATATTGATCTCGCATTGAGTAGGTTGCAGTGTATTTTTTTATTTCCTGCAGTTGTTTGGTCTTTTGGCTGTATATTTTGGTGATTGTGTTCGTATTGGCCATTTTCTTTCACTGGTTTATGTGTTCAGGTCTGTTTTTTCTGTTTCTTTATTGAGTAGTTCAGCCAGGTTTCATATTATGTTGATGTTTACTTCAGGGCATCTCCCTGCTGGCGTTGATGATTCAGTATGCATGCCAATTTTTTCAGATGAACGGCGTGTTGGTTTTGTTTCTTTCTGGTTTGATTCTGTGTATTTTGCATCTTTCTACTGGGTTTCTGATTATCCTTCTGGCAGACAGGGGCTGACCCTGACATTTGGGACTAACCTGGCTGGTCAGGGACTAACTTGAGTAGTCTGTGTTATAATTCCTGACCCTGATGTCCAGTGCATACTCGAAGATCAACTCCTCAGAAACTGAATTCCTATCCCTCACCAACAATGGTGAACACCCAGACACACAGACATGGCTATCAACCATGAACAAGGAGGGCTTCACACCTGTTTACCTCCTCCACATAGTCGCCCGGGATACATATCAACAAACACCTGTCCTTCAAGACACACATAGCGAAGAACCCTCCCATCCTCTCCCTCTTCCCCTTAATCACCTCCCTCCACACCCTCTTCCACTCCTTCGACACCCTCTTTGCCCCTCCCATTCCCCTTCTCCTCCTCCTACCCATCCCTCCCTCTTCCTCCCAGTTCTACTCCACTACTATCCCCTCCCCCTCTCTCTAAGTGCTCTACATACTGTTTTGTTGGTCTGATTCAAAATTCTAAATTGTTATTTGCTTTTACTGTTACTGTCAATTTGTTATCGTTAAATGTACCCTGTTGTTGAAATGTGCAGCGCTTTGGCGTAAAGCTCTATATAAACCTAATAAATACAATTACAAATACAAAGAACATTTAGAAAGCTTGTTATCAGCACTCATTCTGGCAGAAGTCAAGCCCTTCCTCCGCACTGGCCCTATCCCATTTGGATGGGGTTAATGCCCCCCTCAAACGCCTCATGTCGTCCTCCCTTGTGGCCCTGAAAAGTGTCCTACATGCTGCTGCACACATCATCAAGTTTCAAGGCAGGTACAACCACATAATCCCGGCCCTCATCAACCTTCACTGGCTCCCACTGCATGCACAAATCACCTTAAAGTCTTGCTGCATCATCTTTAAGGCAGTTGCCCTGCATTTGCCTCAAATCACACAGCTACCTCGTGGGAAACCTCAGCATATCTGGCGCACAGAATCAAGGACACATGCAGACTTGAAATCCTCTGCTGCAAAAAGGAAAGGACCAGAAAATAAGCCTTCTTTGCCAATTCCCCAAGACTATGGTCCCTCCTCACCATCAGCATCAGACTCACCCCCACACTCCTACAATTCAGAAAATAACTCATGACCCACCTCTTTTACTAGTCTCTCCTCAAAACCTAGGCCATCATATTGCCTCCTTGTGCCACCTGACTCACTACATGCTGTCCACCCCTTTCCTCCTTGCCACCCTGTATAGGTGTACCCTTCCTCTGTGCCCCTCTGTATCCTACCCCCACTGTGTATCTGTTATGTTGTTACCTCTGAAAAGTCCTCCATTATGCATCTTTACTGTTGTATACCTCTATAAAGAGCTCTGTTGTGTATCTGTATCGCTATCAAAACTAGGTCCGCATTCAATAAATACAATAATAATAATAATAATAATAATAATAATAATAATAATAATAATAATAATAATAATTGCATTGATGATAGACTTAGCTTTTTTTTTTTCTCCCGATGGTTTGATCTCCTTTGTGGGTTCCTGTAAAGTTATCTGCTGCACAGTGGCAAAGGCATCTTTGTGGTTGCTGTATTTCAGTCTCATGGAGTGTCATGGAGCTTGGGTGCTTCAGGTTGCTGGCATTTCGTAGCTGTGTCAGGTTCACAGTGGCGATACCCTCCCTGTGGTGGCCTGTGGTTTGATCTTCCTTTGTGGGTTCCTGTATAGTTATCTCACCTTGCAGGGCCCTGTATAGTTTTCTACTTCACAGTGCCAAAGACCTCTCCGTAGGTGATTGTATTTCAGTCTCAAAGTCGTGTGGTGTTTGGGATACTCCATTTGCTTGTTTTTGTATAGTTGTATCAGGTTCAAAGTGGCAAAAGCCTCCCTGCGGTGACCTTTGGCGGCCTGTGGTTTGGTCTTCCCTTGTGGGTTCCTCTATAGTTATCTGACCTTGCGGGGTCCTGTATAGTTATCTGCTTCACAGTGGAAAAGGCCTCTCCATTGTGGTTATATTTTAGTTTCAGAGTCTTGTGGTGCCTGGGAGTTTCAAGTTGCTGGGGCTAGGTAGTTGTATTGGGTTCACAGAGGAGAAAGCCTTCCTGTGGTGACCTGATGCTAGGTAGCTTGAAAATGTAACCAAACCTACATCAAACTGTGGGAGGGTATGCAGTAATACAATCGTGGCACAAATGTGCCTTTACAAAAAATCACAGCAATAATGCTGTGGTTTGACCCGGTAAAGGTGTACCCCATTATACCATCTAAGGGGAGCAGAGGTTGCGGAGGTGTCCCCCGCTCCCCTTAAATGGTATAGTGGATCTGGGGGTATCCCACTCCCCTTAAATGGTATAATGGGTCTGGGGTCGTGGGGGCAAAACCATGCATCCTCTACATGGATTGCGGCGGCAAAACCACAGCCTTTTTTAAGTGATTTTTTGTGCGAACAGCCATTTTTGCCCCGATTTTAACACATGAAACCTGTGGGAGGACATGCAATGTGGTGTAGCTCAACACCACTAGATTCAAATGAACCCAAGCCTGTTTTAAGGAGTCATGGACAAAGAGTGTACTGTTGTGGAACACAAGCTCTCTGAAAAGTTGTGGATTTGTGGCTGGGTTGGTGGCTTGCCGAAGCATTGTTCTTTATATAATTCCACACTGTTTCACCAATCTGCACCACATTTTGCATAGTTAACTGTTATGACCCTCCAGACAATACTGGCTACATGATATTTGGACAACCTTCCCCGTCCCTGGATTTCAGCAAAAATATTTGTGGGTTTATAGCTAGGCAAAGGGTTGTACCTTATATAAATCCACAGCATTTCACCAAACTGCAACACATTTTGTATAGTTACCTGTTAGGACCGTCCGAACATTACTCTCTACATGACATTTAGATGCCTCATCCCTTTCCCCAGATTTCAGAAAAAGTTCAAATGCATTTGTGGGTTTGTGACTTGGCAATTCATTGTTTCTCATACAATTCCACACCATTTCACCAATCTGCACCAAATTTTGAACAGTTACCTGTTACGACCCTCCAGACATTACTGACTACATGACATGTGGGCACCCTTTTCCACGGAATTCAGCACAAGTTAACATTTTTTGTGGCTTTGTGGTCTGGCAACGCATTGTTCCACATACAATTCAACACCATTTCACCAAGCTGCTCAAAATTTTGCATAGTTACCTCTTAGGACCCTTCATATATTACTGGCTACATGTCATTTGGACACTCCACCCTTGCCCGGATTCAAGAAAAACTCTACATTTGTTTCTGCTGGGTTTGTGGCTTGGCAAAGCGTTGTTCCTTATACAATTCCACAAAGTTTCAACAATCTGTACCAAATTTTACATATTTACCTGTTAGTACCCTTAGGATATTACTGGTTATATAACATTTGGACATACCGCCCCTTACCCCGGTTTTCAGCACCTTCAGACATGAGACGGTTGCCTGACATGGGCCAAACATCAATGTGGTCATAGAAGGACCAGTCCTCAACCCTAGAATGCAAGCTTTCTGGGACATTTGCACTGCAATGAACTGCACCACGCCAGGGTGAGGCACCAGGTGGTGATAGAGCACAGTATATGCCATTCTACAGCAGCACACCAACTCTCGCCTCCCCCAACGTCTGCTCCAGCATATGTCAGACAGCCACCCACGCCCATTCTCAGTACAGTTTACTTCAGAGTACAAAGAACATCAAGCAATAAGTGAATCAGAAAGTGACCTATAGGTTCATTGATTTTCAGTAATTGATGAGAGTGTTGTCATGTCTGTGCACAGAACCTGTTCAGAGAGAGAATTTGCTAGTTATATTTTGATTCAGAATGGTACATTACCACTTTGATGAAATCCAGTACCTGTTTGTCACATCAGATGGCCACAGCTACCACTTGCGGAGCTGGGTCGCCAAGGCAAACAGGTAGACAGGCTATTGGGGTGAGGTTCCTTTGGCGTTGGCCCAAATTTTCAAAGTGCAGCAGGATTTAAAGGAGTGTCAAACTTCAGAGGGTACCAGAATTCAACACATTTGGCCTCATTACGAGCATCGTGGACCGCAAACAATGGTGCCTGTAGCAACATACCAGCACCATTTCCACACCGTCACACTGCAAAAATGCTGGTAGGGGCATTGGATCCCCCGGAAGGTCTGACCTGCTGGGTGATCCTGGCCCCAACCAGCATTGTCTTGACCGAAGCACTGGCACTGTTATCAATGGTGCGAGTACTTCAGTGTCCCCATCCCAATGGGACTCCATGAGAATGGGGACTTACCATTTCTGCTGCCTGACATCCTGATCCACTGCCACTTGTAATATCCCAGTGGCACTGGGATATTAGGCAGCGGAAACGGTGTTATGAGGTTGGTGGCAATCTCGTAATGGTGCCAACCTCGTAATGATGCCCAATGTGTACCTTCCAGTCACAGCAATCTTAAAAGGTTTGGCAGACACAATGGAAAACGTCTGAGTGCAGAAATATTTACAGCAGTGGCAAACTTCAGATTGTGCCTGGATTCAACACAATGGGCCTCATTACAAGGTTGCCGGTCCAGTAAAACCGATGCCTGTATGACTGTACCAGCATCGTTTGCTGGACTGGAGTATTACGAGCAGCAGTGCCTGGGCTCCTCCTTGCCGGCATGAGTGCGGACACATGGCAGCCATTACTGTAGCACCAGCATGCCGCTATAAAGTGCACATGAAGAGTCACACGGACATGTAAATACTGACATGGAGATGCTGGTAATGATGGATAACTTGATGCTGCTAACACCGGCATCGCAGGGCAGGCATTAATAGCAATCTGCTGTGTAAAAACCTGCCACAGGTGCACACAATCAGCACAGGTGGAGCCAAATGAGTCTGGCACAGCACAAAAGCAGCCTTCCCACACACCACACCCCTCCCAAATCCACAATGCTACCATTGGCAGTTGCAATACTGGGACTGGAGAACATGCCTGCACTGCTACTCCTTGAGCAGGCAGTGAACCAGAGAATGCAGCAGAGGCGCAGGAGGAGAAGGAGGGCGAGACTGGGCCAGCATATACCAATAGAGCAGGCATTTGTACCCTGCAGGCAGCCACCAATCCCTCGCTAAAGGGCCAGTCCATCTCACCTAACCCCTGCACAGATCCACACCATGTACCGCCTGGACAGGGGCACCATCACCACAATAGTGGACATCATCCATGATGACCTGGTGAGCCTCATCAACATCCGGACAACCATCCCCACCTTGCTGAAGGTAGTGTCTGTGCTACACTTCCTTGCCACAGGCACCTATCATCACACAGTGGGGCAGCTGAATGGAATCTCACAACTCTGTTTCTCCTGTGTGCTCAACCAGGTGGTAAATGCACTCTTGAAACACACCAGGGACCACATCAAGCTACCACAGACCGCAGAGGAGATGAATGCATCCAAAATAGCATTCCATGCACTGGCAGGGATGACAAACATCATTGGTGCCATCGACTGCACTCATGTAGAGCTGGTATTCCGGCATGCTGTTTAGTGCAACAGGAAGCTCTACCGTTCCCTGAATGTCCAGATTGTGTGCAATGCAAGCAAAATCATAATGCATTTCTGTGCAAGACTCCCAGGCTCCACACATGATGCCATCGTGCTGTGCAACTCCACGAATCCCCCCTACATGGCCCGACACGCTACAAAACGTACCTGGCTTCTGGGTAAGTCTAACCACAGGGCCATTTGGGGCGTTGATTGGGGGGGGTGGGCACTAGCACAGGCAACCTTCCTGTCTGGGCCATGAGGGGTGCTGAATGGTGGGGAAACACAAGCACAGGCAACCTGACTGCTGGCTGGGCCGTGAGGGCCACAGCACCATAGCACTGGATGGCCTGCATGAGCAACACAAGTGCACACCACATGCATGAATCCACAATCACCCAAGAAAATAGGCGCAAACTTTACCATGGATGCAATGAAGTGCAGATAGACTGCCTTGGGCTATAGAAGTCAAAGTCGCATGAGGGACCTCACCTACACACCTCTACATCCCAAACCTGCACAACAACACATCAAACACATGGAACAAGACCACACACAGCGTCCTGGGTGCCTAAAAATGTGACCTTAGTGAATTCAACAGAATGTGGGACACAGCCAATGGATGAAGATGCAGCATGCCTACACAGCTGTGCATACCTGGAAGCAATATACACAGTGCCCACACCAGTGCATGCATCAGGAACATCATAAGACATGAACCACAGGTACCACAATGCACCACTCTGCACTCCCAATGCATGAAATATATACCTGAGCTAAATCCAACTGCCACACAGGGAAATCTCAGTCACTGCACCCACCACACAGATACACCGCAGACCAGTCTACCTGTCCAGACACATTATGGGACACTTCCAAATGCAATGGGTCAAGCATGGTAACTGTTGTAATCATCAATCAGTTACCACCGCTAACAAATGATTGGGTGGTACAGGATTCATTCACATTACCTCATTTCCACCCTGCCAGTACCCACACAATCCTTACCACAGAAGCTTCACCGGTGGACCATACCAGCAATGTGAATGTGCCTTAGTCATATGTTTGTAACGCTCACCTGGCTCCCACAGAGACACTGGTCTGGTCTGGGTTGCTGTGGCCTCTTCAAGCGTGATGCGCAGAATTCGGACCACCGATTGAACAGGACCCCCAAATCTTGCTTGTCTGGCCCGTAGGAATATCCTTCTGCAGATGAGAAAGGGGATTAACTGTCTGCTGAATAGTGTGCTTGCTCAACCCTTTCCCCCTTCGTTCTTCTCTGACTTCCTCCAAAACCCCCGGTTTAAGCTCACCTTATGGTTTGGAAGGATGAACTCACCATCCTGCTTCTGGTGCAGGGGCGCGCGTTCGTCCAGTTACTTCATTGGTTTTCAGAATGGCGCTGCCACATCCACTTGACTTTTCTGAGCGATACGCCGTAAGTATGAAGATGCAAAAGTTCAAGTGTGAGCCTCCTTTTATGTTGTTTTTTCTGTCCTTTATTTCAGGTGCAGAACAAAGGCGATGCGTTGAGGGGTTAAATTGCCGGTGGTAAAATCAGGTGAGTTAGTGATGAGGGCGACCCCTCTAAATGTCTTTATAGTTCCACAGTAATGTCTTTTGTCCTTTCCCCATAGGGGCCGGGGTGCGATGCCTGCCAAAGATGCGGCGCCGATCTGAGATGTGGAATGGTTCACCAAGAAAAGCTGGTAAGTAATATGGCTGAAAATTCGGCCTTCCTCTTGTGTTCCCTTGCTCACCTTTTGTCTCTTCTTCTCTCCCATAGGTGCAGAGATGTGGCGACCGGTGCTGAGAGCTGCGATGGAGCTGGGCGGCGTCTCGCGAACAGGTGAATGAAGCGTGGCGCTGCAGCGAGCAACGCGGTGCTTTTAAATGGAAGTCTTCCTTCAGGAATGCTCGCGTGAAGATTCCGGATGCAGGTAAGAAGGTTGAATAAGTTCTTGGTTTTCACCTTTCTCTTCTCTTATTCCCTTACAGGTGTTCCAGGTTCGAGGCGGGCGTGGCTGGAGTCCAGGTGCAGGAGCAGACACGGTGAGCGTTCAGCTGCTGGGATGCAGAACAACGCGAAGCACGTGTGGCTGTCCAGGCGTGGCTTAAATAGCTTTGGAAGAGTATTCTTCCACAGCCCCACCCAAGTAACAAAATAGTTCCTTCAGAAAAATAATCCCTCCTAAGTCTCATTTGGCTTGGTTCTTCATGCAGCATGGTCTGCATCAGGTGAGTGTGCAGCATGGTCTGCTTCAGGTAAGTGCACCAAACACTTCCCCTTATGAGCCTGGCACCTATGGCGCCAGGACTGATGTCCAACATGAGCCTGGCGCCAACGGCGCCAGGACAGAGTCCAAGGAGTCCCTATAGAGGGCCGCTGGGCTTTTACCCGGGGCGTGATGCCTGCTCCCGGGGGTGCTGGGCCTGGCCTGGTGCTCCGGGGGTAGGCATCATGACAATGTTGGAAGTCGTTGATGGAAATGTACATGATGATATCAAGAAGTCGAATGCATGATTTGGAAACCACTGTGCATCATGAATCACATTAGGAAAAAGTGCCATGATGAACTGTACATGCATAGTCCATTTGCATTGGCAACACATCCATCAGATGTGAGGACATCATGGACCTTTTGCCTTCATTTGTCTTAGTGCTGTTTCTGATGGAAAGGTCCCTGAGACGTGACCAGCACCCGTCCCTCCCAAACATGGGTCATCCCTAAGTACACTTACCTGGGTCTTTCAATAAGGAACATGTCAAGTGCAGTCAAGAATGATCTGTTGCATCTAATCATGAACACTGTAGAGGCAGTGGTCACAAGGAATGAACGACTTAATCACAAGTACACGTTCCATTGCTCCCATGCAGGTGATGCTGGGTATCCCCTGAAGCTGTAGCTCCTGACCCCCATCAGGCAACCATTCAACATGCACGAAGAGGACTACAACCGTGCACATGCACGTACTCCTGTTACGATAGAGCAGACTTTTGGGCTGTTGAAGGCCCGGATTCGTTGCCTTAGCAGGTTGGGTGGGGCACTCATTTACAGGCCGGAGAAGGTGGGCAAGATAGTGTTGGTATGTGGCATGCTGCACAACATGTACATCCGGCGCAACGTACCCCTGCTCCCTGACATGGACCTGATACCACCTGAATATGAGGATGGGGAAGATGCTGGAAATCTCTCGCGGCACAATGTGCATGAAGGACATGTGGCCTGTCAAGATTTGATTGAACATACTTTTGATGGACTGGGGAATACAATGGGGAATACAAGACACTGGGAATGGGGCACAATGGGCACTGAAAATTAAATTGGCACACACTCAATAAGCAATGTCCAGTCATGTGTTTTCCTTACTCTGAACTTAAATTAACTATGTCCATATTGCCATTGCAGAAAGTGCACCACTATCCCAAAACAATTAACCAATTAACCCCACTAGCCCCACCCCCACAAACCCAATCCCACAACCCCCAAATCCACTACCCCCAGCCCCACAACCCCCAACCCCACAACCCCCAAACCCACTACCCCCAACCCCACTACCACCATCCCATACCCTATGCCCTCATACCCAATACCCCAACACCCAATACCCCCAACCCCAGCACCCCAAAACCCAAACCCCCTCCAAATGCCCCCAGCACAACTCCACCACTACTCCCTCACAACATGCACATGTGAGTCCAACTAATCATGCCCCCTTTTCGGAGGAGGGGGTTGAGTGTCTGTGTGGTGAATACATCGCAGGGAGCGACGCACCGGGCTTGTGTGTGTGGAACTCGCAGGCGTTGTGCTCGATGATGGAGCAGGTTGTGGGTCAGTGTTGGCATTCCTCTGCTCTGCCATAGTGTTTGCCAACTGAGTGATGGCCTGGGTCGTGGCTGCAATCCCTTTCCACACGTGCCAGGCCACACGGTATGCAGCCCAGCTCACCATCCTGGCATTCTCTTGCAGGGCATCCTGGATGGCCTGTCATGTTGCCTCGCCATCTGTCACATATTGCCTAACCATGTGCCCCTCCAGATCCTGATTGTGTTGTGCAGATGGTGGTTGCACCAGAGGTGGGGGGTGTGGACTCCCGGGGCCGTACACAGCTTCCTCCATTTTGTTGTCAGGGCACTGTCCTCCACTGTGCTGTGTCCAGTTGAGCTATGTACCAGAGAGTAATGTGGAGTTGCCTGCATGGGTGGTGTACTTTCGCGGTCATCATGCGTGCTGTTGTCTGGGGGTCTGCCACCCCCTCCTCCTCCTCACTGTGTTGGGCAGATTGGGCTGCCTCACCCTGCTCACTTGTGGCCGCTGATTGTGGCTCATCCACGTCACTTGCCACTGGGGATCCCAGTTCTTCCACCTGAGGTGGTTCCTGTGTACCAGATGTGTTTGTTTTGCATGTGGCCTTCATGCCAGGAGTGGCTTTTGGCCGGTGTGCCTTGCTGGCAGCAGTGGTTCTTTGGTGGGGGCAGGTTTTTCCTGCTTGGACTGCTGGGCAGCCTGTGTGTCCTCTTGGCTGGTGGGCTGTGGCGTGGAAGCTGTGGCATGCTTCAGTCCTGCCCTTGAGGTCGAAGGCCCCTGGCTGGAGGAGGCATTGTCATCACCACGGCACCAACATGCAGCTGCTTTTTTGGATGTTGGGGCATGTTCTGCCTTGCTGTCTGTTCCTGTGCCTATGGGGGACAGTGAGGCAGGGCATCAGTCGAGGGTCATCATACATCTTACATACATCAATGCTAGTACATTCTGAGTCCTGCGCCTTCTCATGGACATGTTGGAGGGGCAGCCATCGAGCATACAGTAATGGGGGTGCAGTGTTTGAGCATCCTTCTGGTGCAGCCATGTTGTGCATGGTGTTTGTTGGATGGCCTACAGATGTCTCGTGGTTTGTATGTTGTGGCCATGACTCAGTGGCTGTGTGCCATGTGTTGTTTAGATGTGGGACAGATGTGCTCATATTATGCGCATAGATGCATTGATGTTTACACTGTGTGCATGGTCATGGTGGGTGGGTCAGGTGTGCAATTGTGGTGGTGATGTGTGAACCATGCCATGAGATGGCACAGTGGTCAGGCTTGCATCTGTACCTTGATGTGTATGTGTGTGTGCGCATGCAGATGGTGCTTGTGTTGGTAATTGGGGACTCATGTGGGTTGTGTCAATGGGGTTTGTTGGGTGTATTCGTGGCAGGGACATTGTGGTTATGTCGGAGGTGGCTTTAGGTGGGGGGTGATGGGCATGTGTTTGCTCTCATCTAAGCGCCATTGGGACTTTGTCATGGTTGTTGGGGTTGAAGGTGTGTGTTGTGACTTTGGTATTACACTAAGGGTCACTCACCGTCATCGTCTGATTTTGGGACTCTCATCTCACCACCAATGCCCTCGATTCCCTCCATATCCATCACTGTGCTGCACGTCTCCTCCCACGTGGCAAGTTTTATTGGGGATGGTAGTCCACCTCCTGTGCCCAGGACCTGGCTGTGATTAGCAGAGAGCAGGTTACGGACCCACAGCCGGAGATCATCCCACCGCTTTCTGCCGTCACGTACAGTCCATGGTGTTGTCCCCAATGCAGAGACCTTTTGCGCAACCTCCTCCCATACAGCTTTCTTGTGCAGTTGGGCTCCCCAGTGCAGGTCTGCGCAGAAAGCGACATTAGCGTCTTCCACCAAGGTATTAGCTAGCATATTCAGCTCAATGTCACTGAACCTTGGCTTTCTGTGACAGAATGCGCCTTGCCTCGTAGCCATCTTCCTCTGCTTGCTTCCACACTGCTCAGTTCTCATCGTGGTACCGGTACTATGGGATCGAGGATGCCGGTGCCGGTGCCTGCGGCATTGATGATGCTGGTATCGGGGTTTTGGGGCCTTACCAGCATGCCAGTGCAACCGTTACTGGCATGCCGGAATGTGTGTGCACGCTGACTCAGAATCTACCATAGATTCTGACAGCAGTGCTACACGGACACGGTTGCACCCTCATGCCGGTAATCTTGTTTTTTTTTAACCGGCAAACTCGTAATGAGGCCCAATGTCTAACTTCAGAGCACAGCAAGTTTCAAAGCAGTGGCATACTCAATGGTAAATGTCAGTGCGCAGTAAGTTTTAAAGAAGTGTCAAAATTCAGAGTGCACCTGAATTCAACAGAATGCCTAACTTCAGATCGCAGCAGATTTTACGCAGTAGCGAACACAATGGGCCTCAATACGAGAATGGAGGTAGCCATGGAGCGATGAGCTCCATGGCTGCCTCCGTTCCGGGCTCCATTACCAGGTTCCTGCAATGGGGACTTACCGGGTTACTCCGACATAGGAGGACCCAGTAATTCCTCCTTGCAGGAACCCATCCCCATTCCCATTTGAGCCCCCATAGGGCGCAATGGGAATGGGGAGGGAGGTAATAATGGGCAGATTACATCTGGCCCGTTATTGCCTCCCTCTTCCCCTCGCGGGAGCTGAAAAGCACGCCTGGTTTTACCAGGCGTGCCATTCTGGATCCTGTGATGGGAAGCTCTTAATCGGCGCTCCCGGAATGAAGGGGGCTAGTCCCGTACCGGCCCCCTTCATTACGGGATCGCCAGCCTTATAATGAGGCCCAATGTGTGCATTAAGAGCACTGCATGTTTTCATGTAGTATCAGACTGCAAAGATCACCTGGATTCAAGAATATGGCAAACTTCTGAGGGCTTCATACAAAGAAAATGTAGTAGGGAGGGTCCCTAAAGCAAGTGGATTGGGACACTCAAAAACTGTACATATACCAATAGTATCCACTATGCTAAAGAAAATGTTTTTTAATAAGAATTTGTACCTTTTTTTAATTTTGATTTTTACCTGATGTGTGTCCAAGCGCAGATATCACAATTATTTTAAGCCTCTATAGATGCTGAAAACAATCCTTTTTGTTAAATACATTTTTATAGAACTTTTTTTAATTGCAAAATCAAAATTTGTTGAACATTTTTGAGTTAAAAAATTACATTGTTAAATAACAAAAGAAAACACAATAGGGGAAAAAAAATTGTCGAAAACAAATGTGGAATCACAAAAATAGAACATAATAAAACCGAAGCCTTAGTTAAGTCTTCAAATAAACACAGAGGAAAAGTGCAAAGTCAAACACCATTTAGAAAATAAGGCAGATGGTGAGCAATGAATGCATCAGAGTTTGGCTATAGACATTAGACGATAGAACAAATGACAAGCAATGAATGCTTCAAGAAGAATTGTCAAGAATAATGCTGTGTCTTCTGTTAATATTCAGAATACCGCAGTCCTATTTCTGCAGGTCTGCCGACGTGCCAGTGTTGTAAGGAGATCCAGACTCATCAACAGCCTCTTACAGAAAAATGTTAATGTGTTAAAAAATACATCAATTTCACGTTTCGGCGGGAGCGCCCCCTGCTGGGCAGAATATTTCGAAGCCTTCCTCAGGGTGAAAAAAGAAGGAAGAAGAAGACTTTACCCTGTATGGAGGCAGACAGAAAAATGAAAATAAAAATGGTTTTAAGGAGTGTTTTCAGAAAACGAATGGGCTGTGAACAAATCACATTATTAGGATTTTAGGATTGCAATTATTGAGAAAGCTGGTGAGAGCATGGTCCTTACCCCGGTCATCAGCAAGGACTGGATTGAGTGCTCACTCTGCAAGGGCTGCAGTCCCCCCTGTTTCAAGAAACGCACCATAGACCTGAAGGCAGATACGTTCAATTCCCTCATCGAGCGTATTTGTTCTGAAAGAGTTAAAAATCGAACCTAAGAGTGGGTTTAAAAAAAAATGTGTCAAAGAAGAGCACACATGCAGAATTGTGAGTTAACGGATAATCACTATTTTGGCCGATGTTTGTGTGGGCCCATGGGTTTGCAAATTACAACAAGTTTTATTATTTAAAACTCTTGAATCGATTATTATTTTGCTCCCCGTAGTTACTGCAAGCCCTTTACTCAAAAATAGCTGGTAGATTGGCCTGCAACATAATTGCAGGGAGCTATAGGCATGGAAGAGACAGTAGTAGACAAGGGTACCTTGTTTTCCGAATCTTGCTTTCAAACTGTGTGATTGCAGGGATCCCCAAGACAATGCAAGGCAAGAGTTGTAGGTTATGGCAGCTGGGCTAGCCGAAATAGAAAACTCGTCTTACTGGATGCTTCAGGAGGCGAAGCTCATGTTTGCTTATTCACAATGCCTAAAGTAAACAAGTCAAAGAGGGATTCACTGTGAGGGCTAGAAGTACCCAGGTGCTCATTAGTTAACGTAGCACTTGGTCGTATAGTGTACACTTCTTAAAAGAGGTAAATGTGCATTTAAAAAAAAAAAAACAACCAGGCAGCAAGTTGTAAAGCAATGGTATACACAATGGCTTGTTTTAATGGAGTGGCACATTTCTGAGATAACCTGTATTCAACAAGATGAATAACTTCTAAGTGCAGTACACTTTAAAGGAGTGGTGTACTTCAGCGATCACGTGGTTTCAATAAAGAGGCTTACTTCAGAGCTCAGCAACTATTAAAGCAGTGGCAGACTTCTCAAGGCACCTAGATACCTGTATTCACCAAATGGCTAACTTCACAGAGTAGCAATTATAAACATAATGGCAAATCTCAGTGTGCAGCATTTTGTAAAGCAGAGGAAGACTTCACAAAGCATGCAGATTCAACAAAATTGCTATCTTCATAGTGCAGCAACCCTTAAAGCAAAGGCAAACCTAAGGAAGGCATGGTATCAAACAGTGAAGACAGGCACAAGTGATCAAAGTGCAATGGTGTTTATTGAACTTCAATGGGTTGGTAGAACGACTATCTAAACCTAAATCTAAAGATGGGAGCAAGCTACGACCATCAAATAATACTGCAGTCCTGGTGGAGGCTGTCAAAATAAACGGGCCTGTACCGATGAACCTATTGCCAAATCTTATTTCTAAATACAACATGGTGTGGGATAATGACGTATGCTAAAGAAAGTGTACAAGAAATGATATGTCAAGATAGTTGAGCAGTTGGCTTCCCTTCCCCATGTTTTTAGCACGGGTATAGTGGCACGTGCGGTCTTCGCACACACTCTGACTTCTTGCTCAAGAGGTATCAGTTAAAAAAATAGGCATCAGGGCCTTCCGTCAAAGTCCCTCTCGCAATGACATTCTCTTATTGCAGAGAGCCTGATTTAACAAACAAAACACAAAGTTCCTTTGCTTTTTCAGGATTTTCAATTTCACAAGTTCAAGACTGGACTCCATCCTTGAGACTCGAAAATGGGTGCCTCTCGCCTGGGCTTTGACCCTTTTACCCTTTTACGACAATGTTCACAATTTGGTCTCCCTCATTTCGACTCCATGGATCCCGCCAGTCCGGTCTCAGATTCTCTTTTCAACATTGTTCACAACTAGGTCTCTCTCTTTCGGCTCAGACCATGGATCCCATTGTCCAGGATCAGATCCCTTTTGATACCAGAATCAAAGACATTTGAATGTGCAATGGGTTTTACTTAATTCATTGCAGGACCACTTTGATTTGCTTCACACAATTTACACTTCACATCAATCTTCTACTTTTGTTTCTTTTGTCAGGATACCGTACAGCGACCTTCAAATGATCACTTTTAAAGTGCCGGGCCACTCTGTCACCGGTATCGTATCTTTCCTTCTAATGTTCAAATATTCACCAGCAATTTAACTTCACTCACGACTTTTATCAAATGAGCTTAACAATGTTCATTTTTACAATGCTGCTGCTTGCAACCTTGACTTCAATATAGACCGGTCTGGCATTGGTGTCCCCAACTCACCGTCTGTATTGTTCTCTGTCACTTCTTTGTTTTGGAGCCAAGGACGATAGCACAGCGTCTTCTGCTCTTCCCCACCTTGTTCATTTATAAAGTGAGGACCCTCGGTATCTCCGACACGCAATGCAGGATTCTTCAACCTGGTTTCCTGGTCTTACGTTTTCTGCCTTGAAGGTTCCTCAAAGGTAACAGCTTCCTGCCAAAATGGTTAAGGGTGTTGCCCCTCCCACAAACCTCTCATGCCTGGCCATCTTTTTCCCCTCTGTCAACTGCCAACTCAAAACTGCTGTACCTTCATGTGCTTTGCCTCGCTCAGAGGGTTCCCTCATGCTCTGCCTTTTATCTGTGTGGGGAAGTGTAATGGAAGTCAGGTGTGTGTGATAGTCGTTAATTGCCTGACAGTGCATGTCAGGTACATGGCTCGGGTGTGTGCCTGTTTTTCTCCCAGAGTGGGCTGTCTGTGTAAAAGTGTTCATGCAGAAAAAGGGGCAGGGGTTTGATTTTCTAAATATCCCATCAGGTGGGATGGGGTAAAGGTGTTACTTGGAAAAGAGAGATACTGCGTCTCACCATCCGGTGTCCCACTTCCATACCCCAAGGACCCCTTACCCAGGTGATCCTTCCGCACTCCATTCCCAGGGTCTGGATCCAAAGGCGATGGCCGTGCACTGGGCACCTGAGAGATAGATCTGAGGGGGCTAGCGGGTGAGATACCTTCTGTTGTCTCACACAGACCCAGTGGCTAACTTCAGAGGCACTTGGATTCAACACAATGGGGGTCATTACGACCCAGGCGGTAAGGACGCCAACTTTACCACCATGGTGTAAACTACGTTCACACCATGGTGGATGGCGGATTTACCGCCCCATTCCAAGGTGAGTGGGGCGGTAAATTCCCATTTCCCATTTTACCCTTCCCCATTCCCATTTTTGCCCCATAGGGCATAATGGGAGTGGGGAAGGCGCTAATTACGCCACCGTAAATTACGGTGGCGTAATTAGCACCAAGGCGGTTTAGCGCCATGGATTTTAACGGCTGCTAGAAGCAGCCGTTAAAATCGGAATCAGGCGTTAAGGTTTAACAACGGCGTTAACCCTTAACGCCTGAGTTGTAATGAGGCCCAATGTCTGACATCAGAGCATAGCAACTTTTATAGCAGTGGTACACTTCACAAGGAACCTGGATACAACACAGTGGCCAACTTTAGAGTGCAGCAAATTTTAAAGCATTGGCACATTTCACAAGGTAACTGGATTCCACACAGTGGCTAACCTCGATGTGCAGTCACTTTTAACAAAGTGACCAACTTCACAAGGCAACTAACACAATGACTAACTTCAGAGAGCAGCAACTTTTAAAGCAGTAGCACACACAATGGCTAACTTCAGAGTGCAGCAATGTTTAGATGAGTGGCAGGTCAAAAGACGCCTGGATTCAACAAAATGGAAAACGTCAGAGTACAGCAACTTTTAGAGCAGTGGCAGACTTCATAAAGCACCTGGATTGAACACAATGGCAGCACAGTTAACTTAAATGGTAATATAAACATAGTGGCACAATTTCAGAAATACAGCAATGGCTGTGCTCCGAGATCCTACCACCTTACCTGAAAGTTGCAGTAGAATGGCTTTGCAGGGGGTCCAGGGTTAGAAGTGCAAACAGGCTGTGGTAGCTGCTCAAGGAAGCTGCCCTTTACCTTTGGCCTTTGGCCAGCAGACCAGCCGAGACTGCCCTCGGAGGGCTTCTGAAGAAAGCTAATTCTAGTCAAATGGTCGTGTCATGGACCAATGAGACAATAGTATCATGGGCAGGGGGAGTGGCAAGGAGGGCAGATGGCCTGAATGGGCTGGAGAGTGTGGCAAAATGGAGCCCTGGGCCTTGAGCAGGAGTAGAGTTGCAGCCAACACACAGCATACTCACCAGGGGTCTTATCCTGAGCTGGACCGGTGAGCAATGGGGCAGGGATGTGTGCATCTGATGGAGAAAACTCTCCAGTGTTCCATGCTATTGCCGGTCATGCTGCCGTGCCATGGACCAATGAGACAATAGTATGGTGGGCAGTGGGAGAGGAGAGGAGGCCAGAGGGTCTGGAGGGGATGGATAGGGTGACAATATGGTTTCCTAGGTCCGGAGCAGGCGAGGAGTAGCAGCCAACACACATTGCACTCACCAGAGGTCTAATGATGAGCTGGATCGGCGAGCAATGGGCCAGGGAGGTGTGTATCTGACAATGAAAACTCTATGGTGTTCCGACTGTTTCTAGTCATGTGGCCATGCCACGGAACAATGATACAATGGGCAGGGGGAGTTGAGAGGAGGGAGAAGGGTCTGGATGGGCTTGATAGTGTGACAGAATTGAGCCCTGGGTCCAGAACAGGCCAAGTGTAGCAGCCAACACACAGCACACTCACCAGAGGTCTTATTCAGAGAGGGAGTGGTGAGCAATGGGGCAGGGAATTGTGCATATGATGGAGAAAAGAAATGCAAAGGATTACTAATGGTGTACTGGGACAAGGAGGAGGCCAGTGAGGAGATGAAGCAGTTCTGGACTGAGGAAGATGGAGGTGGTGGTAAGGTAACATGATTATTAATTGGGCACTGGGACAAGTAAGCAGATGGAGGGGAGACTGGAGTACTGGGATGAGGAAGGGAGAGTCTGGGCTAATGGTGCACTGGCGCAAGTCAGACAGAGGTGGGGACCAAGGAAGACAGATGTGGAGAGAATGTAGTATTGGCATGAGGGAATAAGAGCAGGGGAAATAAAGCAGTGAAATGAGGAATATGGAGGCGTGGCAATGTAAATAATTACTAATGGGGTACTGGGACAAGGAAGAGACAGTCAAGCAGAGGAAGTAGTACTGGGATGAGGAAGAGTGAGGTGGGGTTATTGTAACAGATTACTAATGTAGAACTGGGACGAGGACGAGAGAAGCAAGGCTATTGAAGTACAGGGACATGGAAGATGGAGGCAGTGACATGTACATGCTTACTAATGATTTACTGGAATGAGGCACATGCAATTGAGCATAATGCAACAGATTAGTATTGTGGTACTGTGACGAGGAAGAGGAGGGTGCATGTAATTCAACATTTTATTAATAGGGTACTGGAATGAGGAAGTGAGGCATGGGGCAATGCAGCTGATTGAGAATGGAGTATAGGGATGAGCAAGAGGGAGGTAGTGTTAATTCAACCAATTACTAATGGGGTATTGGGACGAGGAAGGGGGAGATGGAGGTAATGTGAACAAAGAAGAGATGAACAGAGGCTACCATGTCCTTCCACGCGTCAGTAGGTGGATCACTGCTTCAGTAAGTACTGAAATAAACTACTCAACAGTACACACGGTCAGGAAAATTAAAATAATGTATTCAAGGCAAGCACAAAATTGCAGTATCAAAAACACATATGATATATTTAACATAAAACTAAACAGCAATCAGTAATGCATCATCAGCCACTGGAGACGGCTGTACTATAAAACCTATTTCATGGGCAAGAGAGTCATTGTACATATGCCCTGTGTCTAAATGGGGTTAGTAACAGTGTGACAAACGTTACACTATACATGTCAACACATTGTGTTTCTGGCTAGAGGGAATCAGTTCAAGGTATAATGTGTCCCTCCAAGCCATCATCAGGACACCCTGCTCCCAGGAGGATCACCTGAGGAAACACTTACATACAACATTTGGAGTGTTAGCTCAGTGCTGCCTCTTGTGTGCCCACATATACATAAAGGCATAAAAAACTCTACATACTACTCTCATGTTTGCTGGTTGCTGTGTTCCGAATTGCGTGTCCGATCAGCAAGCAGCCCAAACTGCTTTTGTTTTGCACCGTAAGGAACAGCATGTTTCCATGCTTGTGCCACCAATCATCATTTTTACTGTCCCTTCTGCTGCCTTACCTTTTTAAAACGGAGAGCCGATCTCAATCAACATGCTTCTCAGGTCACAGGGAACTAAATGGACTTCTGTGTTGCTGATGTCATTGCGTGCTTTCATGCAACAGTTGTAGCCCACGCCATCTTGGATGGGGATGTGGCGTGCCGGGAAAGCCCTTAGCTATATGATGGCTAGTATTGGAGGTGGCTCAGGAAAGGAGCCATGGTGGCCCAAGAAAAAGATATATTGCACTCGTATGAGAGCCTAAATAAAACTCGTGTGCAGACGCGGCCGTGAAGGTCAGATACAGTGTCGCACTACTACCACAGTCGATGACTCACTCAATAAATGACTGCAGCAAGCAAGTACTTGTTGGGGGTCTGTCCTTGGCCCCCCCATGCGTGCCCGTGAGCCCCCAACCTTACAGAGCTCAGACTCACACGTCCGTTAGGTTCGGGCTCCCCGGTCGCTCTGCGGTTCCGGGAACGCCCCGTTTATTTATGCCGCACGCGGCGACGTGCAACGTCACGCCGCCGCGTACGCAGCCCTTACGGGGCAACGCCACACTCCTCCTTTTTCAGGAGGACACACAATTACTTTATTAGTTAAACACAACATATCACACAGCAAACAACTTGCCCATCCTGGACCCATGCCTCTTTAATGTCAGCCTCCTCACCCCGGATGACTCTCCAACTGTCCCAACACATAATGACTGAGGTAAGCGGGTTTCCCTCGCCCAGTCCTCTGGGGCTACCTCCCGCTCACCTCCGGCACTGGCAGTCCATCAACAGCAGCCTCCCGACACAGAGAGACCGGGGCACCGAGAGGGGGTCCATCTTCCTCCGGGGTCTCGGCGACACCAGGGTCCAGAGGGGGTTCAGTTCTCGAGTCCCCCAGCTTCTTGAAGAAGCTGACGTTGCGGGTGACAGCCGTCCGCCCATCGGAGGCCGTCACCATTGACCCCTTTACAGCGACCACATCCAGGGGCGCTGGTTCATAAGGCAGTGACAACTTCCCGTGAGGATGGCGGTTCCGGATGAGCACCTCATCCCCGGGTTCCAGCCGCTGGGGCCGCAGGCCCCGTCGCACGTTCTCTTGGCTGATCCTGGTCAGTCGGTCGGCCTCCACCTGCTGATCGTTGATAACCCCAGGCTCTCTCTCCTGTACCTCCGGCAGTAGACCCCGGGGGTATCGCCGGAACAGCACTTCCGCCGGAGCGACACCAGTGGAGGCATGAGGGGTGGTGCGATACACTCGCAGGAATTGATACAAGGCCCGTTGGAGGGGCTGGCCTTGTCCTTGCGCAATCCAAAATGTCTTGTTTAGTGTTCGCATCAGCCTTTCTGCATCGCCGTTGGCCCTCGGCCACAGCGGGGATATCTTTCGATGTTGAACTCCACAGCTGGCCAGGAACTCAGAGAAGCGTTCGCTTTGAAATGGCGACCCATTATCCGAGCACAGCGTCAGGGGAAACCCATGGGTTGCAAAGATCTTTTCCACGCCGACCACCACATGCTCGAATGCCACCGATTCCACGAACTCCACCTCGGGGTACCGGGAGTACTCATCGACTATGGCCACAAAATGGGTGCCCACGGACGTGGACCCAAAATCGGCATGTACGACCTCCCAGGGCCTGGTCCCCCGAGGCATTGCTTCGATGGCCGGTTCCCTCTGCACCGGGGAGGCTGCCTGGCACCATACACAGGCCGCTACAAAGTCATCGACCCTTTTCTCTAGCTCCGGGAACCAGACCTTCATCCGCAGCCTCGCCTTCGTCTTGGCAGCACCCTGATGTCCATGATGGGCCAAAGCGATAACCTCGCCCACTTTGGAGTGGGGGACCACTATGCGATCCCCCCGGAGCAGGAGCCCCGACTCAGAGAAGGACAGCTCATCTTTCACCTTCCATAGCTGTTCAAGGGCGGTCTTCGCCTCATGGGTCCGCCCTGCGAGAGCTTCCAAGACGAGCTTCCAGGACCCGCTCTGCATCGACTGCTTCAGTATCTGGAAGCACCCATCCTCGGCCGCCGCGGCCTCCAGCTCCGACAGGGGCAGTGAGTTTGGTGTTGCTCCCTCCACCACCATCCGGACATGGTCGTCCGCTTCTTCTGCACAGGTGTCTCCTGCCACCCCCCCACGCACTCCGGGATGCCGGGAAAGGAAGTCCGCTGCATTGTTGGCCCCTGGCCGGTATACCAGCGTGACCCCGTATTCAAGCAATGCAAGCATCCACCTTTCAATTCTGGCCGGGGGCTTAGATGATGAGCCCGCCAGAATCAGGAGCAGGGGTTTATGATCAGTCACCACAGTCACCGGACGTCCTAGCACATATAGGCGAAAGTGTCGGCATCCCCACAAGACCGCCAGGGCCTCCCTCTCGATCTGGGAGTACCGCTGCTCCGTTTCCGAGAGCGCCTTACTGGCGTATGCAACGGGCCGGAGGTTACCTTTAAGGTCCACCTGGGTCAGGACCGCCCCAGGCCAAACGGGCTGGCGTCGACCACGATCTCCGAGGGTAGCGCCGGGTCGAAGAACGCCATGGTGTCCTCCGTCGTTAGGGCGCCTTTGATGTCCTCGAACGCCGACTGTTCCAGTGGACCCCAGTGCCAGGCAGTATCTTTCTTGGTGAGAGCTCTGAGCGGCTCAGACCTCGAGGCCAGGTTTTGGATAAACCGACCACAGTAGGTCACCATGCCCAGAAAACTCCTCACTTCCGAAACGGATTTCGGGGGCTGTGCACTCTTAATGTCCTGAACCTTCCGTGGGTCGGGTGACACCCCACCCTCCTTGAACATGAACCCAAAGAATTCTATTGATGGGCGCAGGAATTCGCATTTGTCCCTATGGAGGGTGAGGCCCAATGACTGCAGTCTCTCGAAGGTTTTGGCCAGGCGCTTCAGATGGATCACCTCCGTGTTGGCAAACACCAAAATGTCATCACTGATGTTGAGCACCCCTTCAAGATCAGCAAGTGCACCCCGGATAATGTTCTGAAAAACTTCGGCAGCCGACGAAACCCCAAAACTCAACCTCTTGTACCTGTAGAGTCCCCGGTGTGTGGTGAATGTCGTTATGTACCGGGACTCCGGATGGAGGACAACTTGATGGTACCCTGCTCTGAGGTCGAGTTTGGAGAAGAATCTGGCCCCCTGTACCTCAGCAATTATGTCATCGATGGTCGGGGTCAGGTGTCGCTCCCTTTTTATGGCCTTGTTGGGCAGCCTCATGTCTACGCAGATGCGAACGGAGTCCGGCTGTTTTTGTTTCCTGGCCACGACAATGGGGGACACCCATGGTGTTGGGCCTTCCACCTTCTCGATGATGTCCAAGGCCACCAGGTTGTCCAGTTCCTTATCGACTTGCTCTCTCAGATGAAAGGGAACTCTCCGGTGTTTCAGGGCGATAGGTTGTACTGAGTCGTCAATGTGTAGCCGGACTGGATCACCGGTCATTCTCCCAATGCCATTGAACAGGGCTGCGTACTTGTCCAGTAGGTCATTGATGTCTTCCAGGTATACCGAGTACGCAAAACTCACTATCCCGAGTGCCTCCGCAGCCGCGCAGCTTAGCAGGGTGTTGTTGCTTATGGGGGTGACATAGAATCGTGCTCTGATCTTCGATCCTTCATGCTCCACCTTCGCCACGAACGCACCATCCAGCGGTATGGGCTCGAGTCCACCGAAGGCGAAGATGCGAGCTCTTGGCGCAGCCAGGTTCGGCAATGGGTCAAGAGCGTCATAATGTCCCCTGGCCATGACATTGACCGATGCCCCTGTGTCGACCAGCACGGGGACAGGCGAACGGTTCACCTCCACTATGCATCTTGGCTGCCTCCTGCTTTTGCCTTTTAGTACCCCCATGCTTGAGACGAAGAAGATGTTTTCCTCCTCCTCTGCTTCAGCCTCCTCTGCCTGAGCCTCCTCTTCCGCTTGATCCACCTGGGCCACGTTGGATGGCCGGTTTTCACGCGGATACCAGACCCGGGCAGGACCTCTGGGTACCATGACAGGTAGCACCGACTTGCACACTCTCGCAAAGTGATCCGGCAGGCCACATCGGCCACATGTTCTTCCTGCGGCTGGGCACTCTGTGGAGTGGGGGAGGTCATAGCCACATTTCTGGCATGATTCCCCCGACCTTCCTGCCCTGTCTCGGGGGGCTCCGCCAGGCCTTCTCGTTCCTCTGCCACCCCGCCACACAGCGCACACCTCTTCGGCTTTGATCGAGCGTGATCCTGCTTCCATCTTGCTCGCCCGTGCCTCAGCCACTTCGTGACATCGACCCAGCTCTAGTATACGGTGCAGAGTGATTCCCGGCTCCCTGAGGACCTGTCTCCTCAGTTTGCCGGAGGAGCATGCTTGGATCAGCATTGTCCGTATCATGTCCTCCGCGTCCCCCCACGCGCACCCTTGGGAGAGGCGGCGTAGGCGGCCGTAAAACGTGTCCAAAGTCTCATCATCCTTCTGCTTGGCCGACAGCATCACGAAATCCACGTTGGCAAGTGGAAGGAAGTGCGCAAGGAGAGCCGCTTTCGCCGCATCATAGGACTGGTCCACCGGAGTCAGTGACTCGAAGATCTCCTGAACCGCGGCTCCTGCCGAATACAGCATGGTGGCTACCATGCTGTCATTATCATCCACTCGAGCAGCCCTGAAGTACATGTCCAGGCGGGCCACCCACCTCCTCCATCGGGGCCCCAAACTGGATGGAAGGCCCGTAGGATCGAATTCTGGTATCGGTTGCAGGGCCGCCTGGGCTCTAGCCTGAGCCATGATGGGGCCGACCGGCAGTGCCCCTCGTGGTGCCTGTGGTGCAGGCCCGTGATGTCCCGGTGGCAGCGGTTGCAGACCTGCCGGCTGGGCCGCCTGATCTTCTTCCTGAGATTCCTCCCCAGGATCCGCGGAGCCACCGTCCTGGTCACTGTCGGACATGGGACTGAGCGCACAGGCGCCCCACTACCAGACCCGAGGCCGCAACTCAGATTCCCACCACCACCATGCGAAAGGATGACGATGCTGACAGATGCAAAAAGCCTCAGAAACTGCCACCACCTTGTGATGATGAAGAGGATCAAAAAGAGTGTCCTGATGATGAAAGGGGTGAAGAAATGCCTTGTCGCCACCTTGCAGCAAAGCACTGCTGTGTAGAGGTCCCAAAAATTTAGCCACGTGGATGACCTAGGCTAAGCAGGCCCTGCCATCTTAACCCTTGTCCTGGCTAACACTCGACGTAACAATCCCAAAATTTAATGAAAATTCACATGGGCGTGTGGATCATGTCCTCAGCACCCACACGATCCAAAAATTAGACCCGGATCACCTTCTCGGTCCGAACCGGAGATCCGAGAAGTTCCGCGGCCTCGTCTGCAAAATGGCCACCAGCCGCGTGTGTGTTCCGCAGCCACGGCATGAAACGAAACGTCCGTGAACGTTCCGATCGTTTCAGAAAAATTTCGGACGCCTTTCACCGCCGGGCCCGGGCATCCGACATCACTCGTCGCCACTGTTGGGGGTCTGTCCTTGGCCCCCCCATGCGTGCCCGTGAGCCCCCAACCTTACAGAGCTCAGACTCACACGTCCGTTAGGTTCGGGCTCCCCGGTCGCTCTGCGGTTCCGGGAACGCCCCGTTTATTTATGCCGCACGCGGCGACGTGCAACATCACGCCGCCGTGTACGCAGCCCTTACGGGGCAACGCCACAGTACTGGGAAAGACACAGGGAAGAAAAAAACAAAGCACAAACAAACATGGTACACTGCTGTGACAACAGCAATATCTTCCACTAAGATATGTCCAATAAAGGAAGTACTAACCCTCACAAGTGGGAAGATTAGGTCCCCTTATCTGGTATGTATAAATGTTGTTGTGTGTAGGAGACCCTATTTGTGTTGGTAACACATAACAATGCCAGTGCTTTACCAGTCTTCAGTGCAAGAATAGATTCCACTCAATGGAAGTGTTTAGAGCCTTATTTACTGAGTCCAGTTTAAAAATGAATGTTTACTCCATTTTTCTCAGCAGCAGGTCTTTGTGCCTCATTACGGGTCTGGCGGTAACCCTGCAGGTGATACTTGCTGGTTGCCGCCAGACCCGGAAATAATTACCGGCACCTGACTTCCCGGTAACACCAGGGTATTACATCCCTGGCGGCCGGGAAGGCAGGCGCCGGTAAATGTGTTAGTCCCCATTCCCATGGAGTCCCATAGCACTTCATGGGAATGGGAACACAGGAAGACCGTCACCGTTAACAACGGGGCTGGTGCTCCCATGAGAACTGTGCAAGCTGGTGCTTTCCCGCCCGGCAGGTCTGACCCTGGCAGGCGGGACAACACCCACCAGCAGAGTTGTACTGTGCTGGTCTGGTAACAACTGTGCCGGAAGACTTACCAGCACCGTTGTTACCAGACCAGCACAGTTATAATGAGGTCCTATGTCCCTACCTGTAACATATGTAACATATTACTGATGGAGCACTCAGACAAGAAAGGGGGGGGGGCGGGTAATGGACTACTTGGTGGAGGAGAGAGGCAGAGGTAACTGGTACTGGGATGAGGAAGAGGGAGGTGGCGGTTAGGTAGCACATTCTCAATATGGTACTGTGACAAGGAAGAGGGTGGTGGGGGAAATGGAGTACAGGGATGAGGAATTGAGAGGCAGGGGTTAATGGAATACTTGGACATTGAATAGGGAGATGGAAATAATGCTAAAGATTACTAATGGGGTACTGGAACTAGGAGAATAGAGGTAGGGTCATGTAATGGATTACTATTGGGGTAAATCTGAGGAGAAAGACGGAGATGGGTGTAATCCAATGGATTACCAATGGTGCACTGGGTCAAGGAAGAGGGAGGCGGGGGTATTGCTAAGGATTACTATTGGTGTACTGGTAAAAGGGAGGGAAAGGTTGTTATTATGCAGCAAATTACTATTAGAGTAGTAGGACAAGGAAGGGGGAGCAGGGATAAGTTTGCATGTTGTATGTGTCTGTGTGTCTATATATTACACTGTAAATTGTAGCTATGGTTTAGTTGGCTTTCCCATAGCAAGAACACCTTTTGGGAAGCTTATGACTTTAGTGTCGTTTGACGGATCAACACAAAACTTTGGGGCAAAATGAAAGGGGGGGCACACAATATTATCATCTGGATAGACTTAAATTGTAATACCATTTTGCTTGTGGCAACAGCCTGAGCCACAGACAGATTTGTTCCAAAGTTTTGGGAGGAGCATGGCATGCTGGCAAAAATGTCCTTTCGTAAATTCTGTCTTAATCCATCCAGCAGATGTTTTTTTCTTTTTTTTTTTTCTTTTTTTTAAGTAGGTAAAGAATGAGTATTTATTATCTTGGTCCAGTCAACAGATTCACTTTCTGGTGTGATGTCCGCAGGGATAAAACAGGAGCTGTGGGATGTCCACGAACATCATACAAGGATGGTGATTGATCAACTAAGAAATGTGAGGCACATCAAATATTTTGAAACGGGCTCCATGTTGGGTTTGAGACCTATGCCTGTGGTCTACACTGTGGTAGGAATATGCCTGAAATCATATATTTTTACTTGTACTGCTCGTGAAAGAATCCCGGGAGTGTTCAGTGGTTGGTAGGGTTCTGCGGAATATATGTTGGAAAGAGCAAAAAAACTGCCATTAATAATTCTGTTGTTTGTGGCCTCGGTTTCCTGTTTGCGAACAGAGGCATGCATCCAGGGGCTATATGCTCTGTCTGTGGACATCAACAAACTACGGTGGAAATAGGATGCACCACCTGTGGGGAATGTATTATGTATTATGTATTAAACAGGTTGAGCCCATTTTCTGTGAGTTTGTTTATGCTGTATTGTTTTTACTGAAGGACATGGGAAATTGGATTCAGAGTGTGGGTGTAGGGCAGGCCTTGAGTATGTTTTCATTAGTTCTTTTTTTTTGGTGTGGGTTTTGTTAAAATGATGGCCAAAGAAAAGTGACTCTCTTTTTTGCCCTTGTTGATTTAATATGTGTTGTGCATTAACATTTGAAAATCAAAATATGTGATGTTAAGGTGAGTTGTAGACATGCAATGGTCTTGGGATTTCTTTTGGTGACGTGTTTGATGTCACATGTGTAGTGAATTAACATTTTATAATGAAAACGTATGATCCTCAGATCGGTTAAGAATCTGAGATGAGGTGCTGATGCTGTTCTTGTGATATATCATAAGTAGCATCTGCAAATATATAGGTGGGTTTATTCATGCAAGTGTGGTGTAGTCTATCTTTGTGCTTAAGCAGTATTGCCAGTGCATGACTCTAAAAGGCAGTCTGTATGTATGAATTGTGGTAAGATGGTGTTTCTTGAAAATGTGTATAGTATTAGCTGGTTTCCGGTGATGGTTAATAGGAACAGGCAATCACTGGGGAAACAAGATATGAAAGTGCAAATAAGCGCTTTGTAGGTATTAAGTGCATTCAGCCTTCTTTTTGTGTTCTCTTTTGTGATATGTTTTTCATTACAACGAGGGCTAGCAGCTAGTGGGCTTGGGCTGTATGTGGAGGGCGGGTGCTGGCCCTCCTTTCCCTGGTCCTGTTGTTAGAGTGGGTTTGGTGCAAGTGTAAAATTTGTTGTTGGAGGTTTAACTATTTTAGGACACTGACAATGCTGTGATTGCTGTTTGAATCTTTGACTCCACTCTCTCTCCACACATCTCAGACTTTGCCAAGAAGTCGCACTACCAGCTGCACCTATTCAAAGGGACTCTTCCCTTTCTCACTTTCCCCCAGATGCTCACTGTCTACAGAGCCTTGGTTGTCTCTAGGCTAGACTACTGCAACATCCTCTTTCTCAACCTGCCTTCCTCTACTTTCCGCCCTCTGCAACTAATCCAGAACAGGACTGCAAGACTTATCCTTGGATTGAAGCCCAGGGCCTGTATCTCTCCAGCCCTGAAATCTCTCCACTGGCTCTCGGGGGCTGCAAGAATCAGGTTGAAGACCCTTTGCATTGTCCACAAGGTTTTCTGGGGCCGGGGGCCACAATACATGGAATGCTCTTTTCCAGAATACCTTCCTTCTCAAGCCCTTTGCCTGGCTATCTCCAACTCTTTAAGGGTTAGAGGCTTCTCCAGGCAGAGAGTTGGGGTAGATCTCTCTGCTCTGCAGGTGCCACCCTCTGGAACGCCGTCCCTGCCCCTCTAACTAGAGCTGGACCACCTGAAGTTCCTGAAGCAGCTCAAAACATTCCTCTTCGCTTCCTGTTTTGCTCTCTCCCTCCCCTGCTTACCTACCTTACCTACAGGTCTGCTGTACTTACTGCTTGCTTGGCTACCCTCAGAGTCTCACTGGGTACCAGGGTCTTTCTTGATCAGTCACGCTTGCACCACCTTCGAGCCTACCACACACTTGGGGGCAGTAACTGTAATTCTACGGTCGTGTGTTCTCCTTGCACTATCCAGAACCATGCTGTGATGGCTGCACATACTCAGAACATTGCTGTCCTGTTTTCCCTCCTCTCTCCCTTGCACTTCCCCCCCTCCCTTTTAGCTTGCACTTCTCGTTCTCACACTTGCACTTTCTGAATGACACAAGGCCAAGTAAGATAATTTGTCTCGTCCTCCCTCTGTCTTCCCTCCCTTGTCTTGCCACGCCTAGAAACACTTGTGTACAGGCACGTTATATATGTCTTGTCATATCATATAATTCTAAGTTCCACCAAATGTATACATTTTCTTTTTTTTAATTTGTACACAACGTAGAATCAGCTGCTAATTTCTGGTTATAAAGAAGAGTGTGTGTGCTTTGCTGCATCAACATTTGATTCTTGCCTATGATGGTGAAAAACTGTTACATTTTTGGAACCCATATTTGGTGCCCAGGAGATGTTACATTTAAACTTGAATGTAAGTGGGTGCCTGCTGTCAAATGTTGGCCATTTGCACTACGTGGTGCAAATGTAAACGGCAAAAAGAGGGATAGTAGCGTGAACACCTCATTTTGCCCTTCACATTTGCACTCCTCATTGCAAAGTAAGGAAACGCTTCCTGTGTTTACTTTTGTCATCATTATTTAATTACAATTAAACACTGTCCAACATGCTCGCATGTCAGACAACATTTAATTATCATTGTGAACAATTCTTACCATGCGCACATTCTGAGCAGTGTTCACTATTAAAAATAAACACTGCCAACATGTTTGTATGTTGAACAGCTTTATTTATTATTGTAAAAACTGCCTATCCTGCGTGCTTGCTGCAGCAGGGTTGGGTGTAGCAGCCAATCAGGTTGCATTGATAATGTGCCGAATCTTATAATCCATATCTGCATTCTGAGCAAGCTGTCAGCTGCTTCTACCCTGCTGCCATCTTTATACCTGTTTACCACGATGTTCCCCGAAAATGCCAGAACATACATGCTGAATTTGAGCTTAGTGCGCATTCGGCATGGACAATGACATGGACAATTTCGAACAAAGTGGAGCAGGAGTTGTGGGAGTGTCCCCTGCTCCATTTCTTTGGCATTATGGGTTCAGGGGTTGTGCGGTATCCCCGCTTCCATTACTTGTAAAATGGGGGACATTACCGAGAACCACGCAGCCTTCTATGCCGAAGCTGACATGAATTAATGCATTCGGCATCTTCGAAATTAGAAGCTCTTAGCTTCGGCATAGAAGGCTGCATGGTTCTCGGCTCCAGTATTTTAAAGTAGAACCGTTTACCGCTGCCTTGAGAAGTTCTGGTTCCCTCCCCACATCTGTCAATGCATGTTCCCACCAAAATCTTTTAATATGCCCCCTGGCTGGACAAACGTACCTTTTCTCGTGTGTTTGGTCTTTCAGTCATCTGTGCTCCTCCTTCAGCTGATTTTGGAAATTAAATATGGGGTCCATGCAACGCTTGTCTTTCACTTGCATGGCCGGCTCTATTCTGATCTCCATGGACATTGAGGGTGGAAGTTTAACAAAAACAAAAGAAAAAAAAAACTTAGTAGCAGCACCTAGGTTCTCAAATTCAGGATGCTAATAGATAGCAAGAACACGATGATGGTGTTCTGGAATACCGTATTACAGCACTAGGGGCCCTCGCTAAGACACTTGCTTCTCTCAGCCTTATAGCTTGGGCCCTGGGATATTATGGGATGATCCAGCCCATCACTGCTGATGTTTTTCTTTAAGTAGTTGTGACTAGATCTTCTGGAGAGGGGCCAGGGGAGGGGCTAGGCCTACCATGGAGAATTCTGTAGTTAGTCCTACCCCTAAGGTGGACGTTGGCAGTTAAGACAACCCCAATTTTTACCCATCCACCCTTATGCCTGAATGTTTCGGTGTAGAGCACATTGAACTCAAGCCGTAAATCTGTTGCAAAATACTCGTCAGTCTTTCTCTGATTTCCTGAGAGAATCAACACGAGTATGGTGCAGAGTGAAAAGCACCCTGGTTCAAGGCCCCATACCAATAACTGTGCCACCAGGTTGCACATCACCAGGTATCAGCTTAAATCATTCTCCGTAGAGGACAGGGAGAGAGAGATCCTCAACACCAACACACAGCAATAGAGACAGCTGTGCACTTCAGCCAGGGAAGTTAGCATTCAGAAACAGCCGCCAGCAGCTTCCCAAGACCATGAGAGATTTGTTTGGAATCATTACTTGGTATTTACTTACTTATTTTGGATTTACCAGCACAGCAGCCCCACTAACACAAGCAGAGACAATGGAATGTGACCGTTTTGTATCAAGTCCACGTGTTGGTAGTGGGGAGGGCTTACCCGCTATTTCTAAACTCACAGGAAACATCATCACCCCAGTGGGGAAGACAAGAGCAAATTTGCCAGTGAAAGGGGGCCAATCCCAAAAGAGAAGGAGGGATATAAGCAAGGAACATCACATTGGAACTTTTGGTTTTTTGAGTTGAGGTCAGGGGAGGTGGAGGTAGAAGACCAACAGAGCAGCATAGGGTGGATGGAGCTGTGGAGTGCGGAGGCATTTTCTGGAAAAGTTGAGCTGATGTACAGTAAGGGAAAGTGGTACTACAGTGTGTGTGGCAAGTGTGGTGATAAGATTTAGGGCACGATTCATGGACATTTTTGCGTGGATAATACGGTACTTGCGTGCCAAACTGCGTGCAAATCCCATTTTTCGATTCATGCAATCGAATGCGCAGGATATTTCCTGGACTTGCGTGGAGTTTATGCAGGCTCAGTATGTCTCTGCGAGTGGTCAAGTGCCTTGCATGAGACTCCATGCAGCGTGTGGGCAAAGCCTGCATACAGGGTGGAGTATGGGGCGGAACTCTGAAAATGAGGAAGAACACAGGAAAAATTGTGCGTTATGAGGGATGGCCGCAGGCCGTGCATAGCACACCCACAAATGCGTACAGCAAACCGTATTCATGGATGTGACCGCGCACCTTCTCGCTTGCGAAATGCCCATGCAAATCCTTTGATCTCTCTGCCACCCGAAGGCAGGCGTAAGGACACTTGTGCATAGAATTTGCAGCCAGCATGGAGGTGAGTTTGCATGTCAGATTTACGCATGTGTGCATTTAGATGGGGTTGATAACGAACTTAGGCATGTGCTTATGCTACATAGTGGGGTGCTGGGTGGGTTTATGGGGGTTCGCACGCAGATATTCCGAGTTATAGATGAGTTACGAAGTGTCATACGCATGTTGTCAGGGTACTGGCACAGTTACCGGGGACACTGCGCAGGGTCTCCGAGATGTAGGCCTGCTCGCGGAGGGCCCCACATACTGTTTGAAGGCTGCGTGTATTCGCACCAAGGGGAGTGTGCAAATGTAGCTGTCTGTCTGATTAGGCTTTGTGTGGGGGCATCTCAGGTTCTTTCCGGGCACGACTTATGAATACAGTTACTTTTCGCAGTAAATGCCATGAATACACAGGGCGCACATTTTTTATTCTGCGCAAAGTATTGCACTGTGTCGTTCTCGTCACGCAGCAATTGCAGGAGAAATGCACACTTTTCCATGAATCAGGGCCCAAGTGTTGAGAGTGATTGTAAAGTGAATAGTACTGAGTGGAAGGAGTGTGGCTGAGTGGTGGTTTGGTTGGGAGGTATAGTTATTTGAAGGGAGGAGTAGTGGTTTTCTTTTCCATACGAGAAAACTAACACATCCAGGCCGGTTACAACAGTCAGATAGTTGAACGCTCAGGCTAAGAAAGCTTAAAAGAAAGCACAGCTGCAGATTGACCCTGATCCCAGCTGTGTTTGCATTTCCTTTCCGTACCAATGTACCCCTTGCCTCTAGTCCGCTGTGTTCCCTCTCTCCATGTCCTTGTAATTGTATCCATATTATTTTGCCTTTTTATGCCCCATACCCTTTTGTGTTCAGCACGTTCATGCCTCCCAGCCTAAGAAACTAGATAAAAGGCAATATGTGCAACCATCTATCAATAGATGTGATGCCGAGGACCAGCGTCACGTGCACGTGCAGTGTGAAGGGCAACAGTGGAGTGTTGCTTGCTAAGCTGTATTGTCATGCTCAGCACCCGGCATGATGTATTGCCAGTGTAAACTGCTGAACCTTTTTTTTGTAATGCTCTTACAGTATGTGATCACAGAGGCGGGATTAAAAACACAGCTTCTCACCAGCACTAATCTGGGGTAAAGTGGAGGTTAGTGCGGATGTTATTGGATTGGTTCATGCCATTTTCAATTTTACAAGCTGCCTCGCTCATACAGGAAGTGTAATATGTCTACAAACTAAAAAGGGGTACCCTGGCATCTGCGGGAAGCTTAACCGCTTGATTTCAGTGCCCTTTCCTTGTGTATCAACGTGGCCACTTCAGGCTGCACAACACTCTACCCAATCAGCTACTTTCTGTAGAACCATGTAAATGCAACAAGTTATCTTGTACATAATAAAATATGTTTGCCATCGATATTTGCAATCTTGTCATACTAAAGGACATACCCCTATGACAAGTACATTGCTGAAATATACTGATACAAATGTCAAAAATTAGAAATGTGCCTCCGTAATATACAAAAGGGGGGTGTCTACAATCTGGTTGTAGGTGGGTGGGAGGCTGTAACACTGGTTAATGCATACATTTATAGAAAGCCTGCTGGTTATTGGTGGTGTCATCTATTGGAGGGAAATCTCTGCCGGGGCTTGGGTGCGGTAAGATTTATTAGGGGGTGTGTTGCATTCAAAGCCAGTCCCGCCAACGTTTGTCACCAGCTCTGTGCCAAATATCAGTAGTATAGAACCGACTGCAACAGGATGGAATAAATCACAATTTAGATTAAACATTGTCTTTTCATATTCTGTGTTTATTTCTGGCAGAATTGCTGGGGCTCTTCAAACCCACAGAATTTCATGTCTGTCTTCCTAAGAGGACCTTTAAGAGCCCCTTTAGGGATAGTGCCCAAAGGGTCATGGCCCATTGTCAAGCAGAAGAATTTCTGTCTGGCAATCCCAAATTATTCCGGGCAGAAATTGTTTTTTCTCTAGCCTCTGTGAAATTGGATTAGTTCCTGTAGTATCAATTTTACCAGGCATTCCAACCTGTCCGAAGGATCCTATACTTATAATTCTCTTAGGATGTCTGTGCATTGGGAACTGGGCAGGCTCACGGCTACCCTTAACTTGGTAACCAACTTCCATTCTCAGCCTCCTCTAGCCTAAAAGTAATCTTGGCTTCTGGTTTATGATAGAGGATGAAGTGATATGTGATGTAGCCATTAAAATTCTCACATCTGAATCCCGATGCTGTCCAAATGAGTACATGGTAAAACAAAAACAAAAAAAAACGGTTTCATTTTAGTGTGAGAGTTGTAAAAAAATGAAGTGAGCACCAAACCTGGTGTGCAATGTGCACTTAATGATTCAAGCTTGGAACCAATTTATCATAGTCATATTTGTCAAATATAAAGTCAATTTGTCATTCTTAAGTTTCCAAAATGTTCTTTGGTGTTTTGCAAAGGAGCCAAGAGCCCATCATTGCTGCTATTTGTCCCGTCCCCATTTTCATATGAATATTTTGAAAGGGTACTATAGGAAGCAATCCGCATTCTTATTCTAGGTGTTCCTGATTTGGTTAACTTAGCGAGAGAATTGTAATGGTCCCATGTCCCCATTTTGACTATAATATATAGCAGAAGGGATTTTTAGACACAAAGTTAGTAACATGTTAAAAGTAGCCTGTTTACAATGTCAGCAATGTTGATAGATTATTTTGCTGGAAATATACTACATGTCGTCCCACAAAATGCTGTTGCATAGTACGCTCAGATTAAAAACAATGATTATTTTTTTTTTCTGAATACACATGGCAATGTTATATATTGCATGCTGGTCACTGATTGGTTGGTAGTGCTAATTTAACTATTTCTTTTTGGCAGCATGCACAAACACTAATGTTTAACAAAAAAAATGAAAATGACAAATACAGTTGTAGACTGGTTTCCAATGATAATGAAAAGATAATAACGAACAACATGTTTATTAAATCATTTTACAGAAAACATACAGAATGTTTTAAATATATACATATATGTGGGGTGGAGTAAGGGGTTAAAACGGGTGGGAAGGGGGTTGCAGTGGGGTTATAAACAAAGAGAAACGGGGGATTGGGCTGGACACCCCCAAATAAAAAAGAATCAGTATTTTTTCTGTAAAATATTTTGGTTAAAAAGGTTTTTGTTATTTATTGATTCAGTAATATCACAGTAAACCTTGAAGACCAAGCAGCATAGCCCTCGGGCAACGCCCGCACAGTTTATCCCCTCCGGTTTGAAAAAAGGCACCATCAGTGCAGTGGCGACTCATGCAACACACACACAATTACAATGCACGCTTTCAAATCCCAGGGGGAAGGCTCTACTGCTGCTGCTCGTATTCCACTGTTCACCAGAAAAAACACAACTCTGCCCGTTCAAGATGATTGTGTCTTGTTTTCTAGTGTTTCTCCTGTTAGGTATGATTGGGGTGCAACACATTGTTCTAGGGAAGGATGAGAGAAGCAGATTTAGCAGTGTTGGGAGTGGCAAAAAACTCCTCTTTCCCACTTGGACACTAATAGGAACTCCCATTTCATATTGTTTCTCCAACTGGCTCACTGCTTGCCCATCTCGCCAAGTGCCAGGATGAAATAATTGTGCTCTGGTATATCTTAAATTCAATTCAATGCATTAACTCTTTAGTGGCATGACTTGCAGTTGGGCAGATGGTAGAATTCAAATGACCCCAAATAGCAGTCCATGTTATGTGATCACTGCCAAAGTTGTAAAAACAAACCAGAGAACATCGTGTAATCAGCCTGCCCCTCATGCACTACTTAAGCAATAGAACCCGAGCGTCGGGGGCATTACTGTCCCAGGTAATGCCCCCGACGCTCGGGTTCTATTGCTATTAGTACCCCGGCCTGCAAAAATTGCGTGACCGGGGCACTAAAAGCTTTTTTTTTTGTCCCGAAACACTGCAGCGTTTCGGCGCTGTGGCGTTTGGGGAGAAAAAAAAAGAAAAAGAGAATGACCACCGCCATGGAAAGGGAAAACGGAGTCCGTTTTCCCTTTCCATGGCAGCCATCGGGAGCGGAGGCGCTGGGAACACAAGTGTTCCCAGCGCGTCTGCTCCCGAAAAAGGATAAAAAGAAGGTAAGTGGGGTTGGGAGGGCGAGAGTGGGATGGGAAAAATATATATATTTTTTTAAAATGTACCTGTGTCCCCGGCGGGGGACGAGGGAAGCCTCCAGCCGTGTGTTGGCGCGGAGCGTGGATGGCCCCGCTCTGAGTCTCCACACGGCTGGAGGCTTCCCTCGTCCCCCACTGGGGACGTAGGACCAAGAAGGTAAGTTGGGGGGGTGGGTGGGTGGGAGGAAGGGAAGGGATTTAAAAAAAAAAAGACTTACCCGAGTCCCCGGCAGGGGGCGAATGCAGCCTCTCAGCCACGGGGAGGCTCGGAGCGGGGATGGTCCCGCTTCGAGCCTCCTCATTGGCGGAGGGGCTGCCACATAGAGAAGACCATATTTCAAAAGGGAATGCAGCAGCAGACGCACACGCAAAGTATGCTGCATATTTTGGCGAGATATGGAACCCCCCAGAGTCAGAGAGAGGGAGAGGGAGGGGAATAGCTAAGGAGATGTTAATAAGAGAAGGGTACACCCATCTCCCAGCCACACAGATAATGGAACTACAAGCGGCTGCACCAATGGCAGAAAAAGAAATATGGGTAAAAAGAGGATGTACAATGTCGCCAACTGACGCACTATGGCGCCAGGGTAGCACTGGAAAGGTGGTAATGCCACTGGCACTATTGAACACCGCCCTGAGCCAACTACACCACCCAGCCCACACAGGCAAGGAAGTCATTGCAGCACGAATTAGGGAAGATTGGTTCTGCCCCGAGTTAAATTCCCATGTGTCAAATTTTATCAGCAATTGTCTCACATGTCAGCAGTTCACGGCCGGTCACACGCTGAAGGTGATAAAAGGTACTATACCCCGGCCAGAGGGACCCTTCCGACACATCCATATTGACTATGTTGATATGATCAACGTATGTCAAGGAAATAGGTATATGATTGTAGTTGTATGCCCATTCTCGAGGTGGATTGAGGCAGGACCCTGCTCACACCCAGATGCATTCTGAGCAGCTAAATTCCTAGTGAGGGAGGTCTTCCCCAGGTGGGGGGTGTGCGAAATACTGCGGTCAGACAATGGCCCGCATTTCGCCAATGAAATGTTCCAGCATATCACATCCTTACTGAACATCAACCATAAATTTGCATGTGCATATCACCCGCAGGCCAACGGTATATGCGAACGCCTGAATGGCCTATTAAAGGAGGCAATTGCAAAAATACAGCAAACAACAAAGAAGAGTTGGCTGTATTGCCTTCCGCTAGCCCTATTTGAGCTAAGGAATAGACCAGCCTCCGACCACCACCTCACCCCTCACGAGGTGGTGACCGGACGTCAAATGCGCCTTCCTCTGACGCCAACATCAAGAGCATTCACCGACCATGAGAGTACTGCAACTGTCCTTGGTGATGAAATGTACCAATATGTGTCTTCTTTGATTACTAGTGTAGTGTTTGTGTCTCAACAGCTCGAGCGCACGCGGGGCGGGTCTAAGAGTGATCAACAAGAAGACGCGGATGAAGAATTGGAAAAGGGAAAACTGTGCAAAATTGCTAAAGGTGACCACGTACTACTCCGCAATTTCAACAGAAAGTGGAACAGCCCACGCTTCACTGGCCCCCACCTGGTAGAGGAAGTATCAACGAGAGCAGTAAAGCTACAGGACAAACGTGCCTGGAATCACCTACACGACGTAAAGATCTGCAAACTCCAGACCCGCCCTAGCGTCACCGACAGGGCCTTTGAAAGAACAGCAACAGCGTCGCCAATGGAGGAAAGGACTTCTACCGCAGCTAAAGTGACCCCATACCCTGCCACCCCCCTGATTCCCCAGAGACAACTACTGAAATAGAAAGGGGTAATTACCATACCGCCCACCCCATGGTCACACGATCAAAGAGTAAAGAAACCTCTACCAGTTGAGCCCCAAACCCTCTGCCCATCGACCCCCTACCCACTGCAGTAATAACCCAACTGAAGGACATTGTTTTGCATATACACATGTAAACATTTGAATGTTATCTCTTTTTTTTTTTTTCTTTTTTCTCTCGCACATGCAGGTATGGTGTATTATTGTACTGCTAAGAAAACAGATAACTAACAAAGTTCACTGCCCAGGCGGAGTAGATGATACCCTCAGACAATAACTACCCTGAAGAATTATCGCACCAGTTTGTCTATTACATAAAAAGGCCAAAGTACCTGAAAAAGAGGAGGGTACGTGTCTACTACACAGCACTTCTCTTGGCCATAGAACAATCAATGCCCCACCTCCGCCCATACTTGCCTGTGCTAAGAGATAGATCACTTAGATTGGCGTGGGAACAGCTGTTCGCCTGGGCACTGAACGACTACTTGATAGGGAGAGCTTGAAAACAATAACTAACACTAATAACAAGCATATTGAGAATTTTCAGGCGGGCAACTTTAACGTCGCAAGAATTAGCTGCCGGACTGCAGCAAGGTAAGAGCAAAATGCTGGTGAGATTAGCCTCTGTAATAAAGATGACCTCTGTTCAATTAACAATTGTTTTGGAAAATGAACCCACTCAGTTAACACACATCGTTCGGGTACGTGAGAGTAAGCTGGAGGCCGGAACTAAACGTATTCAGTTGCGCAGAGGGTATGACTGTCACACATAGATTTAGATAAGTATAAGAGAGCGGTAGGGCGTTCACATTTAAAGCATGCCATTTGCATGTGATACGGGTGCATTTAGCCACCCACGCTTCAGCAGTCAATCACGCGCTCAGCGAGTGCAATCAGTCTGTGATTTAAGCCATTGATTACAACGTGATGAAAGTGCAGCACCCTCGGAACACTCCTCCTCATGGCTTGCATAATAATCTTTGATTTGGGAGGAAGATGTGCTCCATGTGACACATCTGTGAGGCATTTCTTCAGGCTACACATGTGTGGTGAAGTGGGAAAAGTGAACAAAAGGCTCCCACCAATCCCCTCTAAACCCTGGACTAGAGGATCACGGCCCATACACCCGCCACGAGAGGAGTTTGCCCATCTACCAGACGACCAAATACCCTGGTACAGGAACATACGGATGTGCCCACCCGCCTGCCCACCAGCCTGCCCTGCACATGCCGACACCTGCGGCATGGATGGACTCGACTCAACCATCCAGCACCAAATCAACACATCGTTAGAGATGCCATGACGACCTAGCCAACGGTCAGCACACCCGTGCAAACATACACACCGGACACTCCCACACCAATTCACACGAAAAACATACTCAGTGCTATGACGTAGGCGACGGACACACCCACGGACGTGCATCTTTATTATTTTCCACATAGGCTTTCCAAAATGCAGAAACGCAAGACGCACAATGAACTCATCTAAAAAGGCTTGCTCACGCTTCTCCTAAACCCATGTATCATAATGAGAAATATAACGAAGACACGATACTGGGGATAGAGCATTATGATACCATAACCTAAAGCGCTCTGTATCAAACGGTTCCACCTATGCACCAGGCCCAAGTAGGCCGCAAGCAAAAGCTTCCATGAACATTGAATGAGCAAGAGTTCGGTTGCTGACCATGCAGAATGAGCCCAGCAAAAGCAGACAGTCAAGGGCACAACGTTGCAAACTCTCATACCGCAAGCCGACGCCAAGGTCACACCTGCAAGATAAGCCAGGCACACAGTGAGAAATGCAATATTAATTGTGCAGAATTCTGCCTCAACCACGGTCCCACCTCACGTGACCAAGCCGAACCTGATAGGGTGCCAAGCCCAGGAGGAAGAAGGTGCCTGGATCCCCCGTCTCAAGACACAGGCAGATCAATTAAGCGACTCAATGGACATCTGCAGCGGTGGGAGTAGTCGGCCTTCCTGCTTATGAATAAATCCTCACATTGTCTGCACATACCCATAGTGAAACATTGTTGCAAATGACAGGTGCACCGCGAGCTGGGAACAGCGATGGTCCCAGACTGGGGGGCTCGCGGGTGGACCAATCAGAACATGGGGCCCTTATCACTGACGGCATTAACATTGACCAATCCTCAGGGGTCTTCATGTAACAATTTTTATGTATCAAACTGAAGGGACAACCCAAGTATACCACCTGACTGACCCTTAACCACTAACAACGTTCTCTATACGTATGCTATACTAACCCTACCACTCGGGGAACCAATCCAGAGTGGCGATATGTTTTTTGCTAACTTTCTCAGGTGACGCAAGTAGCGCGTCATACTAAAGTAAAAAGGGCCTGCGAGCCCCACGATGTTGAGAGAGTGTCAGGACGGACGCGTACGATCCTTGACCCATCCCTGCCGTTTTGTTTAATAAACAGCAGAATCACCTTGCTTCTTGCGTGTGTCTCATACTCTATCTCTTTTGGGATATACGGGAGGAGTTGGGGCCTCCCTGCCCGGAGGTCCGCGGACGGCCCAGCCGACCCCGGGAGAATTTCCCCCCGACAGTGGAGTGGGGTCTAACGTATCCACTCTCACAGCAATAGGGGTGCAATGTACCGTTAATGGGCCTAGGGTAGCACACGTTGACTCAGAGCTATACGGGCTCACACTCTCATTCAGTTCATTATGTAAATAAAGAAAGTTAAGATGGGTGTTATTGTTTCAGTGTTAAATGTGTGTTCCCGTTATCTATGTTAGAAGCAATGTGATCCCATAGATCATCTTGATGGCGTTCTGTGTCATTTCATCGACTTTTTCTTTTCAATGGGTTTTTTAACGAATATTTTTGTATGAAAAAACTCATCAAATTTGCTTGTTTTTAATTGTTTGCAACGTTCTCCATAGCCCCTCGTCCCCTATTGTTTTTGTTTTCTCTAATATCCCTTCACTCTCTTTCGCCATGCCTTTCTTTGAATCCCAGATTTCAAGGAGAGGGTATAGGCTCATCTAATCCATGCCCCTTGTGCCTCTCCCTCCCTACTCCATGTGATTTTATGGACTTGCAATTGAGCCTTCTTCCTCCCAGCACTCCACTGTCTCTCTCCACCCACGGCCTTATGGTATTTTCCACTGTCTGCCATGAACAACCTTTTGACCTGCTGCCATTGCTCCCTGCAAGGTGCTGAATTTCCCTCACTTCTCGGTGTGCAGTAAGTGTAGTGGGCTTGTGAGGCGCTGCTGTATCCATGTTGGTGATTCAGCTGGCCTAGGGGTGGCACATGGTGTCTTCCCACATGCTGACTTTGTTCAGTGCCCCAGGGGTTCATGTGAATTCCGAAACAGGAAGCTGGTATGCTTCTTTGGGATATCTTGCCTGTCCAGGTTGGTAGCAGGGCCTTCCTGGGCTACATTGGCCGTCCCTGGGATACCTGGTGTGTTTGGTGCCCCACGATGATGCAATGATTCACTAGAGAGCTTGCGTCTCCTGTTGTGAAATTGGAGCCTGCTAGGACAATGTTGGGAATGGCTGGTCTTACTGGGCCCCCCCACAGATTGGCTTGGGTTTTCAGAAGGTGTCTGACTCATCCAGGTTATTGTCAGAACAGCAAGGATGATGGTGGAGTGCTTTGGGTGCACGAGCATGTTCAGCTTCCTTTGCCTTTTGGCAATGTCAAGTTCACCTGGGGAGTCTCATGTGATGGCTTCGGAGTCTTTAGAGAAAGCACCTCATAAGAGTCCGTAAATAAAAACAATATTAATAAGAAACGTTGAATTCTCAAATATTAACGTTTGTCTTTTTGGAGATTAGGAAAAGCACACATGGTGCCTCCAAAAAAACAGATAGCCATTTTCACAAAGTACTCTCATGAACTAATGACACACATAAACAGATACTATTACACATTGTCATCAACCATGCTACAAAAGGACACAGAAGATTCTCCAGTAACCCGACTAAAAACTCACCAATATCCTGCACACTTGGGAGGAATCCGACAATCCGCCTGGGCTTTTTTGAAATTTTAAATGAAATGGAATGATGGTAGATCAACCTCCAGAAAATGTGTGTGGCTAATCCGCACAAATGTCCATATACTCACCGCACAACATACACATAGACCACTGTACTCTGGATGGACAGAGCCTACAGGCGCTGTTAAGATGGATTTCTGAACTCTGACCTGGTGGACAGAGGTTCAGAAGGTCAGCCTAGTTTCATGGAACAGGGTAACCTTCTAGACAAGCCAGACCAATCAAAGTAGTATTGGAGGCGGTCAAGACTGAGTCTCAGGAGGGGTGAGGGTGATCGAAAGCCCACAATGAGCACACAAAGCAAGGGCACTACAAATTACTCTCAGTCAGGTGTATATTAAAAATACATATACATTTATAAAAGGCCTTTTAAATCAAACACAAGCAATAATCAGTAGCAATACTTTAACCTGCACAACACTATTATAAAACATATATACAGTTACAGTTGGCCTAAAGGAATGACACACAGTAAGGATCCACAACCTGTAAAGGAAAAGGAGCAAACCATGTAAATATGCTTTAGGCAGTCCTTCACTTTATCAACCCTGTCTGAGAGACAATCCAATCCCTAAAAAGAGTGGAGCCTTATGCTCAAATGTACTTTCGGACGCAGATGTACGAGATTGTGTGGTTGGGCAAAAACGGGGTCACTTGCAGGGGCTATAGCAGCTCAGGAAGGCAGGTGAGGCTGTTAAGAATAAGTTCCCACTATTCGAGTAGGGTCTCCCCAAGAGTGCAGAACAGGTTCAAAGAGTTGGGAATGAAACCTTAGCACAGGCTGCCTCGAGAAAAGTGAGTGGCCCTTAGGGGACACTTATGCATAAAAATGGATGGATGTGCCAGGGGCCACCGGTGAGGGTTGCAAGTACTCACTGACCCAAGGCGCACTCCGGACCAAACTTTGTCAGTTGCAGCTGAGTTACAGTGATCATTCTGTGGCAGGACAGTTGCAATTTCTCCATTCCTGATGAAGGGATCAGGCCAGTTTCACTGCAGCAGGATTCATAGCACAGAGGGGCATAGCAGCAAGGCACCTGCCAAGTTCATCACCATGGCTGGGCAACACGGTGACCGCGTGCACTTGGGTTCAGGCTTACTCTCCCACTTCCAGAACTAGGGTGCTAAACTCTGCAGGAGAGTGCCTTGGATGCGGTGCTTATGATCTACCATGTTTCAAGTGTCAACTCTAAGCAGCAGCGGTTTCAGAGAAAAAGTCCTGCACAAGCCGGTCAGTTCAATGGTTGGCCCAGGAACACTTCCGAAAAGGCTTGCTTGCAGGTTCAGATGAAGGTGCGGTGCATAGTTGTTCCCACTATTCAAATGGGAAAAAGCACCTTTGCAGACCTTCCTGTTCGATGAGATGCTGAGGGGTCCTGCGGGAAAACAGCAGGCTCAGGATGCAAAACCTTCCAGCAGATTGAGTGATTACTCAAGAGATCAACCTGGTATGGGTGTTGGGAGGCTTCTCTTATCCAGAATCTCATTCACCGCAACACGAAGAAGAAACAATGGGAGATATGCTCACATACAGGCACACCAATCATGGACCAATAATGGTCCACAGTGGTCCCGGTCATTCCCAGAACACCAGACTCTCTGCCACCCAGGATGTGTATTGGAACTAGACAGTCCAGCCCACATCCTGGAGAGACATACACAAGGCATGCACAAGCCCACAAAAGCTTGGCATTTCTCGGGAGAATGCATGACCAAATAAGGACTGACCCAGGTCTGCTCGACCTGGGGAAGGCACAGGGACAAGATGGCCAAAGGACAGGACAAAGCACCTCGTGGCATGGCCATTTTGGAGCCAGGCCACGTTCCTGTGCCAACCACGGCAAATATGGTTTACCTGACAAGAAAGGGTTAAAAATATGTGAAACAATAAGCTTCCACCAGCCCTGTCCAAGGCACATCTGTACTTCCACCCAGAAATCCTTTGAGGGGGGTCTAGTGCCTTTGGAAACTAAAGGAAACCCCAGCGCACTGAATTGTAAGGTACATTGTGCACTGGTAACATGTTGCAGAAAAGTTGCAACAATGGAAAGGGCTAAGAGAAACAAAGTCTCCCTTAGCCCTCATGTCAGTACTGACGGTTTTTATGGGAGTGTCAGTTTCCCAATAACAAAGTGAGTGAAAAACCCATCCAAGAGCAGCAGAAGGATGTGCTAGGCTGGCAAAAGTCAGGCAAGGCCTGTCAGACAACAGCAACATGTTGTGGGGTGCACAGCTGGAGGGAAAATTACACATAAATGGGAATTTTTCCTAACACTCGGCCTTCCCAGACCAAGGACAGGGGGAATTAATCCACCCCTGAATGAGTCTCAAGTTCAGGTTGATAAATCACTGGGGAAAACCAATCAGCATTGCTATGTTGGACACCTGGCCTATGCTCAATAGTGAAGTGAAACCCGTGCAGGCTTATGGACCACCTGTGCAACTTTGGATTCTCTCCCTTCATCTTCATGAGCCACTTTAAGAGCTCATTGTCAGTTTGCACAGTGAAGTGGGGCGCGTACATCAGCAAGAGTGCATCAGCTGAGTGCTTTTTGCTGTCTACCTGTCTACCTGTCTACCTGTGGCCAGGCTTGTTGCATCCGTACTTTTACTTTGGAACAATTTAAAAACTTTAAAGGTACTTATACCTTGGATATGGACTCAAGGACATTATAACAACACTAAGAGCTAATCCATGTATTATTTGGACATTGAATTATTGTATTTTTCTGTATTTCATGCATGAAGCCCCGCCCCTTTAACCAGCAAGCAGCATATATTGGAATGCACACGCACTGTGCATCAGCTGAGTGCTGTTTGCTGTTCGCTGGGGACTGCCGTCAATGGCCTGGGCGGTTGCTCTATTGGCATTTGACTGTTCCATCACTATTTTCGATCGCATGTCAGGTTTGTAACTTGGTTTTTGTTTACGTTCCCATGTGGCCACTTCAAATACTATGAATGGAAGTCTGCTGATAATCAAACAATACAACCTTCCCCGCCCATAACCGCAACATATGCTTGCCTTACTAGGGCGTGTTGCCTCGGATTCGGTATCCGGATAGCTTTGTAACACTAGCTGCTTGGAGCACTGAGTCTTATTACCAAACTATATAAAATAATATTGGCAGAATTACTAATCATGTTACAATCTGCAACCAGACGTGTTTATCGCATCCACAAATCAGCTACTTTGGCCTGCTTCAAACGCGGCGGCTAACTTGCAGGTGCCCCTACATGGTGATACGATTATCAGGGGTGGAGCAGTGCTTTATATCTTGCTACCCTTTATGATCTTGGGGGGAGTTGTACGGTCGTAACCCCACATTTGGTTAATCACTGTATTTTAAATGACTGAATACTGTAATTCTGGGGGTGGTTGCTGTGAACTGAATGTAAGGGATACACTGCTAGCAATTGTTACATACAGACTCACCGTTGTGTAGCAGCTTTGTGGTACTAGGTCTAGCCCTCTGTTACTGAGATATAACGCCATACTTTGAGAACCCTCTCACGTAGCGGACCTTTAGGACCTAAACTCCGCTCCAAGATTAATAAAAGTAAACTACGTGATCGTAGTATTACACCCCGGAAATCCCTTCCCCGCCGAGCATACAAAAGGAAAAACAGGGGAATGGGGATACGGAGTATTAGGAAATCAGACACAATCCAACCAAACATATCTGGTTTTAGAACCGTGGAAGGGATTAAAAACACGGGGCTTTGGCCTTCTGTGTTAACGAGCCTGGAGGTGAGGCGCTTGTGGATTTAGGAGAGGTTGCAAATGATGGTGTTATATCCCAGCCTATCAACAGCTCTATGATTGATAACAACTCTCTACTAAGTATGGTTCACAAATTTCGCAGACAATCCATGGTAATAAAAGGGGCGTTGGGACAAGGCAGAGGATAATACTGAACAAGCAGTTAACATTGACAATATAATAGAATGCAATCTCTCAGCTACACCCAACCTCAAATTATTGGTATCGAAGACATCCCATATCGATAAAAATAATAGCTATTGGGATGTGAGTGGGGAAATTCGGGAAGGCTCATTGAATATGTTGAGCTGACTAGATGCCATTGCAGTGACACTGGATGCTGTGTTTGCATTGTGCTCGAACAATATGAAAGAACAACGTGATTTAAATGCCCTGATGGTAAGCCTAGCAGCAAACAAGGGACACAAAAGCCTGAGAGGAGTGGAACAAACAACTGATGAAGGGGAAAGAAATTGGTGATGGTGGTGGTGACCTGAGTGACCTTTGCCATGCCTTGGCCGAAGAGGATGGCAGTAAGGATACCATTAGGGTAGAGTGTATAGACCAATCTAAAGAGGAAAGTATATTGGTGGACACTGGGTCAGAGAGGGAAAACAGCACCCTTTATGGAAGTAAAAAATGTACCCGCAGAAAGCGTAATTATAAAAGAGGTGCAAGGCAGAGGTACAAGAGGGGAAAAAAGTAAGGAGAGTTGTATGTAGAGCGAATGGTGCATCTTTGGCAGAGACGGTGGGAAAAGGATGTTGTGTGTGAGCTGAAGGAGGACAGGTTTGACTTAAAAACGGTAGTCAAGGAAAAAGGACAATAAAAGTATTAGAGATACCCACGGGGTAATACATAGAAAATCAAGGTCTGTTGGATAATTGGATAAATGGTACCATGAATGAGATTCAGATGGTGGGGGATTCTACGATGAACACCTCAGAGATTGAACTAATACCAGAGGATGGTGGGAAGGGTGCTGTACAGGGGGGCGGGATTGTGAAATGTGTACATATAGCTGTTAATAAGACTGTGGATACAATTTCAATTAAGTATAGGAAAATCTATATGGCTGAAATGGAGAGATTAGCATAGCATTGCACACATAACGATAACATTGGAATTGACAACTGCGAAGTGGATGGTGAGGGTAAGAAGAAAATGATAATGGGAAAATCCCTGAAACTCATTGAGAGGAAAAACATCGAGAAAAGTCTCTTCATGAATAGGAAATAGCTTCTGGAGCAATTACACAAGGTGGCCAAATGAAGTGGGAACACATCTGCTGACATTGTAAACATGACACTTCCAAAATTTGGGAGCTGGGAGAATTTGTCTATTGCACAATTTGTCTCACAGTAATAGTGGAATTTATCTGTAATCATGTGGAGACGCTTTGGAATAATACGTATGAAATGGTGATCTACAATAAAGTGGAGAAAAAGGAACATAAAGAGGTGTGACTTATTAGTGCTAGGCCTTGGAGGAGGCTGTCCCTTAGTGGAATACGTCGGTGTGATATGTGGGTACCTGAGAGCACTCACTTTGAGGAGGATTGAGTGACTGGGAAGTTAAAAGAATTGGGCATTATACCATGGAATACTATTAGATATCATTCCTTTATGTATGGTAAAGGTAAAGCATGTCTTGATAACTGTGAAATGTTCACATTGCAAGAGACATAGGTAAGTGGAACTATCCTGATGAATGGATTCAATGTTTGTATTTGTAATTATTTTATTTGTATAGCGCACCAGGCCCAGGGGCAACCGGGCCAGGTTATAACTATACCTGCTGCCTATAGAGGGGTGGTAAGACTTGTGGGGGTCCTTTGTATAGGTGTGAAGAGCCCACTGAGTGTAAGGGAATATGATACCATAGGAGATTCCCCCTTTGTTCTATGTGGAATTGTTGAAAACAAAGGCATATCCAATGAAATGCTGGTGGTTAATTTGTATTCCCACCCTGATGGGAAAAAAGTTGAGATTATTATAAACATGATTACAAATATTATAGAGAGATGGTTAAGGGAGATTTTGGACGTGCATATAATGGTGGTAGGTGATTTGAATGCCAATTGTGAGGAAGCCCAAGTAGCGGTGAGTGAGTGGGAAAACCTGTGTGGAGAGTTTAGATTAATCATACCCACCTGCCTTGACAAAGACGGCAAACTCCCCAATATAGAACTTAAGAGGGTTAATGGAAGGAGATGGGTAGAAATGTTTAGTCATTGGGGCTTTAGCTACTTGGACACTGATAACCCTAGACCCATATACAATGACATGGACCAACGGCATACTGAGTTATCGGTTAGATTAGATGTTTGTTCTAAGTGTCTATTGTAGCATGTAAAAATGTGAGCATATCCCCATAAAACAAGGTGATCATCTGGTACTTAAATGTACATTTAAGGCGGCAAAATACCAAAAACACATATTATGAAAGGTTTTACTAATATCCAAACTACAGATTAATTGGACAGAAAACAATATGTCCTTCTTTAATGAAAGGTTTAATCATTTCACACTCGATAATATGGATAACACCGAGCCTGGTCTGACAGGATTAGTCCCATCAATTCAACTTATCCTAAGGACTACTAAAATAATTAGTATTACACAAGCATCAGGAAGGAAACAGTTGAAAGTGTATGCTCAGACCATCCATAATGAGAAAAAGAAACTCAAGGCAGATATTAGGAACATTAAACTATCACATGATTTAGAGGGGGAACAAAAATGTAAGGGGGAACCCACCCTCTGAATGATATTTAAGAATTGGCTCAAGGTACACCGTCATAGTACAAATAATGCTAATTGGAGGAAAGTTTTTGAACTTTGTATAACCACAGATAGTAAGAAGTTCTCGTATCATTACAGACAGCATCTGATGGAAAATGATGACACTGATATTAACATCATACCAGTGGCTGAATGGGAAACTTATGTAAGTCAACTATATTTTTAGAAATATGACACAATAAGCCTTAATATGGGAATGCAAATACGAAATACTATGGATTTCCCTTTTGGTGAAAATGATATCATAAAAATTATTAGTAATATGAATACATATAGAGCAATGCTTTTATAAAACGTAATCCAACTAAGTGGGCAGCTTTCCTACAGGGTATGTACTTGAAGATCTGGCAAAGCGGGGAAATACCTAACAGCTGAAAGAAAGCCATATTAGTCCTGATATTTATGAAGGAAGAGATATCTAAACTGGGTAAGTGTAGGCTGTTGGCCATGGCAGATACGTGTTGTAAAATATTCTGCACACTCCTATTAAAAATCATTAATCAATGGAGTTGTACAGAGGAACGTATTGCCTGCTAACAAACAGGCTTTAGACAAGGGCTTAGCACAATAGACAATCTAACCATCTTGAATCACATCCTATCAGACACCTTCAAAAAAAAGAGACAGATTTATATATCCTGTTCATTGACTATTCAGGTGCATTTGATTGTGTGGATAGGAATGTTCTATGGGGCCAGCTTTTGCAATGGGAATTGTGTCCAAGAGTGTTTCACTTCCTGAAAGAGATGTATACAGACATAACAGTGACCATCTGTCTGGATAAGGGGGCTATTATCACACCACCATTTAGCACAAACAAGGGACTGAAACAAGGCTGTGTAACCTCGCCGGTACTGTATAACCTGTAAGTAGCAGATATGAAGGAAGACCTAGGGATGGTGTGTGGTTACCCCCCATGACTTTTAAAGTAGGCTGGCTATCCTATGCGGATGACAGTCATTGTGGACAAAATCCCAGCAGGTCTGCAGATCATGCTAAATGCCTGGGAAGGGTTTTCTAAAACAAATAGATTGCAGATAAATGTAAAGAAAGCCAAAATTATGATCATGGGCCCCAGGTTGAATTGGAAAAAGAAGCAAAGATACACTTGGAAACTTAATGATGAGGTGATCGAAATGGTGAATATGTACCCTTATTCAGGTATCCCGATTATGAATACTCCCATAAAAAAATGTCTATGAATGCTCATTAAAGAATAGAATGCTGGACCAATGGAATGTTATCAAACGGTGTATGGCTAAAAAGGGGGGTATTCCCTTGAGGGATTTATGTATCTTTACAAAAGTAGTATAGTGCAAGGGATTGTATCTGCTCTAGAGACAATAGAGCAGCAACACCTGTCATGGTTTGATAAACTAAAAGGGAAAATATGGCACCCTGAAATTAAGATCCCCAACACGATTCCTATCAAAGCCATAAGATGTGAATTAGGTTTGATCTCCCTAAACACCCTATGGAAAATATGGTGTTGTAAATTGCTGGTAAGAGTAAAATTGTCGGCAATTAATGGTGAAAGTCTAATGAGCATCATTGCCACAAACATGGATGAGAAAAACATGAATTCATTCCTAACCGGGTTGCAAAGAAATGTGACAGTGTTCATTCAAGATATCGGGATACCGGTGCCTCGGGACGATACTGAGGTTTTTACATTCCACAAGCTCCTTTAAAAGAGAGTTATGGAGTGGGATATGTGTAACAACTTGAGCATACTCAGTAGGAAAAAAAAGAATATTCACTATACTTTGATGGGGTATGAAATCGGGATAACAAAGAGATATATTACAAACATCTGTAATCTAGGCTTGTTAAGCTTTATCCTATTGCTCTGCTTAAATGTACTTCCTTGTTTTGAATTTCTGGTGAGCTGGAAGGCGGTACCATATCAGGATAGATTGTGTTGGCTTTTCCAAAAGGAGGTGGAAACCAGCAGACACTTGCTAACAAACTGTATAAATTGCCAAGAATACTATAATAAAGGGTACAGAGATCTGGTGAGTGACCCAAGAATGGTATCATCGGACCAATTTTGGGATGCAATATATACAGCTGAAACGATAGTATATGTGGGTGAGGCATATTATATCTGGAAAGAAATCTGGAAAAAATAGCTGCCTTCGACTCAGCCAGAGGATCCTCTGATTAGAAACATTGAATAGTAAAACAGTCAGCTTTAATAATAGCGTGGATAAGATTTCTTGGTGAGGTATCTCCCTGCTATAAAAAAGTTAAGGCTCACTGCATTTAGCCAGTAAGTGGCTGTTGGTTGGAGGCTATATCTCACATGATTTTATATATAGTTTGTATATGTATAAATTACTTTACGAAATATGAATGAAAAATCTGTGAAATTACTAAAAATATCTTATGGTGTATGATGGGAATGTAATGTAATGATTGACATGGTGCTGTGTAAATGTAATGTTCTTAAGGAATGTTTTTAACTTTCATTTTGATTGTTTTAATAATGTTTATATGTTAAGTGTATAAGGTTTTAATTAACCAATTTGCACTATAAATGACTTTAAAAAAGCAATGAAGTGGGTCCCAACGAGGTAGGGTCTCAGCTTCCTTAGGGACCGCACAACAGAGAAACATTCTTTCTATACTGTGGACCACCTGAGCTCTTTGTCCTTAAGCTGGCAACGAATGAATCCAATGGGGTGTTCCTTACCCGTCTCATCTACTTGTGATAATACAGCTCCTATCCCAGTGTCAGAGGCATATGTCTGCGCAATAAAAGGTATTTGGTAGTCCGATGCCTTGAGAACAGAGGCCTGGCACAAGGAGTCTTTTAAGCCTTTGAAGGACTTCCCACAATCCTCAGACCAAGAGACCTTGATTTGTGAGAGCAGAGGGGCAGCTATGGTGCCATAGTCTGCCATACAATTTCTGTAGTACCCTGTGTGTCCAAAAAAGGCTCTCACCTGGGTTGGTGTACTTGGGTAGTCCCGTCTTGTACTGCTTATACTTAACTGGGTAGAGGCTGTATCCTCCCTACACCTATTTCATGATCAAGGTAGACCACTAAGCCTTGTCTAATCTGGCACTTGCGGCCTTTAAGGTCAAGTGGGACTTCTGAAGAGCCTGCAACATAATTCTAAAGTGTTTCACTTGATCCTCCCATGTGGCACTGAAAACTGCTATATCATCCAGATATGGTAGACAGAATTCATCGAACCCATTCAGGAGATGATTCAAAAGCCTCTGAAAAGTGGAAGGTGCATTCTTCAACCCAAAAGGCATTACTCAGAACTGTTAAATACCCTAAGGAGTTGAGAATGTTCTCTTCTCCTTGACATGTTCTGCTAAGGCTATTTGCCAATAGCCTGCAGTGTGGTCAAATGTGCTGAGGTACTTGGAGGTATCCACCAGCTCATCGGTTCTAGGGAAAGGGAGTGCATCTTTCTTGGTGACAGCATTCAGAGCCCTGTAATCCACACAGAACTTCTGCTCAGAGGTATCTGCCTTTGGAACCAAACCCCTGGGGCTGAACCAATGACCACTGGAGGGTTCCATTGGCCCAAGATCTAAAATCTTGTTGTCCTCTGTGTTGATGTAAGATCTCACCTTATTTGACATTCTGTATCCCCTACTTTAAGTAGGTACACTATCTTCTATGTCAATGTCATGTTTGCACCAAGGTGTCAAACCAGTAGCCTGTGAAAACAAGGGGGGTAACTGCCTCAGCAAACTTCTCACCTCTTCCTGTTGAACAGAAGTCAGGTGAGGGGCTACAATGACACCCTCAATTAAGCTGTCTGAAGGGCTGCCCTGGAACAGGTTAGGAAGAGGTTCTGACTCCCCCTCCTCTACATTTGAATACAACAACAGTGCAGCTATTTCAACTCTTGGGATGAAAGCCTTGAGCCTATTTACATCGAACACTTTTTTAAGCATGACCAGCCCTTCCAAGGTCTGCTAAATAGTTAACCTCATCCAGTGACACCACCACTGTGTAAAGACCTGGCCATTTGTCCTGCAACGTTCTAGGCCTTATATGGTTCATGATCAGGACTTTCTGGCCTGGTGCAAAGTTGATCAGGGAAGCCTTCAGGTCATACCAGTGTTTCACCAGAGCTTGCCCAGCCTTCAGTAGCCTATCCCATCAGGAGTACCATTCTTTTTCTGAGTGTTAGCACATAGTCAACCACATTGGTAGTGATAGGGGAGGTAGGGGGAGTAGGCATCTCTCACCCCTGCTTGACTATAGCTAAGGGTCTAAGAGTCCCCTTACAGGGTGACCAAAAAGAATATCAAAGGGGATGAAGCCAACAACCTCTTGAGGTACCTTCCTGTAGGAAAACAAGCATGGTAAAAGGAGATCCAATGTTCTCCTCTGGGGCTCTTCCAGAGTCCCAATCATGCTTTTGAGAGTTCTAAAAAAACTCTCAACCAAGCCATTGTTTTGGGGGTGATAGGGTGAGGATAATGTGTAAGTAACCCCACACTCCTTGACATGGCTTGCATATACTTGGACATAAAGTTGCTGTCCCTATTAGACACACCTTCTTTAGGGAAGCCAACCCTAGTAAATATGCCATGCAAAGATTTTGCAACTGCCTTGGCAATCACAGTCTTCAATGGGATGGCCCCAGGGTGTCTGGTGACATGGTCAACCAGCACCAGGATAAACCTTTTGCCTGAGAATGTTTGTGGGTCAAGGGAACCAAAAATGTCAATCCCTACCCTGTCAAATGGTACCCCCACAACTGGGATTGGTACCAAAGGAGCTTGGATTGTTGTGCCACTTTCTCAGATAACTGGCATGTGGCACAACTCCTGCAGTGCATTTCTACTTGCACCCCCACTTTGGGCCAACAGAAGTCCATGGCTAACCATTGCTTGGTTCTCTTGACGCCAAGGTCACCAGCAAGGGGGACTTCATGCACCAGCTCCAAGAGGAAGGGGAACCACCAATCTTCTATGGTCTCTTTGTGTAGACTCTGTGGGATCACTGTAGAGGAGCCCACCTTCCCTATAAATCCTGTGCTTCCCAGGAGGTTCACCCTGAAGCAGGGAGCAGTCCTATCTCCTTAGGCCTTCCAAAGATGGACATTCACATTGGCCCTTACTCAACTCAACCCTATCAGAACCACCTTCTATTAATAATCTTTAGAGATCTGGGTGGTCATGTGGATTGAGAATTTCGTGCAACACCTCTTCCTCGTCAGGTTCAGGAGTTTGACCAACTACGTCCACCTCAGTTGTGAGTTAGGGGGAATGTTCTCTTTCCCTCTCTTGTCTTTTTTGACTCCTTTAGCCCTGGGTTTCCCCTTTGGTTTGGGCTTGGTTTGATTTTGGCCAATGCAGCTGTTGTCTGTGACCTTGTACAAAGTCTTTCTGCTGTGTCACCCACAAGACCTAAGTCTCTGAGGTCATTCCCCAGCAGGACCTATCCTGGAAAATGACTCTGAATGCTTACTGTATTCCTGACCATAGAACCATTGGTAGCAAGATGTGCAGGCCATCTGCTAACTTGGTGGGCATCAAAAGAGAACTGGCAAGTTCCTCTGGATTGACCAAGGTGGAATACACCACTGTTCTGCTGGCCCGACTATCCCTAAGGGCAGGAGTATGAACTCCATTGAATCAGCACACTGTCCTTAAAGTAGTGTATGTTGTTATCTGGAATTCTAGCATAAGACGTTAGGCTTCCAGGAACCCAAGGAAACTAGGACTACCTCAGATGATTCTATCCCACTGGGGGTGGAGTCTAAGGAGAAGGATACCCCTGTGATGTCTTCCTCCTCATAGGAGGCAAAGGCCAGACTCACAGAGGGGACCCCAAGGTTTTGAGCTTACATCTGGGGTCACCCTTCACTTTGTCACTTGTTCCACAAGCCACACAAGATCCACTGGGTCTTGGGCCACAGGGAGCTTTACTGTAACCAGAGTTCTGCTTGGAAGCCTAACTTCCACTACCCTGTACATTCTCTTGGGCCTTACCTTTTATTTTATTTTTGTGGGCCTTTTGGGAGGAAGGTTTATCAGATCCCCCAACCTCTTTATCTTTGGACTTTATCCCCTCTTTCTGCTTGCCAGGAGTAGTATTGTCCTTATAGGATACTCTGTGTGACACCCATCAATCTGCTGCCATGGCTAACGTCTTCGGATCTAACTCCTTTCAATCAGTCAAATGCTGCTTAAGCTCATGGGACCAAGATGCAGAAATGTGTTCAAGCATGACTAATGAAATCATACCATCAAAGGTGGAGACCTTATAGCCTTCAACCAAGCCAGTCAGGTTTGTCAAGGAATCAGTAACATGGGACACCCAAGTGTTACTTTCTTTGTTCTTGTACTCTCTAAACCTCTTCGAGTATTGTCAGCAGTCTTTCCAAACTTTAAGATGAGAGTCTGCTTCAATTTAGCAATGTCTGCTCTTTCAGCCTTTAACATTTCTATAATAGCACTGCAGTCAGAATGCGGTAGTCGACTGAGCAACCATGCAATCTTGTCAGCATCCACAACCTCTTGAACCTCACATGCATACTCAAATGCAGTCAACCAGTCCCTAATGTCATTCCTCTCATCATACACACTGGGCAGATCATTAGGAAACCTTGGATGAGAAAAGGACCCAGTCCCATGTCCAGATCCCTTAGATGAGGCATTTGAAACCTGAAGCTTGGTGAGTTCCAACTGGTGATCCCTGACCTTTTAATTTTTCTCCCTGTTCCACCTTCAGCTTAGCCATGTGGACTTCAAGATCCTTCTGCTTCAACAGCAGTGCTTGCTTCTTGAATTCCAACATGGCATCATCATCAGAGCTGGCTGAGGAAACTTGGGACAACATACCATCTCTGTTATCATGGGCACCATTGACAAGTGCAGCGACAGAACTGTCAGTTCTGCCAGCGAGAGCAGCCCCACCACCTTCTGCAGTCATCTGATGTTATGGCATTGAGTTACAACTCTTGCTATTCCATGATCCTTTGAATCATTTCAATCTTTGTACCGTGAGCAGGCAAGCCTCTCTCAGTACACAGCATTCTCAATGTTTCTGACTAAGAAGCATTTAAGGTTATATTTGCAACTGTTTTCATATTATAAGATTGGTCATTTGGCCTTTACAGTACTGTACTACAAATGTCACTATGTGTCCTGGGTAAGTTTAATCTGAGCTCCTTCACCAGTGTGCAACACTGGGTACCTTCGATCCTATCCCACCGCTGTACACCAATTTGTTAAGATGGATTTCTGAACTCTGACTTGGTGGGCAGAGGTTCCGAAGGCCAACCTAGTTTCTTGGGACAGGGTAACCTTCTGGAAAAGCCAGACCAATCAAGGAAGCATTGGCGGCAGTCAAGACTAGGTATCAGGAAGGGTGAGGGTGATCGAAAGCCCACAATGAGCACACACAGCCAGGACACTATAAATTACTCTCAGTCCGGTGTATATCAAAAATACATATACATGTATTAAAGGCTTTTAAATCAAACACAAGCAATAATCAGTAGCAAAACTTAAACCCACACAACATTATTATAAAACATATATACAGTTACAGTTGGCCTAAAGGAATGGCACAGAGTAAGGATCCACAACCTCTAAGGGAAAAGGAGCAAACTGTGCAAATATGCTTTAGGCAGTCCTTTACTTTATCAACCCTATCTGAGAGGCAGTTCAATTCCACTGTTGCCACCAATTCGTTAAGAAGGTTACCCCTTTCCAAAAAACTAGGCTGGCCTCCTTAACCTCTGCCCCCCAGGTCAGAGTTCGGAAATCCATATTAACAGGTGCCGTCCTCCCTGCCATTTTTATTTGGAATATGACAGCCAAACATACAACAAGGCATCTCAGAAGGGCAAAGCCAAAACATTCCTCCTGCCATGACGAGCCTAATGAACTAACACATTCTCCATAGATCTACCCTTTCTTTTGTTACCTGCTGGTGGCAGCCTCACATACTAATCAGAGTTAATTCAAATAGGCCCAAGGGAGGTCTGATCGCAGGACTAACGAAGGACAGCAAAACCCCAACACTCTTTGATATGCACTGTGTCACCCTCAAGCTAGCTCATAACTCTTAGTATCAAAGGCAGTGACTTGTCATGTTTGAGACATCTCTTTACAGTTCTCACCCTGGCAGGGGGAACCCATTCAGAAGGCACGAGTATGTGGTTTGGTGGCGACCGAAAGTATGGTCTCGCCGTAGCTTTAAGGAAGCCTGCCACTTTAATGAGGAACCACAGAGAGCTCAATTAACCAGAGAGACCTTTGATCCACAGCAGACAGGAAGATGGGTGGAACTTATTATTACATGTTGTCATCACTTTTCCTTTTCTGTTGCAAAGCACTCTGGTTATAACCTTATGCATACAGGAGATTGTTGATGGGGTTCCAGGATTGGTCCATTAAGATATGCTTAGCCTACACCAATCACCGTGGCCAATTTGGCTTTAAAAGAGTGTTGAGGCCCTGTTTTGGACAGATCATTCGAAGACTTCAAAGGAGTAACAAAAAGAAGACATTTGGACCCTGGCTGAAGCTACAGTCTACCTTACAGCTTCCGCCAGTGTAGGAAAGCCAGGATTTCCAAAAGGGAAGCAAGATCCCTCCGCTAAATATCTGCAAGGGAACAGAGGGAGATACTGAATCCAGAGGCCCCTTCAGCAGCTCCTGAACCGCTATCCAACCACCACACAATGTGCCCTGCTAGGCTCTGCAAGCAGGTTTGTTAGGTTTAATGTGCCATAGAGTCTCATAAACAAAGCATGGACAAGGCTGTTGCCTGCAATCCTTTCCTCATCTTTGGCCCTCCCACCTTAAAGGATGAAACAAGCCCAGTGAAGAAGCTAGGAGGAGTCATCGACAAGCATCAACCGTTGTCCGCATTAAAGGACTTTTGTCATGCTGCAGTCCCTAACATCATCCGTGACGTCTTGACCAGTACTTCAGACCCGCCAAACAGCACTGAGTCAAAGATTCCTGGCCCTGAACAGCCGTGTAGGTCAGCCTTCAGCCTTCCATCCAGCCTTGTTTACCTAACTGTCTGCTGCCTGATACCTGCAGGTGTCTCCAGTCTTGAACTCTGTTGTAGAAGCTGCAATGCGGCCTGAAACTGACTTGACACTGTTGAGCACCAATAACCTCTTCAAGCACAAAGTACATTGTGTTCTTTCCCATGGTCATTCTCTGAATGCCCCTAGTGACATTTTCTGACCCATTGCGCCCCTAGTGCTGATACCAAGTATCCTTGAAGAATTGTGATTAATTACTTTACTGACAACCCTCATGTCAGTATCCAGAGTGCATCCCTTTTCCTTCTTGAAATTGTCTGTCATCTGCATTCCTTTACAGGGTGGGTTGTATTTTCTAGTGTGCTAGAACTGTCTGTTGAATAATAATAAAGCAGATATTTGTGTACCTTGACTGTACAGTCCCTGTTATCATTGGGTAATAATTGCATTTTCACTGTGTTGCAACTGACCAACGATCCACAACCTTGGAGAGATATGCCTGCAGTTCTGTCCATGTTACCAAAATTGTACAAGGAGGTTTATAATGCTCTTGTGTTTCCAATGTGTTCAGAGCTTTTCTGGTGTACTAGAGGTGTAGGGCTTATTGATGGTTTAGAAACAGACCACTGGTGCCCGAGAAATTGATTAGTCACAATACTCACCCTCAAATACCTCACAAAACAGACTCATATCTCTACCGCAATAAAAACCTAAAACTACCACAAACTGCACAACTCTGCAAAATACAACAGGAAACTACACCAATTACACACTAATTACACACTAATAATACCCCATACACACTCAGACACCAAACACCACAAAAAGTCTAACTAAAAACGAGCCAGCACGCAGTGAGTAGTTTTTCCGAACTGAAGCTACCAACAGCACATCAAAGCTCTCTTTTGCTTTTCCCATTGATCCCACTAACAAAGCCCTCCCAGCCCTCCTTCCTTTTCAAGCCCGCCAGAGTGCCATGAGACTTTGAGAAAGGCAGTGGTGCACGGTATAAATCACAATAACATAACATTTGAACCATCATATGCAGGAATAGTTTTGTGTGCTCAGATTAACCATAATACACCAAGGTACAGCCTCCTACATGTATGAATTCCGGCGCTGTGACATGGCAGTTTTCATTGTCCCATTTAGGCGCACATCAATATGCCATTTTCTACACCGCCTCCAGAAAATACTGATGTCGAGTTTACATGTCCTCATGTAAATTACTTATTACCATAACAGTTTCTAAATTGTCCATAGCACATTTCTAGATCAATTTTCCACATGATCATACTTTTTCATATGACCATGCTACACAAACATGGATATGCCAGATATGCCTTATACATGTCGTTCCTGTTAAGGACACAATACCATACCTATTTGAGCACTGCTCCAGGAAAAAAAAAAAAATAATAAACATTCCTCATTGACTGACCCTGTTCATAATACCTTGTCATGTTAGTCCCTTCATTTCACATATAGGTATCACAGTATCATATTTCAACAGCTAAGCAGCCGTCACCATGCCAGTTTCACCCTTCTCTCAAGCCAGACCCTGGTCTACACCTACATGCCAAGTGCTTTTAACATGCTTACAGGTACGTATTCCCCAACACATTCCAGCTTTTGGATGATATTGTAGATTTAGGGGGTAATTCATGGATTATTTGCGCTGAAAAAAACGGGATTTGTGCGCCATTCTGCCTGCAAATCCCCATTTGTTAAACAAGGATTTGCGGGCAGAAAGGCGCACAAATCACGTTTTTTTCAGAGCAAATAATCCATGAATTACCCCCTTAGTTGTTAATGTGTCATTGACAGACTTTTTAACTATTATATGCAGGCATACCATCCACATACAAGGTCGTTATTCATATGCCAGATATTGAGTCCATATGATAAGTATTATCATGATGTTGTTGTAATGTACGTAACGCATACTAGTGACGCCAGACAGATTTACATATCTGGTTGCATCATCATATTCTAGGAATCACAATCATAAGTCCAAATACTCCACTCTCACCATAGTCATTTAAATGCACACGCATGTGCACACGTAGATACACACACACACACTTCAGAATTGCATTACATGTGATACCTCACGCAAATGACCACAGCTGCCTCTTGTGAATAATCACAGGTCTGGCCCTGAAAATTCCATAACGCAAAATGCATATTCCTTAGGGTCACAGATTGTTTGGAAGCCCCCAAAAGAGCTTCAGATTATTATTACTTTTATTTTTTTTATTTTTAAACAAGCCATCTGGGTGTGAGGTAAGACCGTCCAGAGGGCAGTTCAACCATGTTTAAAACTGAAAGAAAACAAACACCTCCTGCAACAGCCAGACTTACTTTATAAACAGCATACATCAGCTTTTAGTGACCTGCGTGATGGCTGCAAAAGCACTGAAGACGGACTACCAACTGCTAGCACATTATGGGTTGTCCAATTCCAGACCTAAATGATCCATTTTGGATTTTCAGGATACCCCTCATTTAATATTCATAAGATAGGTGTGCATACCATAATTCTAAATGTAGGCACATTTTTCTTCTTGAATATTAATGGTGGATGTCTTGAAAACCTGTCAGGTTTCCGGCCCTCGAGGCCTGGAGTTGGACAACCCATTACCCCCACCTGCAACTCGAAGGAGGTAGTCCTTCTCAATGTATCCTTATGATCATGCATCTTAGAGCTGTTGTATGCTTTTTGCAAAATAAGTACGGCTGGAGGTGTTGGATATTGTTATGTGAACACGTTGTAAAACTGCCCTGTCATGGGTCTGACCTCCCACCAAAAGGTTTTTAAAAAAAGAAAAACTTAACACATTGAATTGCACCTGCCGAACATGACAATATTTGGGGGATCTGCTGACGACTGAAGCACAAAACTATTTGGGTCACTTGCATTTCTGCCGAATACATTTGTCCAAGCATGCATATGTGGATCTAGTAGACCCACAATAAGATATAAAAACACAGGGTGTATGTTAAACCCTTTTATGGGGTAATTTTCTGTTTTCTACACTATGCTATTTCGATTCTGGTGGTGAATGTAACTCATCTTTCCCCTACCACCCAAAATACAGGGGCTGCACAACAACGTGTTTCCTTGGCGTGTTAAAACACATGCCCTCAAAAGTATAGCAATACCAGTAAACACACACACTAATACATCACACTTACATATTTTAACGCAAACATAACTGCACACACACGGAAACAGGTGATTTAACAAACGCAGTCATATGCACACCACAAACATTCCCAACTTGATTTTGATTTACCTGTCATTATCATAGTAATGGGTGGCTCTCATCTCCTCCACTGGCATGGCTTCCACTGACAATGGGCCTCATTACGACTATGTCAGTAGCTGTGCTGGTAATTAAAGGCACGGCTGCCACCAGAGTCGTTTTTTTTCTGGCACCTGGCAATGAGCAATTACCGGGGCATTCCGGCCCCGCCAGACCCATGAATTGCCCCATTGCCGGGTGCTGGTAATAATCACTCCCCATTCCCATTTGAGCCTGATAGGGCTCAAATGGGAATGGGGAGGCTGGGAGTGCCGGCACTGTCCATAACGGTGCTGGCGCTCCCGAGTAGATCTGCTTGCGGTTGCCGTTCCGCACGGCAGGTCGGACTTGCCGGGCTGACATGCACCTGCGGGCAGACATCGTAGTATGCCGGTCTGGTAACTACAGTACCAGCAAGCTTACCGTTACCATCCTTAGCGGACCGCCAAACCTAGAATGAGGCTCAATAAGTGCTCAATAGGCCTCATTACAAGTTTGCCGGTCCACAACCAACAGTGCTGGTAAGCTCACCAGCACCGTTGTGTCCGAACCAGCAAACTACGAGTCTTCCTGCCATTGCCGCCTTACCCAAAAGGTAGGATCCTGCTGGACACAGCAGCCACGGTAAGCAGACTATTAATGGTGCTGGTGCTTCTGTGTTGCCCATTCCCAGGGAATTACAATTTACCGACGCCTGATTTTCCCGACAGTCTGGGGTTGTAATCCCCCAGTGTTATCGGCAAACCAGGCACGGGTAAAAGTAGCACCGACACCCAGAATTGGCAGATTGCAGGGAAAATTAGTCAATATGTCACAGCAAAGGGACGCAGCACATATGGACTAAAGAGGCCAACACAATGGACAGGAACACTGAAAGATTAAGGACAGGAGGAAGCTTTGTAGGGCCCCACCCCTGACCATATTTCTTGCCTCCTAAGGCGGCCAGCAATTTGTTTGCAGACCACTGCTCTGGAGCAATGGAATCACACAAACACACACCAAAAACCCCAGGCTACCCCTTCCCCTCCCAGACACCACAGGAGAGAAAGGGGGATCACCTTGTTAAAGGCATTTAGAGAGAGTCTATAAAGGACCCCCAAATGACTGTACAGAAGCTTAGGACCAGAGGAAACAGACAATGGAATGTAATGTAAGTGGTTTTAGTACCCTTCTGCCAATTTTGGAGACCTTGCTGCACATTGGTCTGTAGGAAAAGGGGAGGAGTGGCCACTCGTGGGACAGTGGAAGAGGCCTATGCAAAACATGTGTTGTTGATGGCTACAGGTCAGATCCCTGTGTGCTTATCTGTTTTCTATGTGTTTGGTAGAGACACTTGGCACTATGTTATCCAAACAGATGATACCAAGATGTGCTCAACTACAGTACTTTGGGTGTGGTAAGCTGCTGATGTGGGAGAGCATGATAGGTATACAGATGAATGCTGAGTCATGGATTCATTAATGTTCATGTGCTGTCAGCAAGGTTTGTGGCAGCCACGTTTAGGTTTTTTTTGGGTGCGGTGTTAGGTGGTAGGAGATATTAGAGGAGAGTATGTTAGAGGAATAAGGGTGTAGGTACAAAGCAAAACAACCTGCCAGCCTTTTACTCTTGCAAATGGCCTCATGCAGACAGGTCACAAACAAGACTGGGACACCAAACCTCCAAACCAGTCAACCACCCCTCCTCTGTTCTCGGCCTAACTCCAATATGGGATCTTGATACCAAGCAAATCCAGGATCTGCTGGCTTAAAGGCCATGGTATCACTCTGTTCCTTCCAAGCTTACAAAGTGTGACCAGGAGTGGGCTTCTGTTGTGTGTCCAGTTCTTTACCCACAGGTGTCCTGTTGCTTCAGAGGGTATAGTACAGGGTCCTAGATCTCTGTCAGGAGAGCTGGTCATTCACAGCTGTTAATTCACAGTCCAATGCCTGGTCATTATGAAGTCTTTGTTGTTCCTTGCCGTTTGGTGGCATCCCACAGCCACTGTCCTTAAATATGTGGGTTGCAATACAAAGAATAAACAACAAACACACATATTCCTGACTTTGGAAGCTACCCAGTCAAGCATCTCTAGTCCTAGAATACAAGTTGCAACGACCTAGCTCTGTTGCTACCAGCATAATTTTTTTGGATGCATCTCATTGCAGTTTTGGAGCAGGCCAACCCCTGAGTTCAGGGTTTGCTAATATAGCAGCCCTTGGGAAGTACAGGTATCAATTAATGAGTTATGGAGCAGAAGAAATTCTGGAAATGCAGACAGGAAAATGGAACAATATGCCGTCTACTTTGGTTTTGCAACAAGACCAGAGACTTCTGGAAGGGGGTGTCGGAGAGACTAGGCCTGATGCTTGGGCATGCCATACCCATGAAGGCCTCTGTGTTAATTCTTGGTGATGATCGCCCGGTGGAAATCTGTCAAATGCAAGCATGACCTGGAATGGTCCTACGTGCCTGGAAGTCTGCTAATTCATTCTGCATTGATGACTGGGTTGATGAGTTACAGGCTCTCTCCTCTTACAAGAGACATCTACATGGTCAAAGGAGAAATGGACAAATTCAGTGAGATCTGGGGACCATTCCTGGATAAGTACGTCTGATCTGTTTGTGGGATACAAACTTTAAAAGCCATGTCCCTGCTAGGTACTTTTGAGCGACCTGTACAATGGTTGTGTTTTTAGTGGGGGCTTATTTGTTTGCATTTTCTACTAGAATGTTTTACTTGGAGTGTTTTTTTTATTTTTCTTTCCTAATGATCTGTGTTAGATCTTCTCTATCTGATGTTATGATTATGTATTTTTTTTTAACACTGATGTTCCATGCTGTCTGATTGGTTCTTCTGTATAATAAAACATTTAAATCATGAGTTATGGGCCAGAGCCCTGAAGAAGTGCGAAGCACAAAACATATGTAGGCTCATTGACTCATTTGATATCTTTTTTTCTTTATTTCATATAGATTAAACATGATGTGCACATAATGTCTTGTATGAAGTGAACAGTTACATCATACTATAATGCATGTGAAAATAATAGTTTCTAGATATGAATAGTTACCCCAAAGGTGTACAAAAGTAGGGAAAAATTCAACCAAGAAACCAACATTAGTGACATTATGGACGGGTTCTCTGTCCTGGTCCTCACACCCCTTCATGTAGCAGTCTACCCATACCTTTCAGTTCAAGGCAGTTGCTAGAGCCTCCTTGGAAGGAGGTGATTGACCTGCAAGGTACATGGGAACATGACTGTGTAATCTGACCAGAGATCCCTAACAGCATGTGCTTTCTCACTCTTCCTACACCATGCGCCAATGGGGAGTCTACCCATACCTTTTAGTTCAAGGCAGTTGCTAGAGCCTCCTTGGAAGGAGGTGATTGACCTGCAAGGTACATGGGAACATGACTGTGTAATCTGACCAGAGATCCCTAACAGCCTGTGCTTTCTCACTCTTCCTACACCATGCACCAATGGGGACTGGTGCCAGAGACAGAGAGAGACAGTTGGAACAATTGAACTGTCTCAACTAAGTAGGAGCCACAGTATCATTGGTGGAGATCTAAAAGAGGTCACTGGCCTGTACCACTTTCAATCCACCAGTTAGCTTTGTAGTTAGCCCAACATTCATTAATACTGCCCCCTCATCATACACACTCAGTGCAAAGAGTTGCAGGTTTACAAAGGCATTTGGCTACAAGCAGGTGTTAAACAGTACATATTTGGGTATCTACCATTACATTCTCAGGGCCATATCGAAATGGCAGTAGTAGATGAGAGATAGTGGAACACCGAAATGAAGTATCATTTAAAAAAATTCTAAGGGCGATAACAATGCTTTTTTTGAAATTTTGAAAACAATGCTCCTCATTCGTAATCTGTAAAAAAGAAACCTGAAGCTGATGTCATTTTAAGCTTGCATCCTGGAGTCCAGCTAGAGGACGAGTTATGCGGCTACAAAATCTACAAGCAATCTGAAAGATGTTTCGCTGACTCAAGGACTGAACCAGAGAGGAACTGGATATGTGACCTCTTCCTGACTAATGAGGGAACATTGTGCAACTTCTGCTCTTCACCCGGAGTGTCCTGGAAGCCAGTTTTGTGTGTCTGCTGTCCAGAGAAGTCATGTTTGTGGGTCCAGTAGAGAAGCATCTAAACCTCTTGAAGCCAAGAAGATCATCTGTGTTGCCCAGAGTCCGGAAGAGTGTTTGTGACCACTGGAAGTGAGGTTACCGAGTATTACCCTGAAGAGGGGTTACACTGGCATAGTGCTGCTTTACACCCGGAACTGTGATAGTCCCAACTCATTGAAGAATCCTTCAAGGGGCACCATTGCCACAACAACTGTCCACTTGTCAATGTCAGAGAAGGTCCAGGGTTGCTGCCTGCAGTGGAGTGTCTGCTGGTGGGTTTCCTGTCACTGAAATCCAAAGAAAATGCCCTGAATATCCACACATGTTCAGGGTCTGCAGTCCAGTAATGTGATCGTGTCCAGGATGCCAGAAGCCATCCTGATGTCTGTGCTGGGAACTGAGAAACGTCAAAACTCGAAATCCCAAAACCCTACATCTAATTATGCCACTGCACCTGTCACCACAGAAACTCATCCAAGGGTACTAAGGGTCTTATCTTCTTCAGCCTGGCTTTGTCGCAGTTCAAAGCAAGTTTCACCTTCATGAGACATCCACATCTGGAGCAACAACCCACCAACAGAGGCTACCACAATCATCCAACCTGCTGACTTTCCGACACTTCTTGGTTCATTCCTTCTTCTCGCCATCGACATCCCACCAACTCCTTCTTCTAAAGTGGGTCCATCCTCAAGGGGTCTCATTGAGTAAGGTCAAGAAACTCCACCACTTCACCTACCAAGGCACCCACAGTACAGTGATGAGGAAGAGCATTTTCCATCCTCAGGAATCAACCAGGGGTCCCAGATTCATCTTTGATCCTGCACTCCTGTGGCTTCCCATGAACTGTGGGGTAGTGGGTCCTGTATAAAAGAAGCAGAGCATTATTGAACATATTTGAACTGGGCTGTAATATACAAGGTATATATATAAGGTACATTACACCTTAACTTGTCCCTTACAGGTTGCCGAGGTGAGGGATCCTCTCACAGAATTGACTTATCTACTTTAAAAAAAAGCTTTCTGTCTATGTTCCTAATTTAATCTGCCTTTCTAAAGTGATGTGTAGCAGTTATACAATGCTTTATGATGTGTGTGCTTTTTAATAACTGTCAGCAGTTGGTGCATTTCACATTGAATCTAAAGTATATTGTGGTACCACATAGATGGGTACATATTTACTAATTATAGGCCCAACTCCAAGGCCCTATCTGTGCCTCATCCTCTCCATTTCTCCTTCTCCTGAACCGGAGGTAGGATGCACGAATTTTGCTGGCTCAGAGTGACTCTCCCTGCACCATAAGGCTCTGGTGAGCATTTGGACAAGCACACTACTTTGTAATATGATGTAGGCCTTTCTTAGGCCCTGTGAGTTTGAGGGGGGATTTTATAATCACATTGGTCAATATTTCTGTGATCATTTCCAACATTAAAACATGGCCGCCCCAAAATAAAAACAGTGGAGTTCAAAACCTTGTGCAGCCTGATGATGCTGTGATTGGCTTGTGACCCTCAATTCTAAGCCAATCAGTGAGCTGCCAGGCGAACGCCGGGCCCCATCCGAAGGCCCACTCCTGAGGCCTCTGTCTGTGACTGTCTAATCCTAGGAGGGCCCCCTCTTATCAGTACACTGACAGCATCTCATGGAAGCAGTCTGTTACCCCACAAACTTGGGCCTCTTGAACTTTGTTCACCTCTCAAGAATACCTGTGAGTCATGAGTGGGCATTATCCCCTTTTTCACTCACCTAAACAGCTGTTGAACCAGGGTGTGTCTGTGCAAATCTGCCTTCCTTGCTTTACTCAATCCCTCTTTCAAATGCATTTCTGTGCCTCTTGTGTAACTTGAATCCTGATGTGCTTTCAACATCTCTGAACCCCATTTTGCATTGTATTTCTGTGCCTCTTGTGTAATTTGAATCCTGGTGTGTTTTTACTTCTCTGCACCCCATTTTGCATTGTGTTTCTGTGCCTCTTGTGTAATTCAAATCCTGATGTGTTTTTAACATCTCTGCACCCCATTATTAGTACTCAAGTGTTTCTATTTTATCAATTGTCTTGCTTCTCTTGGCTACTATGCTGCCTGGTGCGTTTGTGCATGCACTGTGCTGTGTAGTCCCTCCTCTATCCTCCACTTCCACTTGTGGTCGAAGTTGTTGGGCATTATGATGCCCTATTCAGACAAGCACGTGCCGACAAGGATCAGCGGGAGAGGATTTTGGTTGGACATCATGGGTGCCATCAACGCGGAGGGGGTGGCACCCTGCAACTGTAAACACGTCCATAAGCGCTGCGAGTACTAAAAAGTCCAGGACCCTCAGGAAGTCCTGGCACCTCTTGGACAGAGTGGATGTATTGGGTTGCCGGTCCTGCTTACCACCGACCAGATGAGGGTCCATGGAACACTTCTCCACCAGGTCCTCAAGAGACCGACCCATGCATTCTCATTCGACACAGTGCATGTTGAGGTTGTCATGATCTCTGCTTCCAAAAGGTCAGGGTTTTCCCAACTCCCTTGGAAGCAGATCCATAACCCAGGTTCCGAGTGCCAACCAGTCCCAATTGGGACCTTTTGGACCCAGTCCTGGCGCCAGTGGCACCAGGCTCATAAATATGCCCAGTCCCAGCGCTGGAAGCGCCGGGCTCATAATGCTTGGGTGGACTTACCTGCAGCAGACCATGCTGCTTACTTGCCTGCCAGTTGAGCCTCTGATCCTCTTCTGTTTGGAACTACTTTTCCTGTTGGGTGGGGCAGGAGCCACTCCCTAGATTCAGAACACTGGAACTGTTCTGGAAAGCAGGAACTCTTTTCTTACCTAGGCGTGGCTGTGGAAGGAGACACCTAAGCACTACAGGAGGCTATTTAAACCACACCCGATGGATGAATCTTGCTTTGCGTTATTCTGCATCCTCTGCAGCAGAACGCTCATCGTGTCTTCTGCATCTGATCCTGGGCCTAAGGAAAAAGGCTTACCATCCTGAATTCAGTCCTCAGCAACACCTATAAAGACAAGAAAGAACAGGTTAGCATTACGGGCTTCAGTGACAGCTCTTCACTTACCTGGTTCATCGGCTGTCACCAACGCCTCGCACTGCATTCCGGCATCTGAAAGACAAAGGCTTACCTACTCTTCGTGCGCTCCGGAGGTCTTCACACTGCATTCCGGCATCTGAAAGACAAAAGCTTACCAACTCTTCGCACGCTCCGGAGGCCTTCGGCGCTGCATCCCGCATCTGAAAGACAAAACAAGGTGCGTTTAAAGACATTGGGGAACTTTACTACTCACGTGCCATTACTCCTTTCCACATCTAACCCAGTGGGTATTCCGGCACCCTGCAGCCGCTCCGAACTTGTTCCTGCAAAATAAAAAGACAGTTAGAGCGCATCGTGAAGCAGGCAACAAGCGCTTACGTACGTGCTTCCAGGCGCTTCTATTCATCACACGGGCTCCATCTTCAACTCACTTCAGCCCATCATCCGCCATCGCCAGAACCCTGCAAAACAAGAAACATCATTACTAAAGACTTTAAAGACATTAGAATTACTCGAAACTTACCGTTCGTGCAGTAAACGACGGACAGCAGTCCTCTGAAGTCAAGAGGCCTGCTCCCCTTATCCAGTGAAGAAACTGGTTACAGCACCCTGCCCCGAGGCAGATGGAGAGCACGGCGTTCACTTACCTAAGGTGAGAGCGTTAACCTTTGGGGTTCTACAGGAGAAGAGAAAGGGAAGAAGAGAGAGACATTCAATAACCCAGTTCCTTAATCCCATATTTTCTATCTGCAGACATCTTACCCTTCAAGTCAGACATACAGTGCACAGAGGTCCAGCCCAAAGAGCCGGCCGTGTGTTACACATCACCTTTGAAGATACGGTATACGCCCAGTCAAGACCGGCGCCTCTACGGGAATCAGGTGAGCGTTACAGAGGTGTGGCAGGAGTGGGTAGCTTGGATGTATGTCTGACATGGCCCATGTATGGATGTGTATGTGCAGGGACATGACCGTGCTACATGTGAGTCCAGTCATGTGTGCTGCACATCAATGGTGTGTGTGTTGTGATGCATGATGCACAACTGCATGTGAAGATGCACACTAGTTTGCATGCCTGTGTGTGGACTCAGCCATGTTTGGGGTGTGATACATGGATGCTCGTCCCACCTTCATGCACGTGCATGGTGTACATGTGCGTGTGTCTGTTTGGTGTGTGTGTGTGTGTGAGACTGTGAGATGCCATGGATACATGTGACATGGACATGTAGGTACCCGCATGGCAGATGAGACATAGTGGACGATGATTGCACTGTGACAGGAGGTAGAGATGGGCAGATGCATGTCTGTCTGGTGGTGTGTGTGCATGTGAATGTCATGCTCAATGGTGTTTGTGACATCATGCCACCCTTACGATGTTCATGCAGTTCCATGTGAATGGATGCAGAGGCCTGTTGCACATTTCATGATTGTTTGTGCATGTGTGTGGGTTCAATTGACCTGAGTGATGTGGAGTGTGATGCCGTCTGTGATGTTTGACACTGCCACTCATGTGCTATTGTAATGTGTCTAGCAGACCATTGTATGGTGTCCTGATGCCTGTGTTCTGTCTCTTCCTGTCAGCAGCGTCAACTGATGAAGAGGGCGGAGATGGTGCTGTGGAGCCCAGCCGCAGGGATGCCACCGCCAGCCGGAGACACAAGGCGCTGCCCCCCTCCCAGGTAATATCTTCTGGGAATGAGGGAACTGGTGCCGCGTCCATGGTCGCATCTGCCGAGGGGAGATCTAAGAGGCCAAGGTTGGATGTGGACTGCTCAGCAGATGAAGGGGCAGGTGAGCCCTCACCGGAGCATGCTACGGGAGATGGCACAGTGTCATCCAGGTTGGTGGGGGGGGTGGTTGAGGAGGAGGCTATATCAGACCCATGCATGGGGCCTGGAGTAGGTGGTTCCACTGGTGCAAGTGGTGCAGTCAAGGGGGCAGGAGGCAGCACAGGTTGCCGTGCATGTGCCTGTGTGTAATCCTGTCCCTGATCCTATGACTGCATCACCAGCAGGGATGCCTCTGTCCAGGCTTGTTGCAGGTAGAGGATGTATCTACGTCAACTGACCTTCCTCTACCTGCGGACAAGGCAATCCGTGACAGGGTTGAGCCTGTCCTAGTGAGTGTCGCGTTGCACAAATGGGTGATTTGGGATGATGTGCGTGGTTCCAGGCAGGACAAAGCACATCATTTCGGACACCTGTGTGGCCGCATCTACTTGCGAGGACAGGTTGTTGGCACAGGGTTCCTCCGTGTGCTGGACGCTCTTGCGACCCCCTCCTCATCTGCACACCCTATGCGCCAGTCGTTCTCCGTGCTGTCTTCCCGCCCATGTCTCACCTGGGCACCCTGTGGACCTGCCCCATTCACCGCGGCCAGGCTGGTGGAGAACACATCTCTGCCACATCGGGAGTCAGAGGACCAGCAGAGGTGGTCACCCCAACAACTGGACTCCTGTCAATGGAGGATGTGCAGGCACCCCAGAACAGGGCACGAGCACCACGGCACTGGGGGATCCCATCGTCCCGGTGGCCATCGTGGTTGCAGAGGCAGTTGGCATTAAGGTGGTGGCAGGCTCGAGGTGGGAGACATCAGGCCTCGAGGCCGTCTAAATCACAGGGGCAGGCATCGGCCGAAGGGCAGGAGGACCCTGGACTACGTGTGTCTTCCGTGTGGCAGCAGTTGGGCCAGCAGATAGGTGCAGAGCAGCAATGGGTGGAGAGGGCATGGCTCATGATGGTCAGGGTGGAGAACCTTATGCACCATGCATTGAGGTGGGCAGCGTTCCTTAAGGTGACTCGCAGGGACCATACCCCACAGGTAGCCATCACCCCTGACCATGCCCTGCAGGCAGCACACACCACAGGGGACCACCCAACAACCTTGACCATACCCCGCAGGCAGTCCACACCACAGAGGACACCCCTACTACCCTGACCATGCCCCACAGGCAGCCCACACCACAGGGGACCACCCAACGCCCCTATCCATGCCCTGCAGGCAGCCACACCACAGGGGACACACCTACAACCCTGACAATGCCCCGCAGACAGCCCATCACCCCAACCATGCCCTGCAGGCAGCCCACACCACAGGGGCCCCCTACACTCCTGACCATGCCCCGCAGGCAGCCCACACCACCGGGGACCACCCTACACCCCTGTCCATGCCCTGCAGGCAGCCCACACCACAGGAGACCAGCCAACACCCCTGTCCATGCCCGGGAGGCAGCCCACACTACAGGGGACGCCCCTACACCCCTGTCCATGCCCCGCATGCAGCCCAACACCCCTGAACATTACCCGCAGGCAACCCTCACCACAGGGGACCACCCAGTACCACTGGCCATGCCCCGCAGGCAGACCACACCACAGGGGACACCCCTACAGCCCTGACCATGCCCCACAGGCAGCCCACACTAAAGGGGACCACCCAACACCCCTGTCCATGCCCCACAGTCAACACACACCACAGGGGACCCCTCTACACCCTGTCCATGCCTCACAGGCAGCCCATCGCCCCTGACCATGCCCCGCAGGCAGACCACACCACAGGGGACCACCCAACACCCCTGTCCACGCCCCGCAGGCAGCCAAAATCACAGGGGACACCTCTACAACACTGACCATGCCCCGCATGCAGCCCATCACCCCTGAACATGCCCCACGGGCAGACCACACCACAGGGGACCACCCTACACCCCTGTCCATGCCCCACAGGCAGCCCTCACCACAGGAGACCACCAGGTACCCTTGACCATGCCCCGCAGGCAGACCACACCACAGGGGACACCCCTACAACCCTGACCATGCCCTGCAGGCAGCCCATCACACCTGACCATGCCCCACAGGAAGCCCACACTAAAGGGGACCACCCAACACCCCTGTCCATGCCCCACAGTCAACCCACACCACAGGGGACCCCTCTACACCCTGTCCATGCCCCACAGGCAGCCCATCGCCCCTGCCCATGCCCCGCAGCAGACCACACCACAGGGGACCACCCAACACCCCTGTCCAGGCCCCACAGGCAGCTGAAATCACAGGGGACACCCCTACAACACTGACCATGCCCCACATGCAGCCCATCACCCCTGACAATGCCCCACAGGCAGACCACACCACAGGGGACCACCCTACACCCCTGTCCAGGCCCCGCATGCAGCCCAAACCACAATGGACACCCCTACAACACTGAACATGCTTCGCAGGCAGCCCACACCAAAGGGGGGACTTTTTCCACAGAATTTGTCTAGCACAGCCGGATTAGGCATATTGCAGGGAGTGCACAAGGAGATTTTCACACAATTTGGGTGCCCATGTACGGTACGCGTATTCCCAGGGTTACGGTAGGCCTTTTCCACGCGATTTTCTAGGCACGAGTGGGGTACGTGTATTCAAGGGGTGCGCAAGTACATTTTTACACGTATTGGCCTCCGCGAGCGGGCTACGCATAGTTTTTGATGCGATTACAGTGTAGGGGGCCTGTAAGCTGGTACAGGGTTAGCGCGGCCCTTTGCACTGTATTTTGGATTTCAATGGGTTTTTCTGCCACAAAGGGCATTTTTGGGGCGTAACTGACGCTGCTGGATGTTCGCTGCACCACGGCTGCAAATGGCTTGGGAAATCTATGAATATGCAGTGCGCTTGATTGCTGTTTGGCGCACGCGGCTGGCGCACGCTGGCGCACGCTCCCTCTCTGTACTGGCCGTGTGCGCTAATTCTGCGCTGAATTCTATGAATTACCCCCATTGTAACCTCCACCATTTGGGAGGATGGTAAAATACTTCTTTCCATCTTCAGGAGATGTTGAATCTTCTAACCCTTCATATATAAAGCACATTGTATTTTCAAAATAACCATTTCAGCAGCACACCCTACTCATACTGAGGGTGGTTATCAAAATAGGTGTATTTCAAATACCGTCTGTTTTAATCAATACGGGCAGTGCTTTAAGTGGGGTGAGAAATCGAGGGGGGGTGGCTGTAAATTGGGGATGTGGCATAAATAATTAGTGTGGCCTGAAGTGGCCCCAACACGGGACAATTATAATTAAAACAAAAACATCATTGCGTTATTGTACCGTGCTGGGATTTGAACGGGAACCCTGCTGCTGGGAATAGTCCCTGAAGCTTGTTGCTTTGAATAGACTGCTTGACACCTCAGGTACATGGAATGAAACAAAAGAAATCCTCCATCTTCGAAAAGCAGATTTGGCATGGTAACTAACCTATTATAGCCATTTATATTAACCCCTTCTATCCCAATGTTCTTGAGGCCTTAACAATACGTCTCCGCCCGCTGGTAAACACACATGAATAGACGGACCTCTTTCCCTTTCTCCGTCCGGGAGGAGACACTGAACATCAAAGCAGGTCTTAACAAGAGCCGTGCCGCGTTACTTATCTAATCACCGGCGCTTCAATGGCAGCGCGCTGTCGAGAGCGCTAAAAATAAACCCGCAGAATGTCTCATCTCTCTCCATGGGACAGCGCAAGCACTTCTTAATTTTCACCTCGTCGCAGAGTTTCCATTTGTTCCTTTACAAATCCACTAGCTGTCAGATGTGCCTTGCTTCAATTTAAAATCATACAATACTATTTTTTTTTTGTTTTAACACAGTGCTTCTCCCGCTGACAGTCGTCCAGGCTGTACAATGGGGATGCTCTAAGCAGTGTGTGAACCACACTGGTTGTTGGGAAGGGAGAAGCAATTTATCGCTCCGAGTCTAAAGTTGCAGATTCAAGATGGGGCTTGAGTTGCCGATAATGAGCCCCGTGCAAATGAGGACATGTATTCCGGGCTTATGCACTGATAGCAGACAGAGAGTCCTTTCTCATCCACAGACACCACGAGTCTGGTGGCCGATCAGGCCCGAAAGGTCCACCAGGTGCCAGATTAAAGAAAGCTTGCTACGGTGTAAGCGCAAAGTTGCGCGGTATTATCACTCGGGTGAAGTTTAGCTAGTTCCAAAATAATTGAGGCCAGATTAGACAACCTTTGCATTTTGCCACATGCATTTTTGCACAGTATTAGCAACAGGGCAAATCCTGCCCTACTGCTAATATGCAATGGTACTAGCATTGGGGTACATTTAGCCCTGGTGCAAAAATACATAGAAACATATCTTTTTTTTTTTTTTTATTTTGCCCAATGGGGATGTTTGCCCTAGTGCTAATAATGTGCAATTGTATGCTTGCTCCAGTGCAAAGTTTATGTAATCTGGCCCCTGAAGAGCTTCTTCGATTGCATTCTGGATGGGGTGCCAGGGACTGACTCTGGGTTAACCACTGCCATTGTTTCGAGTCCCTATTTGAGACCTCTTTTGCATTTAGGGAGATGTTTATATACATGTCGTACCCTAAAGATTGTGATTGTTAGTATCTTTGCATTGTAGCTTTAGTAAGGAATTGTCTTTGCTTCAAGGTTTTTAACCCACATTCATTATTGAATTATCCATTTCTGAGTGTCATTTCACCACATTGCCAGGGGCAGGGGCTTAAAATCTGTTTCCTTTCTTGTTTGGGGAGGGAAGGTCAGATTTAGATTCTGTTTTCAGTTTCTTATTCCTGAGTACCTGCTGCTTCTTTGTATCCACTCAGAATTGATATATTGGTGGTTTGAGGGAACATTGCACAAGGAAATTCTAACTTGGGTGCTATCTGTCCTAAATCAAAAAGTGTTCCTATTCTGCTGTGCTGTGTATGTGCTACAATAAAAAGCCAAAGCTAGTGCATTGCGCATATTCTCATTTGTAACTATCACCCCATTGGTGATTGCTTCCCATATTAAAAAGTGTGTGATTTTTATTGAATTTTAAATAAATAAATAAATATTGCATTTGACCAACTAGCCTGGTTCATGGTCCATTGTGACCCAGGGTATTTGAAAAGGGGGTGTGATATGAGTAGTGTATCATCCCATTCTAGAGCACATTGTGCAGCAAGAATGGGAGAAAAAAAAAACCTTTAGGTTTGAAGGGACGTCTAAACATACAACCTTTCAGCAACAGTCGCCTAACCCGCTAAGCTGTTTTTCCTCAACTTTCTACTTTTGGATGTACATCTTCCCCCTACTTCTTCTCTGTCAAACAGCTTTGGCCTGTACAGCGTTCTCCTTCCCCTGCAACCCTGCAATTAAGGCTCAAGTAGTCCATTGATGAGGTTGTCTTCTACTTGCTAATTTCGCAACACTTCCCTGAGCCTCAGCCCAGCAGGATAGGAGTCAGAAGCCCTGTTACCAAGCTTTTGAAATGTAGAAGGCAATCAATCTTGTGTTGCTTTTTATTTTCGTTTATGGCAGTCCCCATGCAAATACATGCACAATACCCAGAGGGACACAATTAAACTCCTACTTTTGTGTTTCAAAGAGTACGGGGTCAATCTTCCCCTCTCGCCCCATGTGGATATGAGTTATTATGCTCACAGGAGATAGACAGGGGCTTATTCTGCAAGGTGGTTGGCCAGTGAAACACCCAGGAATAGGGATGAACCTGATACAAGGAAGAGAGAGACTGATTAACACTGTTTTCGAAGTGTGATCCTGAAAAACCTACATAACTCCAAACTGAATTAAGGGGGATCTCCAGCAGATTTCTGGACAGACTGAAGATATTTTTCACCCAACATTCAAGCATAATCGAACCAAGCGACACTGTGTAAGAGGCAGTGGCAAACGCATTTGTAATGTGATTGCACCAGATCCTGCAATCCTCTACAACTGTTACAAATGATTTCTTGGTGTCAAATGAAGTCTTGATTTGAACTGTGTACTGTCGCCAATGATTGGCTTGTGTGCCAAAAACAGAAGAAAGAAAGAAAACACTGAGGACAAGCAAGGCCTCCGAGCAGATGTGCCAAGTGGGGTGAGACGATCTTACGGAGCAGTGGAGGGGTAAATGAAGAGGCTGAAGTGCAGAAGAGCATCCAGAATCGCAGGAGTGGGGGAAGAACTATGGAAGAAGTCCTGTTTTTTTTTTTTCTTTCATTTTATACTCGCCGTCCCCGGCCATGTGTTGCTGTGGCTCTGTCTGGTTAAATGGAAAAGAAAGAAAAGAGAAAGCGCACATTTCTAATATGTTTAATTTCACAATTCTTGTGGGTAGATTTTAATGGCTCTGATGGTTCTCCAAGTTGAGGCAGTTTAATTTTCCTGGCGGCGCAACACATTCCTTTAGTTTCTCCATTAAATTTCAGAGCCTTGCAATAAGGACACACTTCAGTCATGGTGCCGATGAGAATATTCCGGTTCAAACTATAATCATCAGCTGGGTTGTACCGGAATGCCAGGCGATAGTAATTGCGTCATTGCTGAGCACTGAGTCGTGTTTGATGCTGATCTGCTGTTTCTCATTGACGTCTTTCCGCTAATCTCAGCCCGTTGTGTTCATTCTGTTGAGAAAGAAGCAGATCTGAAGCTGCAGAACGCGATCACTGTGCTTGCAACCGCGCCTCCTGAAGTCTGGCTGAACGTCACTCTGCTGCTTCCTCGGCACGTATTTGAGCGATTCTAAATCGAAAACATTGAAATGGAATCGTAAAATATTTAGTATAGCGTGTGTTGCTTTTACATCCAACAAATGGCAGTGTTTTTCAGAAAAAGCATGTTTTACCTGTCACAGGTGTGGCATCAATGTTTAATAGGTATATAAATACACGCGCCTATTCGAATGTAACGTTATGTCAAAATTTCAAATCAATCGGTGAAGAACTTTCAAACATTTAAGATTTTGAACAAACAAACATTTACATTTTTATTTATATAGAAGATGTGGGAAATTGGGTCCTTCCACTGTGTGAAAAAGAAGGTAGCAAGACCTAACTAGCCATCTTCGTGGGCTTCCATGCCCCACTCTGACGATGCCACTAGTTTAGAGGAGTTGCCGCTGGTTGATTTGTGAAGTACAGCGGTGTAAATATGTTCCCTGAATGGAATACAGTGATTACACTTTAATCCCCTAGGGTTTTGCCTGGTGCTTCCCATTAGAAATGTTTCAAATAGGATGAAATCATGCATTTCATAGGAACCATTTAAAACAAATGGATAACAATGTATAATGTAAATTCTGTTCTGCTGGGCCACACAAGAAGCATTTCAATAGATGTCACGTCACCATCAGTACACATTGGCATTTTGAAACGGGTGTTGATGCTGGCTGCCAACAAAGAAAAAAAAAAAAGCAGAGGAGACCTCTCGCAACAATGTATGTCGGTATTGTCCTACTTTCATGTATGTTCTGCCAAACCCAGATCATGAGGTCTACCCCCCTTTCATGCGGTGTGTCCAAAGAAAAGAATTAGGTTAATCAATACATGTCAGCATTTCCTCTGTAAAAGCACATTTCCACCCTACAAGTGCCCAAAAAAAGTCCTGTCTCAGAAACATATGCTTACACTTCCTCCCTTTTTGCTGCCAGTGCCCAAATCAAATGATACAGTATGTCTCACTAAATGATCCAACTGCCCCTAGTTCTGCATATTGTCTCTCTCAGTTCCCACCAACTGTGCCTTTCACCCAAGTGTGCGCGCATGCGTGCACTCTCTCTCTCTCACACACACACACACGTAGAAACACAGAGATAAGCAACACACATACAAACAAACATTGTTTAAACATACTTTGTTTTTTTTTATTCAGCCCGAGAGTCAGGAATAGTTAATTATTTCACAAATGACACTGGAAAACGTGAGATCTCCTTAAACCAGGGGTCTGCAATCTTTGGCTCTCTTGATGTTCTGGACTACAACTCCCATGATTCGTCACCATTGTGCTGTCTAGGAATGATGGGAGCTCCAATCCAAAACATCTGGAGAGCCAGATGTTGCAGACCCCTGCCTTAAACGATCCAATGCAACAAAACGTAGACCCCGGCAGGAGAGCCTTAGTGAGAAACCCTACTGCTTGTTGTAATGGTTTGAAAAAGGTATGCATTATGCACACAGCATTTGGTCATCAATCATCTGTAAAACGTAAGGAGAGATGACGCTTTTGGAGGGAAAGGGCTACCCCTGTGTTGTTTGTCATGTTTACTGCCAGGGACGCATCTAAACGAAAACGTCCAAGGGTGGAGGGCAAGACTAAGGCCCTCATTAGGACTCCGGCGCTAAACCATGGTGCTATTAGCACCATGGTCCATGCCGGAGTCCGCCATGGAGAAAGGGGGAATTACCACCCCATTCCAAGGTTGGCGGGGCGGTAATTCCCCCTTTCTCCATGGCCCTTCCCCATTCCCATTTTTGCCCCATAGGGCTCAATGGGAATGGGGAAGGCGGCAATTATGGTACCGCAAATTGCGGTACCGTAATTGCCATCAAGGTCCAGACCAGCCGTTAAGGTCGGGAGCCGCAAAGGGACCTCGTAGTAAGGCGTTAAGGGGTTAATGGTGCCACAGCCTTTTACGGCGCCGTTAACCCCTTAATGCCGGGGTCGTAATGACCCACTAAGGCTTTAAATGTTAGGGGTTTTGGGCAACCTTCAAAGACTGTATGAAGAGATACACCTTACTTGCAAGGGTCCCCCTTCTCGATCGCATCAAGGTAGGTTTCATCCTTATCTGCAAATGGTGCAGTTTAAAACACATTGGGCCACAGGCATCGCCCTAAAACATGATAGGATTTAAAGACAATTTAGGATTTAATTGGGCCTGCCAGCATGGTATTATTGGGGCTGTGATCTTGTGTATGGTGTATCTCGTCAATTGGTAATTCATGGTCCATGTCCATCTTCATTGTACCATAATCCAAACTAGAATATTGCGCGCTACAGTTGCATTGTTTTGAGTGTCAGTGCACAGTTGGAAGGGATGTCCCAGGCAACCGAATACAAACTGTGGGCCCTGATGTTTGTTGCCATGGCATAGGGTCACGTAGCATCACTTAGTCTAACATTGCATAATATGGCAAATTAAGGCAGAAAAGCTCGAGCACGTGCCTGCTGGGCCTAGTGACCCCAGCTACACCTCACTGATGATGCCCAACAAGGCTGAAACATGTCTGGGGATGCTTGTGGTCTCGTGCAGAAGGGATGTGACCTAGCAGTTCGGGCTGGACTACGCCTTTGGGGAGGCCAAGCCTGATTTGCATATGGTCTTTCCCCTTCTTTAATGGCTTGGCAGGCGAAGAACGATGGTCTGGAGGGTTGCCCAGAGCAATGCCAGAGGTTAAGATTCATGCTAAACCTTCCAGCTATCACCTCTTTTATTTTGCTATTGTCACCCTGAGTGGGACGGGTATGCCCAGACGTGGGTCCCGTGCTTGCTAGGTCTAGTGACCCAAGCTACACCTCACTGATGACGCCCAACAAGGCTGAAACATGTCTGGGGATGCTTGTGGTCTCATGCAGAAGGGATGTGACCTAGCATTTCGGGCTGGACTACCCCTTTGGGGTGGGGCCAAGCCTGATTTGCACATGGTCTTTCCCCTTCTTGCCCAGAGCAATGCCAGAGGTTAAGATTCATTCTAAACCTTCCAGCCATCACCACTTTTATTTTGCTATTGTCACCCCGAGTGGGACGGGTATGACTAGACGTGGGTCCCGTGCCAGCTGGGCCAAGTGACCCAAGCTACACCTCACTGATGACGCCCAACAAGGCTGAAACATGTCTGGGGATGCTTGTGGTCTCATGCAGAAGGGATGTGACCTAGCAGTTCGGGCTGGACTATGCCTTTAGGGGGGTTCAAGCCTGATTTGCATATGGTCTTTCCCCTTCTTAAATGGCTTGGCAGGCGAAGAACGATGGTCTGGAGGGTTGCCCAGAGCAATGCCAGAGGTTACGATTCATTCTAAACCTTCAAGCTATCACCTCTTTTATTTTGCTATTGGCACCCCGAGTGGGACGGGTATGCCCAGACGTGGGTCCCGTGCCTGCTAGGCCTAGTGACCTAAGCTACACCTCACTGATGACGCCCAACAAGGCTGAAACATGTCTGGGGATGCTTGTGGTCTCGTGCAGAAGGGATGTGACCTAGCAGTTCGGGCTAGACTACACCTTTGGGGGTGGGGCCAAGCCTGATTTGCATATGGTCTTTCCCCTTCTTTAATGGCTTGGCAGGCGAAGAACGATGGTCTGGAGGGTTGCCCAGAGCAATGCCAGAGGTTAAGATTCATTCTAAACCTTCCAGCCATCACCTCTTTTATTTTGCTATTGTCACCCCGAGTGGGACGGGTATGCCCAGACGTGGGTCCCGTGCCTGCTAGGCCTAGTGACCTAAGCTACACCTCACTGATGACGCCCAACAAGGCTGAAACATGTCTGGGGATGCTTGTGGTCTCGTGCAGAAGGGATGTGACCTAGCAGTTCGGGCTAGACTACACCTTTGGGGGTGGGGCCAAGCCTGATTTTCATATGGTCTTTCCCCTTCTTTAATGGCTTGGCAGGCGAAGAACGATGGTCTGGAGGGCTGCCCAGAGCAATGCCAGAGGTTAAGATTCATTCTAAACCTTCAAGCTATCACCTCTTTTATTTTGCTATTGTCACCCTGAGTGGGACGGGTATGCCCAGACGTGGGTCCCGTGCCTGCTGGGCCTAGAGACCCAAGCTACTCCTCACTGATGACGCCCAACAAGGCTACAAAATGTCTGGGGATGCTTGTGGTCTCGTGCAGAAGGGATGTGACCTAGCAGTTCGGGCTGGACTACCCCTTTCGGGGTGGGGCCAAGCCTGATTTGCACATGGTCTTTCCCCTTCTGTAACGGCTTGGCAGGCAAAACACGATGGTCGGGAGTGTTTCCCAGAGCAATGCCAGAGGTTAAGATTCATTCTAAATCTTCCAGCCATCACCTCTTTTACTTTGCTGTTGTCACCCCGAGTGGGACAGGTATGTCCAGACGTGGGTCCCATGCCTGCTGGGCCTAGAGACCCAAGCTACTCTTCACTGATGACGACCAACAAGGCTGAAACCTGTCTCGGGATGCTTGTGGTCTTGTGCAGAAGGGATGTGACCTAGCAGTTCGGGCTGGACTACCCCTTTCGGGGTGGGGCCAAGCATGAATTGCATATGGTCTTTCCCCTTCTGTAACGGCTTGGCAGGAAAAAAAACGATGGTCTGGAGGGTTTCCCAGAGCAATGCCAGAGGTTAAGATTCATTCTAAACCTTCCAGCCATCACCTCTTTTATTTTGCTATTGTCACCCCGAGTGGGACGGGTATGTCCAGACGTGGGGCCCGTGCCTGCTGGGCCTAGAGACCCAAGTTACTCCTCACTGATGACGCCCAATATGGCTGAAACATGTCTGGGGATGCTTGTGGTCTCTTGCAGAAGGGATGTGACCTAGCAGTTCGGGCTGGACTACGCCTTTCGGGGGGGGGGGAGCCTGATTTGCATATGGTCTTTGCCCTTCTGTAATGGCTTTTCAGGTGAAGAACGATGGTCTGGAGGGTTGCCCAGAGCAATGCCAGAGGTTAAGATTCATTCTAAACCTTCCAGCTATCACCTCTTTTATTTTGCTATTGTCACCCCGAGTGGGACGGGTATGTCCAGATGTGGGTCCCGTGCCTGCTAGGCCTAGTGACCCAAGCTACACCTCACTGATGACGCCCAACAAGGCTGAAACATGTCTGGGGATGCTTGTGGTCGCGTGCAGAAGGGATGTGACCCAGCAGTTCGGGCTGGACTGCCCCTTTCGGGGTGGGGCCAAGCCTGATTTGCATATGGTCTTTCCTCTGCTGTAACGGCTTGGCAGGCAAAAACGATGGTCTGGAGGGTTTCCCAGAGCAATGCCAGAGGTTAAGATTCATTCTAAACCTTCCAGACATCACCTCTTTTATTTTGCTATTGCCATCCCGAGTGCGACGGGTATGTCCAGACGTGGGTCCCGTGCCTGCTGGGCCTAGAGACCCAAGCTACTCTTCACTGATGACGACCAACAAGGCTGAAACATGTCTGGGGATGCTTGTGGTCTCGTGCAGAAGGTATGTAACCTAGCAGTTCGGGCTGGACTACCCCTTTCGGGGTAGGGCCAAGCCTGAATTGCATATGGTCTTTCCCCTTCTGTAACGGCTTGGCAGGAAAAAAACGATGGTCTGGAGGGTTTCCCAGAGCAATGCCAGAGGTTAAGATTCATACTAAACTTTCCAGCCATCACCTCTTTTATTTTGCTATTGTCACCCCGAGTGGGACGGGTATGTCCAGACGTGGGTCCCGTGCCTGCTGGACCTAGAGACCCAAGTTACTCCTCACTGATGATGCCCAACATGGCTGAAACATGTCTTGGGATGCTTGTGGTCTCGTGCACAAGGGATGTGACCTAGCAGTTCGGGCTGGACTATGCCTTTGGGGGGGCAAGCCTGATTTGCATATGGTCTTTGCCCTTCTGTAATGGCTTGGCAGGCGAAGAACGATGGTCCGGAGGGTTGCCCAGAGCAATGCCAGAGGTTATGATTCATTCTAAACCTTCCAGCTATCACCTCTTTTATTTTTCTATTGTCACCCCGAGTGGGGCGGGTATGCCCAGACGTGGGTCCCGTGCCAGCTAGGCCTAGTGCCCCAAGCTACACCTCACTGATGACGCCCAACAAGGCTGAAACATGTCTGGGGATGCTTGTGGTCACGTGCAGAAGGGATGTGACCTAGCAGTTCGGGCTGGACTACCCCTTTGGGGGTGGGGCCAAGCCTGATTTGCATATGGTCTTTCCCCTTCTTTAATGGCTTGGCAGGCGAAGAACGATGGTCTGGAGGGTTGCCCAGAGCAATGGCAGAGGTTAAGATTCATTCTAAACCTTCCAGCCATCACCTCTTTTATTTTGCTATTGTCACCCCGAGTGGGATGGGTATGTCCAGACGTGGGTCCCGTGCCTGCTGGGGCTAGAGACCCAAGCTACTCTTCACTGATGACGACCAACAAGGCTGAAACATGTCTGGGGATGCTTGTGGTCTCGTGCAGAAGGTATGTGACCTAGCAGTTCGGGCTGGACTACCCCTTTCGGGGTAGGGCCAAGCCTGAATTGCATATGGTCTTTCCCCTTCTGTAACGGCTTGGCAGGAAAAAAACGATGGTCTGGAGGGTTTCCCGGAGCAATGCCAGAGGTTAAGATTCATACTAAACCTTCCAGCCATCACCTCTTTTATTTTGCTATTGTCACCCCGAGTGGGACGGGTATGTCCAGACGTGGGTCCCGTGCCTGCTGGACCTAGAGACCCAAGTTACTCCTCACTGATGACGCCCAACAAGGCTGAAACATGTCTGGGGATGCTTGTGGTCACATGCAGAAGGGATGTGACCTAGCAGTTCGGGCTGGACTACCCCTTTGGGGGTGGGGCCAAGCCTGATTTGCATATGGTCTTTCCCCTTCTTTAATGGCTTGGCAGGCGAAGAACGATGGTCTGGAGGGTTGCCCAGAGCAATGCTAGAGGTTAAGATTCATTCTAAACCTTCCAGCCATCACCTCTTTTATTTTGCTATTGTCACCCCGAGTGGGACGGGTATGCCCAGACGTTGGTCCCGTGCCTGCTATGCCTATTGACCCAAGCTACACCTCACTGATGACGCCCAACAAGGCTGAAACATGTCTGGGGATGCTTGTGGTCACGTGCAGAAGGGATGTGACCTAGCAGTTCGGGCTGGACTACCCCTTTGGGGGTGGGGCCAAGTCTGATTTGCATATGGTCTTCCCCTTCTTTAATGGCTTGGCAGGCGAAGAATGATGGTCTGGAGGGTTGCCCAGAGCAAAGCCAGAGGTTAAGATTCATTCTAAACCTTCCAGCCATCACCTATTTTATCTTGCTATTGTCACCCCGAGTGGGACGGGTATGCCCAGACGTGGGTCTCGTGCCAGCTAGGCCTAGTGACCCAAGCTACACCTCACTGATGACGCCCAACAAGGCTGAAACATGTCTGGGGATGCTTGTGGTCTCGTGCAGAAGGGATGTAACCTAGTAGTTTGGGCTGGACTACACTTTGGGGGTGGGGCCAAGCCTGATTTGCATATGGTCTTTCCTCTTCTTTAATGGCTTGGCAGGCGAAGAACGATGGTCTGGAGGGTTGCCCAGAGCAATGCCAGAGGTTAAGATTCATTCTAAACCTTCCAGCCATCACCTCTTTTATTTTGCTATTGTCACCCCGAGTGGGACGGGTATGCCCAGACATGGGTCCCGTGCCTGCTGGGCCTAGAGACCGAAGCTACTCCTCACTGATAATGCCCAACAAGGCTGAAACATGTCTGGGGATGCTTGTGGTCTTGTACAGAAGGGATGTGACCTAGAAGGTAGTGCTGGACTACCCCTATGGGGGTGGGGCCAAGCCCGATTTGCATATGGTCTTTCCCCTTCTGTAATGGCTTGGCAGGTGAAGAACGATGGTCTGGAGGCTTGCCCAGAGCAATGCCAGAGGTAAAGATTCATTCTAAACCTTCCAGCCATCACCTCCTTTATTTTGCGAGAAGGAATATGTTTCATGGGTATCAACAATGAAATATGACCAACTGTGCTTTTCCACACTTTTACCCAATTATTGGGTGGTACATTGGGTAAGACAGTGTTACAATAAACATCTAAAAATCAATTTACATCACACCCTAACCTACAAAACACCTTGATACAAAACTCCAGCACTGAAATAGCACAGATTACACAACAGAACATACCTCACCTAAGACACACATCTACACTAATTTTCCCTATACACCACACCAACTTAATACAGGTAAACCAACACACCACTCATTGCACACACCTTAAACACCACCTTATCAGACACCAAATGCAACCACAAAAACAATGTACATTAGCAACCTAAAGCGGACCTGTAGCATACCTTAACCACTGCTCCCGGCAACTCCTGAAATATCTAAAGCATATGTTATGCACATAGCAATGTTGCATCATAGCACCTTACCCTGATCCCTGGGCCTAGAGGATAGCTCAGAGGCAACACATTTGCCTTTGAAGCAAGACAACACAGAGCAACACCGGTTTGAATCCCAGTGCGCTTAGAGACTGGTCTCTGGTAATAAGTGTTTTAAAAATACAAAATAATCAATGAATCCCCATGCTGCTACATTAGTTACCTACCATTACTATTGCAGATCATGAAGCTCCTAGAAACTGTGAAAATGGCAGATATTTTGCTAGGCAAGATCCAATATCATAGCATAAAGGGACATAGAGTTTCACTCGTTCACTTGTGGGGCATTACTCTGGATGTCATAAGACACTTTTTCTGCATGTCACAAAAAAGGAAGTTGCTGATCTCCTAAATCACATCAAACCATCCACCTGTAAAAGGGACATCTGCCCACCTACTATCATCAAAAAATGTGCTGATGCACTAACCTCCATTATCACTGCATTTATTAATTAGTCATTCTCCTCAGGAACTGTACCATTAAGCCTAAAAGACGCATGGGTCCAACCTCTCATCAAGAAATCCTCTCCAGACCCCTCATGCCCTAACAACTACCACCCCATCACCAACGTCCCCTTCCTCCTCAAAATCCTAGACAAAGCCGCCAACAACCAAATCCAATAATACATCGAAGCCAATGCCATCCTATGCAAGAGCCAATCAGGCTTCCGCAAAGGACATAGCACTGAAACTGCCCTGCTAGACCTCAAGAACCAAATCACCAAAATAATGGACAATGGAAAACCTGCCCTCTTGCTGCTCTTAGATCTCTCTGCCGCGTTTGATTTTGTTGACCATGACATCCTCACCTCCCATCTCACCAACGCAGCCCACTTCTCCAGTAAAGCCACATCCTGGATTACCTTCTTCTTAGAAGGAAGGGTTATGAAAGTCTACTCCGATCAGGCCAATGCATCTCCCTCCACCATCCACTGTGGTGTGCCACAAGGCTCTTGCACTGCGCCTACCCTCTACAATGTATTCACAAAACCACTCTTTGACATGCTAAACTCGCTCGGCATAGCCTACACGAACTATGCCGACGACACGCAACTCCTCCGCCCTCTCACTAGCTCTTAGGACCAAGACGCAGCTGCCCTCCTTCAAATCTATACCACAATTCAAATGTGGATGGCTGTCAATGGCCTTTGCTTAAACAGGGACAAAACTGAGATCATCCTTCTTGGTCCCAAGGAAATACTGCCCAAACTCATTTTGAAATATGACCATTTCACTATTGATAACACAAACATACCCGTATCCACCTCAGTTAAGACTCTTGGAGTCTACATTGACTCAACACTTTCAGTGACACGCCAGGTCAGCGCCATTACTTCGGCTTCTACACATACCACAAAACTAATAGATGCAATAAAACCCTTTCTCACCACCAAAAACATACTCTCCATCACCTGCACCACAATAGGAACTAAACTTGACTATTTCAATACCCTTCTGGCAGGTACCTTTCCAAAAAACCTCAAGAAACTCCAAACCGTTCAAAACGATGCTCTCCGCGCAGCTCTCTCCATCCCCAAAAGAGACCACATCTCCCAGATCAGGCGAGACGCCCACTGGCTCCCAGTAAAGGAAAGGATCAACTCCAAGATCCTCACCCCAACACACAAATGTATCAACCTCTCTGCCCCCTTCTACCTATCGGAAACCATACTTAGGATCACCTCTTCATGCCCCAAAAGAAGTCACCATGCCAACCAACTCCAAGTTCCCTCTCTCAAAAGAGCAAATGCCGGAGGCATTGGATTTCCACACATTGCACCCAAACTATGGAACACCCTTCCCAATGCTCTCAGAGCTGAACCCTCCCTATCCATCTTTTTGCAAATCCTTCAAAACCACTCTGTTTCACTAGCCCTTAGACCCCTCTGTGGCATATAGAGTATGCTTTCCCTGCATTCACGAACCCGTAAGGATGATCATGTTACCACCTTCCCATGTAAACTTTACTGTGTAACCGTTGCTTGTGATGAAACTCTGAAGCTCTACTTTGTCTGCAAAAGCAATGCCTGCATGTAGTAACTGTGAAGATACTTTTCCTATGTACCCAGCATGACCTACTGAAACAGTGCCAAGATGCCAAAGGGCTACTGTGCGCTTTAAAAATGTGTATAAATAAAATAAAATAAATCTAGTAGAGGTCATGGATTTTATTTTTTATTTATTGTATTGGGCATTTGTAAGGCTTATACATCAAGGAATTGGCAACGGAAAGGGAACAAGGGAAAGCAAGACAATGGAATATGTTAACAGTGATGAGCAAAATACAATAGTGGGCCTACTAGACCTTGTGAGTATTAGGATTGTGCAAGTACAGAGAGAAAGAAGGAACATGGTAGAGAGTAAGTGCCAGAGGTTCCACAGAGGGAGGGAGTGCAAGAGAGCCAGTTGCAAAGGCAAAAGGTAAGTGCTAGGTAGTGGCCACTTGGTTAAAGAGTGGTCACCAGCAAAAACAATAAGTGCAGGCCTGTAAGACATCACAGGCAAGTTGGTGCTCGAAGGTAAGTGCAGGGGAGGACAGATGCTGCGGGTGATTGGGCAGAAATGACACATTGTGTCCCAGGTTGCCAATCACAGCGACTGTGGGGCTTTGGCATGGGAGGGAGAGAAGGAAGAAGTAGGAAAAGAGGAAGGTCTTGAGGTGCTTGCGGAACCTGAGGAGATCCGGCTCAGGATGGAGAGAAATGGGGAAACTATTCCAGAGGAGTGAGCCAGCCGAGGAAAGAGAATGGTCACCCACTCTCTGCTTAGAGAAGCACTTGACAAGCAGAGAGTTGGAGCCAGAGGATTGGAGGGATCTGAAGAAGAACATTTGGTGAGAGCAAGTTGCTGATAGCTTGGTCCCCAGCCCCAGACAGCCTTGAATGATGCAGAGGGATTTAAATGTGATCCTTGCAGAAACCAAGAGCCAGTGGAGAGATTTTAAGGCTGGAGAGATATGGTCCCTGGGCTTGAGGATAAGTCTCACAGTTCTATTCTGGATTAGCAGTAGGGGGCAGAGAGAAGAAGAAGGTAGATTGAGGGAGAGGTTGTTACAAAAGTCCAGCTTGGAGAGTGCCAGAGCTCTGGAGACATTAACTTCTGGTGAAAAGTGAGGAAAGGGAGGATGCCTCTGAGGAGGAAGAGTTGGAAATGGGCGTTCTTGATTTTAAAGAGGTCATTCATTTGTTAGAAGCCCCAGAGATGCAGGAGGTCCGGATGTGAACCCTCTTCTTGGAGTGAATGGAAAGATGATATTGCCTTTGACAGGCCATTTTATCCGAGGATGAGCTCCAGGTCTGCCACTTCCATTCATCAGCTCTGCACTTGCATTTCAGGGCTGCTATTCAGAATCATACCAAAAGTTATGCTTGGTGATTGGTTTCAGACAGATCCGCATTATAGGGGCAATAGTACCGAGAGTGTTAGTGATAGCGAGGTGGCGATTTTTGAGAGCAGAGTCAATAGTTGAGTCGTTATTGGGAGGAGGGGGAGATGAAGGTGTAAGCGAATGCAGCAACTGACACTCGTTTCATTGGACAGATGTCCGCAAATGAGGCTGGCAGAGCTGGGGAAGTTTTAGACAGATGGCGCAAGAGGTCCCAGGTGGGAGGAAAGAAGGGAGTGGTCAGACCAGGAGAGAGGGGTAGAGAGCAAAAGTTCAGTATGGATGAAGGCATCAAGAGTTTGTCTAGCCGAGTGGGTATGATATGATATGATCTGGTATTTATAACATGCCTGTACACACTTTTTTCTAGGCACAACAAGACAAGGAGGGGGAAACCAGGGAGGACAAAATAACAATCGTACTAGGCCATGTGTGATTCAGATCTCACAAGTGCAGGGAAGAGGGAATGGGAGAAGTGCCAGGGGGAAGGGGGAGGGGAAAGTGCATCCAGCGGGTAGCTCATAAGTGCAGAGGGAACGGACTGTAGGGTTACGGATACAGACCCTTAAGTGTTGGGGAGCCCAGAGGCTGTGTGAGTGCAACTGGAAATGCAGGAATCTGGGCCTGATTTCAGAGGGTGACCAGGTGACCAGGGTGCGGAGCACCCAGGTGCATCAGCAAGGGAAAGGGAGAGAGAAAGGGGAAGCGAAAAGGAAGGTATTGAGTTGCTTCCGGAACTGGATGTGGTTCTGCTCAAGTTTGAGAGAGGTAGAGAGGCTGTTCCAGAGGGAGGCCCTATCTGAGGAGAAAGATCTGCCCCGAACTCTCTGTCTGGAGAAATGTCTTACCCTCAGACAGTTGGAGGTGGATGAGAGGAGAGCTTGGGAAGGAAGCTGTTTTGGAAGAGAAAGTTGGAGGTAGAAAGGTCCCAAGCTCTAGAAAGCCTTGTGGACAATGCAGAGGGTCTTGAAGTTGATCCTTGCAGCTACTGGGAGCCAGTGAAGAGGTTTCAGAGCTGGAGGGGTACACTCCCTGGGCTTTAGGCCCAGGGTAAGTCTCTGAGTCCTGTTGTGGATAAGTTGTAAAGCTTGAATGGTAGAGGTAGGAAGATTGAGAAAGAGGCTGTTGCAATAGTCCAGCCTATAGAGGACCAAAGTTCTGGAGACAGTGATTTTCTGGGGAAAGTGAGAAAAGGAAGAATACCTCTGAGGAGGTGCAACTGACAGACTTCTTAGAGACATCAGAGAAATGAGGAGAGAAGGAGAGCCTAGAGTCGAAGATGACAGCAAGGTTCTTAGCCTCACAGGAAGGAGCCGGAAGAGCGCCCAGAGTGGGCAGCCAGAGAGAGAGAGGAATGGAGGGAGTGGGTGCCTCAGTGAGGAGGATCTTAGTCTTATTGGCATTAAGGCAGAGATCATTGGCAGCACACCATTCCGCAATTACGGCCAGACAGTCTGGTATGAGAGATGAATCAGAGGGGGCTGAGGGGAGACTGAAAGTGAGCTGACTGTCATCCACATAACATTGAAAATTGGAGCAGAAAGTAGCGGTGCGCTGGGCAAGAAGTGCAAGGTAGTGGTTGAAAAGCCAGGATAGAGGTTAGCCCCCTGGTGAACACCACAAGTAGAGAGAGAGATAGAAGAGAGGAAAGTCCCCGGTTGGACCGGAGAGGGTCAGTCGCTGAGAAAGGAGGTCAACCAGGCCAGGACCTGATCAGTAATACCAAGATTGTCCCGGATTCAATTGACATGGTTGACTGTGTTAAAAACAGAGGATAGATCAAGGAGAATGAGGATAGAAGGGAGATTAGAGTCAAGATTGTAGAGAAAGTCTTCACGGTTATTGAGGAGAGTAGTTTCTGTGCTTCTGGTAGCTCAGAAGCCATACTGGTGGTCATGGAGGCAAACAAGAGATTTAGTATGTAGATTAAGCTGGGAGATAGCAAGCTTTTCCAAGAGTTTTCTCAGGGAAGGAGTGATGGAGATCAGACGATAGCTAGCCGGAGAAGAAGGATCACCGAGGGGGCAGGGACTAGAGGGGAGAATAGAGAGGGAGAGAGAGAGGTGCTGAGGTCCTTGAAAAGAGTGAAGAATTAAGGTGGATGTTAAAGTCACCCAAAAGGAGGAGTTTAGAGTTGGAAGATAGGAGAGAGAAGGAGAAATCATCCCATTCTGAAAGGAAAGACGAGATAAGGGCCCAGGGGCCTATAGATAGTAGCAATGGTCAGAGTAGAAGTAGGAGAGATGCCAAGCTTGCAGAACAGGCTTTCAAAGCAAGAGTAGGGCTTGGTAGGGTAGGAGGAAAGAAGGCACCCACTCAGGAAAGGTCAAGGCCACTCCACCGCCAGAAAGGTTGAGATGAGACTTTGAGATGATCTTGTAGCCATCAGGGAGTCGGGAGTCAAAATCAGTGACTGGGCTGGCATTGAACCGCATCTCATTGAGAGGGAGAACTTTGAGATCAAAGTCTTCAAGGATGAGGCAGATGTCAGAAGAATGGTTGATAGTGGACCAAGCATTAAGTGTGGCTTAGTAAAGCCGGTCACCAAACTTGAGGGTTTTTCAAGGTGGTGTACACGGGGGTATAGAAGATTGTTTGAAAGGAGCTTTATGAGTCACACACTTTAATTGTCTTGTTAACAGCCAGAACGATTTGGGAGGTGACTGGAGGTGGTCTTTAATCTAGAAATGTCACATCACTGTGCCAATTGACTAAACACTCAGGGGTAAGAAAGTATCTGTTAACAAAAACATGTTTTACAAAAGGAATTGAGAGGCCATTGCTAAGTTGCATTTTGACTTCTGCATTTTGCCCTGCTAATGACTGCTCTGAAGGGGAGAAGGTCCCTTCAACAAGTGCCCAACATGAGAAGTGGGTGGCTTTAGTCATTAAATTAAACTGCTGCCCATTAGAAGGGCACTGCTAGAAAGACATACATGAGTTTTACTTTACTTTAGTTTATTTGTAGTGTGCATCCATGAACCCTTAGGCGTGAGGGCACAGACAGAGACTAACAGAAACAAGTAACACAAAATACAGGACAGGACCGCCAAGAAATAACCCTAAGTCTAGGGAGGACAGGTTTAGGTCCCATGACCTAATCAGTGGAACAGCAAGGTCTTAAGCTCTTTCTTGAAGGGATGGAGGAATGGCCTCGCAATGCCAGTTGCAGCCAGTTCTATATCAAGGGAGCAGCACTAAAGAAGGATCCCATCTGTACTTTCCTAGTTTTGCACCTCAGCAAGTAAGCTAGTTCTGATTACTCAACCTCAAATTTCTACAATTAGGTTTCTCCTTGATATGATCTTGTAGGTAGGTGGGCATGATCCCCAGTCTAGATTTGAAGGTGATGACTAAAAGTCTAAATGTAATACATGCTTCCACTGGAAGCCAATGTAAAGAATGTCTAGCCTCAGAGACGTGGGCATGGTGGGTAAACCCAGTAACAACTCTGACTCCACCATTTTGTGCCACTTGGAGTCTATTAATAACTGCTTTGCTGGCTCCCAAAAGAAGGCTACTGCAGTAATCAATGTTCACTCCTATTGCTCATTCAAAAGATTATATGTTGGCTTGTGAGATGTACGGTCTGAGGTGAGACGGTAATTTGACATAATAGATAGCTGCTGATACCGTACTTCCCACATGGGATTTCATGTTTAGCAGCTGGTCAAGGGTTACGCCGAGGATTTGTACTTTAGGTTGAGGCAAAATAATCACCTCCCCCAGTTGAAAGTGCTTGTAGGTAGGGTCCAATTTAGCCAGCGTCACTGGTGAGCCCACGATCATGAGCTCAGTTTTCCCTCTATTTAATGCTAGGTTCTTACGCATCATCCAATTCTCTATGATGGTAAATATTCTGTTAAATTCAAGTTCGTCTTGAGAATAAGAACCTGTAAGAGGGATAACACACTGAGTGTTGTCAGCATAATTTGAAAATTTGACCCCCTTCCTGTTCCAAATGTGCAAAGAAATGGGCCATAAAAATATTGTAAATGCATGGGGAAATGCTGGCTCCCTCCGGAAGCCCATACTTCACTGGAATGGGAGGGGCCATTGCTTTATCAACACAGACCCTGCTTACCCTATTTGCCAGAAAGGATCTGATCCAACGCACTGCGGATGGAGAGAAGTTAGCCACTTCCTCCAGTCTGTCTATAAGTATGGCGTGATCCACCAGATCAAATGCTGCAGATTGGTCCAGAGAGATAACAAGGGATGTGAAGCCAACAGCCTGGACTTCAACTTCAATAAGGGGGTTTCCGTGCCGAAATCCTGTCTGAATACAGATTGAAGAGGGTTCAGGATGGTTGATTGGTTTAGATGCTGTTCTAGCTGAATATAGGCAAAACAATCTAACATTTTAAGGAGAAAGGGAGTATTCATTATGGGCCTGTTATTTAGTGGATTATCTTGTGCCTGTCCTGTTTGTTTTCAAAATAGGGGTAACCCATGCCTGCTTCAGGTCATCTGGTACGATGCGCAATATAATGGAGGAGTTTATGAATTTGCATATTGCCTCCAACATGATGAGGGAAGAGCATGGGTCACTCTTGCATATGGTAGCGTTAAGTTGTGTATTCACCTTCTTAAGTTCCTCACTGAGATAGGACTAAAACTGAAGAGAGGGATAGAATGGTTTCTGGCAAAGGCTTTAGGCTCACTAATGCAGAGGTTTTTGGCAAGGAGGGTTTTTTAAGTGTAATGTCGTCTCGAATATCCATACGTTTTTGGAGCATGGCATTTTGGATTTGCTGACACCAATTAGAGTCTTTTGTTAGTGTAGAGGCCAGAGGCTGGGGGCGTGATCGCTTGCTCTTTCAGAATTTTAAACAGCTCTTTTGAATCTGAGATTGCGTGAGAGATTCTTAAATTGTGGCAATTCTTTTTTGCTACCACTTTAGCAGATTTATAGATTTTGGAGGCCCTTTTATAGGCCACAAGAGCTATGGGGTTTGGATTTGCTTTCCGGGCATAGAATAACTTAAGCGAGGAAGATTTCATATTTTGAAGTTCGGAAGAGAACCAAGGTTTTAATTTTTTTCCCTCAAATTGTTTTTTTTTTTTTTACTTCAGTGGGGCCAGCGTATTTTCCATGTGATCCAGAGTGGCTGTAAGATTAAAAGACATGGAATCAGGTGAGCCTCTTTCTGCAAGAACAGGCATGTGCTCCAAAAGAGGTTCGATTTTGTCTATGGTCAGCTGTTTCAAGTTCCGTGCCTACCTGGATGTAATGAAACGACACTTTAGTAATTGAGATCCAATCAAATGTGTGGCCCAACATATGGGTTGGAGCGTGGATAATTTGGTCTAGCCCCAGATTTGAAAGCTACTGTTGTAGTTCAGCAACTGAAGTATCATCAGGGTGACCTACCCAATAGATAAAATCCTCAAGCAAAATAAAGTGTGAATTTGGTTTACTGGTCCAAATGTTCTATGTTTTCTGTTTAACTGTGAAGAATAACCCACAATTGAAAGAGAGTGTTCAGATAGTCTTTGTTTATAGTGTATAAACAGGTATGAGCAGAATTATGTTTCTTGCTCCATTGGGTAGGCATTGAATGCTTTTGAACATAGTAGGTGGTTGGCCAGTTGTATATAACTGCAAGTTATTATACAAGTTGGTGGTTCTGGCTTGCATTTTTGCCTTGTGTAATTCTGCAAGCAGTTTGAACACACTAAGTTATGACTAAATGTACAGCTTTAGGGCTGAGGTAGCTGTATTTACGAAACATGTTGACTGTTTACCCAGGCACAACTAAATAGAGGCACGCTAAGCTTTGACTGTGGCACACTAACATTCCTCTTTACCAGCTTGATGTATGTATTTCCTTTCTGAGACCACTTTGGATACAGTTTGGGTAAGTGTACACTCATATTATCGAAAGTACTTAATCACCATTAAGTCTCCCTGTGGTGTTTTGGGATGGATGTAGATAGTATTTCTATTCAGTCCTCCCTAGATTGCCATCTCATAGGGATCAATTGAAAGCAGGATGTTGGTCCTCATTTGCTACTATCACTGTTAAAAGGAGATATCATAGAGCCCGCTTTGGGGCCCGCACCTTGGGTATCGACATCCTCCCAGTACTAAAAATGAGTGCTGAAGGCCAGATTAGACATGAGGGCCCCAAATCAAGCAATCTTACGTCAACACCATCAATCACCTCGCATTACAGACATGATGCATCTGCTCAATGGAGCGACAGTGTTTTCTCGCCTTGATCTGAACAAGGGATACCACCAGATCGAACTAAACGAGGAATCACACTACATAACAAGCTTCACTACGCATCTAGGGTTGTTCAGGTATAAGCGTTTAAGCTTTGGAATCTAGTCAGCAGGGGACATTTTCCAAGAGGAGATAAGGAAAACCATAGGTCATGTACCTCATTGCATCAATTACAGTGACATTCTCATATTTGGAAAATTGCAAGAAACTCACAATGCCACGTCAATGAAAGTATGCGCGGCCCTCAGCGAGGCAAAACTTACCCTGAACAAAGAGAAGTGTCACTTCAACAAAAGCACCCTAAAATTCTTTGGCCATATCGATACTGTGGCCAAAGTAAGATAATTCCTGGAGCTGGCACGTTATTGCACAAGATACCTTTCAGAATTTGATACCACAAGCGCCTCACTACGTGCGCTCACAAAGCAAGACACGAAGTTGGAGTGGGGGCAAATGCAACAAGGGAGCTTTGACACAATCCGGAGAGACATGGCCACATAAGTGTGCATGTCCTACTTTGACCTCAACTTCAAACAGAACTGGCTGTGGACACCAGTCCTGTAGGTCTGGGGGCAGTTCTCGTACAGCATTCTGGAAGCGAACTTGCAAAACGGAAAATAGTCCCATATGCCAGCAGGAGTCTCATAGAAACAGAGAAGAGGTATTCACAGGTCTGAAAGGAGGCGCTGGCAGTAGTCTGGGCAACAGAGCATCTTCATTTATTTTTGTTCGGGAAACTTTTCACAATAATAATGGACCATTAAGCACTTGTAACAATCTATGGCAAACCAACGGCACAAATGCCGCCAAGAATTGCAAGATGGGGGCTATGCCTTCAAGGATAGAAATTCACCATACTGCACAAACCGGGGAAAGACAAACACCCTGCATACTTCTTTTTGAGACATCCACTCACAGGAAGAATAACATCAAAAGACAGAAGACGGTTATATAAGCTATACAATACACCAGGCAATCCCACCAGACATTCCCATGAAGGAAATTGCAAAACATATGGCTGAAGATTACAACCTCACCCTGATAACATCTTGCATCAACAATGGAAGATGGAAATAGGAGGAAGAGGCAATTCAAGGAAACCAAGCATTGGATGAAATGCTATTCAAGATGTTGGAAAGGTCAAGAGATGAGCTTTCCATCTCACTATCACCCCTGCTACTAAAGGGGGACCGAATAATCATGCCACCCACACTCCATCAAAGAATAATAGAAATAGCACATGAAAGCCACCAGGGAATCATGTCCACTAAACGCATGATGAGAAGTAAGATATGATTCCCAGGAATGGACAAGCTAATAGAGGAGACACTGAAATCATGCCATATCTGTCTAAGCTTACAGAGCACAAAGTTCCCGGAACCCCTACAAATGTCTGGCCTCCCGAAAGGAGTCTGGGAGGAAATGGCAATAGACTTTTTTGGGCACCTCCGATCAGGAGAATTTGTACTGGTAGCACTAGATGAACACTCACGCTACCCAGAGCTAGAAATAGTACCCTACACAACAGCCACCACACTTATACAACCATTAGACCTCATATTCTTGGAGTTTGGAGTGCCAAAGGTGGTCAAATCTGACAATGGCCCACCATTCACCAGCATAGACTTTCGCAACTTCTCCGACTACCTTGGTTTCCATCATTGCAAGGTCACACCACTCTGTCCTCAAGCGAAAGGAATAGTAGAATGTTTCATGGCCAATTTCAAGAGGGCCATTTGCATTGCAACCATCATGCACATGGCCAGTGAAGAGGCGCTTTGCCAACTCATAAGGGACTACCACAATACCCTGCATGACTCCACGGGAATATGCCCAGCAGAACTCATGTTCGGACATCTAGTAAGCACAAGAATTCCCTTGGGGGGCCAGGAAATAGAAGAGAACAGGAAAATGGCAGAGTCCAGGGTAAAGGATTGTCGTGCGAAAGAGAAGATGAAAGAGTACGCAGACAAAAGGAAAAGAGCACGAGCTGCAGAGCTGACCGTAGGAGAACAAGTACTGGTACGACAAACACAAACTCACAAGGACATGACACTGTTCGACCCACGACCCTTGAGAGTGTCCCATATAAAGGGGTCTATGGTCACAGTGGAAAGAGACGGTTGGATCAGAACCAGAAACAGCTCGGTCTTCTGAAATGCAGGAGGGGATCTAATGCAGTTAAATGGACAATGGAATGAAGAAGAAGACTATGAAGAGGGACAAGGAGGATCAGTGTACTCTGCAGATGAAGAGAAACCCTACAGAGATGAGAGCAGCCGGGAAGAGGAACGTCCGGATGAAAACAAGGAGTCGCCCCGACAGGCAAACTGCATGGTCAGAAGACCTAGAATATGGATTGAAGAAATGGGGTAGGACTGTATTTATTTTGGGGGGAGATGTAGGGTCGCGTGACATCACCCTCGGGGGATGCGCTGACACGCAGACTGGTTATGATGTGAGCACTAACCTGCTAACAGGAACCTCACACAGCCCTTTCTAATTCAAACCCTGTAGTGCGTACATGCACTGCCTTGGTGACCCAGGATGTGGTGCCATTGATTTCAGCAGTTTTGGTAAATATAAACACGTTTTGTGGCATGCATCGCTACATATATTGGCATTCATACTTAAAACCACATCTACAAATCGTGCACACTCGTACAGAGGGAGCTCCTTCATATAAGTGATATGTGGGGTTTACATTTAGTTTGTGGTATTGTGTTTTGATTTTTATCACATGAGGTGTTTCCCATATGAACCCTTAATTCGCCTGTACACACACACACGCACGCACACACACGCACACATATAAAAAACTAAACAATAATTTGGCTTACATGGGTCAAACTACAAGACCACAAACAAAATGTGGTTGGTTTAATGACTCTAGAAATCACCCTCAGAAACTCAATCGCCCAAGCTTGCTCATGTGCAGCCAGTGCCAGCAGTGAGAATGAATGAAAGTGGGTCTGTGTTACCAGCCAAACTTCCCACGCGCAACTGAAAGGCAGAACTCACACATTGGCATGTTTGGGCCGGACTGGTTGATTTGACATGCAAGTACTGACTGCTGGTGGTGTCTTGCTCAAATCAGTCAGTTATTGTTTAATCCCACAGCAAAATACCATTCCATGGAGACGCACATGCTCCATCACAATACTTTTCTCTTGTAGGTTGGTGGGCAAGAAAGTAGGAAAGCGGCAAACATGTTGGAGCGACTGTCGTGTATATATTCTAATGGCTGTACACTTATTAAAGGTTGAGAGGGTGACTCATCTCTGTTGGAGAGCCTGTACATGTGTAAAAGTAGTTCGACCCTATGCTGACTCCTTAACAATTGCATGAGAAGTCAGACTAGACCCTCTGAAAAAGACTCATCAATTGCAGGAGTATTTTAAAAAATAAATCAGTTGTTGTTCCATTGTCTAGAAAAGATCCAAAATGCAGTAGTCCTGCTTCGTTATTTTTTATTTTTTTATTTATTTGAATTAATTGAATTACATTTTTTTCAAAAGAAACATTTGACATCACGATGTCCTCTCCATCGAGAGCAGAAAAAGTAAGAGGGCAGGAGAGGAGAGTGAAGTGAAGAGCAGAGGGTAGAAGAAGAGGGTTGGAAGGGGAGGAAGAAATGAATGAATAAGTCATGAGGGCACCTTTCTTAGAGTCTCTAGGGCATCTAAGTTTCAGACAAGTTTGGAATGATAAACTTCATCATGGAGGTTACAGTGATGGTTGTTTTAGTTTACTCTCCACAGATAAGTGTCCTCCAACAGTCCTCTATGTCCATTGTTGTGTGTCTGTTTTATATTGGGGTCAGGTGTAACTCTTTTGTAGATTCCCATCTTTTACAGGACATCAGCAGATGTTTGATCAACTTGGTCTCTTCAGATGGTACACAGAACCGACAGGTTTTAGAGGTAGATCTTCCTTGGATGTAGTTGGTTTCGTTTGTTTTTAACAGATTCAGTCTCATTCTGAGGAAGGTGTCTCTAAAAGACCTGTCTGGAAATGTCTTTAGGTATAGTTCAATTGTATTGGAACTAGGGGTAAGTTTGCTGCTAGGCTAATTTGGCTCGCTTTCGATGTTGTTTTAATCCAGTCATATTCCAAGAGCTTTTTCCTCATTCTCAGAGGATTAGAGGTCAGGTCCTGTTCTGAGAAACCAATTTCCACAAGTGTTTCTGGTGGTTGCTAAGCCATGTGTTTAGGATCTTGTTTGTACTTTTAGATATTTCATTGTGGATCACTTTGGATATTGATGCGCAGAAAGGGGGCAAAGTGTTTCGGTACAAGTTTAAAGCCTACCATTCCACGATCGCTTCCAGTGAGGTTATAGCTAGCTCGCTTCTAATTCTCACAGTTCTGGCTGAATTTGTTAAGTTTAAGGTGGATCGCCAGATATTGCCTTCCAATGTTGACCATGTTTCTGACGGCATGTGGATTAGACCTTCCGCTCCGCATGTTATGGTCGGGACCACCTTGTTTCTGCAGAAATTAACTAGGGCGATGATGGAGAATCTTCCAAATCGTTTATCTATCAACCAACCCTGTGTTGTTAGGAATGTGATCTTGTTCTTTAAGAATTATTGTGCCGGTGCCTCTATAGAAATGTTATTAAATGTGATTCCAAGGTATCTGATCAAGTCCACTTTGTCGATCTTTCTGTCACCCAAAAACCAGCTTGGTTTGCTCTTTCTCTGTTTAGTTTTTTGGAGACAGATGATTTTGGTTTTACTTTAATTTATCTCCAAGTTGTTTTCGAGCAAGTAGCGATGGAGGCTGTCTAATTGCCTTTGAAGGCCTACTCCGGTTTGAACGATCATGATCAGGTCGTCCGCATAGAGAAGTCTTGTTATGTTAGTTTTCTCCATTTAAGGCTAGAATGATCTAATTGATGGTTCGAAATCTAGAAGGTCAGCGATGTAAAAGTTATAAATAGCAGGGGCAAGAAGGCAGCCCTGCTTAACTCCTCTCCAAGTTGGGATTGACTTACTTAGGAGGCCTCCTCTGTTTAAGGATTTCTTAAGGGCAGTTTTGTTTCTGCAGTTTTTGCCAGAGTCTTTGTCTATTTACCTTATCAAAGGCTTGTGTTAGGTTCACGGAAATGTTGTATATTCTGGAGTTCGACTGGTGGCTCTGTGCTTATAGAATGTTTAATAGCATGATTTTATGCGGATGTGCCGATGTTGCGTATAAAGCCCGTTTGGAACGGGTCAAAACAGCCGTTGGCCGTAGTCCAGCTGGTTAATTTGGTGAGTAGAAAATATCCAAAGATCTTGCCTATTACATCCAGTAACGTGATTGGGTGGTAATTTTGAGGTTCGTCCTTTTTTCCCTTTTTGAAGATGGGCACAATCGTGGCTGTCTTCCACAAACAAGGTATTTGTTTTGTTCTGCAAATTTTGTCAAATACGTTTTTTATAAAAATCACCCAATCTTCCAAGTTTTCTTTTTAACATTGCATTGCTTAGGCCGTCGGGTGCTGGGGCTCTTCATGTCGAGAGCTTTTTGATTTTCAATTGGATTTCTTCTAGGGTAATACCCAGGTACCAATGTGCGGAGCTAGGTGTCGTCACTGGGGTTGTAAGTGTTCCTACTTCTTTGAATAATGTCAGAACGTGTTGTTCCCACTGTAACTCGCTGACATAGTTCTGTTGGGTGTTGTGAATAGTTAGTTGGTCTTCTTTTATTAGCTGCCAGAATTCTCTTGAATTTCTCTTTGCCTATGCTTTAGGCATGTTACCTACATCCTTCTGGAGAACTGTCCTCTTGTGTCCCACTACCCAGTTTCTATATTCTCGAGTAGCGTTTTTGGCTTCCATTTTAAGTTTGTTCGAGTCAGATCTGGACGTAGCATTTTTTAGACGTCTGATGATTTTACGTTTTTTTACTAACAGCTCATCGTAGCAGTGTTACAACACTTGATCTATGGTTTTCCCGTTTGGTTTTTTAGATTTAAAGTGATCTAATAGGACCACAAAGTCAGCATGGTTTGTGTCTTTCATCACGTTCTCTCTACTTAGTGGCACGACATATTTACCTGTTATTGATTTTATGTCATTTGATTTCATCCAAAGTTGATTGCCTTGGTTTTTTGCCATAACTTCAGGTCCCATCGTTGGCCTTCGGGTTTCAAGTCCCCTTGTGAATCTCACTAATCTTAAGTTATGGTCACTGGTTTTGGTTTTAATGGTCTTGTGCTTTGTGATGTAGTTTGCCAATTCCATAGAAACAAACACATGATCGATATCAGCTGCTTGATCTCCTCAACGCCAAGTTGGGATTGCAGGTTTTGTCTCTGGGCAATTCTGCTCTGTAGAGACCAGGTTCCTTGGCCTCGTAGCTGCAGACCAGAGTTTCACTCTTTGTTCTCACAGTGTATTTGATTTGTGTTCAGTTGTAACAGAGATGGAGGGACCACATGTGGCATTTAAGTCTCCAGATAAAAAGAGTAACGGGATGTCATATTTTAATAGAGCCATGTCGATTGTTGAAGTTATGAGTTTCATGAAATCTCTATTAGAGGTCAGCTCTGGATTCCAGTAACAGTTGAAGATAATGAAGTTCTTTGTGGTTTTCTCAGTCTTCGGTGGTTTCATCATTGTCCAGTCAAATCGGATTACCAGAAGCAAGAGGTCACAAATCGACACTTCCTGGATGAATAGACCTGAACCAGACTTTATCACTGTTAGAAGCCCAGAGATGGGCCAACCCTTTGGTACTCTCCTGGCTGGCACCAACCTTATATCATATCCGTCCATAAAGGAGGGGGGTACTCAGCCATGTTTCTTGGAGGCAAAGGATGTCAAGCTCTCCAAGATTTAGGTCACTAGGTACGGTCAGGTGTTTAAATCCTCTTGTGTGCCAAGAGCCTGTTTTCAGCGCTTTACAATTCGTCCGGTTTGTGATTGTAAGCTTGTTTTCCTGGTAACCAATATTCCCGGGTTGCTATTTGGTCTTTGGGTGGTCTTTTGAGATCCACTTTGGTGACTTCTCATGTGTTTTATCTTTTCTAGTGTTTGTCTCATCCACAGTGACCAGTTTTCCTTCACCTGGTTTAGTTGTTTTGAACGTGATCTTTATAGGTAACCTATATATCTCGGCCTGGTCATTTGGGCTGTGGACAGCCTCTGAGTGTTGTTTTTCTGGGTGTTCGGTTAAGGCTGCTGTGTGGACAATTGACGGATCCAGATTTTGTTTGTAAAAGACTTCTCTAATTGGGTCTTTATTTTGTTCCTTTTCCATGGTCGATTTTTTTCACCCAACTTATTTTGGATTCCAAGGCTTGAGGACCAAGGCTGTATTTAACGATGTGAACTTTGTCTTTTTCCATTGTCGCATGAGGTTTGTCTCTCTGGGGTGACTTGATCGAGTTGTCATGGTATCTGTATACTGTCAGGTCAAAACCCAACTTTCGGAGGTGGTCCGTTGCTTCTTGGAATGAATCGGTCACTGATGGTAATCTGATGTGCAAGTAGACTGAGTCTGTGACGTGCTTTTCTCCGAATTCCATGATTTGAATGTTGTTCGTGGATATCAGTCTTAGGTTCGGTAGACAGTAGAATAACTGCAAAATGGCTTTGTGGTTCAGGATCAAGTTGTTTTTTTTACCCCAAGATTCTAGTCAACTTAACAGATCTTGTTCTTCATGATGGTTGTGGAGTGTACCCGCCTTTCTTATGGGTGTTCTCCTTAGGTTCCGATGTGCATTTAAATCTTCCATCTTTGTTAGTTAGCTTATCCGATCTTTTACTCGAATCATGGTGTTGCCTGGAGGAGGCCACTTTGTCGTTTCCTTTTGAACTCCAGTTCTCAGTATGGTCCTGGGACTTTACCACACTGTTTGTCGCAGTTCTAACCCAAAATAGCTTGGCCTTTTTCCTCTTTTGCAAACCATTTCTGGTACAGTCTTTCCCTTTTTTCTGACAAGGTCATGACTGCAGGCAAGGGCGAAGTAAATGTCTTATTTGTGGGGGTTGTTTTAAGATTTGAAGTATAGGTATAGCAACTCTGAATTCGATCTCTGTTAGTAGCATTGCTTGTTGCCCCCAAGTTTGGTTTTTTTGGTGTTACAGGATAAGAATTTTCAGATTCAGAATTTTCAAATGAGGATTCTGAAAGGTCTAACAAGTTAACTGTGGCATCCAGGTTGCGGTTCACTGCTATGGTTAACCCTCTGTGGTCTGTTGTTTTATGCCTCCGTTCTGACTTCTGTGTCTTTAGGTGTGTCCAGTCATGCCTGGTCTGGAAGGTCTCGAGTTTCGTTTCTCTTTGGTGACTGGATGTTGTGTACTGTAGGCGTGGTAACGTCACCACAATTTGGGTGTGTGGTTCGGTCTCCTCTGATATTTGTCAGGTTTTCTAGAATGAAGTATTCCTTTATGCTTTTATCTTGGTTTAACCCCAAGGGTCTCTGTTGCACTCCTGTCTGCACTCCTGTCAGGTTGCTTGTTCTAGAAAAACTGCATTTAGGATGCCTATATATCGCCACTAGCTACCAGCCAATTCCTACCTATCCTTGCCTGTTCTAGCAAAGTTGCATTTAGGTTGCCTGCATTAGCAAAATTGCATTTAGGATGCCTATATATCTCCACTAGCTACCAGCCAATGCCTACCGATTCTTGCCTGTTCTAGCAAAGTTGCATTTAGGTTGCCTGCCTTAGCAAAATTGCATTTAGGATGCCTATATATCTCCACTAGCTACCAGCCAATGCCTACCTATTCTTGCCTGTTCTAGCAAAGTTGCATTTAGGTTGCCTGCATTAGCAAAATTGCATTTAGGATGCCTATATCTCTCCACTAGCTACCAGCCAATGCCTACCTATTCTTGCCTGTTCTAGCAAAGTTGCATTTAGGTTGCCTGCCTTAGCAAAATTGCATTTAGGATGCCTATATATCTCCACTAGCTACCAGCCAATGCCTACCTATTCTTACCTGTTCTAGCAAAGTTGCATTTAGGTTACCTGCATTGGCAAAATTGCATTTAGGATGCCTGTACTAGCAAAATTGCATTTAAGCCACTTGCTTTAGCAAACTGTATTTAGGCTGTCTGTTCTAGCAAAACTGCATTTAGGATGCCTGCACTAGCACAATTGCATTTAAGCCACCTTCTTTAGCAAACTGTATTTAGGCTGCTTGTTCTAGCAAAATTGCATTTAGGTTGCCTATACATCCCCTTAGTTATTATCCTTTGCCTACCTATTCCTGTATAAGCAAAACTACCTATTCTCGCATGCACCAGCAAAGTTGTATTTAGAATTGCCTGCACTAGTAAAGCTGCATTTAGGCTGCTTGCATATCTCCTTTAGCCACTAGTCACCGACTCTTGCCTGTATTAGTATAGGTTCCTACTTGCCGGTATTAGCAAAGTTGCACTCAGGTCGCCATACAATGTACTTGACACTATTTTACACCGTTCTACTCAGAACCATCCTGAATCTGATCACCGTCTATAATTTGAACATGTCCCAGCCACAGAACCAACTACCCCATGAAAACCTTCAGCATAAACTACAACAACCTATGACACAATGTAATATGGCTGAGAGAAATGCAAGACTACGAGCATGACTACCTAGAATCTTTGATCCTCTTATCAAATATGAAACTAATAACCATCAAACCAAAATGGCCACTGGACCCATCCCCAAACTCAGTTCTCATAACCACAAAAGGCATATTAACCTTCAAACAAATAGAGAAAAAACCATCACCCCCACAGTGCCTATAAACCCTATCTCACTCCCTCCAACTAACCCCATACCCAAACTCAAAGGAGCCCTAATAAACGCTAGATCTCTAGTCGCCCATGCTATAGAAATAGCTGAAGTCATCTCTACTGAAGATTACGACTTCCTAGCCATAACAGAAACATGGCTGCATGAGGCTTCAGGCCCAGAACTATCTCTAGCTGTTCCTGACAACTACACTATCCTCAGATCGGAAAGATGTGGAGCTCGTGGCGACGGACTAGCCATCATCGCCAAAACTAAGCTTGGTATGAGACTCACCCCGTCACCGGCCATTGAATCCTGTGAAATAATGTCTATTAAGACACCTACAGCTAATTCTCAAACACTTAACCTCCACTTGATATACAGACCTCCTGGTCCCATCAAGACTTTCATAGAAGACCTATCTACCATCCTCACAGAAAACCTGAAAGACACCACCAAATCAGTATTACTTGGTGACCTTAATATTGGCTTCATCGATATAAATGAGCCACAAGCCATAGCAGCATCCAACATCTTGAATGAACTGGGCTACACCCAAAGAGTGCATGAGCCTATGCACATCAAAGGAAGAACTCTAGACTGGGTTGCTGACCACAACTGCAAAATATCTACCCTTCCTATCTCACCTCAAATATGGACAGATCACCACTTGATATCATTCTCCTTGGACACTATAACTCCTAAACAGCAACAACTTTGTGCACCACCTGCACTTACCAGAAACAAAAAAAAGATGACTCTAGACAACCTACTCCCCGGCATTATGCCCACTCTGAATGCTCTACCTAACAACCTAAACCCTAACGACTTAGTGGAAGAATTTAATAAAATTATGAACAAAACTCTTGATGATTTTGCTCCGCTAAAGCTTAGAAACAGTAAACCACAGAGCCACCTGAATTACTGGTTCACCCCTCTCCTCAAAAATCTTAGACTAGAAAAAAGAAAATGGGAAAACACTTGGAAAGCGCACCCCAATCCGGAAAATAAACTGAAATTAACTAACATCTCTTCTCAATATAAAAAAGAAATCATTTCAACTAAACATGAAACCTACAACAACAGAATTGTACAAGCTATCTCAAACACAAAAGAACTGTCCTCCATACTCAGAGAACTGTAAAATCCCATAACGCCTCCAGACAACTGCCTCAAGGACAAAAAATGGTGCTCCAAAATCCAGCATGCATTATCTAACAAAGTCCTAAACCTCCAAAAGAAAATAGAACTAAAAAAGAGAGACTTTAGCCACCACCACACTGCCTACTACTAAAACGCCATCCAATCCTAAACCATCTACCCATTTCAACTTCTCCAAAGTCTCCATAATAGAGGTGGAGACAGTAATACTCGGTCTTAAACCGTCCAATTGCAAAGGAGATCCATGCCCAGCACAACTCATCAAAGATGCTGCGTGAGATTAAGCACCTTTCATCACAAAGCTGATTAATGCCTCCTTTACCACTGGCACCATCCCGAGCAACCGAAAGGAATCCTGGGTGCTCCCACTCCTTAAAAAGCAAAACTTGGGCCCGGCAATACCCACTAATTATAGACCGATTACAACAGTACGTTCCTCCTGAAGATTCTGGATAAGGTGGCATATATCCAAATATAGAACTTCCTGGAACAAAACCAACTACTAGGCTCCCGTCAATCTGGTTTCCATCGACTGCATGCCAAAGAAACCGCATTGATTGACCTAAAAGCCCAAATAGACAAACTACGAGATTCAGGAAAACTAGCACTAGTCCTCCTATTAGATCTATCTTCCGCATTTGACTTAGTGGATCATAGAGTCCTGTGTAACCACTTAGATACAACAGCACACTTCTCCACTGAGGCTATAGCGTGGATCCAATCATTCATTATTGACCACACTATAAGGGTCTACTCCCCTACAGCAGCCGCAGACCCCATCCCCATCACCTGTGGCGTGCCACAGGGCTCATGCGTCTCACCAACGCTATACAACATTTTCACTAAGCCCCTGTTTGATGACCTGGACCATTTGGGTATCACGTATACTAACTACGCTGACGATACCCAGATCCTCCTCCAACTCTCACGGGACTACGAAAAGGACTTAGCAATGGTGAACAGAATCTACAGCATCATTCAGGCATGGATGGCAACCTATGGCTTATGCCTGAATGATGATAAAACTGAGCTTCTCATCCTAGGTACCACCTCCCTCATCAATAAACTAAGTACAAACTACTCCTCCTTCATCATCGATGAGAACCTCATACAAGTAGCCAAAGAAGTAAAACGTTAGGTATATACCTTGACATACCTTATTATACTCCAAACAGGTAAATGCCCTAGCCTCATCAACAGCTTACACATGCAAATTAATCAGAGCAGGAAAACAATTTTTATCTCAGCACAGCTACCTAACATTAGCTAGAGCCCTAATTATCCCCAAACTTGACTACTGTAACGCATTGTACATCGGAGCCACTAAATCCACCATCAACAAAATCCAGATACAGCAGAACAATGCTCTCTGAGCAGCATTGAACATTCCCAAGAGAGAACATATTTCTGAAACAAGAAGGAAACACAAATGGCTCTCCACCCACGAGAAAATTAAACTCAAAACTGCATCCTTCACACACAAATCACTTTATAATAAAGCCCCACAATACTTAAAGGAAAGATTCGCTAGAACACATTCCACAAGACAAACACGACTAGCCAACACCAATCGCCTTCAAGTACCCTGATTCAAACTCACCACTATAGGAGGAGCCAGCTTCCCAGTCAAAGCTGCGCAATTGTGGAATGAACTACCCACCACTGTGAGACTAGAACAATCTTTTACCAAATTCAGGCAAAATGTGATCAACTGGCTGACAACAACAAATGTTAAATGAATGTATGAACTTGCTACCGATTGCCTCTACCTACATGTCTGATACAATTGCTACCTTTCACATGTATAACACACTTGTAACCTATGACCCTTGTAACCTGTAACCTTGTTCTAAGCTGTACATCTTCTTACCTGTTGCGCCCTTATACCCCAGTGTACGATGGACATAATAAATACTAAACAAACAATCAAACAAACAAACAGCTGTTTTTTTATGTTACCTTTGTTAGTCAAGGTTGGTAGGTTCAGTTGTTGATCATTTACAGTTGCTAAATCTATCTGATTTACTTTATCGTCGGTAGATTTTTCCCTAGGACCCTTAAAGTGGGGTACAGTGTCTGTGTTGTTTTGGGATTTTTCTTCTTCTGTAATGGTTTGAGAGCACCCCTCTGTTATTGAATAGTCGTTTTGGTTCCTTTTCGTTTCCATAGCTAACACAAATCCTTCCAGAAATTGAATTTTTCCTGTTCACTGTTGCAATGATTGAAGTTTGATCCGTTAAGCTCTCATGGATCAGCTCGTAAAGCTTAGAGAATGGTGCTAAGGCTATGGTCACTGTCGACATAATTAACAGCAGATCAGATTTCCTTGTGTTTTCACCTGATACTTGGTCACTTAGCCTCCTTGGGGTATGTTTACTGGATTTGAGTCTCCTGTGATTCCAGTGCAGGATGGACCAATAAAGGAGGTGGTTGTTTTGTTTTGCGTGTCATACCTGTTTTGGGGCCTTGCGTCCATTACATTGTTGGTTAGGTTTCTCGTTGTCATTTCTCTTATTGGGGATATTTGAAAGCTGTAACTTTCTTTTGTTTCTGGGAGCGAGTCTTTGTTTTGTGATGAAAATTCAGAGAATCTATTGGTTACAGTCCTGAGAGTGATTTTGTGGGTCTTTGCATAGACCTCTCCTCAGTTGTGTTTGTCAGGACCTGGTCTCCCATTCATCACCACTAGTTTGTCTGGGGTGATGTTTGTTGGATATGAGTTCTTTCTGGGGTGGTCCAGAATCCCAACGTTAGCATGATTTGTGTCATCTTCAAACACCTCTTGCGTCTTTTTCCTTGATTTATTTTGATCTTTTGACGATGCAGGTAGGTTGACGTTAGGACATGGAGCGGACACACCATCTCCTATCGTCTGGGGGTTCCAAGCCTGTGAATGTTGAACTTTGGCTTTGATTGGTTGGTCGCTGTCAGCCAACGTAGTAGTTTTTTTTGTTGCCTTAAAAATCTCAGAGTTTGCTTTTTGTCCAGCAGAGGATGGTTGGTGTGTTGTCTCTTTTGCTGCATCGGCAGTCGCCATTTCCAGTAATTCCGCATCTGAGACTTCGTGGGGTACCAAGAATTCAGTTTCTGCTGAATCTTGAGTTAGTGACTTGTGCTTGACGAAGAAGTTCACCAGGTTACCTGATAGCAAAGTTTGTTTAGGTACAATGTTCCTGTAAGTACCTGACTTGTCTGGCATTATGGACTCCATGCCAGAACGGGTGTCCATAGGTGCTGTTTCCATTCGTGTTATTACTTTTCTTTTATCTTGCGAGTTTAACTGTGTGATTAAAACTTTTTTTTTCCCCTGGACAGCCCCTCTTTTTGTTTTTTTCTGTTGACAGCAGCTGTCTTTATTCTGGTTTTTGTGAGTTTCCGAGACAAAGGTTTTGTGTTGTTTTTCTCATTTGAGTTTGAGTTAGATTTGTTTCCCATACTTGGCTTTATTGTTCTTTTGGGGGAGTCTGTCACTGGGTGGTTTCTCAGTTACCTCTGGTTCAATTATTGGTCCTACATGTAAAATTTCTTAGTGAGGAGTTTTGATCGTTAAATGGTCTTCGTGGTTAAAATGGTGAGAACCGGTATGATGCATGGGTCCATTGGAATGAGTGGTACCGCCATGATGAGAGATCAACATCTTCGGTTGAGTACTGCCGTGTACTGGCCGAAGGAGTAGCCGTAGAAAAGTTGCGTGGTGCATGATGTATGTCTGCTACAACATCCTTTAAGGAGTCTGGGGTCTCGCAGTCAAATAATGCTGTTAGTGGCTCTTCATATGTACCCATTGTGGGCAAGTCTTTCAAGCCCTCTGTGGTAGATAAGGTACAATCTTTATTGTTTGTGGTTGTAGTTGGGGGCTTTACCATCCTCCTCTGCTTTTTATTTGGTATAGGTGGGCTTTTTTTCCATCTGTTCTCCACCCACCTCCTCATTTGGCAGAGTTGGCTCGCTCCTCCTCTACATCCATTCAGACATTTCTGACTGATGATTAGTGGGAGGAGGAACCACCACGTCGTCTGTCTCCTGAAGGTCCTGAAAGGCACATTCAGCTCTTACTCCCAACAAGACACCCTCACCATTCCCGTACCTCTGTGTGAGACCGTCAGCGTCGAGGTAGGTACTCGCGAGGGGGGGGGCAGCTGAAGTGTTTGCAGTCAGGGGTATTTCTGTTATAACCTTACCTTCAGGTGTTACAGGTAGACATTGTAGATCTGAGTCCTTTTCAGTGGTTGGTTCTTCATGACGCCTCCTCGAGCTCCTTAGAAGGCAGAACAGCGTTCGCCTCCTGGGCCAACCAGGAAAACCGGCAAAACAGCGAAAACAGTGTTCCGCAGATGCCCTTCTCACGCAGCGTGCTTAATGCCGCGAGGGCAAGTCTGTGTTCCGTTTGATTCCACTTCCTGGAGTGGGCAAGACCTTAACCCTTAAAGGTATAGGGTATAGATGCGAGTCAACGAGGCCACGAGGCAGGCAGCAGCAGCAGGCAGTCCTCAATGTAGCTTCGTAGTGCAGCTCATGTCTCACATAACCAGCAACAGCGAAAACAGTGTTCTGCAGACACCCTTCTCACGCAGCGGGATTAACCTTCTGCTTTGTTATTAAACCCCATAACTTCATGAGCAGTTCAACCCTTTGGTGAATTCTCAAAACATTGCTGCAATAGTTTCACTCTGCAGTGTGTCACAGATGGCAAAAACATCTCTCTGAGTGTCACTCAAGGGGTTTTATGAAATTTGTTGTGGGGTCTATGGCCATCCCTCTCCGTTTTGCTTTTCCAAAAACCTCCTCCCTAATCCAGGCATCTGTAGCCCCTGCTTATTTCTACAAATTTTGGACCCCTACTGTCTAACAGCGGCCTTGCACTCACTGTGTTCTCCCCGAAAGAAGGTTCACTAACCCGCCTGCTTCCTATCTTCCCCCACTTTCCCCAGAGATTACTGTTCCAATGGTTAACTTGAGGATTGTGCGAATTGCAGATTCACCTCGTTCCACACATGTCCACCTTCACCATTCATTTCTACACTACCTGGCACAACCCTGTCTCCTCCCCACCAACTGCCTGCCCCTCTGATATTCCACTCTCCGTCCCTTCTGCCTCGACCCTCTGATGTTAACTTCTTCAAGCCTTGTACCCTACAACTTCTAGTACACCACTCACACTGCTGCTACTACTACTACTTCCACACCACTCCTCCTCCAACATCACTACCCCTTCTCCAACACTACTACTCATCCTTCCACACTACTTCTCCTTCTCATACATCACTACTCGTTCAACACTACTCATCCTCCCACATTTCTCCTCCTCCGCCCACATAACTACTCATTCTCCAACACTACTACTCATCCTCCTAGACTACTATGCCTCCTCCCACATTACTACTCCTTCTCCAACACTTGTACTCATCCTCCCCTCTACTCCTCCTCCTCCCACATCACTACTCTTTCTCCAACATTACTACTCATACTCCCACACAACTACTCCTACCCTCATATCACTACTCATTCTCCAACACTACTAATAATTCTCCCACACTACTATTCCCGATCCACACTGCTACTCCACTGCCGTCTACGCTACGACTACTCAGTCACTCTTCTGTCACTGTATACTAACCTACTCATATTCACACCTTGCACTACCTTTTCTAGACACTTGTCTCACACACACACACATATTGCACACTAGAGATCCACTAACACTCATAAGACAATGCCTCACTGGCTCTAAAACAATTCTATACAATCTGCCACTCCCACATTCCCCTGCTGGACTTTTCATTGGAAGCTACCTTTTCTACACACCCAGCCTTCCTGTTTCATGACCTAGGGCCTCTTTACAACCCTGGTGGTAGCCGTGCCCTTATTAAGAGCACATCTGCCGCCGGTAATCATTTTTTTACTGGGTCCAAGAAAAGGGCAATAACCAGGTTATGCTGACCTTGGCATACCCGGTAATTGCCCTTTTCTTGGACCCGGTAAAAATCAATCCCCATTCCCATTGAGCCCCATGGGGCTCAATGGGAATGGGGAGGACGCTAACAACAGGCCCGTTAATGACTGGTCAGACCAGACGTGAAAAGCGGGACCCGCTAGCAGGCCTCTTAATAAGGCATCCCGTAATGAACGGTGCTGGTCCCGTACCGGCACCATTCATTACGGGACCACCAGGGTACTAATGAGGCCCCTAGAGTTAAATACCACCCACCACCTGCTAATGGGGTTTGATCAGCTCTCCCTAACCAATCTCCTGTCCCCCACCTTCCTGGGCATGTATGTGAAAAGAATGCTTAAAAGTGGGGTGTGCACACTTCCACGTTCTTTGAATGGTCCTTCTGCACAATAGATGTTGCATTGATGGAAAGTTAGTTTCAAAGTTCTTTCTCGGGGCTGCATTAGTGGAGACCCCTGGGGAAAGTCTGGGAGCCTTCCCCTGGAATATACATGGGGTTTAGTGAATGATGTGTTGTTGTGACCTATTGGCTGCTTTTGGTCTTCCCTTTTCTTATGTGGCTACTCTGAGCTGTGACATGGCTGCTCTGCTACAGCGTGGCTGGAGTCAGATTCTCTCTCTTGGCAACCGCTCCACCACTGTGATCAGGTCCTTGTGGCATTGGAGCTATGTTCAGGCAAGCAACTGCTTCCATTGCTTCAATCTTCTCTCCTCGCTTCCTGGTCTCTTCTGTCTCTCGCGTGCCAGCATCTTCAATAGTAAAAGAAAACTGGCGAGCATAGGCAATCAAAGGCAAGGTTGTAGATATGGTTCTGCAAGATACAGATTCTCACAAAGACTGGCACTGGCATTAACCCTGGTAAGTCTCCTACCCTTAGTTGACAGGGATTCCTGCCCCCTTTGACAAAGCCCATTTCTGATCCGTGTCACAATTGAAACCTTAGAAATTGCAGGAGAATTCAAACTATTTGGCAAAGCATGAACAACTTTCCATGTAATTCCTTTCTGTGGCCAAGTCTCACAAATTGTTAGAGTAACTGTCCTCTCTTGTGAAGTGACAACAGTAGAATTAGTAGTTTCAATATGTTGCAAAGCTCTACAAAGTGCAGTACATATCCAGACCTTTTATGAAGCCTCTGGCATTGTAGAAGTAATACCAATCTGTTCTAAAGCCTTACACATTTTAGGAGTAATTTCCCTCTCTAGCGAACCATTAAAAATTGCAAGCGTAATATATCTCTGTAGCAAAGCCTTACATATTACAGAGTATTTCTGCTCTGAATATAGCCTTAATAAATGCATGCATAGTTACAACTTCTGTTGAATTTCTAATTTGCATCAAAACCTTAAACAGTAGTCTAGCTATCTGGTGAAGACTAGGTAATTATAGAATGATTTCTGCTATGGAGCAAAACCTCTATAGGTGAAGGAATAGTTTCACTCTCTGGTGAAACTTAATGACTGTATGGCATCTCCACTCTGGGGACATTTTCCAAAAATCAGGATCAGGGACAACCTCTTGCAAAGCCTGAATAATTGGATAAGTGTTCTTGACCAGGAAAAGACATGTTCCTATGCATTTGTGGGGTTTTCTTGGCAAAAGACCACGCACATAGCTGCAGTTCAATTGTGGCAACAGCAAATGCTTAAAGGCTACTTGCCTGTGTTTCAGTTCTTTTAATCTCCCACCCTCCAATCGAGGGCCTTGGGACACATCAGAGACACCCTTGCAAATATTGAGTGGTCCATGGGACCCCTTCCAGGTTACTTACCGAAGTGCACCAGGAAGGGATTCCTTTAGACCGACACCAGCAAACTCACCTCTGAACTCTGAAATGTGAGGACAGCCCGAAGCCTGTGGCAATGCATTATTGAATAGTGATTGGTAGCCGTATACCCATTTCAAGATACATGTGGAAACAAGATCATTCCCAGCTCTTCAAGGGAATGCCCTAACAGCTACAAGATCTACTACAAGTGTTTTGGCAAATCAATGGCCATCCACGGTTTCTTCCCTAACTCCTCACAGAGGTTTCATTGGCATTAGCATGGCTCGTCCCAGTCAGCGCGTTGCTTGCGTGCAATTCCATCCACGGCATCAAGGAAACCATATAGTAAACCACTTTATAGGGAAAAGCATTGAGCAGCACAAGGATCTGCTCCAATCATCTACCGAAGTTTAATGGACAGATAGATCCTCTGCTAAACTCCAGGCCCCAGTTTAACTGGCATAGACAATTTCTGCCTCAATGCTCAATTAAACAGCAATGGGTTGTTTATCAGTTTCCACAATAACTCCCCCCTGAGTTTTAGAAAATAGGTTGGCAAACAGATCCCCATCAAAATGCATGTGCTGTTCCTGCCCCAATTAACCATCAGAGTTCATTATAAAGTCATGGTATTTTCTCTGTGTCAAGCAAAACTCACTGCAGTGGCTATTTCACCCCATTTGTTGCAGCATTACATTCATTGTGTGGGGCAATACCCCCCAAACCCAAGTTTATGTCATTGTTTTTTTCATAAAACACTTAATACCATATCTGAGTTCAGTTTATAAGGACAGATCCGGCTTGCGCTATCCTCCATTCTACACACTGCTCAACGCCCGCCACATCACTACTCTAAAATCTAATTAAAAATAGACCCTTACACTGCACATCCACGAAAAAAATGCTACAAAGAAAGTGTGGCAAAAATGCTGTTAACCAAATGTGGTTAAACCGCTCTGGTTAGCGGGGCAGGTACCTTTTCTCTATCAATGGACGCATTTGACCTAATGGCAGACTTGCTCCAACACTGAACTGAACTCAATTATACACACACACGCAAACAAACGTGGGTTTCACAGGCAATGTCCCATTGCAGGATCCTAGTGCAAAACATAATTGGAGCACGTCTGGCCCTGCTAAGTAATTGTCCGCATGCACAGTCTCATGGTTGAAAAAGGGATCCCAATAGCACGGAAACAGCCCTCAAGTCCGGCCTATGAGAAAGGCTTCCTGCTTATCAATGACGTCAATTCAGTATGACAAATGATGTGCCAGCAGACGTGTGCTGGAGATGGGGAGCCTGGCGACCAGATCGCTTATCCAATTGTGTCTTAATTGACAGTCCTGCCTGTATCTGCAGATACAAGGCGGCCATTACGCAGACAGACTGTAGGGCGCGGAATCCTCACGCGCTGTTCATCACCTGAGATGCCTTTAACAATTGTATAGAGCGCATCCATTTGATCTGGTTTAACTGGCCATTAGCTGTAAAGCATCTCTCCGCCGGAAGTAAAAAGAAAAAAAAAAAAAGAAAAAAAAAAAAACGGTTTAGCATTAAACGTTTTTTATACGAGGGCAGTAAATTGGCTCTCCTCTGTATCCGAGGTTGGAAAGTTCACATGAAAATGACCTTTACCTTTACCTAGAGAATTGCTTAATGTACATGTGGCTTCTGGATTGTCGTTTTCTTTGATTTTACAAGCTTCTGGCTGGCTTTTCCCCCCTCACTGGCAGTTGCTTCACACAAAGTCGAGACTAAGAGGGCAGCTTTTCCAAAATGCTTGTGTCACTGAAAAGCCAGAAAGGCCGGGGCAGAGTCTTTCACATAGTAACCCTAGACGGTTGTCCTTTTATCAAACTCTCACCCTTTCTTCTTTCTATGCACTGATAGTGTAAACGCCTTCATTTAAGTTGCAAGATAACATTTCAGAGTGAGTGAAAACACCTCCAATTCGACACAGTGGAATGATTCCAACATATATTCATCATTCACCTTAGGTTCCCTTACCAGGCAATGAATATGCAGGCGATCATTGCCATGCAGGCAATGACTGGTCATGCTGGCAGCTATTACACAGGCAGCTCTGCCTGCTCTTTCCATCCATAGAAAAGTGGACAAGCCACAGTCCACAGATTCCCAAGCCTCTTCACCCACAGAGTAGAATTTCTGACCCCCACCATGCTCTCGTTAGGATATTCCTATCCAAATAGCAAATATTGGGTCCAAAATAAAGAGTTTGGTTCGTGTTTTTTTTTTCTTCTTTTGTTCTTATCTTTTCCGTTTCTAGAGGGGGGGGAATAAGCATTTGAACTGCTAACCGTACCTAGGCAAGTGGATGGGTTTTTGGCACCAATGAACCGCGGGTCAAGCCTTGGGTTTTTATTTTGGATTTTGATAGCCAATCAGAGCCCACTCAGGTAGTTATAGTTTTTTAAATGTTTTATTGATATGGTTAACTTAATCAACGTTTCAATATTATTAATTATTAATATTTAGTACATCATTTACAGAAAGGAATCAATAGGCACAAGTAATAAAATAACACATTAATTACATTACATTTTACGTCTAAAACATCGTGGTCATAATAAAATAGAATACATTTTACAATGTTGAAACATTAAAAGGAAGAAAAAAACAGAAGAAAAATAATGAAGTGTTTTAGATTTGTACAATGCATCCATTATTTATCAATTTATAGCTGCAGTGCCACAGAGCACCTTGAGTTAAAATTGTAATTAGTTTGGCAGCTCTTCATTAATTATACTCAAGTACTAAGTGCTTTGAATATCATGGTTAAAATAATCTATTATAATTAATAAGACATGTCATTTCCAGATACAGCTGTGTAAACAATGTAATAGTCAATTAGCAACCTCCAAAAGTTCCAACCAAATTTATATCGATTTTAACTTTTCACATCATTATCATACTACCAAAGTAGCCCCTAGCAGCCCTAAACTAGTCAGACCTAATACCAACGATCAGAAATGGTACACTTCGGATCTAGTGCCCAAAAAAAGGAAAAAAGACAGCTTGAAACGAGATGGTTGGAGAAACCTAACACTAGCAATAAGAACAGCTGGAAGGAACATGAGAGGTCCTACAAAAGGAACTTTGTGGAAGCAAAAAAGAACTCCCTAAACACACAAATTCAGAAAGCTGACAATGCCCCACCTAAACTTTCCAAGATACTCAAATCTTTTGACAAGCCTGATTCGCTGACTCCGGCCTTTGCCCATCCCAAACAGAATGTGTAAACACTCAAGCCACATTTAGCAAGAAGATCACTAAAGCTAGAGAAGTTATTGCGAGCGTCCAACTTAACAAAATAAAGTGCCAACAACCACACATAAGTAAGCCAATAGACCATGTTGACACATTCTACTTTCAAAGATTAAGACTGCCGATATGCTCAACACTCTGGCATCGATGAAACCTTCATCTTGTGCAGAAAATACTCTCCCTCCTAAAATTATCCTTGAAAACACAGATATATATAGGAGTGTAAGGGTCTATTTTTAATTAGATTTTAGAGTAGTGATGTGGTGGGCATTGAGCAGTGTGTAGAACCGCGGATAACACAAGAGCAGCACGCAGGTCTTGGAGCAAGACCACCAAAGCAACAGAAGTTCGAATCCAGGATCTGTGCTTATAAACTGAACTCAGATATGGATTTTTGCGCCATTGTTCACGAAAATGGTTAAGGCGTCTTTCCGAGATCAAATGGTACCCAAGAATATAAAATAGGTGACTATCACCCCACTGGTCAAAAAGCCATACTTAGACCAACGGGAGCCAGGGAATCTAAGACCCATAACTAATCGCAACTTCTTACTAAAAATAATGGACAAAATTGCTACAGCACAACTGCAAGCATATGTAGAGACCAATGGTATACTACATCACCAGCAATCGGGCTTCCGTGCTGCCCATAGCACCGAAACAACGATGCTGGATCTGCAGACGAAAATGCTGAGTATCATCGAAAGGGGCAATACTGGTCTGCTTATCCTGCCAGACCTCAGAGCTGCGTTCAACCTACTAGACCATCAGCTACTTCAAGAAGCATTAGAGAAAATTGCCAACTGCACCAGGGAAGCCAATAGTTGGCTAACGTCATTATTAGCAGACCGAATCTCTAGTTTTTGCCAGGTGCATCAAGGAGAGCTTTTGGGCGATAGTTTGCAGGTGACTGTCACCTTTTTTAAAGAGAGGTATTATGATGGAATGGACTCCAGGATTCTGGTAAGGACTTGGCTTGTATAGCATGTGTGGAAATCTTTGCAAGGACTTTAAGCCATGCTGTAGGGTGTTTTTTCGACATTGCATTGGACAGACCGTCAAGCCCAGGTGCTCTGAATTGACTAAGTTTATTGATAAAGTATAATATATCTTCTTCAGAAATAGCTGGAGAGACGTTATCTCAGACATGCTGAGCAGTGTCAAGAGACATATGCGCTGGACTGGCATAAAACATTTTGTAATGGTTTATCCATTCGTATTCTGGGACCCCGTTGTTCATAAGAGAGTTTTGCAGACTATTGGTACGCTGGTTAAAATAAGAGCAAATATTGTGATGTATTTTTTTGGGCGATTGCTTCCAGCATTAATTCGCTGTCTTTTTGGTATAAAAAGGATTTTCTTCCACGCAACCAGTTCTTATATTTGAATTTGATTTTTCTCAGTGCATCACATTGTAATTCCAATGGAAGGGCTCTTACATCTCGCTTTTCTTTCCGTTACTGTCTTTTCCTTTTCTCACTTGAGGATCTGAAGCATGTATGTTTTTATAAATACTTCGCCTTGGGGTATTCAATTGGATTTTAAATAACTGTAAAATTGCAGAATACTGTTTCTTTTCTTGCTGGGGTTTGTCACACTGAGACATATATTTTCTCAATAAACAGTCTTTCAAGTCACATAAGGAGGCGTCAGTACATTGAAACCGATTATGATCATTATTAATGACAAGATTACCAATACATTTTCCTCTTTGGTTTGCAATTACAGGATCAAAATTCAACCAACTCAGGGTTAACATTTCATGGTTGCTATTAGTTTGTTTTATAACTACAAATGTGACAGCTTCTGCAAAGAGCTTGGCATCGATGTAAATATAGTCAATAGTAGCTTCAATAACCCCTCTTCTCCACGTGGCTTGAGGTGGAAAGTCACCAGTGAGTGAGCCATTTGCCATGTACATATTTTGTTCTATCATAAAGAGAGTCCATTTATATATATGAATGTCTATTAATAGCTGTTTATTAGAAAGACAATGGAGATTAAGATCCCCTGCCAAAATCACATTGGTAACTGATGGGGTCCGGTCAATTAACTCAAACAGTTTAGCTAAATCAAGAAAGAAGGTGTTTACTTTGATAAACACTGGGTTCCAATATACGTTGATTAGTGCAATACAACGCGAGGGGGATTGGATTTTTACTAGCTGCATATGGTTATTTGCAGTGGCTCACAAAGATATTGCTATCCCTGAATTGATCTTCACAGCTGTCATTAAACCAGAGGTTGGTCGGCCATGAGAGGCTCAAAGTGCCGGTAATAATATAATATCATGGCCATCCCAAGATGGGGTGTCAGATAACCAAATCTCTTGCAATGCTACTATGTCAAAGGAGTCTAATTAATTGTTGCTAGCTGACAAAAGATGTGAGAACCCTTGTGTGTTTCAGCTTGCAAGGGTACTATTTGGTAAAACTGTTCCGTGGCCAAGTTATAGGATGCATCTGTTGCAGTTACAAGATATAGTATCTTCAGAATTATTCATTCTGGTCTCAATTGAATTGCAGAGTGGCACCGAGTGGTGCATTAAAGGATGATTTCTTTCTTCCAAAGAATTTTTATTTAAATTCACTTTCTGTGAGTTTAAAAAACCCAATGGTAAGGCTTGAGTAATAATGAATCCTAGAGCCATGAGCCCCATTTTAGCTCTCCATATACTGTTAAGGACTATGCCGGAGCGGATCCAGAGTCTTATTACAGATCAGTCTGCGTTATCAAGGAATTCAATCTGATCAATATCTGCAGATTCTAGATCTTCCAGGATAGGTACATCGGCAAATACGGCTAGGACTAATGCTCTTTTGAGATCATACGATGGAAATGGGTCTGGCCGGCATCTCATAATAACTTGATGATAGATTTTCGGTTGGGTGGTTTTTGGTTTACTAACTTTAGATGGTAGATTGGTCAAGAAAATAGAATTTAAAGTTTCTCTGTCATGGTTGGATCGGGGGCTTGTGAGCATAACATTGAAGGTTTCAGCAAAATCAGATATTGATCAACCTCCTTACGTATTTCAGCACGTCACTATTCAACAGAGGAAGGAGGCATAAGGGCATGTATTTCCCTTTGTCGCTGTTCAACAGAAGAAGGAAGCATTAGGGAAGGTGCCTTGGTTGCATTCAAGGAAGCTGACAAGTTTTCCTTGGAAAAAGCAGTAGTTATTGACGATTTTACTGCAGGCTTGCCTTTCTGCTGATCTCCAGCAGCTATCAGATCATCTAAGGGTGCATACGGTTCTATGGTAGATTCTCTGTATCTAACACACTCTTTTAATTTTGAGAAAGTTTTAGATATTTTTTAACAACTGGTGTTTTGGATGCTGGTTTCCTAGGTAAAGCGATATTCTTAATACATTGTTTGGTCTCTATGAGCATTGCGAGAGTGCACTTTTATTTTTTGTTTTCATCTCCTGTAATAATTGTATATGCGCATTTTGTAGGGTCATTCCTCGGTTTCTGTTGTTTTTCTTTGATCAAATATCAAGCATTGTTCACTGGTCCGGGCTCAGAGGCCCCATTCAGGTATATTATATGATCGAATATATTATATGAGCGTAGGAGAGATTTGGGTCAGATTTCCCCCTAAAAAATATTTTGGCATAGACCATTTTGGCTGTGCTGGTTCAGGTAAATTTTACTAAGAGCGTCCAAAATTGGGTTTAGTTTTGTGCTAGAGCTGCCAAATTGGTTGAATCCCTTTCTAATAGTTTAGTGATAAGGGCTGATTGTTTATTTATTTTCGCATCCATTGTTTCAAAAGGCTTTACAAGCCATAGTATAGCAGTATTCATCACACTTAAAGTAATGTCCATTAAGGTGTTAGGCATGGTGCCAATCTGCCTACTTGAATCAGTTTGTGGTGTGGTAGAGCAGGGCTCACAAGGTGTAGGGCGGGTAAAAGATAAAGAAAGATCTGATGAGTTTGGCACCGTGTATCGAAACATCAGAGGCGATTGGGATAGGTTGTGATTAACCTCCACAAGTGGATTTGAGTTCAAGAAGTCTTCTAATGCCATGGATTTGTTTGGCTAATCAGTGTCACAATTAACATACTGCTGCACGTGCTCCCCCTGGGTACTCAAAATATTGGAATCAACAGAAGCACTTTTATCTACATCAATAGCGATGTTAGCCATAGTTACAGGAACTATGACTGCATGTTTTGTTGAGAGTGGATTAGTAGCAATGACTGCAGAGTGCGTATCATTAGCGCTGGAGGTCAAGCCTATAGGAACACTCAGAACAGCCAATGGATCTGGGAGTAAGGTGACAGGAGTGTCCGAAGTCAGCATTAAACACGAAGTAACGGCCGTCTCTCGGGTGCCTATGAATCTCGTTACTACAAGCCATTCTGAAAGCTCGAACGTTGTTGGGTCTTGAATGCGTTGACTACCTGCGTAAGCAGCTCAGGTAAGAGGTGAGGATATTCTAGTGCTTTTCGTCATCAATTGTTGGCAACATTGTCTTATACCCGTACTTTGAACATGCATTCTTTTTTTCCTCGATGGAGAGCCCGGCAATGGGGTTTACTGGATGAAAGGGCAACGGTAGTTTTGATATGTATTGGGCGCTTTGTTTGCAAGAGCGCATTCAATTTATCAGGGACTGACGGCATGCCAGTGGTTAGGGTGTAAGAGATTCCCCACATAGCAAGGTCGTTGGAGATAGAATTACAGTAAGCCACTAGATGAAAAAGGAGCTTACCAAGAGTATAACGATTTCGTAATAGCTTATTTGCAAAAGGTGAAGTTCCTTGCGCACCGCTCGGACGCCTCGATACCAAGCGGTAAGCGGTATTTCACCGGTACTTCCGCTCTGTGCACGCACGCTGGTGTGCGCGGCCTGGTATTCTTATGGTGTTCTGGGTAAATTAGGGCGGAGTTTAAAGCTCTAATGCAAATAGTGCAATTTAAAGCTCTGTGGAGCTTTACGCTCTAATGCAAATAGTGCAATTTAAAGCTCTGTAATACAAAAAAAACATGAAATATAGTGAATATATTGTCCAATGATGTTAAGGATTGCCTTCAGAGCGTTCCAAAGGGAATTTGATGACAATAAAACGTACTTCACAGCAATGAAGGAGAAAGCAGCAAGCTGTCCTGGGCGGTAAACGGTACTTCACTGGTACTTCCGCTCGGTGTGCACGTGCTGGTGCGCGTGGCCTGGTATTCTTATGGTGTTCTGGGAAAATTAGGGCAGAGCTTTACTCTCGAATGCAAATAGTGCATTTTAAATCTCTGTAATACAAAATAACATGAAAAATAGTGAATATAACATCCAGTGAGGTTAAGGATTGCCTTCAGAGCGTTCCAAAAGGGAATTTGATGGCATAAAACGTACTTCACAGCAATGTAGGAGAAAGCAGCAAGTGGTCCTGTTTGGAAAGCGGTACTTCACCGCTACCTGCACTTGGTGCGTGTGGCCTGGTATTCTTATGGTGGTCTGGGTAAATTAGGGCAGAGCTTAATACTCTAATGCAAATAGTGAAATTTAAAGCTGTCACAGCAATGAAGGAGAAAGAAGCAAGTGGTCCTGATCGGTAAGCAGTACTTCACCGTTACTTCTGCTCGGTGCGCGTAGTAGAATCTTCAAGTTTGTTCAGACAATCAGAGCCCTATAATCTGCTGACAAAACGTGTGACCCTCTCTATAAGGTCCAGCTCACTCCTTGTTCTTTTGAGGGTGTTGCTAGGATGTGAGAAAAGGAGCACAGAGGCAAGGCTCACACGTGAAGGCTGCTTGTAGGGTATTTGGAGTATTACAGCAGTGTTTGGGTAGTTTAGTAGTGTGTTAGCGGTCTGCTATTGATGTTTGTCTAGTGTGTTGATTTCTAATGTGTTTTTGTTGCAAATGTGTGTGCTGGCTTGTTTTCAGATTTGTCTAGCGTGTTGTTAGTATGCTCTGTTGAGACTCACATAAAAAAGATTAAGAAAAAAAAAAACTCTTGTTGTTTGTGACCCTCCAAGTTTCCTGTTCCTAATATGAACCCCAGAAATAAAGCAGAGGAGGTGACACAGCAGGTAGACCTACCTGAGAGGAATACGCATTTTCCTACAGGAGGAGACACATGACATTCATATATTATCCCCTAGACATTATACATGTTCCTGAGTGAAGGACTATTTTGCTGTGCCAATAGAGACGACCACCGGGTGTGGAGCAGGAGGAGGTATTCTGCATGGTGGAGGGCTGTGGGAAGAGGGTGAAGCAGAGGCAGAGGATTATGGCAAACAAAAACTCCAACAGTGGTGAAGCGGGGCAGGGACCTTGCACATCCCAGGGCCAGAGTTCAGCAGGGTGCAGCACAGCAGCAATATTGTGTATGCTATGACAAAATCCCCACACTCCGCCAGCCTGCAAAATCAGTGCCAATTGCACTGGCAACTGTAACCAGTTGCAGGGCCCTGTTGCCGGTGTTGTCCAAACAAGCAGTTTGAGGTGGTGTGACACTGGCTGAGTCCACTTTTTTGCAGGATCTCTATAACTATATCATGAAGACAGCATTGATGAAGCTGCTGGCCAAATAACCAGGTCATGCTACTCGGCTGGCCAACCCACCATCAGGTTTCCGATACTCTGACAGCTATATGGGGAATCCAGGCAATCTCCAAGCAGTCAACATTCAGGAGGCTGCTGGTCATGTGACCAGGCCCTGCTACTCAGCTGCCCGTCCACATCCAGTTCCCTGCCTTCCCAGCAGCTACATAGGGACTCCAGGTCATCTCCAGTCAGATAGGTTTTAAGAGGCTTCGAGTCACATGACCGGGCCCTGCTGTTCAGCTGCTCCACCCAACCCTAGTTTCTCACTTTCCAGGTGGTTACACAGGGTTGCCAGGCCAGCTCCAGGTAGATAGCATTGATGAGACTGCTGGTTATATGACCATGCCCTGCCTCTCAGCTGCTATTCCCAGCAACAGTTTCCCACATTCGCAGTGGGTACAAAGGGACTGCAGGACAGCTCTAGGCAATCAACATTGAAGAAACTAGTGGTCAAGCAACCAGGTCCTGAAACTCAGCTACCCCCCATCACTATTCTTCTGCCTTAATGACAGGTGCATACGGACTCTGGGCCAGCCATCGTTAGACAGCATTGACAGAACTGTTGGTTACAGGACCAGGACATGGGACTCAGCTGCCCCACCCACTAACTAATCAACCAGACGATTTTAGGCATCCTCACCGGCGCTGTCATCAGCAAAGGACTGATGAGGACAAAGACTTCTGCCTCTAACACAACAGGTATATATCACCATGTATCTCCTTCCAGCCCACCTCATCACTCTCCAGGGTTTCCACATCACATACCTATGCACCCATACAACTACCTTGATGAGCAGAGTCAACATTCCCTGTGTAACCCTATAATATACCCAAACTACACGCACTTGTGCCTTATGCTGATAAAAGTGTGCTGTGCAGTTGGTCACACCACCAACATTTCCAACCTCATATTCTACAATGATCCCAATGCCCTTTTTAGCAAAGCAACCTGGTTCACACCTAGCATCTCCTCTCACGTCTTTGACATCCAATATCATATTCACTGTATCCAATATGCTGACCTTATAGGAAACTCAGTAGGTGGGGGTGGCAGTCATCCATAAAATTGATTGACCCTGTACGGTAATCCCAAAACACACCAGCTCCTCCAAATCCTTACCCTGCCAGTTCCACCTAACCCAAAATTATTCAGTCACTTCCACCTCAACTACAGGCCACCTCAGTAGAGTGGTGGCTTTGTCAAAGACTTCTCCAATCTTCTCATCCCTGAAACAATGTTCATCTCTAATAACATCTGTATCTGATATGCCAATGTCCCTGACTCTTAACCAACAAAACACCTGCGTGGCTCCCTGCTCTCTCTGACCAGATCCATGGAAAATAAACACATCATAATCACCCCCACACACGTCAAAGGCCAAACGCTAGAGCTCTTCCTGCCTCCTCCTCACTCTTGTTCTGCACAAACCCGCTCCATTTTGGCTGGACTAACCACACTGTGATTCCATTACTCTCATCACACACACCATTGCAAATAAAGGCCAGACTAAAAACTCAGTGATTGAACTGCATCTTTACTTTTGTTTTGTTTGTTGTAATATTTGTTTTTAAAATGTGGTTATTGGTTAAAACAGGTTCAAACTTAACAGAAAATAAATAAAAGAATGAATTTCCCTCCCAGCATTCACTGCCCTCCTTGGCATTATGACTGCATCCCATTGCAGACAAACACAAGGTAGTTATCTTACGACCACTCTTAAATAAGCCCACACTCGACCTGTAGGACCTTGTTATATATATGTTATGTACAGACCCATCACAAGCATACCATTCATTCAATTCATTGAAAAACTCAAGGATATAGCATCCCACCTATTGGCTAAAAACAACGTAGCCTCTTTCATGACTTTCTGATTTCCGGCCCAAATGCAGTATTGAAACTACCACTATGCAAGTGGTGGGCGATGCATTGCAATTTATGGACAAGGCTGACATGTGTTTCGTAGTCCTCATAGAGCACCTGGCTAGATTCAAACCTGCTGACCATCAGATACTCCTCACCCTCCTCACAGATAGAATGGGCTTCACTGGCACTGTCCTGAAATATAAAATGGTTTGCCTAATAAACTGTCCAGCAGAAACCAAGAACTACAGCTTTATTGGCTCAGGTCCAAATGACTCCCAGTAACATCTGGGGACCACCAAAGTTCAATCTTCTCCCCAATCATTTGTAGCATCTATATGGAACTTCTGACCCCAATATAGCCATTCATCAATATGCCAATGACACTCAACTCAGGGTGAAAGGACCCTAGTACATTCCCTGCATGCCTCTCTGGGTGCCTGGCTACCATCAAGCCTGGATGTTCAACACGTGCTTTAAGCATAACCTCACCAAGAATAAATTGATCCTCATCAGTACCCATGCCAAACAACAGCATGTCCAAATGTAGCTGATGATATGCAACCAGGAGTATTCAACCCACAGCTGTTAAACTCAGCCATATCCCTGGGATGCATTGCAGACAGCAGCTACTCCTTCTAAAAACACACAGCCAAGAAAAGCCAATCAGCCTGGATACAGATTGTGACACTCTGAATACACACTCTGAAAAATCATCACTTTTATTCCCCTGTTTGACATCTGAACTGTGGTTCTTGCTCTCCTGATCGCCCACATTGATGTGGGAAATGCAGTCTTAGCCTGGCTCCCCGCCATGCATTTATCTCCCCTCAAATGTGTTCAACACACCACAACCTGTCTCAATACAGTCACCCACAAATTTTGACCACATCTATCCCCCACTGTGCAAACTTCACCCCCCCCCCCCATTGCATCAGGATCCTATTGAAAACATCTTCAATCATCTAGAAAGCGGTAGTTAATGGCACACCAATGTAACAGTCAGCTAAACTCCACTCCACTGTAGGTTCTCGTAGCTCCCATAGCCCATCAAAATGTCGGAAGTCAAAGCTAGCTGCAGATACAAAACCCGCAAACAGTCCTTCTCCTGCCATCCTGAAACTCTTTGGAAGTCCATCCGGCTACAGGGTTGGACCTCCTCCACATCCTCCAGTTCTGCAAAAAATAAAAACGTGTTGCTTCCATCAGTTCTTTGCACATGAAAAAATTCTAATATTTCTACCTTTCTGCCAACAGGGCTGCTCTACTGTTCAAAGACACCATGCCAAATGCTGGATTACTCACGTTGTCAATGCTCCACTGCTCTCAGACTAGGTTTTCAGCTAGAAATTATTAAATCAAATAATTATGCAGAAATGTAATGCCTTTATTGTGGGCAGTCAATAATTCTGGGGGAACTGGACTGTGCAGTGGTGGCAGACATCCTGAAGAGGCATCTGGCGCTCCAACATCCATCCCTCCGGTAGGGCATTGTGAAGGGGGAGGAATGAAACATTTATGGGGGTGGACTGGCCAATTTGGGAGACTCCCCTCCATTGAAAATAGGAGCGGTCTGTGATAACGCTGTACAACTTTAGGAACATCTCTGGTTCTGTGTGGGAGATCTTGGGATCTTAAGTGGTTGGTTCCTTCCTTTGCGAGAACCTGAGAATGTTGGTTGGGTGGATGCTGTGATGCTGTAAATGCATCGGAGGGACAGGGCCTCCGTATCCTTGTCCTTTACTGCCTTTTTATCGTGTGTTCTGTCATATTTTCCGCACAGGAGTTCATGTGGAACTCCTGGCGGTGCAGCTCTCTCTCTTTTGGTTTGGTGAACAGACCCGTGAGATACCCTTACGGCACCCATGGGTGGGTGTACAACCCTGTGCCCCTAGTGTATGTTTTTGGGCACCTTTGGGTGGCCCGCAGAGCAGGGTATGGGCTGGTGGCAGCTCCATGCTGAATTTGACAGGTGCGCTGAGTATCCTCCATTTTGGGATACCCCGGCTCTGCCATTGGAATCAGTTGATTCCTGATGGAAAACAAGATGGCCCCTGTGGCCTCTTGCTTTCTATTACCTGTTACCTTGTTTTCCCAAAGTCCTGGGAAGCCCTGACTCTGTCCCTTCCCCCTGACTGGCTGTTGGGTGGAAGTTCCACATATGGTGTTGTTGTGAAGTCCAGTCCAGACTGACTGGAGCCTTCCCAGTGACTGTATGTTGTGGGTATGCCCTGTGGGTGGGACCTGGGTGAATGGAGTGTGTGACCAATATTCACTTTTTGTTGTGGCTGTCTGGTTTCTGATATGAGAGACAAAGACTGAGACAGCCCTGCCAGAAACTGGCCTGAATGCAGTGTGTAGTGTTGAATGGCTGGGTAAGTGTCCCAATCCACATTCCTTGTTTTGACTGTCTGAGAGGGATGAGGATGGCCTGAATGCACTGTGTGCCTGATTGGCTGACTGACTGCATGAATGCCCTTCTGTATGATTGGCTGCTGAGGGTGACCCAGCAGTGTGGATGAGAGATAAGATAGTATATCTGGGGACCTCTCACCACTGGAAATTGTTCAGAAGCTTTGTCTACACTTGAAGAGTAACTGGAACTGCTGATCCTCGACGCCCAGCTGGAAGACGAAGACTCGCTGTTTAATTTGCTTTTACCTGATCTGAAAGCTGCCGAACTCGTCAAGGACTGATCCGAGAGAGGACCTGGTAAGGCGCCCTCTTCCCGTGCTGTGAGGGACCATCGAGCACCGCTAACCTCGCTGAAGCTCCCTGGAAGTCAGACCCTCGAAAGGCTCCTGAGACGGGACCGCTGAGGAGAACGAAGCAAAGCACCCGGACTTCGCCGCTGTCGAAGTCTATTGGCGTCGACCAGGGTTCGCAGGTTTGTGTTACCACTGGAGGCCCGTCGAAGTTGTGTTGCCCAGCCGTGGGGACCACTTGACGCTGTGCCGCCGACGACCGGAGCCGCCCGCTCCTTTGCCTAAGAACATTTCAATCCAAGGACCCCCTTGTCCGCAACGTCGACCGCTTTGTCCCGCCGGAGAAAGTTGAGGACGACCAACGCATCGAGGAGAATCCACCGGTGGGTTTCCCGCCACCTGAAGGCCACAAAGACTTCGATGACTCGACGCCCTTGTTGGGCCACAGTTCTTCTGAAACTCTTTGCGGTACTGAACAATCCATCGCCGAGGTGCCCCGCACACCTCAACCTTGCAGCATTTCGTTGACGAGCACCGCCTGGATCGACATCGGGGTCTCGGCACCCTTGAACTTCTCATCGCCACCGTCGACGACAAGTTCATCATCTCCGACGCCTCTCGACGATCCGTGGCTCCTGCTTTAAAGGGAGTTACTCAAGAAGGATCCTTCGGATCGTCTTCGAAGAATTCTACTCCACCAGGCACATAGTGGGGTAAAACCTTAATAGGAGGAAACAAGGCTATTGAACAATGTATGGACTGGGCTTGTGCTATATATCTTTATTTTACAGGTTGCCCAGGTGGGGGGATCGCCACACAGAACTGTGTCTAGGTAACGGGGCCAGTATTCTGCCAATTGTGTCAACCACCTTGCTCTCCCTGCTATCTCTATTGCTGGTTTCCTCGTTATTGATCTGTGTGACATTTTAACCGTACAGTTGATGCACTTTAATGAGATTCGATAACATTAGTGGTACCACTTTAGAATTGTATATATCTATCATTGTTGATTTCCGAGTACAAAGTCTGTTATTGTGTACGTGTACATATCTTTGAATATTAATTATATAAGGACTGTGTTTCAGTAATACAGTGTGTGGACATTCCTTTGTGGGGGCTTGGTGACTACACTGTACTTAAGAACCAGCCTGCATCACCTCCTGAGAAGCTAGGCCTTGATTGCTCGTCCATTGCTACCGTAATAGAGAATCTTGGCTGGGGTCTTCTGTGCCTCTCCTCTACCATATAGAGAGCAGAAGTACAGACACCCCCCTGCAGTCTTTACACTGGTGGCAACGGTGGGATGCATATGGTTTTAAGAATCAGTGTATAACTGTGACACTTACAAAATATCTGCACTTTATTAAATTAATGTGTGGTTGTGTACAAAATAACTGCATTACAAGCAATGGAGTCTATTGCAAATGGTAAATTGACTAGGATGAGCTAAGAGGCTCTCCAGAGTGCTTGTGAAGCCAGGGAGTTAGACTTTGTGGATAAGTCTAGGGCTGAGCTGATAGCTGCCCTGGTGCACTACCAGACCGATGGTGAAACTCTTGATGAGGGGGGAATGCAACCAATGAGTACTCTGCCCCTGGGGGTTCTACTGAATCTGTTTCTGGGAATGCCACCATTCCTGCTGCCTCCATTCTGAACCCCAGCAGTTCCTTGGAGCTTGATTTATTAAGGATGAAATTGGCCTTTGAATATCGCAAGTTGGAAATAGATGCTGAGCTTAAGAAGGAGGAGTTGGCTCAACAAGTGGAGCTCAAGAATAGGGATCTTGAACTGAAAAATAAGGACCTTGAACTCAAGAACCAGGATACTGAATGTCAGAGAATCCAGCTAGAAAAAGCTAGAGTGGAGACTTCAGCGAAACCCAGTGAGAGTGTCAGGTCCCCAGCAACAAAATTTATGAAAGATTTGGTTGGTGTGTGTGTGGAGGGTCCTGATATCCTCCAATGGATTGAAGCGTTTGAAATGGCTTGTGCAATTCATGATGTTGACAAAAGAGATTGGGCTAAGTGTTTGTTAAGCAGAGTGCCTCAGACTGGGTATGACTGTATTCTAAAGCTGAGTGTGGAAGAAAGGGGTCAGTATAAGTGTATGAAATCTGCTTTGATTGCCAAGTTAGGCAAGACACCTACCCAATACCCTAAAAGGTTCAGGGATTTTAAGAAAAGAGAGAATGTGTCTTGGGCTGACTGGGTGAGCGCTGCGCACATGAACATGATGGGGTGGATTGATGGTTACAAGGTGAAAACATTTGTTGAATTGTCCCACTGGTTGTTTTTTGAGCATTTTTCTGAAGCCTGTTCACCGGAGCTGTGTCAGTATGTTGCGGACCAGAACATTTTGGATCCCTTTAAACTGGCTAGGCTGGCTGACAAGTGGGTCTCCCACCGGGTGTCCCGTAAGGACTCCAGTGGGAAGGACAAGGACAAAGAGAAGGGGGCCTCTCAGAAAGCTGAGGAGTCCCCCAAGCAGTCACAGTCGGGTAAACCTAAACCCTCCTCTCCTAAGACCCAGAAATCTAGTGGGGATAAGTCATCTGTGGGTGGGAATAGGAGTAGTGGTCCACCTGCTGCAAAGCAGGCTCCCAGTGGTTCCAGTACCGTACCTGATCTCTCAGCACTTTTTGGGATTGTGGGGCGCTGGATCACAAGAGGGGTAACTCCAAGTGTAAAGGTAAGGCACTTGGAGTACAGGCTGTCAGCCTGACCTACCCTTACCCCATGTCTGAGGTGGAGGCCACTGTCCTCCCCTGCTCTACAGGGATCACATTTGGTGCTCCGGTAGAGATTTCCTTAGTGTCCCTTGGGGCCTGGGACCAGTATGCGGAAGTACTGGCGACTATCCCACAGAAAACCCGTAGATTTTTGAGAAGTGTCCTCCTGAATGGCCAGCCTTCTACTGGTTTGAGAGACACTGGGGCAAGCATGACAGTGGTGGACAGGGCCCTGCTCAAGCCAGAGGACTATGTAGGTGCTCCTCTGAGAACCACCAGGTTAGCTGGTGGGCCTTCCAAATTATCGCCTGTAGCCTTAGTCACACTTGTAATTAGAGACAAGACAGCAAAGCTTCCTGTCCTTGTTCAGGACAATGTCCCTGCTAACATTCTGTTAGGTAATGATCTAGTAGAGTTGGGATTGATCTCGTATGGTCTTCCCATGACTGCTGCTGCGGTCACTAGGTCACAGGTGACCCCGGGTCTGGCTGTGAGTCAGGTACCCGAGCCAAAGGCGTGGCCTAAGTCAAGATGAAGGAAGAACAAGAAGGCTACCTCTGTGGAGGGAGCTCCTTCTCTTCCTGCAGTTCCTACAGCACCCATTGGGATCCATGCTCCGGATGGGCTTGGTCCAGTGGTAAACCCCATATCAACTCCTGTGGGAAAAGAGCCAGAAGACTCTCCTGTGGGAGAGGTTCTCAACCCGGAGGATCATCCCGATCTTCAATGCTTGTTAGCTGAAGGGGGACCCTCCCGGGCAGACTTCTGTAAAGGACAGAGAGAGTATCACTCTCTCGAGGGTCTGAGGAAACAGGCCCTGTCCCAGGCACAAGGAGAAGTGCCTAGGACATTCTGGATTTATTGGGAGGGCGAGCTCCTTGTTAGTGAGTCCCCTAAGCCTGAACCTGGTGCCCTCAAGAGGTTGGTGGTACCCCAGGTTTACAGGCCCTTCCTACTGCAGTTGGCGCATGAGGTGCCCTTAGCTGGTCATCTTGGTACCAAGAACACTAAGCAGAGGCTCTCTGCCCATTTCTACTGGCCTCGGATGGGAGTAGAAGTGGAGTCCCATTGCAGGACCTGCCCAACTTGTCAGTTGTCTGGCAAGACTGGAGGCAGTGTCATTGCCCCACTGCAGCCATTGCCAGTGGTTGGCACACCATTTGAGAGGGTGGGCATTGACATTGTCGGTCCTCTGGACCCTCCCACTTCAGGTGGACATCGGTTCATCCTGGCTTTGGTAGATCATGCCACCAGGTACCCTGAGGCTATACCCCTTCGGGCTGTAACTGCCAAGGTGGTTGCCAGGGCTCTCCTGGGCATTTTCACGCGTGTTGGATTCCCCAAGGAGGTTGTCTCTGACAGAGGATCCTACTTCATGTCTAGTTACATGAAGACCATGTGGAAAGAGTGCGGAGTAACCTACAAGATCTCCACCTCTTACCATCCCCAGACCAATGGTCTGGTTCAGAGATTTAATAAAACTCTCAAGGGCATGATAGGTGCTTTGGAAGAGCCCCTAAGGAGGAAATGGAATCTCCTCCTGCCATGCCTGCTGTTTGCTTACAGAGAGGTACCTCAAGAGGGTGTTGGTTTCAGCCCTTTTGAGTTACTCTTTGGACATCCCGTCAGGGGGCACCTTGCCTTGATCAGAGAAGGTTTGGAAGCCACCCCTCCAGGTCCCGCCAAGCAAGTGGGGGACTATGTGTTAGGCCTCAGATGGAGGATGACACAGATGATGGGTCAGGCAACAGCGAATCTCATGGCCAGCCAGGAATTGAACAAATACTGGCATGACCTTAAAGCATTGCAAGTGAATTGGACTCCGGGACAGGAGGTTCTCGTGATGGAGCCTACAAAGCCTTGGGCATTGGCAGATAAATGGACTGGAGCCTTCAGGATAATCTCCAAGATGGGCGAGGTCAATTATCTGGTTGACATGGGAATCCCAGGGGAAGCCCCTCAGGTATTCCATGTTAATCGGCTCAAGCCTTTCCACAGGCGTGCAGAAGTCTCATGTCTCTTGCTAGCTTCAGAGCAAGAAGAGGATGAGAGTGAGCCCCTTCCTGATTTGCTGTATAGCAACCCTCAGGATGGTTTAGTGGAGGGAGTGCATCTCTCTCCAGATTTGACAACAGAGCAGCAGAGGGCCTGCAGGACTTTGCTCCAGCAGTATGCCTCTCTGTTTTCGCTGATGCCAGGCCTTACACCGTGGTGTAAGCACGAGATTGACACTGGTGACAGCATGCCTGTCAAAAGCAGGAGCTACCGTATGTCAGACACTGTTAAGAACCACATCCAGGCTGAGGTCACCAAGATGTTGGATCTGGGTGTTATTGAACCCTCAACCAGTCCCTGGTCCATCCCCAAGGCAAGTTCCCAGGCAGGTACCAAGGATTGGAGGTTCTGTGTGGACTACCGAGGAGTCAATGCCGACACCAAAACTGACGCGCACCCATTGCCCCGGGCTAATGAGCTTGTGGACACCATAGGTGCTGTCAAATTTGTGAGCACCTTTGACCTCACCTCAGGCTATTGGCAAATAGCTCTGACGGACCATGCCAAGGAAAAGACAGTGTTCTCAACACCAGAGGGACTCTACCAGTTTAGGGTCATGCTTTTTGGGTTGAAGAATGCCCCTGCCACCTTCCAGAGATTGGTCAATCATGCTCTCAGTGGGCTGGAAGCCTTTTGTGCGGCTTATTTAGATGACATTGCCGTCTACAGTTCCACTTGGGAAGAGCATTTGACAAATCTGGGTAAGGTGTTGCAGGCCTTGAAAAGGGCTAACCTCACTATCAAGGCCACCAAGTGCCATATAGCTCAGGGAAAAGTCACATATCTTGGTCATGAGGTAGGAGGGGGTCAAATCCAACCTCTCCCCAGTAAGGTAGAGGATGTACAGGACTGCGAGACTCCCACTACTCAAACCCAGGTGAGAGCCTTTCTGGGCCTCACTGGGTATTATCGCAATTTCATGTTGGACTATTGAACCATAGCTGCACCACTGACAGCTCTGACTTCCCCCAAACAACCTAGGAAGGTTAATTGGACGGAAGACTGTCAGAGGGCCTTTGATGGCTTGAAAGAAAGTCTTTGTAGGGCAGCTGTGTTGTGTGCGCCTGACTACAGCCAACCCTTTGTCGTCCAGACGGATGCCTGCAACACCGGAATTGGAGCTGTCTTGTCCTAGTTAGATGACAAAGGGAGGGAACATCCTATCATCTTCTTCAGTAGACAACTCAAGGGTAGTGAATTTAGGTGGGCTACTGTTGAGAAGGAGTGTTTCAGTATAGTTTGGAGCCTTAGGCGTTTTAGGCCCTACCTTACGGGGTCTACGTTCAAGGTCCAAAAAGATCATAAGCCCCTGAAGTGGCTTATGCAGATGAAGGGTGAAAACCCGAAACTGCTCAGGTGGTCCATTAGCCTGCAAGGGCTAGACTTCTCTATAGAGCACAGACCAGGGAAGAGTCACGATAATGCAGATGGCCTTTCCAGAAGGTATGTTGACCGTCTGGATGAGGGTGTCTATCCCGTCGGAAATTAGGCACCCTCCACCTCAGTCTGGGGGGGGGGCACTGCGATGCTGGAAATGCATCGGAGGGACAGGGCCTTCGTATCCTTGTCCTTTACTACCTTTTTATTGTGTGTTCTGTCATATTTTCCGCGCAGGAGTTCATGTGGGACTCCTGGCGGTGCAGCTCTCGCTCTTTTGGTTTGGTGAACAGACCCGTGGGATACCCTTACAGAACCCATTGGTGAGGGTACAACCCTGTGCCCCTAGTGTATGTTTTTGGGCACCTTTGGGTGGCCCGCAGAGCAGGGTATGGGCTGGTGGCAGCTCCATGCTGAATTTGACAGGTGCGCTGAGTATCCTCCATTTTGGGATACCCTGGCCCTGCCATTGGAATCAGTTGATTCCTGATGGAAAACAAGATGGCCCCTGTGGCCTCTTGCTTTCTATTACCTGTTACCTTGTTTTCCCAAAGTCCTGGGAAGCCCTGATTCTGTCCCTTCCCCCTGACTGGCTGTTGGGTGGAAGTTCCATATATGGTGTTGTTGTGAAGTCCAGTCCAGACTGACTGGAGCCTTCCCAGTGACTGTATGTTGTGGGTACCCCCTGTGGGTGGGACCTGGGTGAATGGAGTGTGTGACCAATATGCACTTTTTGTTGTGGCTGTATGGTTTCTGGTATGAGAGACAAAGACTGAGACAGTCCTGCCCGAAAGTGGCCTGAATGCAGTGTGTAGTGTTGAATGTCTGGGTACTTGTCCCAATCCACATTCCTTGCTGTGAGTGTCTGAGAGGGAGGAGGATGGCCTGAATGCACTGTGTGCCTGATTGGCTGACTGACTGCATGAATGCCCTTCTGTATGATTGGCTTCTGAGAGTGACCCAGCAGTGTGGATTAGAGACAAGATAGTATATCTGGGGACCTCTCACCACTGGAAATTGTTCAGAAGCTGTGTCTACACTTGAAGAGTAACTGGAACTGCTGATCCTCGACACCCAGCTGGAAGACGTAGACTTGCTGTTGCATTTGCTTCAACCTTATCTGAAAGCTGCCGAACTTGTCAAGGACTGATCCGAAAGAGGACCTGGTAAGGTGCCCTCTTCCCGTGCTCCGAGGGACCATCGAGCACCGCTTACCTTCGCCAAAGCTCCCTGGAAGTCAGACCGTCGAAAGGCTGCCGACCCGAGACGGGACCGCTGAGGAGAATGAAGCAAAGCACCCGGACTTCGCCGCTGTCGAAGTCTGTTGCCGTCGACCAGGGTCCGCAGGTTTGTGTAACCGCTGGAGGCCCGTCGAAGTTGTGTTGCCCAGCCGTGGGGACCACTTGACGCCGTGCCGCCGACGACCGGAGCCGCCCTCCCTTTGCCTAAGAACATTTGAATCCAAGGACTCCCTTGTCCGCAACGTCCCGCCGGAGAAAGTCGAGGACGACCAACGCGCCGAGGAGAAACCGCCGGTGGGTTTCCCGCCACCTGAAGGCCACAAAGACTTCGACGACTCGACGCCCTTGTTGGGCCACAGTTCTTCTGAAACTCTTTGCGGTCCTGAACAATCCGTCGCCGAGGTGCCCCGCACACCTCATCCTCGAAGGACGTCGCTGACGAGCACCGCCTGGATCGACATCGGGGTCTCGGCACCCTTGAACTTCTCATCGCCACTGTCGACGACAAGTTCACCATGTTCGACGCCTCTCGACGATCCGTGGCTCCTGCTTTAAAGGGAGTCACTCAAGAAGGCTCCTTCGACACGTCTTCGAAGAACTCTACTCCACCAGGCACATTGGGGGGGTAAAACCTTAATAGGAGGAAACAAGGCTATTGAACAATATATGGACTGGGCTTGTGCTATATATCTTTATTTTACAGGTTGCCCAGGTTGGGGGATCGCCACACAGAACTGTGTCTAGGTAACGGGGCCAGTATTCTGCCAATTATGTCAACCACCTTGCTCTCCCTGCTATCTCTATTGCTGGTTTCCTCGTTATTGATCTGTGTGACATTTTAACCGTACAGTTGATGCGCTTTAATGAGATTCGATAACATTAGTGGTACCACTTTAGAATTGTATATATTTATCATTGTTGATTTCCGAGTACAAAGTCCGTTATTGTGTACGTGTACATACCTTTGAATATGAATTATATAAAGACTGTGTTTCAGTAATACAGTGTGTGGACATTCCTTTGTGGGGGCTTGGGAACTACACTGTACTTAAGAACCAGCCTGCATCACCGCCTGAGAAGCTAGGCCTTGATTGCTCGTCCATTGCTACCGTAATAGATAATCTTGGCTGGGGTCTTCTGTGCCTCTCCTCTACCATATAGAGAGCAGAAGTACAGACACCCCCCTCCAGTCTTTACAGATGCACCCTGTGAGAAAATCTCAGAAATGTGGTGGCTTTCTCATGGCACCCTATGAGAGAACCATTGAACCTTAAGGTGTGGCTGTGCTCTCTGGGAAATCCTGTCATCTTTAATGGGTGGCAGCACACGTTAGTGGGTTCCTGTGTCCTCTGAGAGAACACAAAATGCTTAAAGTTTGACTGTACCATATTGGAAGACCTGTGAACGTGAGTGGGTGTCTGTGCTTTGTGAGAGGACCCAAGTACTTTAGTTGGTGGCTGGGCCCTGTGTGAGAGCCAAAGGACCATAAGGGGTGGCTCTCAAACACAACTAAAGCTGTCTGTTTACCATGCATGTGCACAAGGAAACTACCTGACCCCTCTATTCATTGTCTGACATGAAGCGGATAACAAATTATCATCATCACCTGAGCTGAGCTGGTGCCTTGGCTATAGCCAGATGTTATTTCACAGTCTGGTGCTTGAAGTCACTGTTCATTTTTATAAGTGTTATTTGCTCAACCTGTCGATCTTTGAGGCTTTTCCTGCAGTTCAAGATATTAGCCATTGTTGCACTGAATATTTACATTGGACATCACACTGGCAGGTGTCATCTTAGTGATTCATCAGCAACTTCTGCAATTGTCACTGGCTGAATTGTCCACTTGGAGTACCAATACTGTAATGGATCATTATCCTTTCCCACAGGTAAATGTGCAGTATATGGTCATCAAGCAGCTGTGTGGCTGTTGGAATTCTGTTTGGTACTGCTGATTTTCAATCGTAATTCAGTTACTGAGGCAGGTGTCTGACGAGTATTGAAATGGGATCATCTGGTGTATGGTACTGTCATCCCAGAAATGTATGATTCCATCCTGCTTAATCTTAAGAGCTTCTTTGCTTTGACTGAGGTGTAGAGTGATTATATTTTGGTTGATCATGCTCCTATCATGGGCATTTTTGGAGGTTTATTTACCAAACCAAGGGAGGTTTTTAAGACTCAATCTATTTGTTAAACCCTGTGGCATGACAGGGATTGTCATCATGCAATGAGCCTTATGACAAGGCAAGCCAAGCAGATGGTGAATGATGGAATTACGGCTCTATGAACAGCGAGTAGCAGCTACCATGCTATTATCAAGACCAAAAAATCAGAGTACCTAGAGGACCAATGGGCGTCCTTCCTTCCAGCAAAAAATTATAAGAACATAACAAGGTTTGGGAAAATTATGGGGAAGGGCTGGCCATCCAAAAGGGGGCTTTACCTGAGGCGGTATGGGTCAAACATTTCTGTAATGTGTACAAAAAGTCAAGATCAATTGGCCGTGGGAAAACTAACAGGGCCGATTAGTGGCACCGTTCTTGCCCCTGTTTTTATCTGAATGGGAAGTGAGTGTACCACTTTTGAGCATGAAAGAAAAGCCCCTGGCCATGATGCTGTCCCGGCTGACTTTTATGTGGATGAATTGACAATATGGGTTCCATATTTGACAAAGTTGTTTAATGCCGTTCTGTGTTCAGGTAGGGCCCCGCTTTCCTGGACACAGGCTGTTATTGTTTTCATCGTCAGGAAGGGGAATAGGGATATTATGACCAATTCTAGGCTAATCTCCCTTCTTGATTCTGGGGGAACGATTTTCGCTAAGCCTATTTTGGCACACCTTGAGAATTAGATTGATGAGGGCAGAGTACTGTGCCATTGGCAGGCTGGTTTTAAAAGGGGAATCAGCACAGTGAATCAGTGTTTGAGACTTCGTTTAACAAGGGGAGGTGCATTGCCATGCCAATTTATAAGGTAGCAAATACATTTGATGCAATGTCTGCCACAAAAAATCCCAATTGCAAACTAAGAGGACATACTCAATGTGCCTCCACCATCTCCATCTTCTCAAAGATGTCAATCCCCTATGGCTTCTACCCTAAAACTCTTGCATGCACACTATTGCCTGCTTCTGAAATGCATACAGTTGCTTCTCCAATAGAATTGAGTCTCCTCTTGACTGTTAAAGGAAGGTAAGATAACCCAATGCCTTGGGCTGGCCATGTAGTCAATATTCTGACCACATATTCCTGGTAATCAGTAATGTCTGTGTCGTTTACTGCTTTAGTTCCTGTCCCATTGTTGCCTTAACCTTACTGTTCTCCTCTGTGAAAATAAAACAAATCTGGGAACTTCCCAGAGTTGATCAGATAAGCCATCTTTTTTTTTTTTTTTTTTTACAAAAGAGTTGAGCAAGATATCCATAGTCAACATTATTGCTAGGATAGCATCAAGCATGCACTGTCTGGTGAGGGAATTATGATATTTTGGTCACACGCATAAACAAACATCCACATCAATGGCCTGTCGAAACTGGCATTCACTTCCATGTGGGGCTAGATTTCGGGAGTAGAGCTTGCTATCCCACTGTGAGGAATTCGACCATCTGCACAGTGGGTGTGCGCTCGCCTCTACTTTTTTGAAATTGTAAATGAAATTGAATGATGGTAAATCAACCTCCGGAATATGTGTGGGACTAATCTGCACACATTTTCCTATGCTCACCGCACGACATACACATAGACCCATGTACTCTGGGTGGACACAGCCTACAGGTGCCATCACCCTGTCATATTTAGTTGGAATATGACAACTAAGAGTACCTGAAGACAACTCAGATGGGGGAAGGCAAAACCTTCCTCCTGCCATGGCCATCCTAATTAACTAACAAAGACTCCATGGATCTGCCCTGCCCTACTTTGTTAGCTGCTAGTTGCCGCTTTGCATTCTAATGAGAGTTAATTCAACAGGCCCATGGGAGGCCTGGTCGCAGGACTAACAAAAGACAGGAAAACCCCAAGTACCATTGATATGCACTGTGTCAACCTGAAGCCAGCTCTCACCTCTCAGTATCAAGGGCAGTGACCTGTCATCTATGAGAAAATGTATTGTGGTGTCCAAGGTTGGGCCCTTCCCAAGGGTCACATCGGCATATGCCTCATCTTGCAGCAATAAGGTGATGAGACACCAGACTGAGGGTAAACCAAGCTTCTTGTATTAGCTAAAAGATAAACAGCATACATAGAGATTATCAGCGCTCAGAATGCAGGTTATTTAGCATATCATAAGCAAACACTAATATATTATATCATATTCACATTAGGGGTGTTACTTGGCATGACATTTGCAAACATTTGGCAATAACTGTCAGGATCTTACTTGTGACCTTGTGATGAAGCTGTGTGGGTACATTGTGTTGTAATATCGATAAGCAGTATTCACAAAACTCCTACTGTTATCTACCGTATATGCTGCTGATGCTGTACTTGCAGAGAGCAAGCAGAAGACCACTTCTGACATGTTCATTTGCCTTGTTTTGGGGTCTTGGTCTAATTTGCACCAGCATGGGGTTGGGCATGTCTGTGGAGGAAGAGGGAGACAGAGCGAAAGGCAAAATGGAGGTTCTGAGGCCTGCATGTATGAAAGAGAGTCTCATGTGGCATACCTTAGCATAAAATCACATAGCATAACATAGCATAACAATCCTGCCACATCAGTATTTGCAGTAGTTGGGGGACCCCAATAAAAAGGTATGTGTATGCAGTTTGGTAGAGACCAAAAGTCTGGTCCCGTGACAGTTTCAAGTGAAACCTGCTGCTTTAATCAAGACCCACGTAGAATTCAATTAATTGGACAAACCCTTTGATCCACAACAGATAGATGAGTGGGACTTAGTATTACATGTTTTCTCCCCTTTACCTTTTCATTTGCAAAGCACTTTGGTTATGACCTCACGCATACAGGAGATTGTTGGTGGGACCGAGGATTGGGTCATTAAGGTGGGCTTAGCCTACACCAATCCCTGAGGTCCATTATACTTTAAATGAGAGCTGAGCCCCTCTTTTGGGAGATCATATGAAGACTTTGCAAGGAGTTACAAGAAGAACTCAGCATTGGACCTAGGCTAAAGGTACACTTTGCCTTACAGCTTCCACCAATGAAGGAAGGTTAGGATTTTCGAAGAGGGAGGCACGATTCCTCCCCTAAACATCTCCCAGGGAACATAGGGAGATACTGGGGGTCATTCCGAGTTGGGTGGTAAGGGAAAAATGATGCCGGTAAAGGACTACCGGCATCGTTTCCCGTTATGGCCCATTCTGACCCACCAGACCGTTATTTACGGCGTCGTAAAGTATGATGCCGTAAATAGCGGTTTAGTGGCGCGCGCCCGACACGCCATGCCGTAATTAGCGGCATGGCGTAAACCGGAGCTGATCCCAAGTAAAGCGGACATGGAAAAAACGGCCTCCACAAGAGCGCAAAGTACCTTACCGCCATGGAGTAAATACCGGCATCGCCGAGAAGGTATTAAGGACCCTGAGCAGTGTTTCCAAGAGGAACAGGTGCACTCAATCAGCACAGGTGGAGGCAATGGAGTCTGGCACAGCACAAAAGGAGCACACACACACACCATACCCCCTCCCACACCAAGATGATACCAATTGTAGCAGCATTCCTGGAGCTGGAGGCCCTGCTTGCAAGGCAGCAACTACAACAACAGCAACTACAACAACCACAACCCCGACCACAGAGGATACACAGGAGGAGAAGGAGGGTGAGACAGGCCCAGCATGCCCTACTGGTGCAGCCACCATTACCACGCCGGCAGCCCCGAATCCCCCGCATCAGAGCAACCCCCTTCAACCTCACACCAGAGCAGATCCACACCCTGTACCGGCTTGACTGGGACACCATTACCAGCATAGTGGACATGATACATGATGATACAGTGAGCCGCATAGAAATCCGCACTACCATCCCCCCTCTACTGAAGGTAGTGTCTGTGCTCCACTTCCTTGCCACAGGCAGCTACCAGCATACAGTGGGGCACATGCATGGCATTTCACAGCCCATATTTTCACGGATACTCAAACAAGTGCTGGATGCCCTCCTCACCCACACAAGGGAATACATATCCCTACCCCGTACTCCCCAGGAGATATATGACACCAAAGCTGCCTTCCATGCACTGGCAGGCATGCCAAATTGCATAGGTGCCATCGACTGCACCCACGTGGAATTAGTGGTCCCGCATGCCATGGAGGTGCCGTATCGCAACCGCAAGCAATACCACTCCATCAACGTCCAGATGGTGTGTAATGCCAGTAAATCCATCACACATTGCAATGCCCGATACCCCGGATCAACTCATGACTCCTTGGTCCTGCGGAACTCAACACTACCACGCTACATGGAGCGACATGCCGGACGCCGTGCCTGGCTGCTTGGTGAGTAACCTGAATGGGCCATGGCAGTGCATTGGGGCTGTGAGTAGGTCGCCTGCATACTCCACCTGGGTGGGAAAAGGGGGGGGATGCATACTCCACCTGGGTGGGAAAGGGGGGGGATGCATACTCATCCCAGTAATCATCTGCGGCCATGTAAAACTAGTACAATTCTCGACCATGAATGCACACACAATTACCTCCTTTCCACTTCCATGCAGGTGATGCTGACTACCCTCTAAAGCCGTGGCTCATGACCCCGGTTCGCAACCCACTGAACAGGCACGCGGAGTACTACAATAGATCCCATACCCGTACACGGGTGGTGATAGAGCGGACCTTCGGCCTGTTGAAGGCACGATTTTGTTGCCTCAGTCGGTCTGGTGGGGCACTCATCTAAAGCCACAAGAAGGTGTCCAAGATCACCATGGCATGTGTAATGCTACACAACATGTGCATCCGTCGGAACGTGCCACTGCCCCCTGACGTGGAACTGCTACCAACAGATCATGATGAGGGGGAGGAGGAAGGAATGGCAGGACAGCAGCACGGTGACGATGCACAGGAGGGACGTTCAGTGCTTCAATCATTGATTGGACAATATTTCGGACTCACACTCAGCTGAGGGTGTGAGGGTGAGAGGATATTGGGCACTGGGTGTGGGGATACATGTACACCATGCAATGTGCGACATCAAAAGACACAAGCAAAATGAGCAATGTCCACTCTGTTTTTTGGGAATGAACAACCAGTGTATTCAACATTTATGTAGGAACGTGTACAACAAAACCACCACCCTCACCCCCCTCCCCCTCCCCCCCAACTCCCACACACACCCTCACCCCCCTCCCCCTCCCCCCCAACTCCCACACACACCCTCACCCCCCTCCTGCTCCCCCCCAACTCCCACACACACCCTCACCCCCCTCCCACTCCCCCCACAACAACCCCACAATAGTCCCATCAGTGCAATATAGGCCACATGTGTGTGGCAGTATGGTCATTGTGTACTTCCAGAGCCAGGGGTATCCATGTTCTGGCGGCGGAGTGTGCGCATTGACCGACGGACAGGGCTGGTCTGCGTGGAGGAGTACTGTGAGGGTGGGCACTCCCACTTGGGCTGTGGTCTGGGGGGTGCTGCCTCCAGGGCATCAGCGATCCGGCCCAGCACCTCACAGAGCCGGTTTGTGTTGGCAGTGATGACTTCGCCCAGGGCCTGCAGGTCATTGTGCCACTCCGACCTGGATTCACGGTTGTCCCGGATAAAGTCCTCAATCAGGCCCGTGAGGCGCTGGGAGTGCAATCCATCCATGGCCGGTGTGGCAGATGTGCTCAGCAGCCATGGTGTTGAGCCTGCAGCCCTTTCGGGGCTTTCTGCAGGGGAGGTGGATCCAGGACTGGCAGGTGGTGCTCCTTGGCCTGTGAGGCCTGGGGTGTCACTCTCCCCGGAGTCGCTGTGTGCAACTTGACTGTAGGATGGGGTGTCTGGGCTGTGTACAATGTCATGGGGCTCCTCCACGTCGGATACGGGAACTGATGTTGGGCTATCTGGCTCCTCGGGGAGGCACATGGCAGCATTCTCCCCTGCCACACTGGACTCCTCTGAGTGCACCGTGGGGCATGTCTCCGTCGGCAGTGCAGGCATGGGTAGGGGTGTGGGTTGTGCAGCCTCCATGGGGGTTGCTGGTGCAGGTGGTGTTGCCTGTGCCTTCTTCCTTCCTGCAGGTTTACGCTGTCCCCTGGCTGTGCCCCTGGAGGTACAGGGCTGCGTGGCTTCCTGGCTCTCACTTTCATGGCCGCTGCCTGTGGGGGGGAAGAGAGAGATGGCATGAGCTATGATTTGGGGGTCAGCATTTCTTCAAGCCTATGGTATAACAATGGGATTGCAGCGTTTTGTTGACATTTGGGTGGGGAGTGGGACAGTGATCTGGGCTTGGACGGTAAATGCATGCAGGTGTCTGGGTCACTCATGTTGGTGGAGTACTGTGCTGACTCACATTGACTGCCACTTTGTGTGCTATGGCCAATATGGGTTGGAGCCTTGCACCTGGCATCAGCCTGGGTCTCACTTGTGACGGCATGATTTGATGGGTGGGGGGTTCCCATACATGATGTGACTGCTTGCCCAGCGCTTGGCGGTGCCTTACATTGGGAATGCATTTACTATCTTCACTCATGACACTCACCTCCATCTGCGGATGACGGGGTACCACACTCCATCTCGCCGACCCCCTCTATGGCTTCAGTGCCCATCATGTCCGCACACGTTTGCTCCCAGGGCATCATCTTGATGGGAGAAGCTGGGCCTCCTCCTGTCTCCAGGGCCTGTGTTCGGTTGGCTGATAGGATGGCCCGCACCCTGAGACGGAGGTCATCCCACCGTTTCCTGCAGTCCCTCGTCGTATGGGGGGTGTTCCCTACGGCGCTCACCCTCTGTGCAACCAAGTCCCAGATCTCCTTCTTCCTGGCAATGGTGGGCCTACGCATGTCACTGCTGAATACTATCTCAGCATTTGCGTGCAGGGTGTCCACCAGGACCTGGAGCTCGTCCTGCGTGAAACGCTCCTTCCTGATGCGGGCGGCACCTTTCTTCAGTGCTTTCGGCATGATACTGGTCAGTGATGGCTTTTTTGAGGGTCAAAATATACCTCCGGGTGCTGTATTCAGAGGATGGCAATGGATTGTGTTTTAAAGATGGCCGCCGCACTCCTTCCCGTTCCTGTGCGATGACGTAATTTCCGTATCCGTCAATAAGCGTTGACCGTAATTTACGGATACCGTAAATTACGGTCACCGCTAATAACGGACAGCGAAGCTTCAGTGGCGGTGTTGTAATGACCGTCTCGCTTCATGCCGCTAAGGGGTTTTATGGGCCCTTTAGCGGTATGCCGCTAGGGGATTTACCGTCATGGCGGAAAGCTTGTGGCCGCAAAGTCGGAATGGCCTGTAAATTGCGGCTTCGTACCAGACCGGACTCGGTCTTTCCGTCATGCCGGTAAAAACCCATACTTACCGCAAAACTCGGAATGAGGCCCACTAAATCCAGAGGCCCTTCCAGCAGATACAGAACTGGTACCCAGCCAGCACACAATGTGCCCTGCTCGGTTCTGCAACAAGCTTTGTAGGTGGAAAGTGCCACTGAGTCTCTGAACCAACATCCAGGACAATTCCAATGCCTGCATCACTCTCCTCACCTTTGTACTGTCCACTTTGAAGGATTACACAAGCCCAGAGAAGAAGCTAGGAGGAGTGCATACACAAGCATCATCCAGCGTCTGCCTTAAAGGACATTTTCGAGCCAGTCGAGCCCCTCGAGCTGCAACCGACTGCACTGCTGAATGGTGTCACGCTGCAGTTGCAAATGTCATCTGAGATGCCTCGACCAGTGCTTCAGATCTGCCAACCAGTAATGAGACAATGATTCCTGACCCCGAGCCACCATGTAGGACAGCCTGCAGCTGTCCGTCCAACCTCGCTTGCTGAACTGCTTGCCACCTGATACCCACAGCTGTCTCCCTTCTTAAACTGAAATTGCAGTAGCTGCGAAGTGTCTTGAAAGTGACTCGACCCTGTCGAGCACCAAGAACTTCTACAAGCAAAAGTTACATTCTGGTTCTGTCCTGCTGGTCCTTCTCCGAAGGCACCTAGTGGCATTTTATGACCCATTGCTCCTTTTATGCTAAAACCAAGCATCCTTGAACTATTGTTATTGATTTCTTTACTGACTACCTTCCTCTCAGTATCAAGAGAGCATCCCTTTTCCTTCTTGAAACGGTCTGTCCTCTGCATTCCTTTACAGGGTGGGTTGTATCTTGTAGTGTGATATAACTGTCTGTTGACTAATAATAATAAAGTAGATATTTGTATACAACCTTGACTGGTCAGTCGATTTTATCATTGGGTAATAATTGTATTTTCACTGTGTGCAACTAACCAACGATCCACGACCTTGCAGATATGAGCCTGCCATTCTGTCCACGTTAACACAATTGGACAAGGAGGTTTCGTAATTTGCACGTGTTTCCAATCTGTTCAGATCCTTTCTTGTGTACTAGAGGTGTGGGGCTGATTGATGGTTTAGAACCCAATATTCATCCCTGGACCATTTGTTTCGCAGAAGTTGATTTGTCACACCCACTCCCAAACATAGCTGCAGTATTTATTTGCAGGGTTAATCTTGCAGACTGGTAGAGGTAAGCTGCTTGTATGATGCTATTAGGAGGGACAAGCATCAGATTTTACTTGAATTTTCCCCACGTCTATGCATGGTAGAATAGTATTTGGCGGACAGCATACATGTCATACTCCAGTTCACCCCTCTCTTCACTGGCACATTGTTTTCTGGCAGAGTGGGCAAGTGGCTAGATTTGGTTGCTGCCTATTCTGTGTAAAGTATTGCCATGCTTGTAGTTTTCATTGTGAGTTTGAAATACATACAGGGTGGGTTCATATGAGTGTGCAATGCGTTTGGTTGTAGTGTTACTGGTGTTATCCATGCCACATAGTGATGTGATGTGCTTTATGATCTGATGCCGGAAGGATGTTTCTCATTTAGACTGTACACAGGTGGGGGGCAATCTTCTATTATTGCTACATCCTCTGCATCTGTGATGTCATTCTCCTTCCCTTCCTCACTGTCACTTCTTCCCAGCAGCAATGCTGATTTCTGTCTAGACTCAGATGTATAACCTTTGTTTTATCCTCATCCATCTTATAACCATCATTACTGTCCGACTTATTAGTGAATGGGGACAGCAGAGATTGTGACCTTGGATTTTCAAACTCCTACTACTGTGAAACTACTCTGTGTGTTGTTCTTCCCTTTCCCTCTGTACAGCAGATCTGTGCACCATACAATTCTGCCCCTGATATAATGGACAGAACAGAATGTACAACTTCTCTGTTGTAATAGATATGTGTACCAGAGTGACTTGTGAAAGTGGGAATTCAACATGAGTTGGATGATACCTTTAATATAACATGTGCAATTATGCCATCCCCAGTGCACACAGCAATCTATGCTGGAGAGTTGAAAATGCAATGGGAAGCATGTCTACCCTGCCCCTGGATCATTTGAATGCTAACATTAGTATTCCAATTGTGTTGTTCACTCACTGAGTGGTGTGTCACCCACCTGACTGAATCTCTCCTTCTCCCTCCAAGTAAAATGAGATCAACATGACTCTTCCTCAAGATAGCTTCACAGATTGCCATTTACTAAAACTCGTCCCAGTTGTTACCTGAGGGCACATGTGTAATCCACATATTTCAAGGGTTAGATATGTTCTGCTATGTCGCATACCTCCTTAAATCGCTTCTGCTCTCTTACAGCTAAATTAGGCATCCATGGCCGTCCCTCAAGTTGCCCTCAGTAAAAACAAGAGTCGTGTGTGTGTCTCTTCCAGTCAACCAATATGCCTCTATTCCAATATCCCTCTCCCTAGATTGATGTTCGTCCACTCAAATCACTGAATGTGTTTTACAGCTATGTAGAAGCAAAACCAAGCCTGAACAAAACTCTCTGACTAGGTCCCAGTCATGTATTATCTCTCTATCAAATACACTTACTGTATTGAAATTCCATAAACAGCCTAGCAAGCCTCTGGCAACAACCTCTGTCACTCTGTAACCCAGCTTGTTTCAAAATGTTTGTCTGAGCTTCACCATGGTTGAATCATCTGAGATGTGGGTGATCCAAGGTTTGCACAGGGAAACCTCTTCCAGGCTAGATTAACAGTAAAACCTGATTTGTAGATAGGCGAGAGCAGTGCAATAAATGCTTGCTATCTATAGGTGTCTGATATTAGATGTCACAATTACAGATCCTTGTCAGGTCCATACTTCCAAAAAACTATTCAACATTTATGAAAAATCAAACATTAACTATGTAAAATAACAAGTAAGTTATCTGGTATTTTATGAATACATGTGAGCAGCTTACGTGGCCTCTTGTCACTGAGACTGCCTGAACTGCACAATGTAGCACTGTTGTAAATGCAGCTCAGTAAGGGAAGAGAAAGCATTTAAAGTGATTTCTAGGTCAACATAGCTCCAATGGTGTCCAGCGGGTTAATGTTGCTCCGAATAAGGGACTCTTGGATTGAGAAAGAGAAATCTCTTCAAAATCTTCTGAAAGGGGAACCTACGCTACAGAAGATGTCCTGTCACAGATATGTCAGGTGCATTGATAGTTTGATAAACACAATATGAGAGGTGGAAAGGCTGAGTTGTTAGCATGGTGCATTGTGACTACCACCAGGGCCATTACACCTACTACTCTGGTGGCTAGAGTAGTGAGATATGGAAGGTTATAAGTATAGGGTTTATTTTTAGACCAAAATAACATAGACATATTGGCATCAGCCTTCATCCCCAGATATTTTACTAGTTGTAGTGCAAGTGGACAGGCAGATAACCTATGCCATAGATCCTCTGTGACAAGGCTTCTGCCAGCACTACAACCACCACCAGAAAACCTTTTTTTCTATCATGTTATTTTGTAAAATCCGTTTAGGCTCAACGTATTATGCAGTAGTATTTTTTTTTTCAAATTGTCCATCTGTGCTTTACTATATTTGTGTTTTGTATTAACAATATGTATGTCTAATGCGTATTTTGTCTATAAAAAAGCTGCTACAATCATGTCATTTCCATTTTTTCTTTTTCAAAGCAATGTCTATTTTGTTATGCACACGTCATGTCACATGTCAGCATAAAGTGACATCATAAAACAGACATTTCTGTTTTGTTGTTAGGCATGAGGGATTTGACCTAATATATTGCTTTCAACACATGCATATTTTGGATATTTTATAATTGTATTATAATTTATACCATGACAAAAAGACTGAGATAAATTGACAACTCAATGGGCCTCATTGCGAGTTTGGAGGTAGCCATGCCCTTAATAAGGCTCAATGGGAATGGGGATGATGCTAACAACAGGCCCATTATTAACAGGCCTGTTTTTAGCATGCTGGTCCCCTCGCGGGACCCACAAAGGACGTCTGGTCTGACCGGACATCCAGAGCGGGTCCCGCAAGGGAACCTCGTAATGAGGCGGAATGGGTTTAGCGGTGCCGGCACCTTTACCATCACTGTTAAACCCATTACGCCAGGGTCGTAATGAGGCCCAATATGTTATTAAAGAAATGATTTTGCAACGATTCAAACTGTGATAAATACAAACTGACACATGAGAAAAATAATGTTTTAGTACATACAAGAATGAATTTACTAAAAGAAAAGCATAAAAAAATAAGTAGGGGGCAAGAATGAGATGATCATGCAGTGGTCACTAAAGAGGAGATAGGTGAGGCTCTTTCTCAGCTACAGACTGGCAAAACCCTGAGGTCCAACGGTTTCCCTGTAGAGGCTTGGAAGAGGCTGTGGGGGCAGATCACTGGGCATCTACATCGCTTGTTTACAAAGTGTAGGCGAGACAGATATCTCACACCGGATTTTTGCTGGCCTGCATAGTGGTACCCTCTAATCCCAGGAAACCGCCGGAGGAATGTGCCTCATATAGGCAAATCTTGCTGGTCAATGGGGAGGCAAAGATCCCGGCTCGAATGCTGGCTAACTGCATTCTTGAAGTGATCAGTTCACTGATCTGCTAGTGCGGTTTTATGTTCTCTAGATCCACACGTATGAACCTTCGCAGGATGCAATTCACTCTAATAATATCGGGACGCTTGCACTCCAGGCAGGGGACTTCATGATTAGTTTTGATTCTGTATGCTGGGATTCACTGTTGGGGATAATGGGAAGCATGGGGTTTGGGGAAAATTTCCTAGCCTGGATGAGACGAGTGTTCCCTTCCACCTTTTGTTTAAATTGGCCATTGAACCACTCGCTATTAAGCTTAGGACAGATCCTTGGTGGGTCGTATTTGCATGGCCGTCGAGTGGGTGGGGGATTCTCGCACTATGATGGTGACGTTCTGATATACATGAAAATGCCCTCACGCTCCTGTAAAAATTGTCACACAAATACTGACAGATTATCAAAAGTCTATATTCTTTCCTATACAGGTGGCGAGGGGGTCATCCCGTGGGGATTTCCCTATCTGATCTTGGTTTCTGTCTTCAAGTGTCTGGGCATTCAGATGAGACCTGGACTATCTGATTTCCTCCAGCTGAACCTCTCTCCGGTGTTGGACAGGTTCACACTCAATGTGGTACACTGGCAGCACCTCCAGCTGAGACTATTGGGGAAGGCGGAGTTTTTTAAGATGTTAACCCTTCCAAAGTTCCCCTGCGTGCTACAAAACGCTGCACTGCAGGTCCCTAGTTTGGTATTTGTCAGGAATGATGCCACCATTCGTCTGTTGTTGTGGGGCGGGAAGCATCCATGCATGACCATTAAAACACTGCTGTGCTCTGTCTGGGAGGCGGGAATTAGCCTGCCTGACCTCCAGTGGTACTACTGAGCCACGCAACTGGGGACCGCGAATGACTGGGTGCATTGAGACCCTAGGAAGTCCCACATTGCGATAGAGTTCAGATGGATGAGAGGGATGCGGCCCATACAAATGCTATCTGGGGATTGGAGGGGGGACGTCTCTTCCGGCGATAGTGCAGCACAGCCATCGGGTGTGGGCCGATGCCCATAGATACATAGGCTGGGGGAAGCAGACCTTGGAACAACCTCTCTGGCACAATGCACTGCTGCCCTAGATACTGAAAATGGGACACGTCCACAGTTGGGAGGACAGATGGATACGTAAACTGGTGGATGTGGTGCAAGAGGGGCAACTTTGCTTGTTTGGGCGCTACAAAATATGTATGGTCTGCCTGGTTGGGAGTACAACTAACACCTAAAATTGGCTCATGCAATGGGATCCCAGTTCACAACCCTGGAGGAGATGCCACAATGTTTTCCACTTGAGGCCAACCTCTTACCAGAGCACATTGACAAAAAGGTGACCTCTACCCTATAGCAGGTCATACATGCATTCAGTGCCAATGAGTTTAACAGACATAGGGAATGTTGGGAAGAAGATGTGGGGGTACTGGAACCCTAGGAATGGGAAGAGGCGCTCATGTTTCAGATAGAGTTGGGGATATCTGCCTGACTTAGGCTCATTTCATTCAAGGTTGCTGCACTGAGTGGACTATGCCCGAGCAGCGTTGGTCTGGTGGGGCATAACTGTTCCCACATGATCCGAGGGTGCACACAGATCCAGGCCTTTTGGGAGAGGGGCTTGGACAGGCTCTCTATGATGCTGGGGGTCCAGGTTCCCTAGGATCCAAAAATGGTGTTGCTGGGTATATGAGGTGAGGCTGGATTCAGTAAATATGAGAAAGTGTTCTTAGTCACAACAATGGGCCTGATGAAGAAGACAATTGCAGTAATGTGGGGGGCAGCAGTATGCACTCGGTTGAGTCGTTGGTTGGCTGGAGTGGAAATATGTATATCCCTGGAAAGTCAGGTCTTTTGTGCTAGGGACTGCCCCCAGACGTTTTAAAAGGTCTGAAGTAGATGGGCTGGGGAGGACTGATGGGCACTCATCATTTTAAAACAATCAAAAGACTTTTTTTAAATAAAAAAATGAAATTATTATTAACAAATTGTGATACAAAAACATATTCATTAAGTCAATAAAGAAGTGATTCGGTATTCTTGTTTTTATTTGTTTTAAAAGTATGTTTTGTGGTATAAACGTCTTCCATACAAATATAATATACACAAATGTGCGAACAATTCATAGATTATTGACATAAAAAAAAGAATACACAGTCCTGCTTAAGGCCCAAAGATGCATCTGCCTCTTCTGTCACCAGATCTTACATATCCAGCCCCTCCCATACATATGTGTGCTCATACACCCCTATACATATCTATAAGAAGGAGCCTGTAATCCCCAGTGTTTAAGTTTAGTTCACAACACATTTCTGTTGACCTCATAGAATGATGTTGTGCAATCCAAAAATATTGCACACTGTGGTTGTTTTAGTTCAGCTATGGCATATTTGGCTAAATGAAGAAAGGCGCGGGTATTTACAGATTTGGAAAGCCTAGCTCAATGGACTTTTAGATCTATTGTTAGAATGTTCATTTTTGCTATAAACCCTTAACACATTTCACTAGGTGGGTCTTGGAAATAGCTTTTCCAGCAACATCCAATAATGTGGTTAATCAGTGCATTGTTGGCAAATACATTACCCCATTTTTACCAATCATTCGTATTTCCATGATTCTGGAACCAGGCTCTTCTCATCTGCTTATACAACGTGTGCTAAATACATACCCACCTGCCAGTGTAGGAGGTCAGCAAGATATTACATATGACATCTCAATTTCTTATCAGAGAGCCTCACGTATCGAATTTATTTGGATTACATATGGCCCTTTCTCATGACAGTTTACCATCTTTCAGATCTGAACATGATCCTCAGGTTTGATAACCTATAGCATATCCTTCCATCGTTTCAGTGTTTGGTATTTTAAGACATTTACCAATATCTCTTTAGTTTTCAAAATGAATAGCAAATGTCCTTTGAGTGACAGGTTCTCATGCAGTGAATCAACTAGCTTTGTCTTTTCCCATTACCCTTTTTCCCTGTATTATTTGATCCAAATAATAGGAATTCCCATGTTTAGATGGCATGCCCTTATTTAATTCCCTCAATCACTCATTAGCACTTTCATCAGCAACTCTTAGAGGATTAGGGGGAACGCAGATGTACCTTTATAACGACCAACTCCCTCTCAAGTTGCCTGGAAACTATCATTCATTAGCCACTTTTCTATTACTTTTAATTTTAATGTATTCCACTGTAGTACTTTTTTTTGCAATATTTGCTTCTGGATTAGGTGATAACTGTATGGCCTCTGGTGCTGGATACCCACCAAATCATTGGGAGACATTTGGGGAATGCTTCGGTGCCAGAAACCTCCCTGGGTATTACCCTTTGTTTTACAGCATTGTGTGACCACTAAAACCCATCTGTCATTTAATTCCAAGTTCTCAGGCATTGTTTCATCCATAGGTATTCTTTGTTCAAATCACCCACCATTGCACTGGAAATGAGCGGCTATCAGAATAATTGTTTCACAAGGCCATCGAGTATGCCCCAAACCATTTTACAGGGATTATGTGCTAGAAATATTCATGAGCACTAACTTAGCAGATGGGGCTAAAAATCAAATGCCTCTGAACAGCCAAATGCTGGCAGAATGGTGTAGGACTAGGGATTTTAGCAATATTTAAATTACTCACAAGAAGAATCCACCTTAGGCTGATAATTGCTAGATTTTAAGTGTGTTTGAATATGAGTTGTATCCTATCAATGCACATGTAGATCTCCTTGTCAAACTGGATATTAAATTATACCTCCTATCGTAACGATTGTATGTATATTGGCCTACGCCAAGTTGCTTAAAACTGTACGTGAATAACTCTCTACGGCAAGGTCTTGACCTTAGAAATTGATGTAAGCTGCCATCTTGAATCAAACCGCCATTTTAGGTTCTCTTGCTGTGTAAAAGTCACCCTGTAGTCTAAAATGGCTGTCTCGTGTGCTCTTGTTCTTGCCTTAACCTCTTCAACCTCTGTAGAAGGGTTAATGTCCAACCTGCCTTCAGGTTACATGTTCGGGTCATGTAGACCTTGTCCTTTGTTGACCTCGGGATCAAGGGATTACTTGAATTAGCAAATGTTAAACTACAAGAACAGTAATGCTATCCAAAATACGATATGCAAAACATTTGTTTGATCTGTATTAAAACGATACGTAAAGAGTTAGTAAATTTATTCAAAAGTAAACCGCATGCACAAGATATGTAAATTAGGAAAGTGAACCTGGTGCGACCCTAGCCCAATGTATTATTAACTTGTAAGAGGCTGGACATCATTATAACAAATTGTATAAATACTCTGATGTCCAGCTAGGAAATTCTGCTCACTGCTCACATTGAACCCTGCTGGTGGTCTCTGTGATGTATTGACAGCCAAATAGCTATTTGTGTGCTTTGTGCAATACTGTTCAGTTTTGTAATAAAGATTCTGGGAATCTTTACAAGCCCGTGTCGGTGTATTTTTCTTTGCTTGGTGTAACACCCGTAATATTGGGCCTCATTACACGGATGGCGGTAGGGATTTAACGTTACCGGTAATGGAATACCGGTAACGTTAAATCCCCATGCGGATCACGACCCGGCTCACCGCTATTAGAGACACCACTAAGTACGGTGCCACTAATAGCAGGCAGTCCGCGTGCGCGCGACCCTCCATCCCGTAAATTACGCCATGCCGCTATTAGCACAGCATCACAAGGCCAGTGGACATGCTAATAGCGGCATGGTAAAGCCCCCCAAAACCCTTTACCGCCATGGGACTAATACCGGCATCGCGAACCACCCGTTAAGAGAACAGAGCAGTGTTCCCACCTGCCAGAGGTGGACAAAATAAGCACAGGTGGAGGCAATGGAGACTGTGGCAGCTCAAAAGGAGCACACCACACCCCTTCCCACACACCTTCCCACACCAAGATGGTTCCAATACTGGCAGCATTACATGGCCTGGAGGACCTCATTGCAGTGCAGCTGCAACAACAACAGGCAGCACAAAGGAGACGCAGGAGGAGGAGGAGGAGGGCAAGACAGGCACAGCAAGCACCACCACGGCACCTAATCATACCACAGAGGCACCCACCAATCCCCAGGATCAGAGCCAGTCCATTTAACCTAACCCCTGAGCAGATACACACCCTGTACCGTCTGGACAGGGTTACCATCACCAGCATCGTGGACATGATCCACGACGACATTGTGAGCCTCATAGACATCAGAACTGCCATCCCCCTGCTACTGAAGGTGGTGAGTGTGCTCCACTTCCTGGCCACAGGCACCTACCAGCATACATTGGGACAGATGCATGGCATCTCACAACCAGTATTCTCCCGCACGCTGAACCAGGTACTCGATGCCCTCCTGAAGCATGCACCTGAACACATATCCATGCCACAGACTGCCCAGGAGATTGCAAACACAAAAGTTTGCTTCTATTCACTGGCAGGCATCCCAAGTTGCATCGGGGCCATCGACTGTACCCATGTGGAATTGGTGGTCCCACATCACAATGAAGTAGTCTACCGAAACAGGAAGTAATTCCACTCTATCAATGTCCAAATGGTATGTGACGCCAACAAGATAATCACACATTGCTGTGCCCGATTTCCCGGATCAACCCATGATTCCATGGTCCTGCGGAACTCAACTATCCCACGCTATATGGAGCGACACACCGGACAACGTTCGTGGCTACTTCGTGAGTAGCAGGGCAAGCACATGGCAACGTGATTGGGGGGGGAGAGATACATACTCCAACTGGGTGTGAATGGGGGAGGAGAGATACATACTCCAACTGGGTGTGAATGGGGGGGGAGAGATACATACTCCAACTGGGTGTGAATGGGGAGGAGATACATACTCCAACTGGGTGTGAACGGGGGGGGAGAGATACATCCTCCAACTGGGTGTGAATGGGGGAGGAGAGATACATACTCCAACTGGGTGTGAATGGGGGGGGAGATACATACTCCAACTGGGTGTGAATGGGGGGGAGAGATACATACTCCAACTGGGTGTAGCTTGTCGTATGTGGGCAAAATGCACATACAGATGTATGGCAATGTCCATCTGGGAAGGCGGCAACGTACTTGAGATGAACCGACATGCAAGTATAAGCTACAGAACACAGATGACATTACAGGCCTAGTAACATTAAACATCCATCCACATACAAATTGCACAACATTCCACGCCACAAAATACAAAAATTTCACACATGTCATCATGATAGTCATCCTGAATTAGTCCAGCACAACATCAATAATGCAATGTGCCCTATAATGCATGCAAAGGGATCACCCCTAGCCATAGCATTTCACCACGCACCTATTCCACCACTGAAGTGATGCCTCTCTGCATGGCAACATCAATGTTGGAATGGCAGTACACCAGAAGTGTGGAAACATATCTGCCTGGGCCCAGGGACACCGAAGACCTCGCCTCACCCAGGACATGTCGATAACTGTTGGAGGCATTAATGTGGCATGTCTACTTGCAGGGTCGACCTCCTCTTGCACGTTGCTGTCACACAGACCATCTGCATCTATGCTGTCAATTGTGTACTTGAATCACAATCCAATGTCAATTTGTGTGATATGAACAGGCCGCTCTTGAGGTGAACAGTAACAGGACCCCGTTTGTTCCCCCATACAGGTGATGCAGGCTATCCCCTGAAGACCTGGCTCCTCACACCTGTACGGAACCCACAGAACAGGCACGAGGAGGAATACAATCGTGCACATACCCGTACCCGCATCATGATCGAGCAGACTTTTGGCCTTTTGAAGTCATGGTTTAGGTGCATTAGCAGGTCTGGTGGTGCTCTCCTGTATGGACATGAGAAGGTGGGCAAGATCACCATGGTATGTGTCATGCTGCACAATATGTGTATCAGACGGAATGTGCCACTGCCCCTGAGGTTGAAATAGAAGCACCTGATGAGGATGATGATGGTGATGAGGACGGAGGTGAAGGGGATGCAGGTTTTGCAAGAGGGGATGGGCAGGAGGGACGTGCTGTGAGACAGCATCTGATCAACCAAATATTCTGAGGAACATGTTTTCGTACTGTCACATGGATATGGGTATTAATACACTGGTGTATGTTTGTAAGCATGCAATGGACCCTGTCGCCAATAAAGTACACAAACACAATGAAGATGTCCAAGCCTGTGTTTTGATCAGAAACCAGTGTATTGAGTAACAGAAAGGTGTAGAAGTGCAAGTCCCAAAACATCCCACCACCCTACCCCCCACCCCCCACAACAGACCCATAACACCCTTCCCCCCACCCCCCACAACAGAACCTTAACACCCTTCCCCCCACCCCCCACAACAGACCCTTAACACCCTTCCCCCCACCCCCCACAACAGACCCTCATGTGTCTGCCATGTTTGCCCTGCCCAATGCACACAGAGGAATCTCCATTAACACCCTATTTGCCATTGTCTTTGGCTGCATTTTGAGGATGGTCAGACGTGCGCCTGGTGGTGCGTGTAGAGCGCCGGAGGGGGCTTGTCTGTCTCGACCCGGAAGAAGATGATGGGGCAGACTGGGCTTGTTGTGAAAAGTGGCGGTCCATGGTGTCGGCCATGTGATCAAGGACCTCCCTGAGCCTCGCTATCTCGTTGCATAGCCTGTCAGTGTTTGCATCCATCCTCTCAGTGGAGTGCCTCGCCGTCTCCACAATGTTCTCCCTGAGATGGGCAGCCTCCTCAACATGCTGGCCAACCAGCACAGTCAGCTCGTGTTGACGCTGCAGGATGGTGGTCAGTTGGGGGGCAGTGCTGGTTGACCGTGCACTGGATGCTGTGCCCTCAGATGCATCCACTGCAGCAGGTGAAGCTAACATGGGGGACATAATTGCTGGGTTGTTGTCCTCAACAGTCACATCAGACCCAGGGGTCTGGAATGGTGCTGGCTCTGGAGTTCTAGGGGGGCTTGGGGTGTGCATCTCCATAGGCTCGACTAGGGTGTCCTCCGGATCGGATAAGGGGGCAGTGGCGGCTGCCTCACCAGCGGAGCTTGCCGCAGCTGATGGTGGGCCCTCGGTGGCTGGCATCGGTGCCAGTGGGATCACCTCCGGTGGTGGGGCTGCAGTTTGTGGTGCAGCTACTATTGCCCTGGCAGTGGCACTCTGACGATGTTTCCCGCTCATCAGGTGTGACCTTCCCCCTTGCCCCTGGATGTTGTTGGGGTGTCCTCCGGCTCCTGTGCCCTTGGCCTCTTGCACGTAGCTGGTGACTGGGATGCATCACCGGCATCCTCACCATCTGTATGTGAGCCTGTCAGGGACAAGAAGGGGGATGGCATTGGTTGCGTTTCAATATACCTAATGCAGATTACATAAATGATGCAGTTGTGGCCATTGGGACTTAGTAGTTGTGGATGCAGGTGATGTGCCAGTTCAGTGCCTCATCCATGCATGGTTGTGTTTGGAACTTGTCTCAGGTGATGTGTGCATGTGTGTGTGTTTGGGTCTGACACTGACATGGTGAGGGATGGATGCATGTGTGGATGTGTGTCCATGCATGAGAGGAGTCTGTGCTCACATATGGGGGGAACAGTACATTCACATTGCATCCTGTCATGTGTACACTCACCTCCATCTGAAGTGGTACCCACGCTGAGCTCCATGCTGCCTACTCCCTCAATGGATTCAACAGCAATCAGGTTTGAACATGTCTCCTCCCATTCTTTCATTCTGATTGGTGAACCATCTCCACCGGCACTGGCAATGCAGTGGTTTTCAGCCAGGATGCCCCTCACCCGCAGTCTGAGGTCGTCCCACCTCTTCCTGCATTCGCGCACAGTGCGCGTGCTGGTGCCCACAACACTGACTTTGACTGCTACCTCCTCCCAGATGGCTTTTTTTTTTAGTAAGGTTGGCCGGCGCATGTCATTTGCAAAAACGACCTCTGCATTCTCAGCCAGGGTCTGTGTTAGAATGATCAATTCCTCAGCTGTATATTTCTCCTTGCGCTGCCTGTCAGTGGATGGCAATGGATTGTGTTTTTAAAGATGGGCGCCGTGCTCTTTCCCATTCCTGTACGATGACGCTATTTCCGGTTCCGCATTTTAACGTGCATGCAGGGCGAAGGCAGAGGTGCTATCTGCACTTTCGTGGAAGCCGGTAAGTGACTTTTTGGGGACTTTAGCGGCATGGCGGTAGGGTCATTAACGGCATGGTGCTATGCTCGTGTCCGCGTACTCGTAATGGTACGCTATTAGCGCCCTCTTGCGATGGCGGACATGTTAATAGCACCATGCCGCTAATTTGCGATTTTTACCGCACAACGTGTAATGTGGCCCATTGTATTTTTTTTCTGATTCCACAGATGGCGCCGAATAGGGACCCTCAAGATTGACTTCGTCTCGTTGAAGGTTGGCTCGGCTATCGGACCGGGATCGGACGGTGCCAACAGAAACGGCCACTCTAGTAGAGAAGCGAATTCCTCGACGAAACTGCACGATCCGATACCTGAACGGTGAGCTGTAGCCCGAGACAACATCTTGACGAGGGTCCATATATTTGAGGTGGGTAAATTTGCCAAAAATCACCAGACACGTGGGTCCTTAGTAACCCGATCGGGCCTCCCAGTCCTTTGGTCAGGTGAATCGTGTCCCGATTCTTAATTTAACCCTGACAATTTGAATTTGGAGCACTGTACTCGCGAGCACAATTATTTAACCAGGTAACACCAGAACTTTGATATGCCTGTGAAATTATCTGCCTGCTTTAGGGCATTATTCCACAGCGACAGACAATCTTTGGAAGATAGCCGTCCCGCACCACAGGAGGGGTCGCCGGCATGTACTATGTACTGTAAGAAAGGCTTTGGTAGTATAGCATTTAATGACATTTGGCACAGACAGACCAGACATAATTCTAATCTTCGATGGCCAACCAATGGTAGTTTTGAAATCCCTTGTATAGAATATTTAGAGTCTGTATTACTAAAGAAAAAGTCTAGACCTGTAGCATTTGACGCATTGCACAGTTGGAATACAGAAGCTTTGCAGCAACAGAAGAGTAGAGAGAAACATATGCGTAGACATATGACAAGTGTCGAAAAGGCACGGTTATATGATCAAAATAAACAATTGGAGTCAGTTAGGAACACGGACGGCCGTTTCAATTAGGCATTCAAAAAATCTACCCTTCAAAAGATTTTCATACTTCAGATGAATTGATTAATAAACTTTTGCATGAACAAAGGCCCGATGCCTCAGCGCCACCTCTGTACGTCCCTCCTCCTGGCGCTTTGCCCCTTCCCGTTGTTGTTCCCCCTCCTACAGTTCCTCTGGTCCTCCCTGCTGTTCCTCCTGTTGTTCTTCCAGCCGTCACTCCTTTGCCTGCCCCCTTGCCTCCACCTGTTGATATTCAGAATGTGCCTACTCTTCCTCTTCCAAGTGATTCTGCATCGCTTGTAGTAGACCAGGGAGCGGGATCAAGGGTTGTGACTCGTAACACTGTGTCCCCAGATAAAAAGAATGAATTGATTGCTTGGGCTAAACATTGTATGGAGAAGGGTGAACAAGCCGATGTTTTTTCCACACTCGAAAATTTAAAAGGCATTCCCGAGAAAAATGTTTTTATTGAAGGATTAGGGACTCATTTGAGTATAATGTGAAATAGATTAAATGATTTAGATATCCCACAAGGGTTACGGGATTTGAACGCTTTAGCGCTGTCTAGAGATACTGCGGAGAAGGTATATGAGCATGTTGAGAGGATTTTTGAGTATAGGAAGGAGTTGGAAGAGTTACAGAATGAGGAAGCAGATGGTGGTAGTTTAGGTATTATGTACTTACAGAAACGGTTTTCTCCTCGCCGTGAATTAAAAGGTGAGGAAGCGCGAATTTGTATAAAGGATGCGATAAGATGGATTTCGGATATGTCGATAACTCCAGATGAAGTATATGACACATATAGTCAGTATACGTTAGAAATGCAAAAGAAAGTGATACAGGTGATGGTAGAGCACCTGCAGAATGAGTGTGTAAAAAGAAAGATTTGTTGTCCCGCAGAATTGTTGAGTGTTTATAAGAGAGCTTTTTCAATTGATATTTCTTCGACTGCCCTAGCGCTTGATTTGGCTCTGTTGCTTAGTAAGCGTTCGGAGCTGCCTACCTCTCAGTTGCCTATCAGAGAGGTCCCTCTGACATTTGTCCTCTGTAGGAGGGTTAATGTCCAACCTGCCTTCAGGCTACATGTTCGGGTCATGTAGACCTTGTCCTTTGTTGACCTCGGAATCAAGGGATTACTTGAATTAGCAAATGTTAAACTACAAGAACAGTAATGCTATCCAAAATACGATATGCGAAACATTTGTTTGATCTGTATTAAAACGATACGTAAAGAGTTAGTAAATGTATTCAAAAGTAAACCGCATGCACAAGATATGTAAATTAGGAAAGTGAACCTGGCGCGACCCTAGCCCAATGTATTATTAACTTGTAAGAGGCTGGACATCATTATAACAAATTGTATAAATACTCTGATGTCCAGCTAGGAAATTCTGCTCACTGCTCACATTGAACCCTGCTGGTGGTCTCTGTGATGTAGCTATCTGTGTGCTTTGTGCAATACTGTTCATTTTTGTAATAAAGATACTGGGAATCTTTACAAGCCCGTGTCGGTGTATTTTCCTTTGTTTGGTGTAACAGCCGTAATATTGTATTTTTTTTCTGATTCCACATCCTGAGTTGCCCAAACGTCTTACAACTCTATAATATTAAAATGCAGATATAGACATGATAGCTTCTAAAAGAAATGGTAAAACAACTGTCCTCCGATGCCTCTTTAAACCCACCAGAGAACTGTTTTCAAGTATTTGTAAATTGCGAGGAAGGGTCGCCTTCATTTGCAAAACAGCTCCCCTCCTACCCACCTACCAATCTTGATACCATCACAGTACAGGCAGCCTTTGAGGATAAAATCATCAAAGCAAGAGAGAAGATAGAGGTAAAGATATGGTCCAGAAACACCCCTTCTCAATGTCCCCCACACATAGGTCTCGAGACCCCTGAACACCTTTTGTTTTCCTGCTCTAAAATTAACATCCGCTGAATTAAAGACATCCTTTCTTCCATGAACCCTACAGCTTGCTTAGAAAATACTATTGTGCCAAAAAGCATCTTGGAACATGCAGCACGCTTCACCCCTTTTCTCACAAGGTCTGTTAATGCTTCCTTCCATGAAGAAAAAGTGCCTAAATCCATAAAACTGTCACTGTCGCCTAGCTACCAAAAAAGTCCAACCTCAATCCAAAAGACCCCAATAATCTTAGACACATACTCATTGCAATTTCTTGCTCAAGGTCTTGTACAAGGCTGCCTATAAGCAGTTTCTGGAGTTGTCCAAGAACTGCGGTGGTGCTATTCGCTAGAAGCTGAAACCACTAAGTGCAGCTGACCTGAACTTTGGCCATTGCTACCGCTGGCATTCGAATCATAGTACAGGAAGGAGTCCCTAGATGTCCTCCCTCTTGTCACCACAACTGAGGCCCAGGAACAACATGATCTGCCTTAGTACAACAGGAACAGAAGTCAGCTCAAACCAATTTCTTCAGACCTTAGGTACTGTGAACTAAGGGGTACTTACCTCTTGTTGAGTAGCTTGTTAGCTCTCAGTTGAGACTTGCAGTTGCTGATTTTTGCAGAGTTGCTTGCAGCTCTACCCATCACAAGCCTCCCAGCTTGTGGCCCAACAGTGATTTATTTTTCAACAAAACTCTCTATAACATTGTGCAAGACTGTTCACTTACCTTCAAGAAGTGCCTCAGCTCCCCTATACTTTGCTCAATTGACATTGGCTGTCCTGGCTCCCTGAAGACTCTTCTAACCTCTGACTTTGTGTTTTGACCTGTCTCTCCGAAAAGTCATACATTCTTTACTTGTATAGATGGGAAAGGGTTAATCTACATTGGATTTGGGGGTTCAACAGTTATTACCTGTTTGAGAAAAACGTGTTAACCATTGTTTCCTTTCATAACCTTTTCCTTTTTGACATCAAACTCAGTATTGCTTTAAATGTACCAGTGATATATCAATGTCCACAGTGTCCTAACTTATGAAGTCACCTCAGGGTGTAGGAAGTGTCTGTGTGCCATCTCCAAAGGGTATCTACTGATTTATTGAAACTGAGACTGTATTATGAAGTATATTTAAGTGTTACATATGTTCTCCCTTCTAAAGGATGCTTATTCAAACTGACTGTTAAAATTAATAAATAATTATTTAATCATGACACCTTAAGTGTAAGTGTTATTTGTATACTTGTCACTGTATAACTCTATGTTGAAGCCCTACAGCTCATATTGACCCCTCTTAAGATAAGCCTGGCTGCTCACTCTACTAACTTGTGTAGTACAGAATTACACCAAAAGTTGGGTTAACTATTGCCAAGAGGACAAGGCGGGTGCAGTCTCCCACAGGGTACTGCATACAATCTTGCTTAACAAGTCTGTTTCAGGGTCCACCAGATCGAATGCCGCGGATAAATCCAACAAGGCCAGAATGCCTGCTCTGCCATCTTCTAACATGTGGAGCATGTGTGCTTGAAGATTCACTAGGGCAGTCTCTGTGCTGTAGTGTGCTCTAAATCCAGATTGTCTGGGCTTTAGAATACTATTGGCTTCAATAAAGATTTGAAACTGCTTATGTTAGTTCTCCGGCTCATGACTGGATGTCTCAAGACCAATTTTCTCAGCTCCAGGTATTCAAGGCTTTTTGGCCTAGCGTCATTGCATCCTTTCTTCTTGATGGACATACACGAGCCTGGCAAGAAACCGTGGATGTGTTATATTTTCTTCTATAAGAATGTTGGCCCCCCTCCGTGTTTATGAATTCAGACACACAGATGTGCACCAGATATATCTTGTAGTGGGCAAGCACACTTGAAGCATAGTGTGGGGGCATCTGTTTGGATAACATATGATGGCATACAGCTGCAGTCTGCCACAGTGGGTGTTCGTTTTTTTAAAGGAGCAGCGGATTTTGTTCAGCAGATCCTTATCAGCTAGAAGATCCCAGACCCCACATAGAAGTATACATCTCATCTTCACGAGTAGCATTTAGAGAGCCGTAACATTGTGTGAATCCGGGGATCCCTTTCACTGGTGGTTCTGCTTTCTGAGCAGTTTGTGTAAGGGGACGGGCCAATTATCTTGAACATTGTCAAGACAGGTTCCCAGCTTACAAGACAAGCAAGCAACGTCTTCCCCCTGTACTGAAACTCATCAGCAGCTTTGAAATAAGTGGGACTGAGGGAGTATCAGAGCAGCGAAGGAGGGCATATCCCTAGCCAGAACGAAGATGCATCTGCCATCATTTATTTTTTGCAGGAAGTGAAGAGTCTAACTTGTGCTGGCAAAATCACATGTCTCAAATTGAATTGAAGTCAAATCATAATCAAACTGGGTCTAGGTCAGCTTGAGGAACGTGACATTGGTGTTTATTTGGTTTGGCCAGTGCTTCATTTGAAAAAAAAAAAATAAGTGCCAAGGCCCAAACATTTTCCAGGCCCTGAACGTACACACGGAGTAGGCCCAAAACAAAGGGTGCAGCAAAGCTGAGTCATACTGAAACTGGCACATATAAATGTGCATGCCAGGCTTACCTCTGAACTATTGAGCTGCACCTGGTACCATGTTGACATCCATCACCCACTCTTCTGCATCAGTGATGCTAGTCAGCGAGGCTGACAATGGCTGTGTGCTGGCATGTCCACCACCATCGTCCAGCACTGGCACCCTAAACCCCAGTGTTATTCATGAAATGCAGTAAATGGCACAGCATCAGTGGAGTGGCTCACACTGTTGTTGCATGCTGTGTCAGTTAAAAGTTGCCAAAGCATAACTACATAGTACAGCTGAGTCTGAGACAATAAGTGATGGTGATCAGAAATAAGTGCTGGGGCACAGCCCTGGCAAACACCCCTACAAAGTAAGCACTGGGTTTGCCTTTTGACACATTGAGATCTTTACTTTCCAGTTAATAGGACTGTGCCCAGAAAACATGAACAAACACAGAGATACCTTTCCCTCATATGAAGATACTTGCCTACTTCAACTACACCAGTTTGCTTCATGAACGTCCCAGGCCCAGTGGAGTCTGAGGGCTGCTGTGTTCACCTGTCTGCCATTATGACACTCTACATAAAGTTACAATACCTACAAGGTCAAAGTCTGATGATACTTACGATGAGTGTGCTTTTACAATGTTGCTTATATGTATTAATGTATCATGAATTTTATGATGCATTCAAATGTTTATGGTATGTATGTTCTATGCGCTTTGATGGTATGACAGCTGAATAAAGCTAGAGAGAGAGAGAGGGAGGGGGAGAGAGAGAGAGAGAGAGAGAGAGAGAGAGAGAGAGAGAGAGAGAGAGAGAGAGAGAGAGAGAGAGAAAAGAAAAAAAAAAAAGGGTCTTTGTACCTGCAGGGTATGTTGAAGGGAGGATCCAGAAGCATTCAATACCCATTGAAATTGCTTTTTCGCTGTGGTGTGCACCTGTGACCCTACACAGAGCCGACGTGGGAATAGGTCTGTGTGCAGGCATGGAAGCTTGGACGTTATGCAGGAGAGATGAAATCAGAAGCCCACACTAGCACCTTGAAACAGAATGTCTGTGAACCTGCAGCAAACTCATGTGTGCTGGGAACAGAGATCCCTAGGCCCTGTGCAGCTGAGTACAGGAGCAATATGAAATTCCAGGCCTGAAGGAAAAGAATCAACAACGAATCTTTGTCTTCATCATCTTGAATATGCACATACTCTTACACTTGGGATGCTAGAGTGTGGTCAGCATGATGGCTGCTTAACATGGGAGTGCCAGCTAGGACCCATGAAAAACACATGTGTTTATCCTTCACTTGCCTGCAAAACTGAATTGCTCTGCCGGTTGTGTGACCAGAGAGTCCTGTGCGTCTGCAGCCTCAATACATCTCTCTCAGTGATGCTTTGCGAAACTGCCGAATGACCATAGCCTGTGACAAGCTGTGACCACCTTCACCTTGAGACCTCTGTGCATTACCTCCGTGCAGTCTCCAAGTGCCCTGTGCCTGGAGGCGGTGTGCGTCCACACCCTACTGCATCTGGTGAGGTGTTTGTGGAGTGCTGGGACTGAAGACATTATACTCTGGTGATCTTCTGTTCATTACCCTCATTCTGGGCACCCCAGGCACTACAACTATCTGTCCTTAGGGTTCTGGCCACTGCTGGAATTGTAATACTGCTTTGCATCTGTCAGGCCACTGCATCGCATCAGCAACCTCCATAGTAGAAGCAGAAGCATTGCAAGCCGCAAAGTGCCAATTGGGAGAGCGTGGAGGATGAGCTGCGTTCTTCTGGTAGTGTTGACTCTGTATCATTTAGATATCATGAGAGTACACCCCAGAGTGCATATCAGTACCAGAGATAGGCACGTTGGCTTTTGGTGTCTAGCACCTTCTCCTGAGCATCATTGGACGCACCTCGAATGTGAGCACACCAGCACAGCAGTGCACAGACATCAGACCTGATGCTTTGGAACTGATCTCCCTCACTGCTAGAACTAATTCTAAATGTTTAAGACCAGTGTGGTCCTGAATAACATGCTGCTGCAGGACCTTTGCAATGCTATAACCGCTCTGCTGATATTGTTGGCCTCTTTGGCAGACCTCCTTAGTTCCTGGCTTTCTAGGAAGGGTTTGATTCAACAGGTTACAGCTACCTGCATACCTCCCCCATGTCACTAGCTACTAGCATTTCAAGCACTGCACTTTGGACATATTCAATCAGAGAATGAAGCATAATGTCACTGGCTTAGTCTCTGGCAATACAAGATTAATGGGGCAGCAATCACCAATAAAACAGCATGGTTTTACCAAGAAAGATGCTGCGAAAAAGTCACCCTTCCATTGAATAATCAGAGCTGACTCGGCGTCCAAAGTTGAAGCTCGTTCCTAACAATTTCAGCAATCTGTTGTTGCTATAAACTAAAAGTGGGGTACGCTAACCTACAAGGTAGAAGATTTACATCACACAATTGAGCAACTGTGGGGTCATATGAATGAGGCAGAACAATGCTTGAAGACCACAGAGAATGTGGCGAAAACTGTGGAGAGCATTGTGGCAACACTTCACAAAGATCTGGATGCCATAAGGGCAGAAAATGATGTTCCCAAAAATCACTCACAGAAAAAACAACATTCATGCCTTGTGTCTGCCCAAGTCAATGCAGAGAAGAGCTTAAGACATTTTCCTCTGGAGATTACTTCTTGAATTTCTGGGCAAATCAATGCCTCACATTCAGAATAAATATATTGCACCACCCACTTGGTCCCAGGCCAACTATTGGTCTCCACCCAAGAGGAATAGATTATTTTGTCTTCAGTTACCTTGATGTAGACCTGACACGGAGGGCTGAAATGAACAAAGGTCACCTAAAGTATCAATCATTCAAGATATGCACGTTTCCAGATTACAGTCACTCGGTACAAAACTCTAGGAAATCATTAGACCATGACAGGAGGATCCTCAGCGAAACCTTGGGTCTAATATGCCATGGTGTTTCACACCAGACTGAACATAATTTAAAAGGAAAGACCGTTTTCTTAAGTGATCCCGAGGAATCAAACCTGTTAAGAAAAGCAGCCCAGTCCACTAAGCTTTAAATTGGAAGACAGAGAATTCCAAGTCCTACACTAATGATTTCTGTTATCAAACCATCTACTCTTTGACTTGCATAAGTTAGCTAACAGGAATTAGTAGGTCTCACCACTTATGCGGTTCACTTTCTTTTGGAAAGTTGCAGGACATGTGACGCTCTATTTGTGGCATACTATTAAGCTGTACATACACCGTAGGGAGTGATTTCCTTATACTGCATAGTGTAGTGGAGGCCCATTCCCATGCCTATGTGCACCACACCACATTGGTCTAGTTGGGAAATGAATACTGGCACTTACTGAGAGATGTATTATTAGAGGAGGCTGCAACAGATCAGGCAATTTGAAATGTCACCACGAGCAAGGCGTCAGACCCTGATGGATTGTGTGCCCTATACAAGGAAATATCCTACCCTCTGGCCATGGACATCAGTTGGGAGCAGCCATGGGTAGTTAGTGCAAGACCTGTTGTCGCAGCTGCTACCCCTGGCGTCTATCCTGCCACCCCTGTAATGGAGCTTGTATTTTATATAGAAAACTGTGTTGTTTCCAACAGGGGACACGGACCTCTGTTGAAAATAACAAACTATTTAAAACAAGATGCAAACTCCATTTTGCCTGCCTCGGCATCAGGGGTGGGTGCTGGAGGGGTATATCTCATGGTCACTAAGCAACGTCCCTCTAGCCCCCAATGTCCAAGCAGACAGCCAGGCCCAATCCACCAGGTCCTTCCTCACGTGATGCAAAGATTAAACACAATCTTTTTTTTTTTCCCCTCTGGTTGTGTGGGGGCTGGGCTGCTCTGACTTGTATTTCCTCCAGTGGTGTGGGGCCTGTGCTGCTCTGCTCTGCCTTAACCCGCTGGCATAGCCCAACTTGAAACATTATCACTACTCTCTTGAAAATGTCATTATTCTTGTTTTTCTTTTTTTAAGACAGTTCACAGAGCGCGGGACGTGGGATTCAAACTTGTGTTGCTACGTTGTATTGCTTCGAAAACAAACGCATTGCCCCTGAGCTATCCTCCCTCCCCATTGCCTGGGGCTCTCCCTGGAGGCTGTCAACTATGCTGCTGGAGGCGGGCACAACGTGACAAGCAAGGAAGGGAGCGAGGCATGCACCTACTTCGAGGAGACAGGCAAGCGGGCTGGCATGCTCTCATCTGGGCTCAGGTCCTTTGTAATAATAATCCACATGCTTGTCAGTTTCGCTGATATGAAGACTGTGAACTCTGTAACATTGTTACAGTGTGACTGATAAGAGAGCTGAGTGGGTTCATGCATTTGTGACTGAGATCAGTATGCCATGGGCAAGTCCCTTCACCCTGGAGGTTGAAAAGCGCGTACCAGGTCAGTTGTTTCATTGAAGTATTGTTGTAGACCCCGTTGTGGACACTGTGAAGTGAGGTGCACTGTGCATGAGTACACAGGCAGGCTATCGTGACTTCCCATTCTCTGCCCATGTATGGTGCTGACGAGGACCCTGGTTTCGACGGGTTTGGGCTTGGAAGAATGATGTGTGGTGTGCCCCACATCTACAACCAGATAACCGAGTCGGCTGGCCCTTATTGCGGGCATTAGTCAGACATAGTTTGGGCACACAGAGGTGCGCTCAGCAGCACGTTATATGTCCGGGTCCTATGGGGGATGAGAGACATATCCGGTTATCTCTTTGTGACACTCGGCAGTACCACGGCTGCTACAGTGCGATCTGTCCTACTCTTGCAGATATTGGTGTCATCTATGCAGTCAGGGGTGGGAAGGCCACTGAGGGAGGGGATTACTGCAAAATGTTAGCTAAGTGTGAAAAAGATATTCCAGCAAGGATACAGTCGTTTGGTACCATTGGGACCACTTGGGTTCTGTGTGGCACCTTCCTTGTGATTAACGGTTGTAGCCCTTGGTTTTTAAGCATTCTCTTCTGTGGCAGTCAATGGACGATTGTTTTTCCTAGCATGACTTATTTAGGCAATGCCTTGTTGCACAAATACAAAGAGTACATGCTCATATTTCCCCGTAATTTGCATTGGGTTTTGATTTTTCACCCTGTGTCTCCTCTTTCCAGTGTCAATTATTGTTTGTCATGTATGGATTGTGGAGGTTGCTTATTATGTGTAACACTACACCATGTCAGGTTCCCTGTTTTAATACATGGTTTCCTGCCAATTCTTCAGCCCCTTTGGATTAGTGTGGCCTATATTGAGCTGTGAGTTTTTTTTTTTATTTTTTTTTCAGAGTATTTACACAACACGCAAAATTACATATTTGTTCAGGATGATTTACTGATTTATGAAATGTATATATTTTTTAGGATATTAGTGATATTGTAACCATATTTTTGTTAGTGTACTGATGCCACTTCCTGTTTTGTCAAGGGGTGAAAGGTCGAGTGCCATCACCTCCCATGATGTCACTTGGCAGGGAGGAGTCAAATGACATCACTTCCTGTCATGTCATCATAGGTCAAGGGATGTGTGATGTCACGTCTGCTACCGCAGGCATTTTGGCGAAATGACGTCCTTGCTTGTAGCTCCTAACCTTCAATGCCTGTAGCATGAGCCATTGGGACAATTCCTGGATTTCTTTTTGAAACCTTTAGCATCCGATACTGACACTTATATACAAGTACTACGGATGCCATCAAACAACTTGAGAACCTTTCTTTCAATCCTGTCCACGAAATGTTAATTACCTTGGATGTGGAGTCACTTTATTCTAATATACCGCAAGCTGAATCTTTAATCATCATTAAGCGGTTTCTGGATTCCCGTCCAGATACTCAACATATACCTAGTGAGTTCCTGATTCAACTTTTAGAATTAGCTCTTACTAAAAACTACTTCAGATTTAAGAATTCCTACTATCTACAAGTTAAAGGTACGGCTATGGGGGCATCTTTTGCCCCCAATTATGCCATTCTATATATGTGGCACTTTGAAAAATCTTTGATATTACATGATTCGAATCCTTTTTTTGCGGCTATACGTCTATACAAAAGATATATAGACGACATTATCATGGTTTGGGATACTACTAAAGGGGACTATAACAATTTTCTCCCCTGGATCAACTCCCTTAGTCCACACCTTAAATTCACCATGACTTCTAGCAACATTTCACTTCCTTTTTTGGACCTAACAGTGAAATCAGATGGTGAACAGATTCTTGTGGAACTTTTTCGAAAAGAGACAGACCGCAACTCTATTCTACGGTTTGATAGTTTTCACCCTAAAGCACTTAGAGAAAGCATACCATATGGGCAATTTTTGAGAGCAAGAAGGAATTGCACCAAAGTCAATGACTATCTGACTCAGGCTGATATAATTACAACCAGATTAACAGCCAGAGGTTATCCTCCTTTTTTGCTTAGACAGGCGCGGAAGAGAGCCAGATATCAACATCGAGATACACTACTTACTAAGCAGAATAGATCGGATGCAACTAGTCAACGCATTATATGCGTTACTACTTTTAGCTCTCACCATAAAGAGATTAAAAAAATGATTTATAAACACTGGCACCTCCTCCAACTTAATAATTCAGAATTGGAACGACCTTTATTCGCGTTCAAAAAAGGCAAAAATCTCAAAAACTGGCTGTCTAAGGCAGATCGAGCTAAACCTCCTCTGCGACAACCCACATTGACATCTCAGTGGGGCCTTCCTCCGATTGTAGGACATTTTCCATGCGGGTCCTGCAATGCTTGCAAATTCACTACAGCATGCACTACCATATTTATTAATGGTAGAGTTTGGTCGCTTAGACAACACACTACATGTAATTCCTTTAATGTTGTCTATGTTATTGTCTGCCCATGTAATAAATCTTACATTGGCAAGACAGCTAGACCCATTAAAACTAGAATTTCGGAGCACAAATCTAGAATCCGGACTAGCACTCACAATGCTCCACTAGTGGCCCATTTCTTGGAATTGGGCCACAGCTGTGATGAATTTAAATGGTGGATATTGGAACGAGTCCAAGGTACTGATCGCCATAACACAGCATCTAAATTAGCACAAAGGGAGCAGTGGTGGATGTACCACACTGCCAGTTATTATACTGGACTCAACCACCAAGAAGAATGGCTACAATGTGCTATCTGAGAACCGATCCTGGGACGGCGTCTCTCGTTTCCAATTCTGCCTCGATTGGACCTAATGAATGGACTTTCTCTGTCAATGTCATCGGAGTCTTTTCCTTTCATTTCATTACTTTTCTCATAATTATTTTATTTTTCATTATTTTTTCACTTATCTTTTTTCTAATGACAGGACTATGACATCCATGTCATATGACAACCAGCAACTTTGGGTCTTTACCTCTGTCTCCCTCTCCTTGGGGCTTTCTTTTCTCTCCCGTCTATTCCTCTTGTATGCACTGTCCCTTTAAGGACGTGACTTTCTAGTCCGCGTCATGTGATCTTTGACGGCAGTCACATGGGACGTGGAGACGGTATTTTAGGCAATTTGAGTAGCTCCCTCTTTTGACTTCCGGGAACTAAGCCGAAGCCATTGGAGGTACTTACGCATTCAGCAGCAGTCAGTTGACTCTGACCTGCATAGCGGCTACAGCCTCATAGGAGGACTACATCGTAGATAGGTAAGAGTGGGAGGTTCTATTTAGTCTCTTTTGGTTTTCTTCTGTTGCTCATATGCTAGTCCTCTCCTTATTTTCTTTAACCCCGGGATGGGTTTCCCTTTTGCAGGATACGGACCGCATTGGGTCTCTAGATGGCCCCACCTTCTCGTGTCCTAGCGAATCCCGCATTGCACCTTTACAAGAATTCGGAGCTGTATTGTTTAGACCCACTCATATTCTGGAGGAGCCCTTTTTTCAATTTGAAGGTACGGGATGCACTTTTTTCTATAATTTTACATTGAACCTTTTGGTTGGCTTGCACTCTGCTTTTGAGCTCTTTGACCGACGGGATGATAGTGTGAGCTTGAAATGCCTTTAGGCTCCCTTTCCCGTACTGCCTGGCTGGATTGACTTAACTGCCTGGCTGGATTGACTTAACTGCATATTCACGGCATAATAGGCAGGGACGATCAGGCCCCTGGTTTTCTCCCTAAATTGATCGGGAGTTGCTCACTTCTAGTTCTTCCCTAGAACAGATTGTGGGGCTATCCCTGGAGTTAACATAGATGGGAATATGACTTTTTACTGCACGGATAGGGTCACGCATGGGGTTGCTAGATCAGGTCAAGGGAATATTTTAATGAGTGATTTTAATGTTTAAATAAAATATTGTCTATTGTTCTAATTAGTTCCTTCTCTTTTCTTCCTTCCTTGATGTATATCTTTTTTCAAATGTTAGTTTTGAGTATCACTAAGATGGAGAAGTATCTCATCGTTGTGAATTACGGAAGATCTACATGAAGATAAATGTCTGCATGGAAGAATTTCAAAATTATTTCCATATTGCCTGTAACCAAGTGCTTTGTGCCTTGAGATATGTGAAGAAATGAAATGTTCAAATTGTATTACTAAATTATCTAATCTGTCCTGTCCTGAGGAAGACGACTGTCAGGCCTTCTCTCTCCTGCTAGGGCAGGAGATAGACTGCCTAGACTGTGCTAATTAGTCGTCGAAACCACCCGTGTATGATACCAGTACAGCCCATGAAATGGTCGGTCGCTGTACGAGGTACTGGTTGTTGACTATCATGGTCAGATTGGAGACAAGTATTGCTTCTGTTCTATTAAGCTACGATGCGACTACACTTGTCTGTTTCCCATAACAATTTATTGGATTGAATAGGGGACAACTTGTTCACCTCGCAGGAGATACTGAGTGTTCAGTCTTGCCTGGATGAGTGCCCTTGTTTTTCTGTTTTTTCTTTTTCTTTTTGGTTTTTTCTTTTTGAATATATATTTTTTCCTTTTTGTTTTCTCTAGTTAATTCAAACTACCATTATAATTTTCCCAGTGTATTTATTCCAATATGTTAGGAATACTATCAAGCTAATATGCACTTTAATAGGAAATGTGGAGTATTGATGGTATGTTTTTATGCTGCTTTTATTGTCATTTCAGCACTATGTATGATATAATTGAATATGTGTCCATTAAAGATTGATGAAATTTTACTTTCCTTGACCTGATCTATCCCCCGACTTGACTCCTGTGCTTGTTGCAGTTTATCCCGGCGATTTGTTCTCCGGTTGAATACATGTGAACCCCTCTTCCCTCTTGGTACATATTATTTTGGTTCTCCCCTGGGTTCATGTGGTCGGGGACGCCTATTCTTTGTTTTAATGGTACAGTTCCTGGTCATTGCAGGAGTCACTTAAAACAGTACTATTGAAACCAGAAAAACACCTCATGAAATGTCCATCATTTAAGCCAATATCCCAGCTAACATCTTCTCCGAGATCTTTGTGATTTGTTTGCTCCCTATTTTCTTTCAGATGGCCTGGCCAGATAATTGCAGTTTTATAGTAGGTAGGTTTTCTCAGGAACATGTTTGGTGCTTTTTAATGTATTAGCTGTTCTTCATACCCTGTCTCAGGTGTCACCATCGTCTTGGATGACGCAATGTCATTTGACTGTTGAATGGCCTTTTTTGTTTTCTGCACTGGGTAGAATGGGAGGTGGTATGCTCTTGATTTCCTGGGTGTGATTATTTTTATTTGGCCCAATGGCTAGCCTACTTACAAACACTTGCAGCTCCTGTGTTTTCTATGTAGTTGGAGTACCAGATAGGGGCCGCCTTTGTCTTGTTTGCTTGTTGCGCTAATCATTGAACCTCTGGTTTGTACACAACAAGGGACACACACAGATAGTGGCGTCTTGTTTGTAGCTAGAATGAGCTGTTTTCCATGTATGCTTGATAACAGCATAATGTACTTTTTTGGTGGGAGTTAATTAGTGCACAGTGTTTGTGAGCTATCTGTGAAACTAGCAGGCCGATTAATGTGCGCTGAAAATATCGGCGCAAGCGTGCGAAAACGTGCGATTCGCAGTGAAAGTGCGAAAATGGCAGTGCAAGTGCGAATATCGCAGGGAAACCAGCGCACATCTATTCATGGAAGGCTGTGAGCGAGTAAAATCTGGGATATGCACTGAAAAAGTGCGCGGCGCACGCCGGCGCACAGGTCATCTAACGGCGTGCGCTAAGGCCACAGCGAAAGCGCACATAGCGCAGCGCACATAACAAAAGTAGGCGGAACACGGGGCGTGACATGCGGAATGGGGAACAACTCGTGAAAATGTGGGCGTCACGGGGAAGCACAGGAGGCAAGTGCGCGGAACGCCCACACGCTCGCCTACAACACGTATTCATGGAATCGAATAGGGCAAAACAGGGCACGGGCAAAGATGCGCACAGGCCTAAAAACGTCCACCACACGAAGGCAGGCGGTCGCGTCCCTGCACATGAAATAAATGTGCGCCAAAATGTGCGCCCACAAAAAGCAGGTATATACAGCTATGTAGAATGTCCCATACTGTGGGCCTCTAGGACAAATGATGTGCAAAGGGGTACGCGACAAACTCGGACACCCGCTGTATGAAAAATAGCATGTGCGTGTATTTCGGGGGTGCGCTGGAAGTTCTACACGCTATTTGCCCTGGGGGAGCGGGGCACGTGTATTACAGGGGTTCACGTGAAGTTTCACACGCGATAGGCCTTGGTCGAGCGGGGTACGTGTAAATCTGGGGTTCGCGTGAAGTTTCACATGCGATAGGCCTTGGTCGAGCGTGGTACGTGTAAATCTGGGGTTCGCGGCAAGTTTCACACGCGATTGGTCTGGGTACGTGTATTTCAGGGGTGCGCATGAAGTTTCACACGCGATTGTCCTGGGTACCTGTATTTCAGGGGTCCGTGTGAAGCTTTGTCCTGGGTATGTGTATTTCAGGGGTTCGCGTAAAGTTTCACACACGATAGGCCTTGGTCGAGCAGGGTACGTGTAAATCTGGGGTTCGCGTGAAGTTTCACATGTGATTGGCCTGGGTATGTGTATTTCAGGGGTTCACATGAAGTTTCACACGCGATAGGCCTTGGTCGAGAGTGGTACTTGTAAATCTGGGGTTCGCGGGAAGTTTCACACACGATTGGCCTGGGTACGTGTATTTCAGGGGTGCGTGTGAAGTTTCACATGCGATTGGTCTGGGTACGTGTATTTCAGGGGTGCGCGTGAAGTTTCACACGCGATTGGGCCTGGGCGAGCGGGGTACCACTCACCGTTTGCCTTGCGTGTAGAAGAATGCGTAACCAACACCCACCCGCTGTGAAGTAATAGCGTGTGAACCCCAACGCCTGGAAAACACACGCACCGCGCCCCACGAAAAGCACGTACAGGCCCGTGTGCGATACGTCACAGACGCGCTTACGCGCTGAGGGCCTTTGGTCCAATGAAATCACGTATGCGTGCTGACGCGCTTACGCGCTAAGGGCCTTTCCTCGAATTACACGGTGACGTGCAAGAATTTCACGTGCCAAATCACTCCGTATCAAGCTGGCCACACGAAAACACACGGAAGACCACGCTCCTGCCCAAAAGGCCGAATTACTGCCCCCCAGAGCCCGAGCAGCCTCCCACGAGCCATCTGCTGCTGCCTGCTGCCATCGTGCCCTGCCATTTTGTGCCTGCACATCTGCCATCTGCAGGGGTCCAGTTGTTGTGTCCACCCCTGCTGGAACAGAAGACTCCCAACTGGTATACCATCGCTCCACAGCCCAGCCCCAGGACCCAGTTGCCCACCCACGCCTGCCTTGGGGGTTGCCATGTCAGGGAAAACACCATCTGAGACCACTGGCGACCCCCAGCCAGAGGGGCAGAGGGACATCACCTTCAGTCAGAAGGAAGTTGGTGTCCTGGTGGAGCTTGTCCTGGGGCATTATGATGCCCTCTTTGGATCATCACGCGCCAATAAGGAAGGACGGGACAGGATCTGGGACGACTTTGTGGTTGCCATCAACGCGGAGGGGGTGGCAACCCGCAACATCAAGCAAGTCAAGAAGCGCTGGGAGGACTTGAGGTCCAGGACCCTCTTAAAGGCTCGGCGCCTGGTGGAGGGGGGCCGGGGCCGCATGAGTACCATCCAGCTGAGGGTCCTGGAACGCGTACGCCCAGCGCTCCACGCCCAGATCCTTGAGAGGTAGACCTGTCTGGAGTTGAGCAGTAAGTGGCCAAGCATTGCTGTGTGAGACAGGGCATGTTGCAGTGTGCTGGTTGTCTGATACTTGCCTGTATGTGTTACATAGGCCATGTACGTATGTGTGTGTGCAGGTACATCATGGTCATGCATGTGAGACCAGTAATGTGTGAACCACTATGTTGGTGCATGTATTTAAATGCAACATGGGGAGCTCTATGCGGAATGGACACATGCCCGTCTCTGTTCCCGTACATGGGTGGGGGTGAGGGATGGGTGCTGATGCCATGTACATGTATGGTGTCCATGTCTGTGTGTCTGACCTGCGTGTCTGTGACTTGTGAATGCCATGTATGCATGACACATGTCTGTGACAATGTTCAGATTCACTGATGCAGCCTAGTCACCCTTGTATCCACTGTGTCTGGGGTGTACGAGGCCAGATAGATGAAACTACGGTGAAGTGTGTGCATGTGATAGGCATGACCCATGATGCATGTGAGTCTCAAACCAACATTGTATGTTTCAAGAGTCCCTTGGACCTGTATGCTAATGTCCATAGCATGTGCCATGCCTGTTACTGCATGTGTTTTTCCTGCACTGACCCATGTGTTGTGGAGGGACATGATGGAAGTGATGTTTGACCCTGTCACTCATCTGCTATTGCTTCCTGTCTAGGGGACCATTGTACCCTCATGCTTGTGTTCTATGTCTCCCTCTACACAGCGGCAAGTGAAGAAGAGGGCGGAGATGGCGCTGTGGAGCAAAGCGCCGGGGATGCCCCCACGGCTGCAGCAGAAGGGGTGGGTGAGCCCCCACAGGGGCTTGCAATGGAGGGAGACGGTGTGGAGCCATCCAGGATGGTGGTTTCCACAGAGGAGGAGGAGGCCGCTACTGAGCTGCACATGGGGCCTGGTGGGGGTGGTACCACTGGTGCAGGTGGTGCAGTCCAGGGACAGGGGCAGGAGGCAGCACAGGTCGCCGTGGAGGGGCCTGTGCATGTCACTGTCCCTGACACTGTGACTGCACCACCATGCACCAGCAGGGATGCCCCATCCCAGGCCCGTCCGCAGGTAGGGGGGATGTCCATGTCATCTGACACTCCTCTACCTAAGGACGAGGGGACTCCTGGCCGTAAGGAGAAGGTCCTGATTGGTGTCGCGTTGCGCACAGGTGTCATTCGTGATGACGTGCGTGCTTTCTGGGGGGAGCACGCACATCATCACAAAGAGCAGCGTGCCAACGTGGCCCAGTTGGGAGCGACCATGGTCGGGGGTTTCGTGCATCTGTCTGCCACTCTGGCGACACTCTCCTCCTCTGTGGAGGCTATGCGCCAGTCGTTCTCCATGCCGTCTTCTGGCCCAGATGCCACCAGGGCCCCCTGTGGACCTGCCCCGACCAACACAACCAGCACGGTGGGTCTCCCATCCCTGCCACAGTCAGGAGTCGGAGGTCCAGCAGGGGTGGACACACCAGCAACTGGACCCCAGCAGATGGAGGATGTGCCGGCATCATCGGGCAGGGCACGTGCACGACGGCGTCGGTGGATTCCATCAGCCTGGATGCCGTCATGCTGGCAGAGGCAGTTGAATCGGAGGCAGCGGCAGGCTCGACGTGGGAGGCATCATGGCTCGGGTCATTCTACATCAGAGGGGCAGGCATCGGCCGGAGGGCAGGAGAACCCTGGAATGGGAGTGTCTTCCGTGTGGCAGCGGTTGGGCCAGCAGATAGGTGCGCAGCGGCGGTGGGCGGAGGAGGAACGGCTCACAATGGTCAGGGCGGAGAACTCCATGTGCAGGGCGCTGAGGCGGGCTGAGTGCCTCGTGGGTATTCGCAGGGAGTTGGAGCTGGACACCGCATTATTCCTGCGAGACCTCGGGGCTAGTGAACATGCCCGCCTCCAAGCCTTTGAACAGGAGTTTGATGATGCCCTGGCCCATGACATCAACCAGTGAGCCGTTGGACTTGCCCGCCGCCATTGTATATAGTTCATTAGTGTTAAGTTTCCTTTCTTTTTTTCTTTCCTTTGGGGCGCATGGACTATGCCCCACATTTTTGTATATGGTTGTTTATTCCATAGGCTTTTTTGTATGTTTCCTTTGGACAGTCGGGCTCATGGACACAGGATTTCATCCTTGTAAATAGTTGGAGTGTGCATTTGTCGGCTTTTTCTTTTTTGATTTTTCCATGGAGCAATGGATTTTACTTTTTCATTTCTGTTTGGATTTGCTTTCTTGAAAGGAGACTTTGGAGACATTTTTTATTTCATATATTTTGGATTCTGATTTCCTTTTTTTATCATTATGTGACATTCTGCATTGTTTTCCTTATGTCCATTGTGTGCTATTTGATATTCTTTCACCACATTTTTTGTTCAATACATTTGTTCCCGTACTTCAATGTGTGGTATTCTCTCATTGGTTTCATGCATGTCACGATGTGGGTGTTCACATTCACTGGCACCCATTGTGTGTGTGTGACGGACATGTGCTGATGTACATACATGCCATTTGGGTTGTTTCATGTAATGGCCATTTCAATGTGGGGTGTATGTTATGCTTGGTTGGTTATTTGGGCAGGGGTGGCGTGCCGTGGGCTTTTGGTGAACATGAGGGCCATGATTGTGGGTCATGTTGACATGTTGGGGGGGACATGCGTGGGACATGAGTGAGGGCCTGCTGGCAGGTGTCCCTCACTGCTGGGGGGGTGGGGGTTCTGGGGGACATGAGTGGGGGCCTGCTGGCAGGTGTCCCTCACTGCTGGGGGTGCTGGGGGACATGAGTGGGGGCCTGCTGGCAGGTGCCCCGCACTGCTGGGGAGTGGGGATGCAGGGGACATGTGTGGGGGCCTGCTGGCAGGTGCCCTGCACTGCTGGGGGGTGGGGGTGCAAGGGGACATGAGTGGGACATGAGTGGGGGCCTGCAGGCAGGTGCCCTGCACTGCTGGGGGTGGGGGTGCTGGGGGACATGAGTGGGGGCCTGCTGGCAGGTGCCCAGCACTGCTGGGGGGTGGGGGTGCAAGGGGGTAATGTGTTGGTGTTCACTAGCGCAAGGTGACATGTTGCTTGGCTGGGGGGGCATGCCCATGGTGGATGGGCTGCCTGTGGGACATGACCAGGGGTGCAGGGTAGTCCCCTGTGGTGTGGTCTGTATGCAGGGGCCGTGGAGGGTGTAGAGGGAACACCTGGGAGGACCCACACTGCCAATTCATGTGTAGGACTCCCCTGCACCCCCGAAATACACGTACCCCACTCGCACAGGGCCTATCGCGTGTGAAACTTCCCGCGCACCCCTGAAATACACGTACCCAGCCCATTCGCTTGTGGAACTTCCCGCACACCCTTGAAATACACGTACCCAGCCCATTTGCGTGTGAAACCTCCTGCGCACCCCAGTAATACACGTACCCTGCTGAAATTGTGTGTTAAACTTGCCTGCACCCCAGTAATACACGTACCCTGGCCGATCGCGTGTGAAACTTTCCCGCGCACCCCTGAAATACACATACCCAGCCCATTCGCATGTGGAACTTCCCACGCACCCCTGAAATACACGTACCCAGCCCATTCGCGTGTGAAACTTCCCGCGCACCCCTGAAATACACATACCCAGCCCATTCGCGTGTGGAACTTCCCGCGCACACCTAAAATACACGTACCCAGCCCATTCGCGTGTGGAACTTCCCGCGCACCCCTGAAATACATGTACCCAGCCCATTCGCGTGTGGAACTTCCCGCGCACCCCTGAAATACACGTCCCCAGCCCATTTGCATGTGAAACTTCCCGCGCACCCCAGTAATACACGTACCCTGCTGAAATCGCGTGTTAAACTTGCCCGCACCCCAATAATACACGTACCCAGCCCATTCGCGTGTGAAACTACCCGCAAACAACAGTTATACACGTACCCCACTCGCACAGGCCCTTTCGCGTGTGGAAGTTACCGCAAAACCCGTAATACACGTTCCCCGCTTGGCATTTGCTGTTTGACAGTCCGGTAAACTGGTCCAGGGTTGGCGCAGCCCTTTGCGCTGGATTGGGGATTTTGATGGCTTTTCCTTGCGCGAGGGTGTTCTTGGGGGGGTAACTGGCGCTGCTGCAGGGTTGCTGCGCCACTTTGCGCCACGGCTGCTTTTGGAGGCTAAAATCCATGAATACGCTGTGCGCGGAAACCTATTTTAGCGCACGCAGCTGGCGCAGACATTCGCACGGGGACACTGTGCGCCAGCTGCGTGCGCCACTTTTGTGCAAATTTCTATGAATTACCCTGTAGATGTCTAAAAACAGTCCCACCCTCTATAAGGCCAATTATGCACACTTGCTACGTGACATAAGGCACAATATGGACAGGGGGGTTACATTGCCTGTGTCCCATTTTTAGAAAGCCTCTTTGAAAAAGCTGTATTTTTACCAAAATATCTATCCATGGCAGCCTGCAATACCCATATACAAGCCTCTAAATAATTGTCTTATTACAGGCTAGTTGTGACATCATTACTGACTGGAAATATGAACATCCCATTATTGTACTTTAATCAGTTATTATGCTTCAGTAGTGACGTCAAAATGACTGAAGCCCGGGCAAGCAGAGAGGAGAATTCAGGCTATCACTGCAGCAGTTATTTAAAACTGTGACAAGTTTCTCACATGACATACCAGTAAAAAGCTGTCTGTGACACTTTGCATCCATTGTCTGGCAAGGAGCTGTGTGTGGTAGCATGTGTTTTTTGTGGACTGCTGGAGAGTAGCAGATGAGTTCAAGAACCTGCATGTTATTGCTTATTTTAAAGCACACAAAAAAATCGTTCTCCAGATGCATTTTTATAAAACTGCTTAGAATATTTGTCTTCAACTCATTAGAAGCTGCATATTAGGTTTCTTTTCAATCCAAACAGATTCTACTTTGATTATATGTGTCAGCAGCTGGGCCACCCCATGTGGATATTACAAATCACGCCAGAATTCACTGATTTTAAAAAGAACCTCAACCTCCATTTGGTCACAGAACTCCTCTGTGACTCGTACTATCTTTAGAACGTACTGTAGGGGGTACTTCATCCCATATCAATATACCATTGTAACTCCTGTCATGATTCTTCATGACCCTTCGGTCCATGCTAATGAAGCCTGGCATGAGTGTGCTCTCATCAGCGGCTCCTTTCAGATACACTCACCTTCCCATTGGGTATGGTGGTGTAGAGATTCCTTCTTTGGAAACATACTAACTTGCAGCTCAAACACATGGAATTTAATGGCATTGCCTCCCACAGGACAGTAACACATTCACCTGGAAAGGATTGTTGCACCTCCTGGTAATTTAGGGACCATGATTTCATATATAGCAACATTCCATATTAATGTGGTGGACCCTATCTCTATTACTGTCTGTGATTGCAACAAGCTACACACTAAATTCCTGCACTCTTCACCCTACACATTAAAACAAATGTCCAGGTTCACCTTTCACCTACACAACATCTGCAATTAAAGAATTGATCTCCATTGGTTTTGCATTGTTAGATATCTTATATGCCCATGGGAAATTCATCCATATTTCACGTTTTGAGAAATGGACGGTTCCACAAGTAATCACACCATGCAGTATTAGAGCTTTAGGGCAAAGTTGGCAGCCCATCATCCCATCTACCATAGGGCCCCAGCTAGCATCATTGTAAATGTGTGTGTCTTGTAAGTATCCTGCACCTGTGAGACCATTTTTTCCATTGACGTGTTGGTCATGCTATGGGGAGCTATTCAATTCAACTTTATTTCGGAATTCATTATTCCATGAAACACACAGCAATATAATACAGCATGTGAAAATAAGATTCAAAAGATCAATTATTCAGTTAATCAAAAAAATATGTTTCTAATGTATAAATCCTGCTAAGGAAAGTCAATAAAGTCCATGACACCCTTTGGGTTTCTGTTCTCAAGTGGAGGGTGACATGGGGTCTAATAATTATGATGTTGCTACATTTTTGTTATAGAAAGCTTTGTGCATAATGATTAAAGATGATGTATGGACCACAATCTGAATGGAAGCCAAAACAGCTTAGTTCAATAAGAAGCATGTTAGTTTTATCATCAGATTACACTCCATTAAAAACTAAGACATTTCACCTCTGGTCTAGGGGGATGTTCCCAAGGTGTAAACATGATGACGCCGATTTTGTGCACTTGGCTTGGTCCTGTTTAGAGCCACAGAAATATTGCTTTCAAATGCTGAAGAAATTATCTATGATTACAGGTGAGTTATGAGCTCCTGGTCCTCTTTTATTGTTGGCCGGGTAAGGCTCAATCTGTCTGGAAATTGATTGCACCATTGCAGCACCCTCACTTTGCTGGTGGCATGTGGGAGGTGGCCAACACTGGATGTGCCTTCCTCCACCATTGATAGAAAACTGATACAGAGCTCCTGTATGGGTTGTTGAGCATGAAACTACATACTGAAAATTGTATCTTAAGTACGGTCACCCTAAACATATATGACCTGCTATCACAAATTACTTGGCATCCTTGCTTATCTGATGCTCTCTAAACAGCTTTCCAACATTAATTCATAGTCCCAGTTATTTCTGTCGGTTGGTTCAGTACAACTATTCATGCTACTTTATTTTATATACTGGAGTCACATCTGTGTGAATGCAAACCCACTCTGTATTGCATGTTTGCATATATGTCCAGTGCTTTTGTTGATTCTGAATGCTAACTTTTTCAATAAAGAATCAGACGAAAAGGAAATAATTTTCCATACATCATTACAAGACTGTCAGCACCCACTAAATGGACTAAGTCAAAAGCAGAGGTCAAAGTGGGCGGGAGCAGTCGGGAGCGGTGCTCCTATACTTTTTATTTTTAGGTTTCACTGTTCCTATACTTTAATTGTAAAAAGAAACAGTTCTGGAATGGTTTCGTTTTAAAATAAAAGTGTAGGAAGAAGTTGAAGCTTGCACTTTAGTGCACTGCACTGAACATTCCCATAAAGAGCAGGTGTGTTTGTTTGGGGGTTCGGATTGTGTGTCGGAAGGGGTGTGGTGATGGGGTTTGTGGGGAGCGGGGTCAGACCAGCAGGGAACATAGTTCCACTAGATCTTTTCATACACTTCCACCACTGGTCAAAAGGCAACACTGTGAAGAACCACCCCAGCACAAGTTGCCTCACTGTATTACAATGCAGGTCCCAGACTCGAAGGTCATCTGGTATACTCTCCCGCCAGGCTCGTTTCCATGTTTACAACAATTCAGACTCTCAAGGCCAGGAATCTCCTTTGAGGTTCTCCTCTTTCTGTAACTTATTACACACACTTATTACTCGCCTGCTCGGACGTCTATCCAGTCTTTCAAATACCTGTCTTTCAGTTTATTTCAAACACTTGGCTTTGCCTGGGATACCCTCCTGTGTAGGACTTTTATGCAATTACTTTTGAGCACTAAGGTTCGCCTGGTATACTTTCCTGCCGGGGTGTGTATGTAGTTGCTTTTCCTTTTATCCATGAAATGATATTTGCACAAACAGCACAGTTTGCTAAAGCTTGTTTCAATATTCTTCTCTCACAAATTGGGTCTCTGCCCCTTTTTCAAGACCATTTACTTTTACTTTGCTTTCTCTCCTGTGAAATGGGTTCAGCGACCCGCTTGTAGTGTGGTTCATAAATAGGTAAATCTCTTTACAGGCATCACTTTGCATTACTTTCATGAACCAGCACGCACTTTCATGCAACCCGGTAACCCGCCTGTCTACCCTGGGTTTACTGGGTAATTTAAGTGCCTCTCTCGTATCTCCATTTCTGTTTCTTTCAATTTGCTGGCTTAGAATGTGTGCCATTAGGCTCTGTCCCTTTCCTGTGGTCTTCTCTAATGAGAAGAGAGCTTCCTCCCTCTCCACCCAGGTTTTCCTCAACATGTCAAGGACATCATTTGAATGCCTACCATACTGAAAGACCAAAGAAATAGCAAGTCTGAGTACCACAAATGAAATACACCAATCACGGGCTGAAAAGATACAAGTATCTTTTATTACTGTACAGTTCACAAAGCAAAATATATAGCTGTCTGGCTCCCAACACCTCACAGTGTGTACCAGCCGAGACATTGAGGAGAGAGAGTGCTGGACATCTAAACACAGACATATTTATACAATTTTTGTAACATTATCCAGCCTCTCTCCATGTTAATAATTTGCGGGATAGAGGTTTAGCCTAGTTCACATGACAGATGTTACAATGTTATACAAAATATTAAAACAGATTTACATATCCCTGAACATTCAATGGAACTATTGGTTCTCGAATCCACAGTAAGCCTTATTCCAAGAGTCACTACAATGCAGTTCAGCTAAAACATACGATCGAAGTTTACTCTTCATTGTTTTTGTGTTTATACAAGGATGAGTCTTGTGAGCGCAGACAACACTTGAATGGCATTTTGTATGAAGCGCAAGGATTCTTTGCATAGGTTAAACAGTTGGCTCTCGGTCAACCTAAACATTAACGAAACTCAAAGGTCGCTCAGCTCGAATGCAAATCGAAAACACAGTCCGCCATTTTAGAACGTGTATTGAACTTAAAATGGTGGACGAGTCTTAAAATGGCGGCGAAGTTAACCCAACTTAACCCAAAATGGCGGCTTAGGCCAATATTCATAATTCATAATAAGGAGGCACTATATGATTACGGTTTAACAAATCCTCCTTTTGGCCTAGGCCAAGAGCTTTACTCAACCATTCGCTTTAATCAAAACCCCATGTCTCAATGTCCGTACATCCTGAATCACATTCCTCAGATATATCAATCGCCATTAGATCCTTGACAGAGATATCCTTCATTGCAAAAACATGTATTTTTGGTCCCAATGTACCTACAGTTTGCGCACAGCATCCCCCTAACATCGAACATATGGCAGGAAGACATTGTATGCAACAACAACAGAACAATAGAATACCAAAGATTACTACTTAGACTGAAAAGAGCTTCCATCCCCAAGATCGTAGAAAGTCCCAGAACCAAGCACTAAGATCCCAATTTCCCTCGGTAACATGTACTTCTGTACTTAGGATGTGCAGATTTTGTATTGCCTTGACTATGGTAGGGGAGGAGTCAGGACAAAAACACAACAAGCAGATCCCACCAATTTACATACTCCACCACGTTCATCTAGGATGACGTCTAACACCAACCTGTTCTGTAGAGCTACTAATCTAATTGGTTTCTGTTCCAACGTCATATTGTATAGTTTATCGGTGGTTCTGTTGATGGTTCTCTCCAATACTCTTGCCAGTCTCCTAATATCCTCAGAGTTCATGATCTGTCCCCAAAATGGCACAAAGAATTTCACTACATCACCCATGACCTGTGAAGAGGTATCACCATTCTCATGCAGCCTTGGACAAGCTCTGAGACCTCAGAGATGCTGGCTACAAATACCTCTGGTAGCAAGATACCCAAATAACAAGTACCCTGCCAATCTCTAGGTAGCCAAGGATAAGCTTCATCACCACAGACAAAATAAATGGGATCACCTACATACAAAGGTCTGTCCTCATTTGTCAGATTTACAACATTGATACAACCCTCAAAGGTACCCATTGACTGAGAACCATCCCTTTGTATGCAGGAGGAAACACAGTTGGGGCTATGATTGATAGTGTAAGAAGGAGGCATGGCATCCGGTTGCCTACGGGAGCTATCTTAAAAGAAATCAATGATTGGAAAGGTCTATAAAATCTATCAGAAGGCCTAATAGACGAAACATTGAGTTTGCTCCTATTTGCAAAAAGGGAACATCCCAGAGGCGTCAGGACACGCCTTTCAAATTCATTCAAATTAGTGCCATCAAAGTTCTCAGAGATGCTATCATTCCAACAACCAAAGAATAGTGCCCTTAGAGAGGCGTAGCATGCAGTAGTCTAAGGAAGAGGATGAATATACCAGCCCAACCCTTTTTCCCCATGCTGTGGCAAATGCAAACATATCCAGCAATTTGTTCTATTCAAAATTGCATGGCTCACATTCATAATTAATAGAAATGTATTATTGTGGTAACTCTGTCTGTGTTGGGAATCCCTAGAAGGTAGAGTGTGCAGTTGCACGAAAGGTGAAGACATAGTGGGAACACCCTCGGTGGGTAAAAAAGTCTCAAGTGGACTCACCCCCTCAATATACCAAAACCCAAATGCAAATACAACTGTTAGACCATTTAACATTATTAGAAGAAAACAGTAAGTCCTCAAGGACCATGATTTTCGATGCTTAATCTCTTTTTTAGCCACAAGATCGATCAGTTGATTGGGACATGTAGAGTTAGTGATGGGCATTGTTCCTCAAAGTTTGTTTTGAAAAGTTTCTGCGACAGACTCCTTAGTTCATTCGTTGGTAATCTCTGACCACGTGGCTTTTCTGCTCGAAGGTAACTTTGTCGGTCCCGGCCACTTAGTTATGTTTCAGATGAAACATAGAGTGTCAACGGACTAGCTCAATAGTGATTCCTCATGGGCACAGACGTGCTGTGCTGTAAGTCTAGTGCCGTGGATGCAGATTGTACCTTAAGACTCCAGGTACGGTGTGATCTGCGAACAAAGTGTCATTGCTTCCTGATGGAAGTGGTGAAACAGAAGCAAGATTGGTCAAGGGTGCACAAAGATCTGAAGAATAATTCAAAGACAAAGCAGCAGTCACCCCAGGCCCCACAGGCTCATGAAGAATCTCTGAGACACCCTTGGTGTTGTTCAAGACAGGCTTATCATACGAAGCAGAACAAACAGTTTCCGTCTTCTCTTCTTCTTCGAGTGGCAAAGGAAAAGGTATTTTCTTGACGTGCATCGCATGTATCAAGTATCGCTTTCCTGCTACTCCTACAGTGGTCTGTGTGTCCAACAGGACTTGGAAGGGACCTCTCCAACACGGTGCAAGACTGGATGCTCTTTCGAAAACTTTGGTAAGCACCCTTCCCCAGTTGGAAGTCGATGACCTGGCCCCTCTTATTAACTGGGAGGGCTTCTTGCACCTTTTGATAAATCAAATGGAAGTTTTGAGTTAACTGGTCACAGTATAGAGCAAGAAACAAATGCTCCACGACTTTCAGTATGTTGGGTTTAGGTAAGTTCCAAATATTAACTGGCCTCCCCATCACAATCTCATGAAGGGAGAGTCCAGTTCTAGTCTGTGGGGCCAATCGCATGGACAATAAAACTACTGGTAAGGCATCTGGCCATTTCAAGTTAGTGCTAGCGCAAACTTTAGCTAGCTAGTTCTTTAGGATATCATTATGGAGTTCTACAAGTCCAGCACTCTGAGTGTTTCTAGCCGAATGGAACCGTTTATCGATCTGCAATCCCACATATACTTGCAGGATAACAGCAGCAATAAAATATGGACCATTGTCCGATCAGGTGACTCTCGGCAAACCAAACCTAGGAAAATATTCCTTAAGCATGGTTTTCGCTGTTGTCATTGCTGTTTCATCTTTTACAGGGAAGGCTTCAACCCACTTGCTAAAGGCACAAATGACTACCAGAACATACTTGTAGTTGTAACAGCGTTCCATTTCATTGAAGTCAAAATGCATTACCTCAAAGGGCAGAGACGGGGGACCAAAACTACCCCTCGGCGTCGCTGTACCCTTCCCCACATTATGCTGCAAGCATACCATACAATTTTGAACAAAACGCTCAGCAGTCTTTGAGATATTTACATTTATCCAAACAGGTTCTAGTAATTTACAAATTTTCTTAGCACATATATGAGTATGACCATGAGCCATTGTAACCATAGCAGTAACATAAGCATCGAGTAGCATCGATCTTTTTCTTTCGTTGTCCACTCAACAACTTTCCTCATCCAAACTTGCTAAACCCTCAGCCCAGTTTTTAAGTTCTTTTGGAGTGGCATCAGCTTGAATATGTTTTATCGAATCAATTCCTTTGTCTATTGAACAGGTATTTGTGGCTTCTTTTGTTATATACATTTCTGCATATGAATCAGTAGCAGTCTGTTTAGCTATCCTGTCAGCAAAAGCGTTTCCTCTCCCTACATCGTCTGTCACTTTCTGATGTGCGGTGCACTTCATGATTGCTAGTTGGGTAGGAAGCACAAGTGCTGAGACTAGCTGAAATATTAAGGTACCATGCTGGATTTTAGTTCTGTGTGAGATCAAGAAACCTCGTTCTGCCCATAGTCTACCGAAGTTGTGAACCTTCCCAAAGGCATACTAGCTATCTGTAAATATATTTACTCTAAGCCCTTCAGAGAGTTCACAATCTCGAGTCAATGCGATAATCTCTGCGGCATGCGCAGAGTTATGCGAGATTCTCTTGTTTTCCACAATCGTGCTTAATGTAGTGATGGCATAAGCAGCAGTGGATGTACCATCCGGAAGTTTGAAGCAGGAGCCATCACAAAACAGATACCCTTTTGGTTCTTTCAATGGTGTATCATTTAAGTCAATTCTGCCTTTGGTTTCTTGCTCTGTAGTATAGAGGTAGTCATGTGACATTTCGTCACTGCAAGCAATGTCTTGTGGAAGAGGCAATAATTCAGCCGGATTCAATACGCAACACCTCTTAATTTGAATATGCGGTGCAAATATGATCAGTTCATATATTGTTAATCGTGCAGAAGTAAGGTGTTGCGTTTGCGTTCTGTTTAATAGAACGTCTACGGAGTGGGGTACCATCAAGGTTAAAGGGTGACCTAAAACCATACCCTCACATTGTTTTACGGACGCAGCACCAGCAGTGACAGTTCTCAAACATCTCAACAAAGCGCATGCAACAGGATCAAGTGTGGAGGAAAAATAACAGCACAGTCTATTCTTCCCCCCATGTTCCTGCATCAACACAGCCAAAGCACATCCATCACATTCATGCACATATAACAAAAAGGCATTGTCATAATTTGGTGTGCCCACAACTGGTGCTGAACACAGTGCAGACTTGAGCAGATCAAATGCTTTCTGCTGTTCCAAGTCCCATGGTAGTGGCAAAGAAATGCCCTTCTTTGTCAATGACAACATTGGCTTTATCACTAGTGAAAAATTAGGGATCCACTGTCTACAGTAAGAAGCCCTTCTTATCAAGGCTCTGACCTCTTTCTGTGTATTTGGGACAGACATGCTAGAGATGTTTTTATCCATTCAGGTGGCAATTTTCTTCCCTTCTTTGACAGGAGATAGCCTAGATAGGCAACCTCCTGTCGACAATACTGAAACATTTTCAGTGAAGCTTTATGCCCATGCTCTGCTTAATGAATAAGCAAAAACACAGTACCCTCTTTGCAAGCAACTTCTGAGTCGGCAGCTAAGAGAATATCATCAACGTACTGCAACAATGTACAATTGGAAGGCAACTCAAGTGTATCGAACTGCTCTTTCAAAGCCCTACTATAAATGTTTGGACTCTCTGTGTACCCGTGTGGCACACGAGTGAATGTAAACGAGCGTCCCCCTAAGGTGAACGCGAACAAATATCTACTATCCACGTGTACGGGAATACTAAAGAAGTCATTCTTAAGATCCACCACACTGAAATGAGTAGCAGAAGATGGGATCAGTGTTAATATTGTGGTTACATCAGGCACAAGCCGGAATTGTGGAGCAACAATCTTATTGATAGCACACAAATCAGTAATAATGCGTAAAGTAATCACATTATCCCCTTTCTTATACACTGGTAAAATGGGGCTATTGCACAAACTTCCTGCAATTTCCTGGATTACTCCACGATGGAAAAAATCAGAAACTATGCTCTTCAGAGCATGCACACCATGGACTGAAATATTATATTGTGGAATACATGGCAACTGATCTCCTGGCTTCAAAACAATTTTAACAGGTTCACTTTTCAAAATACCAACATCATTGTCATCTACCACCCATAAATATGTTGGAACTTCACTAAATTCAGACGGTAAAGGTCTAGTCAAAAACTGTGAGGCAGAAGATTGCTGGGGTGAAATCGTCAAACGTACTCCATCCGAAGAACAATGAATTGCTGCATTTAATTCCTTCAACAGATTCAACCGCAACAAATTCTCACCACAATTCATTGTTAGAAGAAATGGACAGTGATCCGTGAATGGGCCCAGTGAAATCGGTACCAGCTGAGAAACCAGACTAACCACTGGCGTGCCAGAAAACCCTACAGAAACGTTATTCTGCCCTGACAACGGAATATCTGGAACCCATGAATGATCAATGGAACACTTCTATGCTCCTTTATCTATCAAACATGGATGTTTCCTATTCCCCACCTTCATCTCAACGTCAGGCCCTTTCTGATCGGCGGGAATAGGTACTGGTTCCAGACCCTGCTTCGGGCTGCCCTAATAAAACAAAATATCATCAAAGACAAGATCTTCAGAAAGATAGGCAGTTGAAGGATTATCAAAAATATTTCTGCCATCTACACTAGGTTGCTGATTATCTTTCGAGAATGACTGTGGATTTTGAGCGAACTGACTTTTACCAGGACCTCCTACCAGAGGGTGGCCTCTGGATCGTCTGCCCATGATACCATATGTGTTATTCGATCTCTGCTGAAGGATCAGGCATTGGCCTCGCCAATGACCCTCTTTTCTGCAACAAGCACATTGATTCATGTGTACAGGACCCAACTGTGTATTACTTTGTGGAACAAACTGGCTTCTAAACTGTGATCTCCCATCTTGGGTTACTCTATCTGTTGCAACAATACTTTAGTTTTCAAGTCTCCCTTTTTCTTTTCAATCCTCTCTTTTTCTTTATTGACTCTATTTTCATAATATTGAGCCGTATGCAATACTTCAGACTGTGATTTAGCTTGCCAAGCACTTTCGGAAGTCATGGTTTGTGACTGGATATCAGGCAACAATCCACGCACACATTTATCCACAAACAACCTTTTTCATGAGTCAGTGCTTAAATCCTGTTTGCTAAAATCTGAAAATACTTGTTCGAACCGATTAAAGAATTTGGTAGCACCTTCAGATTTCCCTTGGGTACAAGCAGTGATTTTGCCCCAAACAATCCTTCTCTCGGGAACCAAAGTTTGAAATTGTGTTACTATTCTGTCTGGCAAAGTCAGTATCACTTGTGGTTGTCTCTCACCAGCTTTCCTTTCTCCGTCTAACCGCACCAAGTTAACCCATGTGTCACACAGTCCTGCTTGATCATCTACAGTCCTAATCTCTTTCCATAAATCAGCAGGCAGGATCACAGGGAACAACAAGTCTATATCACCTAGGGTGAAAACTGACAAATGCAAGACACATTCTATTTCTTTATAAAGCCCTGTTGGATTTTTCTTAATGTCTTGAATTGACAGCTTAATAGTGTTAATGTCCTGTCTGGGGAACGGGACATGAGCAAATTGTGATACATAGTGAGCTTCAATGGTAGTGTCTGCTGTACCTGCTGCAACATTAGCTGGAATCTCAACTTTAGGAACAAATGTCGGAGGAACCTCTCTCATAGGCAACTGAGTAGCAGGCAACTCCGAACATTTGTTAAACAATAAAGCCAGATCGAGCACTAAAGTGGTTGAGGCAGTATCGGGCGAAAAGGCTCTCTTATAAATAATCATCAAATCTGCGGGACAACAGATCTTTTTCTTCACACACTCATTATGCAGGTATTCTACCATTTCCTGCAACACTTTCTTCTGCATTTCTGAAATATATTGACTAAATGTATCATATACTACTGTGGAGATATCGACACATCTAAAATCCATCTAAGCGCATCCCTTGTGCAAATTTGTGTCTCTTCACTCGTTGATTTGCGAGGAGGAAGGAACCGTTTTTGCACATACAAAGCTTCCAATCTATCACTATCTACTTCATCATTCTGTAACCGTTCTAACTCCCTTCTTACCTCAAAAACCCTCTGGACATGCTCTTTTACTTTCTCCGCAGTATCCCTTGAATAAGCTAAGACATTAAAATCCCTTAACCCTTTTGGGACATCCATGTCCGTCAAATTATTCCACATTACAACCAAGTGTATTCCCATCCCCTCAATAAAAACATTCTGTTTGGGAATACTTTCTAGATTAAGAAGTGTAGCCAAGAGAGCTGATTCTTCACCTTTCTCTATACATTTCTTAGCCCATGTATACAGTTCTCTCTCATCTTTAGAAACTGTACTACGAGTCACTACTTTTGATTCAACACTCGCCCCTTCATCGGCTACAAGTGGAGCAGAACCATTTGGGAAAGAACAAGTAGACAAATCCTGTACAACAGGTAGTGGAGACACTACCGCTGGCAACAATGACGGAATCACAGGGACAGTAATAGTCCGTAAAAGTGGAGATACAGAAGGAGAAACATCAATAGGAAGAGGAGCAACAGCTGGTGGTGGAGGAACAACGGGAAGAACAGGAACAACTATGGGAGGAGGTGCAACAGCAGGAAGAGGTACAAAAGGAGGTGGTGCAGAGGCACCATGCCTACGTTCATTTAAAAGCCTATCAGTTAGTTCATTTGAGACATGAACATCTTTAGACAGATATATTTTCTGTACACCAAGTTGAAAGTCCATGTTTCTAACAGACTCTGACTGTTTTTGTTGATCATATAATAATGCCTTTTCTGAATTATACATATGACGATGTGCATGCTTCTCTTTACTCTTAAGTTGTTGCATAGCTTCTTTTTTCCAATTCTGAATTACATCAAATGCTGCAGGTCTAGCTTTTTTCTTTAACAATATGGACTCTATATACTATATTCAGACAATCTCAAAACTACTATTGACTGGCCACTTGAATTCGGAAGCATGTCTAGTTTGTCTGTGCCAAATATCGTTGAATACTATACTACCAATGCCGTACTTACAGTACATAGTACATGCTGGCGACCCCTCCTGTGGTGCTGGTCGGCCAAATTCCAAAGATTGTCTGTCTCTGTGGCGGAATAAACCCCTGAAAGAGGCAGGCAATTTCCCAGACATGTCAGATCACTGGTGTTACCTGGCGTTGTTTGTGCTCATGAGGACAAAACTGCAACCAATTATCAGGATACTTAAGAATCGGGGCACGATTCACCTGATTACAAAGGACCGAGGCGGTCCGATTGGATTACAAAGGACAAAGGACCCTCATGGTTGGTGTTTTCGGCAAAACTGCCTGGCTTGATATATGGACCCTCGTCAAGATGCCTTCTCAGACCGCATGCTCAACGTCCAAGGATCGGATCGTACAGCGCTGTCGAGGTATCTTGTCTCATACAAAGGGGCCCCCTTTTTCTCACCATCCAATCCCGGTCCGACAGCCACGTCTTCTCTTCAACGAGGTGGCATCAATCTTGAGGGTCCCTATTTAGGTGCCCTCTGAAAGACCAAAGAAATATCGAGGCTGAGTACCACAAATGAAATACACCAATCACGGGCTGAAAAGATACAAGTATTGTTTATCACTTTGCAGTTTACAAAGCAAAACAGATAGCTGTCTGGCTCCCAACACCTCGCAATGTGTACCAGCTGACACAGTGAGGAGAGGGAATGCTGGACATCTAAACACAGACATATTTATACAATTTTTGTAACATTGTCCAGCCTCTCTCCATGTTAATGATTTGTGGGCTAGAGTTTGTGCCTAGTTCACATGACAGATGTTACAATGTTATACAAAGGATTAAAACAGATTTACATGTCCATGAACATTCAATGGAACTATTGGTTCTCGAATCCACCGTAAGCCTAATTCCAAGAGTCACTACAATGCAGTTCAGCTAAAACATATGATCAAAGTTTACTCTTCATTGTTTCGGTGTTTATACAAGGATGAGGCTTGTGAGCGCAGACAACACTTGATGACAGTTTGTATGAAGCGCAAGGTTTCTTTGCATAGGTTAAACAGTCGGCTCTCGGTCAACCTAAACATTAACGAAACTCAAAGGTCCCTCAGCTCGACTGCAAATCGAAAAAACAGTCCACCATTTTATAACATAAAACATGCGTTCAAATCAAAATGGCGGACACGTGTCAAAATGGCGGCAACGTTATCCCAAAAATCAGAACCTTGCAACGCGGTTTTCTTCGTAACGCGAATGGGCTTAGGCCAATATTCATAATAAGGAGGCACTATATGATTACGGTTTAACAATACAGCAATTCAAATGGTGAAAACCCCATGGAGGATTGTGGTGTCTTCCGGATAGCAAAAAGGGACCAGGGTATCATAATATCCCAATTTCTGCCATCAGCCTCTACCAACTTGTGAATACAATTTTTGAGATTTCTATTGAAATGTTCCACTTATCTGTTGGTTTGTGGATGGTAGACAGAGATCCTAAGGGCCTCATTCCGAGTTAGGAGGTAAGTTCTGTTCATTACCGGCATGGTGCAAATAGCGTGTCCGAGCTGGCAATAGACCGCTAAAAGCGCCCGATTACGAGTTCGCGGGCACAAGCTTTGCACAATGCCGGAAATGAACCTAGTGCCATGCCGCAAAAACGGCTGAAAAACCCTCTACCGGCATGAATTGCACTGTAGCAAACACTACTGCCTTAGAGTAACGTGGCATTAGTGGTGAGCGTAAATAGCGGTCACCATTATTTATGGTCACCGTTAAATTGCGGAACCGGAAACAGCATCATCGCACAGGAACTGGAAGGAGCATGGTGGCCATCTTTAAAAATAAAATCCATTGCCATCCTCACTAGACAGGACCCCTGGCAAACTTCCAACCCTGTGGAAACATCCCATCATCAAGGAGGAATGCCCAAAGCACCAGAAAAGGGAGCTGCCCACCTCAGGAAGGAGCGATTCAGCCCTGATGAGCTCCAAGTGATGGTGGATACCCTCCACGAGCATGCTGACACCATATTCAGCAATGACATGCGGAGGGTGGCGATAATAAAAAAAAAGAGATCTGGGCTATGGTAATGCAGAAGGTGAGTGCCGTGGGCAACACCCCCCGCACCTCTTGGGACTGCAGTAAAAGGTTGGACGACCTGCAGCTGAAGGTGCGGAGCATCCTCTCGGCTAACAGAAGCCAGGCCCTGGAGACAGGAGGAGGGCCAGGTTCGCCCATTAAATTAATGCCATGGGAGGAGACGTGTGTGGCCATGATAGGCCCCGAAGCCATCGAAGAGGTTGGAGATATGGAGTGCAGGGCAACGTCATCCATTGATGGAGGTGAGTGTCCAAAGTCAATACTGCCAACACAAATGTCATGAAATTCACTGCTAAGGGCTGGACAAGGTGTCATGGCATGGTCGGCCACACCCCCACCTTTAAATCATGCAGAAACAAGTGAGACCCAGGCTAGTGCCAGGTTCGAGGCCGTAACCTATATGACACATAACACACAAAGAGGCCCATTCCGTGAGGCACACAGGGCAGTTGATGTAAACAGTGTGCATGTGAGCCAGCACAGTACCCGGCCAACATGAGTGACACAGACATATGCATGCATTTACCACCCAAGCATAGATTAATGTTCCATTCACCACCCAAATGCCTATAACCCACTATAATCTGATTGTGATATTGTAGGCATGTCCAAATGCTGGCTCTCAAATCATCACTCATGCCGTCCCTCTCTTCCACCCCCACAGGCAGCGAGCATGACAGTGAGGACCAGGCAAGCAACCGGCCCAGCACCTCCAGGGGCCAAGTCAGGGCCTGCCATCTACCTGCAAGCAGGAAAACACCTGGAGGCATACCACCGGCTCCAGCAAGGCCCGTGCAGGATGCACAACCCCCACCTCTACCCCACCCTGCACCGGTGGAAGACACATGCCATACGCCGCGTTCTGAGGAGTCTAGTGTGGCTGGGGAGATTGCAGCCTCAGCGCCCCTCGATGTTGCCGACAGCGCCTTTTCGATATGCGGAGCAAATGAGGAGGACACATTTGAGATTGTCCACACCCCTGACGGCCAAACCAACTCCCAGGTCTCATATAGTGACTCTGGTGAGAGTGACACACCTGGGCTTACGTGGCAAGGAGCAACACAGGACCATGCCAGTCCTGTGGCCAGTTCCCTTAGTGAAGCGCAGGAAAGATATGTGAGCCCGATTCCCAGTGGGCCAACAACATCAGCCATTGATGCATAGCGGGCTCAGCAGCTCACAGGCCTCATAAATGACTTCATGCAAGACAATCGGCAGGCCAGGGAGGAGTGGCGGAATTAACTGAGGGCACTAGGCGAGGTCATTACAGACAGCACAAACTGGCTCTGCGAGGTCCTTGGCCGGATAGCAGATGCTCTGGAGGCTGCACCTCCTGCACGACAGCCCCAGCAGGAGGACACACCTTCTCAATGCTCCTCCACCCACACCAGCCCGCTCCGTCGGTCCCAGTGTACAATGCGCCGCCAGGACATAGCTCCCCCTGGCTCTGGGAGCACACAGTGACAATGCTGACATCCACATGAGGCCTATGTGGTCCTCATGGGACTAGTGTGGGGTTGTTGTGGTGGGAAGGGGAGGGGGTGAGGGTGTGTTTGGGAGTTGTGGTGGGAGGGGGAGGGGGGTGAGGGTGTGTTTGGGAGTTGTGGTGGGAGGGGGTTGGGGGTGAGGGTGTGTTTGGGAGTTGTGGTGAGAGGGGGAGAGGGGTGAGGATGTGTTTGGGTGTTGTGGTGGGAGGGGGAGGAGGGAGGGTGGTGGAGGGTTTTCTTTTTCACGTTTGACCTTCAATTTCAATACACCGGTTGTTCATCTAAAAAAAAACAAAGTGGACATTCCTCATTGCGCATGTGTCATTCAATATTGCAGAGTGCATAGTGTACATATATCCCCACAACCAGTGCCCGATGTCCTCACATCCTCACACCCTCTGCTGACTTGTGTGTCTGATATATTGTTCAATAAATGCTTGCCGCACGGCACGTCCCTCCTGTGCATCGGCACCATGATGCTGTCCTGTCCCTTCTTACTCCTCCTCTCCATCATCATCAGGTGGTAGCAGTTCCATATCAGGGGGCAGGGGCACGTTCCGACGGATGCACATATTGTGCAGCATTATACATGCCATGTGGATCTTGGACACATTCTCATGGCTGTAGATGAGTGCCCCACTCGACTGGCTGAGGCAACGAGATTGTGCCTTCAACAGGCCAAAGGTCTGCTTAATCACAACACATGTACGGGTATGGGAATGACTGTAGTCCTCCTCGTGCCTGTTCTGTGGGTTTCAGACAGGGGTCATGAGCCATGACATCAAGCGATAGCCACCATCAACTGCATGAGAGGGGAATGCAGGTAAGTGTTTGTACATTCATGGTGGACAACTGAACTAGTCTTACATGGCAGCAGGTGATTTCTGCCCATACAAACATGTCCCTGGATGCATTGACCCCATTTCTGGCCCCGCTATGTGTCCTGTGCAATGGAATGATGGAGGGGTTAACATCTTCAAGATGGTTTATGGTGTGCACTCACATCTTGTAGCACGTGCATCGTATATGCATGCAGCAGTCTTGGGGTAAAATAATTGATCTGCTGTGTTCTGTGAGATTTGGTAGTAGGGAGTGTTGGCTGTAGTCAGTAGCATATTCATCATTCTGCACTGATCAGTACCATGGTGATTTGCAGCACTCCTATGGGTGTGCGGAATCAGTGACACGCTGTGGTATTCCTTTGGGCTCACCTCAATGCACTCCCAGGGATGACTGTCCTGTGTGGTGATATGCTGGAGGCAGCGACTTAGTGCATATGCAGTGCATAGTGCTGGAAGCCCTTACAATGTGTGAGTACCGGCGATGAGTGGTGCATGTGTTGTTGAATGCGGCCAGGCTACCTGTTAGTCATGTAGTGTAAGGTGTCGGCCTTACTTCATCACTTTGGGATTTGGTAGTCATGTGCCGTTTCACTTGCTTTGGGGCACAGTGTTCGGTGAGGCGCACATCGTGCTCTGGCTTCAACATTTCCACCCAGGTGGAGTATGCACCCCCCCTTCCCACCCAGGTGGAGTATGCAGCCACCCACCTCACAACCCGATGCACTGCCATGGCCCAGTCAGGCAACTCACCAAGCAGCCAGGCACATCGTCCAGCATGTTGCTCCATATAGCGTGGTAGCGTGGAGTCCCGCAGTACCAAAGAGTCATGACTTGATCCTGGATATCGGGCACAGCAATGTGCGATGATCTTGCTGGCGTTACATAGCATCTGCACGTTGATGGAGTGGTATTGCTTGAGGTTGAGATCCGCCACCTCCATGGCATGTGGGACCACCAACTCCACATGGGTGCAGTCGAGTGCACCTACACAATTTGGCATGCATACCAGTGCATGGAAGGCAACTTTTGCATCGAATATCTCCTGGGGAGTCTGTGGTAGGGATATGTAGTCCCTTGTGTGCTTGAGGAGGGCATCCAGCACTTGGGTCAGTATCCGGGAAAATCAGGGTTGTGATACGCCATGCATGTGCCCCACTGTGTGCTGGTAGGTGCCTGTGGCAAGGAAGTGCAGGACAGACACTACCTTCAGTTTAAGGGGTATGGCGGTGCGTGATTCTATGAGGCTCACTATGTCGTTGTGTATTCAGGTCCACTACGGTGGTGATGGTGTCACGGTCAAGCCGGTACAGGGTGTGGATCTGCTCAGGTGTTAGGTTGAAGGAGGTGGCTCTGATGCGAGGGTTTGGGGGCTGCCGTCGTGGTAACGGTGGCTGCACTGGTAGGGCATGTGGGGCCTGTCTCACCCTCCTTCTCCTCCTGTGTCTCCTCTGTGGTGGGGCCTATTGTTGTTGTTGTTGCTGTAGTTGAGGCCTTGCAAGCAGGGCCTCATTGCTCCAGTAATGCTACCACTATTGGTATCATCTTGGTGTGGGAGGGGGTGTGGTGTGTGGGTGTGCTCCTTTTGTACTGGCCCTGATTCCATTGCCTCCACCTGTGCTGATTGTGTGCACCTGTGGCACTTTAATACACTGCTCAGGGTTCTTAACACCTTCTCGGAGATGCCGGTATTTTCTCCATCCCGGTAAAGTCTTTTTCGGCCTTCAGGAGGCCGTTATTTGCATGTCCACATTACGTGGGATCAGCTCTGGGTTACGGCATGCCGCTAATGTCGGCTTGGTGTGTCATGCGCGCACGCCCTGACTGCTGTTTACGGCATCGTACTTTACGATGCCATAAATAGCGGTCTAGTTGGTCAGAATGGCCCGTAGCAGTAAGCGATGCCGGTAATCCTTTACCGGCATCGTTTTTCCCTTACCTCCAACCTCGGAATGACCCCCTAACAGTCTTACTGTGTAGAATATCCTTCACTCCTGTCATCAAACAAATCATGAAGGTAGTCCCTTGATCTGTTAGGATCACATTCAGGAAACCAGCTTGTGAAAAAAATGGGATTTGGAGTTTCGAAAACTGTTGGAATGTGTTGTTACATAAGGGAAAAGCCTCTGGGTATTGAGTAGCATAGTCTATGATTACTAAGATGTAACGTTTCCCCAACCTAGATGTCTTGAGGGGCCCCACTATGTCCATCACTATGTACATACCTATGCCAGAAAAGGGCACATTAATGATAGGCAAATGTTGGAGTGGAATGGGGGGAGGTATTTGGGAGCTAGTCATCTGACCCTGGGCACAGGCGAGTATGAAGTACTTCACATCAGCATAGATTCAAGGCCAATAGAATTGGCTAATTATTTGTCCATGGGTCTTAGCTGTTCTTAAGTGACCACTTGTTTAGTGGGAGTGTGCAATTTCCAGCACAATAATTTTACGAGTTTTAGTCAACATAATCTGAGATCTAGGAATACAATTGGAAGTGAGATTGCCTCTGTAAAGAAGCCCATGTTTTGGACAGAAGAATGGTCCCCCTTTTAACTGTCCTTCTTCCTCCTGCACTACTTGTAGAAATGCCTCTACTTACAAGCAGTCATTCCTTTGAGCAAAGGCTAAATCAGGAAGGATCTCAACTTCCTCAGCAAGGGCTTCAGGCGTTACCATCCCAGAAGTTATTGGCGAATCTTCATCTGCCGGCACAAATCCTCTTTCCCCGCTCTCATTTTTATCCACCTCCCTGACGTATTCCATATTTGGGGAATAAAGCTCTTTCTAAGATTCTGTAAGCTGTTTTCTCTCCCTCCTTTACTTGATATGCTACTTCTGCACTGTTTTGGAGTAATATCTTTACATCACCTCTATAATCAGGATCTATGATGTGTGTTAGTATGTCACATAGCCAGCCCTGGCCAGATTTCAACGGTAAACTAATGTAAGTGCCGGGGGGGGGGGGGTACTAGAACCAGGTCAGTGCAAAGGTCAAATCAAATTGATGTGTTTTAGCTACTGATGGATCTGAGGCTCAGTTACTATGTTTGTCAAACCAGAGGGTTCCCCAGTTTGTGTCAACTGAGCCCAATCCCACTCAGACACCATATATGAGGAGCAAGGACTGTGACACAGACAAAGAGGACTCATGATTTTTGGTTAACAATGTTTATTAAATCTAAAGGGAGTTGAAAAATGCATCACTAACCCTAATCTAGAAGGTATTTCCCTACCACAACCAAAACTAAGGGGTCTGTCCTTTGTCAAGATGTCCAAAGAAAAAATATGTCCTGTGTCCAAAATCCTATCCTGTCCCTCACACTCTAAAACTAACTCTATCTAAGGTGCAAAAAATATTGTCTCTGGTTTCCAAAGTGAAGAAATATTCAAATCCAACACAAAGGTATACATCCAACCAAAAAGTGCCAATTGAATAAAATTCACAGTTCCAGGGAATGACTCCCTTCCCCCGGATTTCTTTTTTTACCAATATGAAAAGTTCAAACGAAGAATAACCAACCACATTTCTTGTAACCTAAGAGGATAACTCCCTCCTCTTGGTGTGTTCACAGTTCTCGGGGAAATGGTTCCTTTCCCAAGGTTTCTATTCAAAATCAATGTAGTTCTAAAACCTAAAGGCACATTGCCACCTCAGGATTTTCTTTTCACTGTATTACAATCTGGGTGTGGGTCCAAGACTCACAGGTCACCGGGGAACCTGCCGGGCTCTTTTCCACATTTGCAATAATTCAAATTCTCAGCAGCATGGAACTTCCATGAGGTTCTCCTCTTGCTTGAACACATTGCACACACTTGAGTTTGCCTGTTACACTCTACTGATAGGACTGCTATACAGCCTTTCAAACACTTGTCTTGCAGTTTCTTTCAAAAGCTTGGTTTTGCCTGGGATACTCTCCTGCCAGGACTACTATCCAATTGCTTTCAAGCATTTTGCTTTGCCTGGTGTATAGTTCGTCCAACACTTATATGCAGTTACGTTTCCTTATATACATGAAATTATATTTGCACAATGTGGGCTCATCGAGCCTTGTTTGCTAAAGATTGTTTAAATATCCACTTCTCTTACACATTGGGTCTCTGCACCTTTTCAAAGACAATTAATTTTTACTAGGCTATCTCTCCTGAGATATGGGTTCAGCGACCCAATCGTAGCTTGGTTCAAAAATATGTTAATCTCTTCACAGGCTTCTCTTTGCATGTCTTGCGTTTCATGAAATGATTCACACTTTCAGGCAACCAGGAAACCCATCCGTCTTTCCTGGTCTTAACAGGTACTTTAGGAGGCGCTCACATGTTTCTGCTTCTATTCTTTTCATTTTTCTGGCTTGGTGTGCATCCCGTAAGCCACTGTACCTTTGCTATGTTCTTCTCTACTGTGCCTGGTTCCTGCTCTCTCGTGTTCCCGGGCAGGGGGCCTTCTGCATTCCGGCTTCTCTCTCCACCATCTGGATTCAGCAACATGCCACTACCCACTGCGTGATTCCTCTCTGAATTCTGAACACTGTCTGCACAGGTCGTTGCACAACTCAGCCTATGCAGCTCTCCCTGCACTTTGTCAGCTGTGGCAGTTTCAAATTTCACCGGCATGATTGAACAACTTTAAAGGTCTAGACCGCTGTGTGTGTTTACCTGTCTTAGTCATCTTCATTGCTCCATCTCTCTTTCTTGTCTCAGTTGTTACCATGCTGTTCCATGTGACTATTGGGGAATACTTAAAGTAGACCTAGCAAGTGGTTGAGGAAAGGTATTACAATATGTCATCAGGGCATGAGAAATGAAAGGGAGCATCCCTAAAAGGGAAAGGGGTTATGTGACTTTCTCCAAGGATGTTGTGTCATCCCCCTGATGGTCACCTCCCCCGATGTGGTCCTCCCTCATATTGCCTCCCCCAGGGTCAGAATCAGGTAATGGCTGCCATCCCCTGGCCACATTGGGAGAGACTATGCCAGGGACTGGAGCGAAGACATCATCAGATTAATTACACTTCCCAAATGAGTATACATGGTTCATGGTTACAAACATTTTAATGTTATTCTGAGTGTTGTGAAAAATTAAATGACTACCAAGCCCCAGTGTAATAGTGATTCACGAATAACAACCTGTTGTCACTGAATTATTTGTCCTGTGTTTCCGAATTGCTCTTTGATGTTATACAAAGCAGTTAGGCACCCTCATTGGTACTATTCATTCTCCTTCCCTTGAATGGGTATTCTAGGTTTTGATGATATGGTTTGGTCAGTAATATACGTGTAACATACTTATTATAACCACAATATATAAGACAGAATGATTAGAAGTTAACATAGTCTTATTTAAAAAAAAAGACCCAAATCACAATCTTAGTACAGTAAACTGATTTTCTTTTTACCAGCTAGCTTTTTTGCCAAGAATGCACAACACTTTTTCTTTAAAAATGTCCTTCCTACTTGGAAAAGTTCACACCCAGAATAAAACAAATGATCTTTTCAAATTGTTGTTTACTTCTTTGCGCTGGCAGCTGATTGGTTGATATTGCTGCTGAATCTCACATTTGTTGCAGCATGCACAAACAAATAATTATGACAAAATAGAAAACAGAACGAAAACAGTACCCTGTAGTGGACCCTGCAGCATGGTCCACTGGTCCGTTACAAGGTACGTCTGAATACAGATACATGTTGAAAAGCACTTCTGCATCTACACTCTCCTCCTGTTTGAGCAATGACTGCTCAGAGTGATGGTAATATTCCTGTAAGACACATGCTAAGATAATGTATATCTCCAAATACCAGTCTGGACCCCAACTCAGTGGATGACTTTGTCACTGCTGCCCTCCTTCTACTTTAACCATACAAACACAGAAAACCCATAGACCTTCAATAGAATTGTGTGAGGAAGGCGGGGATGAAGAGGACCTGAGGAGACCAACCATCTCCCACACGGAACCCTGGTAATGACTGGCACTAAAGAATACTGTTCTTCACCTGCACATTTCACTGATAAAAGGGGAATTAATTTCAATGCAAGAATGCATTCCTGGCAGGATTTGAAATTGGGGAAATATATATGTCTTCATTGAGATGACCTTGATTAGCATTTCAAGCCAAGTGTTCACTACCAACATTATGACATTACAAACCAGAGAACATCCTTCATCAGTCTTTGCTCCCCTCGCTACTTAAGAGCAGTCCTACTTTTGTGTTGTCAGTACTGTCAAATAGTAGTCCTATGTTTATGTTTGTGGCTTGGTCTAGATTTTTTATTTTGAAAATCTGATCACGCTATATATATATATATATGTATATATATATATGTATTCACTGAAAACACTTTGTTAAAGGGACGTTATGGTTAAGTTGGGCTACTGAAAACCTATGAAATTCAAAGAAAAAACTTTGTTAAACGGACGTTATTGTTCCAATTAAAACCGAAAATCCCCTGAAATTCGCCAGTTATGGTAAGCTAAGCAACCATAACTCGCGCCACCACCGTGCACTGCTAAGACTAACACCCAGAACATCAAAGATGACATCACAAATGTAATTGATATCATCACACGTGAAATACTTTTCGACGAAAAATCTCTACAAGGAGTTGTGTTTATATTGTTGATAACACGATGTCAGGAGTGATCGGGAGACCTATCATGAACTACTTAATCTATTAAAGAATTTACTCATCTAATATCATTGTATTGGAGTGTTGTTGTTAATACAGAAACATAATCATATATAAACAATTTTGCTGGAAATCCACCCATGTTTTTTTTTTTCAAAAGTGTCAAATGTATGCACATACAATCGTCATATAACCTAGCCCCCACTTCACAAAATCCATTCAGACTTTATGAAAACATCTAAATCTAGATCTATAATCTTTTTGCAAACCTTTGTGTAGATTTGTCAAATGGCACCACATTTATAAGCCTTTACAATATTTTGCGACCCCCCTCTAATTGTACCCCCTCTTCACAAAATCCCACCAAACTTCGGAAAAACATTCATATCTAAATCTATTATCAGTTTCCCAAATTAAGTGAGGACTTGTCAAATGGCACCTCATTTATAAGCCTTTACATTATTTTGGGACCCCCCTCTCTAATTTTGCCCCCTCATGACAGAATCCCACCAAACTTTGCATACTCACTCAGAATCAGCCCAGGAATATACACGCAAAATGTCATGCAGTTCCATTAAGTGGCGCCAAAGTTATAAGCCATCCAAGAACTTCGTTTCACCAACCCTTTAATGCTAAGGTGTTCGCGAAAATTTCACAGGACTGTTCGCGAACATCAGGACTGTTCGCAGACTTTCGTGGCAAAAACACCTGTTTTTTTTGCTTCTTGCAGCCATATCCCATTCCATCTTCATTACCCGTCACCTCCCCAGAGATTATTTGATAAGTTTGACAAGTGGAATGCTACGTCTTTTCATATGTTTTTACCGCAATGTCCGCGGACATCGGCTGCTGTCCGCGAATCCAAGATCGCGGGCGTTTCCAAAAATCTGACACACTTCACGCTCCTCACCATCCAATCAGCGAACATGTCGCATGTTCGCGGACATGGCGCAAGCCGATTAGCCAATCAGAACACTGTCCGCGGAGCCGATATGCCTGTGTCCCCGGACCAGACATAGATATCACTAATTTTCTGTGACCAAATTTTTGGTCATTTTAAAAATAAACTACTGGATGGATCTTCACCGAATTTACAAAAGCACACTTTCGGGACCAAGCCGCTGCTCCTGCCGCAAATTTGGTTAAAATCCGTCCAGCGGTTTGGGCTGTAGGCGTGAGCAAAATTTTTCCCCATTCAGTCTATGGGAAAACAAGAAATGTTGGGACCCCCCCTATAACTTTGCCCCCCCTGGACCAAACCTCACCAAACTTTGCATAACAATTCAGGGTTGGCCATATACTTTTTTTTGCAAAGTTTGATGAAGATTTGTCCAGGGAGAGCGAAGTTATAAGTCGCCCAAAACGTGCTCTTCATATGGGATTAGAAACTTAACCATAACTACAGGGCCACTACCGTGGCTGTGTAATATAGCACCAACTCCTCCTCTCAATCCATTTGTTCCAAAGTCCTCAAGACTCCTTACCTCTCATCCCAAACAACAAACAATTGCAAACAAGATAGTGATGTGCTCCAGACGGGTGTAGCACAGCTCAGTGCCTCCTTCCCTCACATCCTAAAATGAATTCTAGAAGCGTGAAAAGGAGAGAGGCTCAGAGAGGCGAGAGACTCTCCCACTAAAGTACCGCCATAGGGAGAGGTAGAGACACGAAGAGTATTTTTGAGGCAAGAGAAGTCACAACGTGACAGAATGTGAGCAACAGATCTCCAACTCTAGTAAGGGAGATAGTAAAGCAAGAGTGAGAGGAATAGAGAGAGAGAGAGATAGAGAGAGAGAGAGAGAGAGACAGAGAGACAGAGAGACAGCGAGACAGAGAGAAAGAGATAGATGATATGATATGGTATGACATGGCATTTATAACACGCCTATACATAAGTGTTTCAAGGCGCGACTAGGCAAGGGTAGGGGAACAGGGGAAGACAGATAACAATCCTACTAGGCCAGGTGTCATTCAGATCACGCAAGTGAATGGGAAGGGGAAAGGAAAAAAGTGCGAGGGCGAAGGGAGAGGGGAAAGTGCAGTACATGGGATAGTAGTATAAAAGAATAAATAAAACGGCCACAGCTGATGGCAAGTTGGCAAGTGCAAGGTAAGTGCAGACATAAGTGCAAGTAAGGGGACTATAGGGATACAGAAAAAGTCCCTCCAGGTGCAGGGTTGCCAGGGAGGCAGTGCAGGTGAGCAACTGGCGGGGCCTGGGCCTGAGAGCAGAAAGGGTGGCAATGTAACCAGTGTAGTTTCAGCCAGGAAATCAGCAGGGGAGAGGAGGAGAGGAAGGTGTTGAGGTGCTTCTGTAACTGGAGATGGTTCTTCTCAAGTTTCAGGGAGGCAGGAAGGCTGTGCCAGAGGGAGGCAAGAGAGAGATCTGCCACCAACGTGTTGCTTGGTGAAGCGACTGCCCCTGAGGGAGTTGGAGGCGGATGAGCGAAGAGGTCGGGAAAGAAGATATTTAGGAAGAGAGAGTTGAAGGTATTGCGGCCCCAGCCCCCAGAAGGCCTTGTGGCAATGCAGAGGGTTTAAATTAATCCTCACAGCCACTGGGAACCAGTGCAGAGATTTCAGTCCCGGAGAGATATGATCCCTGGGCTTGAGGCCAAGGACAAGTCTCGCAGTCCTCTTCTGGATAAGGTGCAGAGGGTGGAGAGTAGAGGCAGGCAGATTTAGATAGAGGCTGTTACAGTAGTCCAGCCTAGAGAGAACCAGGGCTCTGGAGACAGTGAGCCTCTGGGTGTGGAGAGGAAAGGAAGAATACCTCTGAGGAAGTGCAGATGGTAGTGAGACTTCTTAGATACATCAGAGATGTGAGGAGAGAAGGAGAGTGTGGAGTCGAAGATGACCCTGAGGTTTTTTGCCTTGCAGGTGGGAGCAGGAAGAGGGCCAAGTGAGGCAGGCCAGAGAGCTGCAGAGAAGTAGGGAGTGGGTGTGCCGATGAGTAGAATCTCAGTCTTACTCGCATTAAGGCAGAGGTCATTAGCAGCGCACCACTCCTGGACAGCAGACAGGCAGTCGCAGATGAGGGAAGGAGAGGAGGAGGCCGAGGGTAGCCTTAAAATGAGCTGGGTATCATCCGCATAGCACTGAAAATTGGGGCAGAGAGCGTTGATGCAGTGGGCAGGAGTGCCAGGTATTGGTTGAACAGCCATGGAGAGAGGTTAGATCCCTGGGGGACACCGCAGGTAGAGAAAAAGATATCGGAGAGGAAGGACCCAAGTTGGACCTGGGAAGGTCGGTCGGAGAGGAAGGAAGTCAGCCACGCCAGAGCCTGGCCATTGATACCCAGGTTATCACAGAGGCGGTTGAGCAGGATGCCATGGTTGACAGTGTCAAGGCAGAAGAGAGATCAAGTAAGATGAGGACGCACTGGGTGTTAGAATCCAGGTTCGAGAGCAGGTCTTCACGGATGTTCAGGAGAGCAGTTTCCGTGCTTCTGGCAGCTCTGAAACCAGTCTGATGGTCATGGATACAACCAACAGATTCAGTGTGGAGATTAAGCTGGGAGATAGCCAGTTCCTCCAGGAGCTTGCCCACGAAGGGAGTGATGGAGATTGGGCGATATTTGGCTGGGCAGGACTGGTCGGCAGAGGGCTTCCTAAGAAGAGGGTGCACAAGGGAGTGCTTCAAGGTGGATGGGAAGACTCCGGTGCCGAAGGAGTGATTGCAGAAATCAGCCAGGGCAGGAGACAGGGAATTGATGTGGTCCTTGATGGTTTTGGAGGAACAGGGGTGAACCTGTTTCGGCAAGACTTCCATAGAACAGACTTGTCTAGAAACCTTGTCTGCAGAGAAAAGGGGAAAGGCAGTGAAGGAGAGAGGGGGGTGGCTGCAGAAGGGCCAGAGGAAGAGCAGAGAATAGAGGGAGGGAGGTGATAGTAGGAGAACGAGGACAGGATGTCCTGAGTTTTAGAAATGAAGTGAGAAGCCAGTGCTGTGCAGAGGGCCTGGGAGGGGACAGGAGAGGTAGAGACTGCAGCGGGATTGGCCAGTTCCTTGCAGATTTTAAACAGTTTAGCCGAGTTGTTTGATGTTGCAGAGATGCGGGCTTGGATAAGAGCTCTCTTCTTGGTGAGGACACATAGTCGGTATTGCCTTTGTAGCAGGCGGCAGGCCAGTTTGTCAGAGGATGAACATGAAGCACGCCATTTCCTCTCGGCCACCCTGCACTTGCATTTTAGGGTGACGAGGTCTGAGTCGTACCAGGAGTTACACTTGGCTTTGGGCTTCAGGCGGATTCTCATGACAGGGGCAAGGATATCAAGAGTATCAGATATAGAAGAGTGGAGCGTGGAGAGGGCTGTGTCAGGGTGAGAGTCAGCCAAAGGGGAAGAAGGGGGAGAGAGATGCATATAATTCTCTATTTACATCTATTGGCCCTCATTACGACCCTGGCGGAGTGGGTCTACGCCAGCGGTATTCGCGGCGGACCCGTCCGCCCTACTACGAGTTCCCGTAGCGCCATGGAGCGGTTTCCGCCTGGTTTTTCCGGGCAGAGAAATCCATGGCGCTACGGGACCTTGTTGTTAATTACGCCACCGTATTTTACGGTGGCGTAATTAACGCCTTCCCCACTCCCATTATACCCTATGGGGCAAAAATGGGAATGGGGAAGGGTAAAATGGGGAATGGGGATTTACCGCCCCGCCAAGGTCGGAATGGGGCGGTAAATCCGCCAACCCCCATGGCGGTATCGGCAGCTTTCCGCCGTGCTCCATGGTGCATATTGCACCACGATCTCTGCCAGGGTCGTAATGAGGGCCATTGTCTTTGTAATGCTTCGTGATTCAATCACCAATGTTCTTTATTTTGCATCCCTTTGTTGCAAATGTAACTAATCACAAAGCAGGCATGACTCCCCTTGAAGCTGTAATAACATATACAATACACAAATACTATCACAGAAAGGGCATATCACTACCACATAACCACGGTGCAAAGATTAATGGCCAGTTGTGTTCCCACTGTCAAATTACAGAGAGTTAAAAGTAGAATGATTCTAATATTAAAAATTCACTTTGGTAAATTGGTCATTTATACGTACACCTGCAACATTGTATCAAAACAGCATTTTTTGCACACAGCCTCATTACGACCCAGGCGGTAAGTTACCGCCTGGGCCGTGACTTTACCACCATGGCGTAAACTACGTTTACGCCATGGTGGTTGGCGGATTTACCGCCCCATTCCAACCTTGGCGGGGCGGTAAATCACCATTTTTCCATTTTCCTTTCCCCATTCCCATTTTGCCCCATAGGGCATAATGGGAGTGGGGAAGGCGTTAATTACGCCACCGTAAATTACGGTGGCGTAATTAACATCAAGGTCCCTTAGCGCCATGGATTTTAACACCTGCTAAAAGCAGGTGTTAAAACCTCCATGGCGCTAAGGGACCTCGGAATCAGGCGGTAAGGGTCGGCGCTGTTTACGCCGCCGTAAAACCCTTACCGCCTGAGTCGTAATGAGGCCCATTATCAGTTGCAAAACATGTGCTAGAAGGCTGTGAAAAGAAACAATTAAAAATGTATCATCTGTACAATCCAACCATCATGGATAGACCCTTTCATTCCCATCCCTTACTATCATATAGACTAGCTCCATGTCCATGCTAAACATCATGTTTTTAATTCAACTCTCCTCATTAAATACACATATGAATATGTCAATGAGAAGTCCTCAAAGTGAGAAACGTGTACTAGGTAGCAGAACCAGAGAAGGACAGGCGTTGACAGCCTGAAATAGGCATTGCTGAGGAGAGGCTCATAGCATGGCAATCTGGGGAGAGACTCCTGGAGTCAAGAGAAAGTTAGAAGCAGAATTACAAAACTGCATTCTGGGTGACAGAGTGCAATCACAAAATGTATTCAATCGAAAACTAAAACAACTGAAACGCTCCATATTGGAAATGAGAATACACGTTTAAAGTGTCAATAAAATAAGACAAGGAAAACGAGGGATCCAATCAAATTTAGGAAATGGAGTACAATCCCAGAATGTACCAAAGTTTGAAATGGAAAGCGTGTATAATGATGCCTACTGGGAAACCGAGTACAACCTCGAAAAGTTAGGTAAGTATGCGAAAGTAAGCAAGTGAAAAGTTGCATTCTGACAGATGACATTTTAACCTAGAGAGGAACTGATGCAAGAGAAAGAAATAAAGCAAACATTGCATCCGAAAAAAAAAGAATTCCCAGGGACAACCAAAAAAAAGAGTAGAGCAGCAGGTAAAACACTGTATTCTTGTAGCCAGAGTCAAACCCCACAGAATAACCAAACTATGGGAAGTAAAACAAATACAACGATGCTTTCCTGTATACAAACTACAATGACATTGTATAAACAAAGAAATAAACAATTCTCGGATATGGGATGATAATTTAAGAGAAATTGAGCTACACTGTATTAAACCACACAACTTCTGGCCCCTGTCACAGACCCCTTCTCTGCTGACCAGCTCACCAACTCTGTTCCTTTCTAGCATTTGAGACTTGTTATGCACTTCTTTTTGTAGGGCCTGGACCCCGACTTCATATTCTCTCATGGTGTGGTGCTTGGCACTTGCCTCTCAAGTGAACATGACTTCCCAGCACAGCTCCTTCACTACACGTGAAGGCTGGTGCATGGTTATCCCTTGTGTAGCAAACTTCCCAACCCTGTTGATTCACAGCATCCAATCCCTCGTCGATGCCTCTTGATTGAACACCCTGTCAACTGTACATATTACAATAAATACTGGCTTCTAAATTGAGTCTCAGCACTCACAGTGTTACCTCACAGTGCCTTGTCACTCTGGCATATCTCTCACTTGAGGACATTCAAACGGACTATTCTCTTCCCCAGCATATGCCACCTCTGTTGGTTGCCTCATCCTTGCTCTCACTCACCAGCTCCATGTCAGACCTTCAGCAAAACAAGAGGTTTGCAATGTGTTCCTCCACTTCCCACCATCTCCCGTGCTTGCCGTGTGCTTTTGCATATCTCACTTAAGCAAGGCGACTCATCTTCATCAATTGTTCTCAAGTCTTCTCTGCTGTATTGTAACACCTGTCAAGTTATCAGTGACAAGCACGTTTCAATTCACGTGATGGAGTCTGTTTCCCCATCTTTCATTGCTTAAGACGCCTTACGTTTTGGTAACTTTCGCAAATACTTCCTCAGTTTGCTTTGAGACCTTCCTTGGCTTTCCAAAGGAGGGGGACACTATTTAACACTAGAACTCCCAGCTTCTTCTATGCTGCAGCATCCTTGTGTGGGGTTCTTACTCTTTTTTGCCTATTAACATAGGGTTCACCGTTCGTTTCACTCCTTGAGCCAATCTCAAAAAAGATCTACTTTGCTTTCTTATATTATTATGTGTTTAATGAGGTTTGAACTACCACCCACTGACTTATTTTTAGTAACTTGGAAAAAAAAACTGGACATGTGTGTGAATCACGGTGCATTTTGTCTGGCCAGATATGTTCACTGCTTCCCATAGTAATGTGGGATTTTCCATCACCAAAGTTACATTCACTCAGGGATAGACTTTTATTTCCAAAGGACACATACTATTTCCACTAGTATTCCTTTGTTATACTCGTGTAGCTTAAACCATTCAGTTATTATTGTGGTCGGTTTATTCCTGGAATCTTATAGGACCCTTGTACTCTGGTCCTGGAATTGAATCTTCACGCATAAAGGTCAACGTCATCATTCATATGCCACGTGTCTCTATAGGTGGTGTTCCACTCCCAAACATCTCCAAAGGTATCATACAAAGTTGATTTGGTTCCTTTCCTATCTGAGCATCAGTTCTTTAGAGGGTGTGTCTGCATAATAGACTGAGTACATATGCTGATGTCTTAATCAAACATTCTTGAAAACATACATCTAGGTCCCATGATGTCCGTAAATAGGGGTTCTTCTGTGGTTTTCTTGGGACAATTGTAACGTATCTCTCAATTGTATACAAACAGTAGAATGCCCTACTCCAGGGGTGGTGGGAAGATACTGTGTTTTACTTTCTCTGGCCCTCTTTGTGGTTGTAGTTTCCAAGGGAAAATGACAATGGCTTTTGTTAAGTGTGGAGTATTTATTTATTATTGCAAGACAGTTTGACTTTCTATTATTCTGCCTGCCAATAAAGTACTTCATTTTGTTTTCACCCTCATATACAGAGGGTTAATGGTGCTGCTTCACCCACAGTGGAACCTTCAATGGGAAGGACTCCAATATATGGTCTAAAAGAAGGGTATACATCCTCTTGGTTGAACTGTGGCTGGATAACAACTTTCTGTCCAGAAGGTGAAATTATATGTGAATTATATGTGTCTGCATGTTTCATTGGTCAAGAGCTCAACCATACAGAGTCTATGATGATGTGACTTCCAGGAAGGTATGCTGTATTCAGGCATACATTAGATCACCAATGAGATTATAGATCTGATAAACACATGTTTTGCCTCCTCATTTAATGCAGAAGAATACAACGTTTCCTTTATTCTTCTGGCCAAACAGCACTGCAGATCACACTTTCAGCATTCACAAAATCATCAACCACACCTCCATCATTTGCACATTTTTATAAGATTAAAGATGACACATTGAGTTGGGCTCTACTTATTTGGAAAGATCATTTTTCTTCCTCAAGCTAAACGGTGGTTTCATCAACAAATATCACCAGTTTGTGTACTTCGAAATCTGACTGAGAGGTGGATCATGCAGCTGTATAAGGGACTATCTAATGCTTTGCCACGCATGTTCTCTAAGTCACGTCACAGAGTTCACCCTGCCTGCACAGATCTGCCCTCTTGGCAACCCAAACAGACAGACCATTCTCATGCCCGCATCTGCTTAATAACTAGAGAATTAGTGAACTAGAGGTTAGGACCCTTTCCCGGCAGTGAACATATACCGGATTTGGGTGTGGGCCTCTTCATCAATGCATTCCTTCATTTGCATTTTTTCAGCCATTTAAAGAAATGAGCAAATAAATATACATTAAATGCAATCTTCCTGTATATGAATGGCCAACATATTAACACGTCATGGGCAGATTTGTGTATGATCTTGGAAGTCATGGGTAAAAGGTTGAATTCATAGAAGGTAATGTCCAGTCAAAACACAGACATGTACACATTATCAACCCTCCTATTTGACCCTTGGTCATAAAGGAAATATACTCTTTAGATCAAAGAACACATTAATTAACTGAAAATCATATAGTATACTTCAGATCAACATTTTTATTATCTCTCCTTATTATCTGTAACAGTTACTCCAGCAACACAAATCACCACTGTTTTCATACCTGATACATCCTGGACACGTCTATTTTAGGCACTGTTGATCAATTTGTCATTTAGTTGTTACTTTTCCCTTGACCGGGGCTGATGCATATGCACCTGCATGCAATGGGCATGGCCACCAACACACATTGATGCAGTATGAGGAGGAGAAAAGAGTGACTTGGATATCCTTAAAAGCACATTGGTGTTAAGGCGCTTCACACTCTCTGTAACACTGGTGGACCTGAGGTGGTGCACCCACACATAGTGCACCCTCAATTGATTGAGAAATGGGGCAGCCTTGTGATCCCTCAATCAAATGGGCACTAGGTTTAAATCATCTCCATCCATGTTTCTTTTTCTTTTCTCACTCTATGTAGTTGTCACTACTGAGCATTGCATATTGTGTTTTATTTATTGTTATTTATGGAGTTGTATTTCTTGGTTTTATGAGATGCAGGACACATTTACAGAGGCACCCTTTCTAAAGACTGTCAAGCCATACTGCATGCTGTACTCTTTTCTTACTGTCACAAAGTAATCCATATCCGCACAGCTCTCTAGAGCCACCGATAGATAGTCTATTGTAAATTCTCCATGGGCAGTCTGCTGAGATAAAGGGTCTCGTATTACAGCAAAAGGAGCATCATGTATCGGCCAGAAATAAAAATGTCGATGATAAGTACTGTACACAAAAGAAACACAGCCTGCACCGAACAGTAGGTTTATGTGTAGCAGCCTTCTTTAAAGGTTTGAGAACATAGCACATTATGTGATTTTGGGATACAGGCAAAGATATGTGTATGAGCATATGTGACCTGTCACCCTTTCCCCCAATGAAATGCCAGTTTTATATGCATCTTGGAACAGAGCTCTTATTGCATCACTTAAAGCTTGTGGAGGCCCTTAAAAAAGCGCCCCACTTCCCCATAGCCAGCAGACTGGAAGCACCAGCTTCCTTCAAATCACTCTTCGGATTATGCTGCCCTCCCCTCCTGCAACCTTTTGCCACAGAATGAGTGTCGAGATCCATAGGTTTCTCATTATCATGACATTCAAGAGTGCCCTGTGCTGCATCGCTGCAATGCCTTCCTTGGGTACAGTGAATCGACTGCCTCAGGGTGATCCTTTGGCATACCATAGCATAGAGTCACTTCAAGCAGAAAAAGAGTAAGGCATTTGCATGAAAGGATTGTGGATGTGGCAACAGCCTGTGTAGTGCTAAAATCCAAGGTAGTGATTGCCATGTTCACGTTTACTGCTGGTATTATTCGGAACACAGTACATGTAAAGACCAGGTCCGAACCAGCAACACTGATCTCTAAATTGAGACCAACAGGTTTAATGACAAGAAGCAGACCATGCCATGCAAGAAGCTCACCTTCATAGAAACATCAGCTCTAAGACATGATGTGTATCCCATGAAAAGGGCGCTTTATCAGAAGGTTAAGGAGAATATTCCCGCAAAGACCCAGAAAACCCTAGGACCTCCAGCAAAGGTCCATTACAATGCCCCAGGTATGTTGCTGCACACCGCTCTACTGCCCGGCGTGTCTCTTTCCTGTCTCTTGCCCTCCAGGTATACTGTTACATTTTCTACTTCTGGATTGGCATCTGAAGCATTTGTTTTTTAAATTCTGTATGGTAGATTACTGTCTGCTATGCTCCTCTAACTACACACCATCATGGCCTTTCTCATTATGATTGTCTCATATATGGTCGAATGGCATTAGAATGGGCTGAGACAGTACAGTACTGTCTGTTTTCTTCCTCCCATTTGCAAGGTTTATGATAGTAGCATACACATGAGTAGTTCTCTTGAATGCTGAAGATTTTCAATAAGTAGTGCAGCCAAAAGTGCCATTTCTCACCCCTAGGGAGGATGACACAAAAGGAGCATGGGTAGTTGGCTGCAGCTGCCCAGTTCCTGCTGCCACACGTGGTTACTGTTAACAGTGTATTGATGCGGAGCAACTCAAGGATAAAACGCGTATGACAATGACGTGTGCCTCATCATGCCATGAGTTTTAATCTAACCACACAGCATCCACAAATACTTGTCACTGACACCACTCTTCATACTGCCATTATTCCACACCTTTACCCACCATCACAGTGCCCCCATCTTCTCGTTGGCAGCCAGTCCACCTGACCTAATCATTGGTTCCCTCATGACACCCATCCTCTTGACAGTATTGGCAATTAAACCAGCCTCCACAACTTTTCAACCCTGGAAGCTCAACTTTGGTAATGCAATAACACTCCTTGCCCCATTTGCACTATGCAGTCCAACCCATCTCAGCCCAACTGAGATATTTCCCAAGGAAAAGAACAGATGATTACTAGTAGCAAGAAACAGAACCCTTATGGTCCTTTTAATTAAGGTAACAAATTGTAGGATGGATGCGATGAAGAATAACTCTCACATCAAATAAGAAGACAGACTCAGGAAGTTGGCAAAGTGTCTGTTTTATTCTCAATTTTCTAAAACAGGGAGTTGTAGAGGAGGAGACAAGTACCCCCACCTCAACCGTTCTGCCCCTTTTACCTGTATGTTGGAAACCAGAGTTTGTGACATACACAGAACAGCTGAACCAACAAAGGACAGAGTATGGTTTCTGTGTGGTACCAGTGAAAATACTGACATCAAAGAGAATCCTGGAGGCAAGGTTCCCATTGAGAAAACCATACCTGCATGCAAGAAAATATGATGGCCATTTGAATGAAATCCCTGAAAAAACAGAACAAATAATCGGCAAGGAAGAATGGTAACATCACCAACCATCACCAGTATATGTCACGCAGAGCTGAGATGGCGTGCCTAGAAGAGATGCACAGACCAGAGAATGCAGATATTCTATAAGGCATCAAGAAAGTATCACAGGTAAGTGACATCTTGGGATCAAAGTGAAGAAGCTTATGCCACAGAAATAGATGAAGACATTAAGTCATTTTATGTGTGTATAGATGCAAGAGAAATGCAAGCAGACAAAGTAATCTTGAAGCTAGCTTATAGTGAATAGTTTGCGCCAAGCGCCAACATATACATATGTATCTATGGACAAGTAAAGGATGGATGTTTCCACTATGCATTATGGCAGTGCTGGACAGCAGCAAGAAGGCCTCATTTCAAGTGTGTCGCAGTTAAAAAGCAAATTGAATTACAAATTGAATCTCAATAGATAAGGCTGAGTGAGCAAAAAAAGCCAATGACTTATCAAACTGGAGTAAACTGATATTGGATACAAATCGTGTGAAAGAAAAAAACTCCTGTTCAGAAGGCATAAACATAACAAGGAAGATGTCAGAGGTCTATTAAAAAATAGTATTAAATACACCAAAAGGCTCGATTCCATGGTCTCTAGTCACATGGAAGCATGAAGTTGGACGAACGAGATGATCACACCTAGGCACGAGGGCAGACCATGCTTTTCACTCCCAAAATTTCTCAGAGCTAAGAACACTCTCTAGGCCGAGCTTCAAGGCCTAATCGATAGTTGACCACTGAGGTGATGATGGATTGATATGCTAATTGGTGGCAATCAATGGTTAAGGCGAGCTCACCAGCACCTGCAGGCTGCATCAAGACAAGCAAGATAACAAAGATAAAGAAAGGGCCTGTAGGCTGCTAGACATAGATGGAAAAATACTGACAGAGGTTAGAGTGCCAATCAATTTTAGAGGACTGCATATTTAGGAGTTCTATAGTTGTGTAAACCAATGAGACGTTGTGTATTTAGTGACGTTCATAGTGGTCATTTTAAGGGGAGGGCATAGTTGCCCCACCTGATGTTAAGTAATCAATTACATATTCACACTTTTTTAGACTAGTATGGATTGTATACTTAGATGTTCACTCGGAGCCAATCACCCATATGCATATGTTTTTGTAGTTTGCCATATAGGATGACATTGGTTCATACGTAGGTTAACGTCATTAGTGACGCGTTTTGCATATAAGATTTCAGTTTTTACTAATGTTTGAGTAAGTGGATAGAGTGAGTTTGTTGATGTTTGTTATGCTCCCTGATTTAGATAATTGATATTAAAACGGTCTAACTTTTGACAAATACCTGAGTCATTTTGATTATTCATGTATGAATAAAAATGTGCAACCCTATCCATCACCAGGTTAATTGCTAATCATCAAAGGGGCTGGTGTATCAAGTTCACTGTACAACCGACATGAATGGAGGTCTAACAGCATGGTCACAATCATTTTCATCAAAAACATCACTTTCATAGCAAAAACTCAGAAGAGACGTCATACTATGTGGCAAATTACAAAATCCTACATGGGATTGTGATTGGACTAAGTATACTTTCTATAACGGATTAGGTCATGATTGGGTCTCTATAGTCAGGTGGGAAACTCATGCCTTCCCTTAGTGCAATCATCTTTGACAGTGATTACAATATATTGTTGGCGCTTAAACTATAAAGTCCTTCATTACATGGCCCACTACAATTGGTTGCCATGCTTGTACCCTTCTGGAACACTCAATTCTCTAGCAGCACCTAAACTGGTACCCCAAGTGCTGGTGGGTGGACTTGACTGTACCACCCCACGCAATTAGCCCATCATCTCTCATCACTCATGCCTTATGCCATTCAGATTGTCTTTGAATATAATGGAGTGTGAGCATGTCCTTATCAAGGTTCAGACTTGCATGCCCACATCTATTTCCATCTTGGACTCACATGACAGGAGACAGTGAATTGGCCCATTTTATAGAATTTGATTGTCATGAATAAAAAAAAACCTTCGCACTCATGGTGTTCTCTCTTTGCAACTTAACAAGGGATGCCTCAGCGTATCACATTCACTCTTCTTCAAGGACTGATAACCTATTTTGGATGCTTCAGCCTTTGAGACCAGGCCAAGCAGTCTTCCTTTAGACCATTTTCGAGCCTTGGTGTATTTATTTTCAGCAACACAAACACAGCTATCAATCCTCCCTTCTACACGGATTGAGCTTACTAAAATTGTTAAATCGAATGTTCATATTATATATATATATATATATATATTCAGTGAAAAAACGTTGTTAAAGGGACGTTATGGTTAAGTTGCGCTACTAAAAACCTATGAAATTCCGTGGAAAAAACTTTGTCAAAGGGACGTTATGGTTCCAAGTAAAACCGAAAAACCCTTGAAATTCGCCAGTTATGGTAATCTAAGCAAACATAACTCGAGCAAAAACCACCGTGCACTGCTAAGACTACTACCCAGGACATCAAAGATGACATCACAAATGTCATTGATGACATCACTGATGACATCACATGTGTATGTACTTTTCATGAAATATGTGTACAAAGGATTCTTATTATAATGTTGCGAAACAAGTGTCAAGGATCATTGCAATAAATATCATACCATAATTAGTGCATTGAACGATGCATTGATATAAATAGCATTCTATTATGGTGTTCTATCTAGTATACTAAGCTACTCATACAGAAACATAACATTGTGTGCAGTGTACGAGATGAAGGTATAATATTTAAAGTTAATATGTTGAATAATGAAATGATAATTGTTTTCTTAATAGATTTTTGTGTACTGTGAAATATGTAATAAGTAGCTAATAAAACACATGAGCATGAGCGCGGAGTGGGGGGGTACAGGAGACAGACACGGTGCATGGGTGGGAGCAACAGGAGACAGACACGGGGCATGAGCAGGGGGTGGGGGGAACAGAAGACAGACACGGGGCATGAGCGGGGGAGTGGGGGGCAACAGGAGAGAGACACGGGGCATGAGCGGGGGTGGGGGGGCACAGGAGACAGACACGGGGCATGAGTGGGGGGTGGGGGGAACAGGAGACAGACACGGGGCATGAGCGGGGGGTGGGGGGAACAGAAGACAGACACGGGGCATGAGCGGGGGATTGGGGGCAACTGGAGAGAGACACGGGGCATGAGCAGGGGTGGGGGGGTACAGGAGACAGACACGGGGCATGAGCAGGGGATGGGGGGCAATAGGAGACAGACACGGGGCATGAGCAGGGGGTGGGGGGTACAGGAGACACACACGGGGCATGAGCGGGGGGTGAGAGGCAACAGAGACAGACAAGGGGCATGAGCGGGGGGTGGGGGGCAACAGGAGACAGGCACAGGGCATGAGCGGGGGGTGGATGGGTACAGGAGACAGACACGGGGCATGAGCGGGGGGTGGGGGGGTACAGGAGACAGACACGGGGCATGAGCGGGGGATGGAGGGCAACAGGAGACAGACACAGGGCATGATCGGGAGGTTGTGGAAATCGATATAATATTGTGACCCCAATTGCATTGTTTGAATGTATGTTGGCCTACGCCAAGTTGTCTAAAGAATACCATGTACATAGGTTCCGCGGCAAGGTCTTGACCTTATTGTATTGTGTAAGCCGCCATCTTGGATCTAGCCGCCATTTTAGGTACTCTTGCAGTGTGGAAGTCACCCTGAATCACAAAATGGAGGCCGAATGACATTTCGAATAAGACTCCGGCCATGGTGACCTCCGCACACGTGAATAAATAATATGTCCGCAGGCCACTTGTTAGGGTCACGAACTAAGACCTTGTCCTCTCTTTAACCTGTGTGTAAATATGTAACTGTATCAGCGGAACTGATCAAATTATGTAAATTGTGTGTTCGACCTGGCTACGAACCCTAGCCACAGTTCCAAGAATGGTTAACTTGCGAGAGGGCTGGCCAATGCAGGACAAAACGTATAAAAACCCAAGCATCCCGATGATCGGTCTCTCCCACTTTCAGTGCGAACCTTACGTTGAAGGTTCGCGTGTTAGTCAGAGGGCCGAATAGCTATTCGTATGTCAATTGACTTTGGTAACTTTGTAACTTTGAAATAAAGCGCTTTGTATGTCCTTTGTAACCTGTGTTGGTGTGTTTCCTTTTGGGCTTCCCGGCCGCATATCAATTTCTCTGTTTCCACAAGGTGGGGGGGAAGGGAGAGACAAACGGGGCATGAGCGGGATGTGGGGAGAGACACACGGAACATGAGCGGGGGGTGGGCGGCGGGTGGGGAGAGACAAACGGGACATGAGCGGGGGGTGGGCGGCGGGTGGGGAGAGACACACAGGACATGAGCGGGGGGTGAGCGGGGGGTGGGCGGCGGGTGGGGAGAGACACACGGACATGAGCGGGGTGGGCGGGAGGGGAGAGACACACGGAAATGAGCGGGGGGTGGGAGAGACACACGGGGGGTGGGAGAGACATACGCGGCATGAGTGGGGGATGGGCGGGTGGGAGAGACGAGCGGGGCACGCGCGGGGCATGAGCAGGGCATGAGCGGGGGGTGGGCGGGAGGGAGAAAGACACACGGACATGAGCGGGGGGTGGGCGGGAGGGAGAAAGACACACGGACATGAGCGGGGGTGGGCGGGAGGGAGAAAGACACACGGCGTTCATGTGCAGGCGGCAGATCCCGCTCCTCGGCCCTCTACTGGCCACCGTGTGCCGATGGCGTGAGCGGTGGGCTGGAGGAAAAGGGAAGACACGGAGCATGAGTGGGGGTGACAAGAAGGACACACGGGGCATGAGCAGGGGGGTGGGAGGAACAGGAGACAGACACGGGTATGAGCGGGGATGGGGGACTTACTGTGCAGGCGGGATACAAAGCCTCTCATTCGAGGAACAAATATGGCGGGCGTCTCTGAAGCCAGACGCACTGCACGCTTTCACTGCATCCAATGAGAGAGCACGTCAGATGTCCGCGGACATCACGCAAGCTACTTGCCCAATCACTGTCCGGTCCGCGGAGCGAACAGGGAAGTGTGTCCGCGAAGCAAACACAGATATCACTAATTTTTTTCACTTACATTTTTGTCATTTTTTTAAAAACTACTGGACGGATTTACACCAAATAAAGCAAAGCACGCTTTCGGGACCAAGCCGCCGCTCCTGCCGCAAATTTGGTGTAAATCCGTCCAGCGGTTTGGGCTGTAGGCGTGAGCAAAGTTTTTTCCCATTATGTCTATGGGAAAAAAAAAAGTTTTGGGACCCCCCCTATAACTTTGCCTCCCCTGGACGAGTCCTCACCAAACTTTGCAAAAAACTTCAGAGTGACCCAAATACTTTTTTTGCAAAGTTTGATGAGGATTCGTCCAGGGAGAGCGAAGTTATAAGCCGCCCAAAAAGTACTCTTCCTATGGAAACAGCAACTTAACTATAACTACATGGCCACTACTGTGGCCAGTTAATATATATATATATATATATATATATATATATATTGGCAGCACCACCTTCAGTCTAGTCAAACTACTAGCCAGCCTTTACGATTACTTAGTCTACTTACGTTATGGCATCTTTACAGTAATAAAATTACTTTCATTTTCTGAAGTGCTTCTTCACACGTGCAATCTTCTTTCTGCACATGAAAGTCTTCTTGATTCTTTACTTGTTCTATAAGGTCTGTGCCTTCTCTTCTTTGGTCATCCTTCTCAGTGTGTTACTCTCATTTCTTGTGACGTCACCAGCCTCTACTTTTCACATCTTCAGACTTCTTCAGGGCTCTCCCTCAAGAGACTGTCATCTTTTCGGGGTTACATCATATAGGGTTTTCTCAGTGGATGCCTTGTCTCAAAGGCTATTTGTGGTATAGATACCATTACTGGTGTTGCACATGTCGCAATTTCCGGTTTCTAACATATAGGCAAAATAGGGGCAGGACCACCTGCATAGGCATTCAGCTGCTACTCTACATTCCCCCTTTGGGTTCATGTATCGACCACTCCTACACCAGTCTCCACATCTTGGTATTCGTTCTTGAAAAAGTGCCTCTTTGGAGTCTAGACCTTCATCACTGCCTTCAGAGATCCTGCTGATTTTACATGTTCACCAATTCTCCAGGTCATACGACTGCATTCAGTGCTGCTGCCTTGCACACAATAAGGCCTTCCGCCCATCCTTCCGGAGTCAACACGGTTCCTTTGATTTGTAATTGACCTCTTTCCTTACATCTCTGTATCTCTTCTTGATTCTTGCCTTGGCAATCTAGCATCTTGTTTTCTTATCTTCTGATTCCTGCTCTGTTCATTCCAGGCTATTCATATCTTATCAATAGATTCTGTGTTTCTGGTCTCTCTCTTGTTTTCAAATCTTGCAAGTAGTTATTTTTCTCTTTGGGATGTCTTTTCAGTTATCCATATCAAGGATGCTTATCGACCCTGGAACTATCCTTGTGTCTGGCAAAGTGTGAGATGAGTTAGGTAATGCGCTTTTTGCACCGGTACCTCTGTAGCTATGAATATCAGGGAGGTGCCCATTGCATATGATATGAGAGCACACAAATAGCAACTCTCTTGGAAGTTTTCTCTCCCATCTTTTCCATGTGCTGATACCACATGTTATTACCCACATGTGCTGTACTGCCTAAATATGTGTTAATCCCATTATCATCTTCCTCTGCACTTCTCTGGTGCCTTCCCCTTAAAATGTTAGCAGCCCATGGAAACAATTCTAATGCAGCTCTGCTCCGTGCAGAAAACACTTGAGACCTTGACTCATTTGTAATGGGTAAATCAACATCATTTCCTGGAGAGGGAAGAATGCAAGGAACTTCTGCCTCTTTTGGATCATAATAATAAAAAAAGATGAATCATAAGAAACAAAAGGACAAAAAGCATAGCTGTGCATATGTGTATTGCAAACCAACATATTAATCCCCACCTCTTGTGCCATTCTGGTATCTCTTGAGCTTGCTCATTCTCTGAAATCGTACCATTTTCACTATTCATCATTTTTTTTGCTATACTCAATTAAGGAAGGAAGACACTACTCTGGCACTACTCTGGTAATTGTAATATATTTGGTATTTGCAGTACATTACTTTCGGGTAGAACCATAAACTCAGTCAAACAAGTATTCAGTAACAAATGAGTCTGGGTACTGCTCCCTTTTACAATTATCGAAACCAAATTCAAGATCGAGTTCAGGCATATTTATGATGTATCAACAACTTTCTAAAGTTCATTTTCAAAGAATTCTGTGGCTCAAGAAACAAATTTGCACGCCTGCTATAATACCTCTAAGGAATGTCCAGTGAGAACCACAGTCCAAATGCAATATGCATTTATCAGTCAATCTGTTGTTTTTTCATCCTTCTTCCTTGTCATCGATCGAGTCTGCACACGCTAAAATTCTTCTTCTTGTCTTGCTTCTGGATCAATCATTGGGGGTGCAATGGTCTCACCGGTGTAGAGCTTGACGTCATTGAGCTGAATCCAATCTTGTCTGCCTTGAACTTTTACTGCTGAGAGTTATGTCTTCCACAATATACGGTCTGATAAATATTGGCCCATGACACCTTTTAGTAAAGTTACGGATCAGCACTGTATCTCCAGCAAACGGTTTATGTGCTGATAATAATTCAGAAAATCCTGTTGCTGCATGGTTTTCATTGGTGTTCTGAGACCGACCCCCTTGATGCGTGAGTTGATCTGAAATGAAAGAGATACAAGCGGTTATACATTTCAAATATTCATTTAATTCATTACCTAACATTTGTTCATCAATGGAGGAGTTAAGTGCATGCACATTTGTCTTCCTATCACTAGCTTGTGGGATGTGAGGTGGTGGTGGGGCCCAGGCTGATTCTTTGGGGTATATAAAGCTAGGCATAGGCAATATAGCCATCCCTTTTTCAGTGTCAATTTAAGCTTTGCAACTCTTTCCTTAAGAAGGCAGTTGATTCTCTCACATATCCTGTCCGCTTGAGGGTGATAAGCAGAAGAAAATGTGTGCTTAATATTCAGAAATAATCCTGTTTGTTCAAATACTTCATTAACAGAATATGGCCTATTATCGGATGTCAGCACTTCACACACTCCCCATCTTGGAAAGACTTCATGTACTAAAAACATTGCTGTGCAAGTTGCATCCGGGTGTGTACAAGGACCTGCTTTGATCCACCTGGAGAAGGGACAGACCACCACTATCAGATACCTGTATCCACTACATACTTGCAGCATATCAACATAATCGATATGTAAATGCTGAAAAGAACTGTTCGGTCGAGGAATTACTCCTCTAATCATTCACAGTGTATGCCCAGTGGTAAAATGTTGACATATGATGCAGTTTACTATATACAATGCAACATGTTCTAACAGGTTCAGTACAAACAGGTCTAATGCAAATGTTGCAGAAAGATGTTCCCTAGTTATATTGGCAGGGTAATGCAGCTGTTCAAACGCTACCTTTAACAATGCTACTGGCATCACTGGATTTCCAGTAGTGTCCTGCCACTATAATGCTTCTGTGGGGGATAAAGAACACCCCTTCTTCATGTCCATAACTCCTTCTCTTCCTGTGATGCACTGCCTTGAGCCTCCATTAACTGGGCTCTTCGTAAATTGTTAAATCCTTCAATCACTACCATAATCATAACTACTTTCTCCTTAACATTTGGAGTGTCAAAACTTGAAATGTCTGGTGAATACACAACCCTTTTGGTTTCTGCATCTGCAGCTTTGTTCCCACAAGAGATAAAGTCAGTTTGCTTAGTATGTGCTGTGCATTTAACTATTGCTATAGCTATTGGGAATTGTAGTGCCTTAATAAGGCTGTCCAATAATGATGCATGCTGCACAGCAGTGTCGTCCAATCTGAGGTAGCCCCTCCTGTTCCAATGTGCTAGCCCTGCTTGGATCATTGATGTCACATAGGAGGAGTCACTGTACACCGGCACTTCCTGCCCTTCATGTTTCCGAGCGTGACAATAAGCGCTAACAATTCTGCTGCTTGCACTGAAAAGTGAGATGGCTGTCTTGCAGTTGCTACAACCTCAAATTTACTGTTTGATCTATGCCTCACTACAGCTGTGCCAGTATGACTTTCACCCCTTTTTTGATCAATTGTCAGGGAACCATCATAAAGAGAATCTCCACTCCTGACATTGTATTTGCTTTTACGCCCAGTATGTCGTATAAAACTCTACATAGTTCGGCACAATCATGCACAAGCTCGCACTCTGCTGCTGGCTCAGCTACAAATGTGGCAGGGTTCACTATTTTACATCTGACGATTTTAATCGCTGGGTTTAATATGATTAATTCATATACAGAAGCTCTCTGAGATGTCAATGTACCCTTAGGTTTCTCCAAATTGGCAAACAAAGCATGCTCTACAAAAGGCGCCATAGAACAACCCATTACAATGCTTTTAGATTTCTCAATTGCGAACACGGCTGCTGCCAATGACTGTTCGCAAGGAAAACACCTTTTCATAATCTAAAATTCCACTGAAATAATTTGTTTGTACCCTAAAGTAATTTTCTGTGTAAGTACTGCTGTCATAACCATCCCATTTGTATGCAAAAACAAGAAAAACTCCTCACAATAATTTGGAATTACTAAAATGGGAGCTTTACAAATTGTTTTCTTTAATTCTTTAAACCCACCCTCCATTTCCTCAGTCAGTTCTATTTACTCCTTATTCACTGGTGCTTTCTTTAAAGCCTGCAAAAGGGGTTTTGTGTATGAACTATAGTCAAACACTCATGCTCTCACATAATTACATAATCCCTAAAATTGCGGCATTTGCTTCACCAGGTGCGATTTTGCAGTTTTCATGACTGTGCCAGCTCTTTCAGGTGTTTCCTTCTTTCCCTCATGTGAGATCAACTGGCCTCTGTGCAAATCTTCTTCTTGAAAATGATCTACATTTTCTTAGTCTACTTTGTATCCCTTGTCTGCTATAATAGTCATTAATTGAATTGAGACTTGTCTGCACTTGTCTCCTGTCATGCTACAAATGAAAATGTCATCTACATACTGTATAATGGTGCTTTTCAAATAGTAATTGCATAGGTCCATCTGTAGAACTCTATTAAAGATTGATGGAGTCTCACAGTACCATTGAGGCAGCTTTGTGTCTTTCAGATGTTTCTGGCGGAACATAAACAAAGTCAAACATTGTGAGTCTTTGTGCAACGGGATTAAGAAAAACAAATATTTGAAATCAATCACCGTGAAATAATGCTCTTCTACTGGGATACTGCATAGTGTCGCTGGATTAGGAACTAAAGGAAATTCTGCATCTATAATCTGGTTAATCTGTCTCATATCTTGTATGAATCTCCACAACCCTCCCTTTGATGTCTTCACATGGCACACCGCATTATTGCACAATGATTGTAACAGTACCAGAATACCTTGTTCCATCAGTGCTGATATAGTCTCAAAAATGCCCTAATTTGCCTCTCGAGACATTTGGTATTTTGTCTTGCTCGAGTTAAAATCACTCCTGTTTTCAGCTTTATTTTAACCTCCCCTAATGCTTTTAATAAGCCTACATCATAAGGGCCTGTGGTCCATAAAAAGCTTGGCACTTTGTCTAAGTCTTTGCCAAAGAATGCTGGATGCTGTTGCATTATCACCAATGTGCTGTCTTATCTCCCTGTTCTCTATTCTGAGCCAATATGTAATGCTCGTAAAGAACACCACTTCATCACCTGATGGATCATCTCTAAACTTATCATCGTCAGTGACGTCATTCAATCTGCAACCTTTCCCAATGGCTACCACTGTTCTCCATGTCCTACCCTCGTCATCTGCCCCTTCGAGTATTGCCACTTCCCATCGTACTATGGCTGCATCTAACTCTAGGGGGATGGCCTGTCACCCCTCTTTGTCCATAGGTATCTGTGGTCTAAACAAAAATTCAGCAGCTATCCTCATTGTCCTTCCCACTAAGCCAGGTAGCCATGTTAACAGAATGCTACCCCATTAAGGAAAACTTGTGGTTCTATTGGCACACCTTGCATAGCCATTTGCCCTGTGAATGCCAATATAAATGTGTCCACATTCATATAGTGTATGCCAAGAGTGGAGCATAGTATACCTTCGTCAGTACAAGAAATCGTCAAGTTAAGTTGTGTCATTATGTCTCTTCCCAAAATACTAACTGGTGTCTGCTGTGAATACAACAATGGAAAAGACATGCCAGACTAATCTATAGAGACTGGTGTAAAGGCTCACTCCCCGTTGCACCAATACAAACTTATAAAAATGACACATCCCAGTAGAGAATGAGACTAAGAGAACAGTTTACAAGGTTAACAAGTCTTTATATAAAGTTGGCGCTCCAGAGAACTCTTCTGCCTCGAGAGTGCTCTGGCAAACATTATGATTACACAGATTATAAAGCAGAATATCGTCATCACAATATAGGTTCCAATGCTGGCACATGACTAGCTGGAGAGTGATGTCCCATATAACTCTGTAGGCGCTGCTTCCTCAGGATAGGCTGCACAGTTGGCGGGAGGGTAAGCGTCACAAGGTCCATCTGCCTGTGTCCAGGTGGGGTGAGGGTTAGGTCGCAGCGAGATAGAGTTGACACTAACTAAGCTGGCATGAGAAACTACCACTAGACATATAATAAACAACAATCATTGGTATACCTTTGAGTAAATCTTGCAAACCTATAAGTTGCATACACAAGATTAGATTGTCTTTAATTTTGCACTTTTATGGGTTACAGGGTTTGGGGGACTTGTCCTCCGTGATAACCTAGGTAACTGGGCGGTTCTTAGCACATCAAGGCAAGTGGGGAGTATTGTGACATATGTTATTTTTAGGACACAATATACTGCAACAGAGGTCTGGATTTAGTGGAGGCACTCTGGGGTGGGCTGCACGGCAGGGTCACCCTTCTGGTACATCAAGAGAATATCTAAGGAGGGCACCTGGTTACATGGCAGTCATTTTCCAACAGCATGGGTAAGAGGGCAGGAGATGGTTTGTGGAGATGTATGAGCTACAAGTTATGGCTCAAGCCGGTTCACACACGGGACAGTGATCTCAGAGGAACAATAAGAGGATACATGGTGTTATTTGTTTCAATTATCCCTAGCACATCTGTGAGAAAGGGATTTGTGCAACTTCAGACAGTAGAGGAAAAGGTGGGGGCCATGAGTGTGCTGTGCTCATGGCCCCCGCCTTTTCCTCTACTGTTTTCCTTTCCTGTGCTGGATGCAGAGGGGTGAGAAGCTTTTCATAGTATCGGAGTGTGGCCTAGTCCAAAGATGGATTCGATGGAACACAAAATGCAAGCCAAGTGTGTCCCGCTATAGCCCCACCTATGCTAATGCTAGCATAAGGGCAATGGGGGCGTCCCCCGCTAGTGCGTGAACAAGTGGTCCACTTTGTATAGAATGTACAGGGGGGGGCCCAAATGGCCCTTCACTCCCTAATATTCCCCCCTTTTGTCACATCTAAAGTAACAAACTAATCCTTAAGATTATTTTCATTTCAATAGTACTCTGCCTCCTGCACTGCTTCATCCCATGCAGGAGTCCCTTTTATTGGCATCCAAACCCTACAAACACTTTGTAAAATCTGACCTCTTCTAGCATATTCATCAGGTGTGCATGTCATGTATATTCCCCCATCTCCATCCATGTCCACCCATATCTCTTTATACCATTGTAATTATCATGGTTCTTTGATTGTGGTGTGATATAAATTATCCACCCTATCCCTAGGATAGCGGTATACAGCTGTCATGCGCTGCTTAGAGGGACCGGACTCTCCGGTTTGGATCTGTGCATCTTTCATATTCTGTACCCTTGTCGATGTGCCCATTGTTACCATCATCATTGTTGAACTAGGCATTGATTTTGCACAACATTGAATTCCAACCTGGCACACACAGAAAAATAGTAACAGAACAACAATGAGTGGGACAAAACATTTCATCATCACTCTGAACCAAGATGGTATCCAGTTGAAAATGTCATCAAACCAGTTATTTGGCTCTATTCCTCCTTCCATCCACATTTTTTCATCCAAATTATGCACTGCTGAGATGACATTGGGGAGGGTCCCATTGTCTGTGTCTTCAGAAGGTACGAATGTAGAGCAGGCACTCCTGATTTTTCGGCCATCCATTGCTGTGAGGAGATCCAGGATGTACCGGTTCTGCATGGTCATCATGGTCATGGTCATGCATGGTCATCATGGTCATGGTCATCAACCGCAGGGCACGGAGTTCCACCTTGATCACATTGAATCCTTCTTCAGTGTCATTGGCCAGTTGGATCAACTCCCAGCGGACGATCTGCAGCCATTTGGCATGTGTTTGTGCCTGAATTACTGGCACCAGAAGGGAAACAAAGAATGTTTCGGCCGAGTTGAAGAGCTTATATTTGTCTGGAATTTCTGCCAGGAGTTTTGATGACTTGCTGGAGATGTAGTTGGATGACCTTCTTTTGCGGGACACTCTGTCTTGTAGTTTGTTTTCGGACAGAATGTCGTATGTTGAGGATTCCTTCATTGCTGGCTGGGGTGCTGCCGACATGTCAGCCAATTTTTTTTCCCCCTGGACATGGCTTTCTGGAATCACCATAAAGGCTGAATGCAGTGTGGCCATGGCACAGGTACCCCTCCACGATGGCAGGAGATGCAGGTATGCTTGTTTGCTACATACCCAGTAATTGTCCATTAGTGCTGCCGTCCCTTTCTTCATGTCCGGAATGATAATTGTTTTGTTGCACTGTTTGTTAGAAGCCATCTGTACTTTTCCTTTGCCGTAGAAACAAAGTTCATGTGTCATTTCTTTCTGTGTTTTGATGGGTTTTTCGAGTGCTGTAACCCATATAAGCTTTGCAATGTGTTGGTACCAGACTGGAGTGCATGTCTCTTTGACCCATTGAAAGTTCTCTTCAGTTAGACCTCACAGTGCCGTAATTGTCTTGTTGTGCCTTTTGTTTTCTGTGAAACGTGTCCCTTTGAAAACAAAAAATGGTCCCTTGATGCAGATCACTCCTTGCAGCTTACTCGTGCAGGTTTTCTCATTCTGCAGCATTTCTATTGTAACTGTGTGTGACTGGAAGGTGTTTCGAATCCTACACAATACTAGATGAACCAAAAATTGGGCATCTGACATGGGCACTTCTTGGGGTATGAGAACTTGGGCGTGCCAGAGGCGTGAGGAATGAGAGAGCAAATATAACAGCTCTCATTTGTTGCTTGTTTAGCTGTTGCGCTCATGTCTGAGTGCCATTTGTTAGACTGATCCCGGTGGCGGGTGTTTTAGATCTCGACTAATCCCAGGCTATGGTATGCATCATAGCTATTCCCTCCCGCCCCCCTTTTTCGCCTCTTGCGCCTCCCTTGACCATTATGTTGCATTTTTACTCTCCGGTACTTTATATGAAAAATATTTGCCCATGTTTCGTCACTATGTTCATTAGTATCTTGCCAGGACTGTGGTCCTAAAGGATCTTGGGTGGTTGGGACATTAGGACGAAAGTGCACATCAGTGCCATGTGAGGTAGGTTCTTAGGTTGTGTGTGTGCTTGTATATGGCAAGTCAGGTGTGCCGAACAAGGAATAATCACCACCGTAATCATTGGTTCCATCGTCAATATCGTACCCCATAGCAGCATGTGTAAGAACGGGGGTTTTGACAGTTCAGTTTTTATACAACAGTGTAAGATTAGCATTCAGGGAGGCATTGTGTGATCAAATGGTCTTAACTCCAGCCCATATAAGGCTTGATCATTCTTGTATTAGGTGTACCCCACTCCCCTACTCATTCATATCACCCAATATGAATGACAAACTACAGTAAAGCCAATGCAAATTTACATTACAGAAAATACTATTGCAATGAAATACAACCCACAGTCATAACTATAGTTTCTACTGACTCTTTTATCTACCCTATTGTTAGGGGGAATTCTCCAGTATGGCTAATTTCCCTTATCTACTGAGTCCCTCAGCAGCTTTGCTGGATTTCTAGGATTTATTGTTTTCATCTGGTAAGAGTGTGAGCCTTTTTTCCCACTCTTACATGTGTTTTGCTGTGTGTTATACATTTGTGTGTTCATAGACTGTGGAGTTTCACCTACTCCATAGGCATCATCGTTTTACTGTGTGTCACACAGCACCTTTAGTGCTGTGACACAGGGTTGTCTTTTTAGACTTCCCACTTTAAACTCCATTTTCTGGGATTGACTACTGTCTCCCAGAACATGTAAAGTTGCCATTGACTTTAACAGTTTTTTTTTAAATGTACAGACCGAGTACAAACTATCTTCCATAGAGTACTGAAAAGGGTTAATAGTTATCCCTTTTTATTTATTTCTAATGGAACATTATTGTTTCCCCTTTTTCTAAGATTTGGCTGGTGGCAGTGGTATCTACCATTGTATTCCTACCGCGGTCTATGAAAATAGCCTTGGTACTTTTAGAGGCTATGTTGGTAGCCTCGAGCTTTAATCCGCTGAACCCCTTTTCATTTTAATTGGTTCCAGTTGGGTTTATTTGCCATTTCTTTTTCTAAAGGTCTTTACGTGTATTACTCTGCGTGCCAAACCAGGTTTGGTTCCTTTGTTTGCCGTCCTTTGGCAGGCTTCTGCACAGAAGCCCTCCTTAGGTGCCTGAGTGTCTGGGTGGACAGGATGTGAGGGAGGGGTTTGAGGCCCCCTGAACAGGGTCTCCTTGGAGACCCAAGTCACACTCTTGTTTGATTGGCTAGGTGACTGTCCTGCCAGGACAGCCACCCGCTGTGTGATTGACAGCCAGGCTGTGTGTCAGGGGCTCGCAGGTGATTGGTTGAAGTGTCAAACACCAAGGGTTTAATAACTGTGGATTACTGTTGTGTGTCAGCAGTAAAAGGAGGAGAAGCCTTTACTGCAAAACTTTGCTTTGTGACATGTGCTGGGAAGGGGCTAAATACGAACAAAAAGCCCTATGCAGTGGAGGAAGGACCAAGAAACTACATTTCCCAGGAGACGTGCATGCCCACGAGCCTTCAGGATCACCCAGGACAACGCTCAGGCATCCGCGGATGCGCAAAACGTCCGGAACAATGCCCAGCCATCCACGCATGCGTGCAACATCAGCAAAGATCCCTGCTTGTGCTCATGGACTCCGGAGAGACAAGACGGGTATCTTGAGGCCTCCTGCAGGCTGTGAACCGCGGGTCATTCCCGGCCTGCTAATCCTGCAGGCCCCAAAGACATAAACAGATAAGTCTATTCCTTGATACATTCAGGCCGCAGTTAGAACGCGGTTAGTGTTCAAAGGGAGAATTGTGTTTGGGTAGACATAAAACGAAACAAACGCATCAGCGTTCAGACAGGCATCCTTAGGCATAAAACATAGTGTGTATGGAGCGCTGAGGTGCTGATAGTTGGGAGACACAACTGAGGAATTTGGAGAGCGTTTCCATTGGCAACACCAGAAGTGTGTTTGTGCTTCAGGGCATCAGCACTGTTATTAGCCTACATACCCATGGAGTAGGCTCAGTGAATGTAACTACTATGTTGTTTGACAACGCAGACTCACATGTACTTTTGCTTTCTTTGTAGCGGCACCCCATCGTTTCAGTACGAACAATGGACCACAGCCTGTAGCTGATCTACCGCTACCGCAGCATAATACGAAGCTGTCATGACCCTTACACCAGACCCCCACTGGCAAGTCAGCCTGCCAGGTAGGGCCGGGTTTCGGGTTTCCATTATGGCCTCAGAGGCCTTACAACCTCATCTGAGATTCTCTTGGAGTCAGTCCTGGCGCCTTTGACGCCAGGCTCATATTCATTATGGAGAACATTTTTAAATTGGGACTATTTACCTGGGACTGCTTTCTTTGGGCCTGCAGTCAACATGGAGGCACTCACATAGCCTAGTTCCCAAGAACTGTTTTGGGTGTGGTTGGCCTGGGACTACTTTACCTGGACTACTTTACTGGAAGGTTATTTAAACCACACCCATGCAGCAGAACACGCTTCATATTATTCTGCAGTTTGCAGCATACCGCTCACTGTCTCCAGTACGGTCTCCAGTGTCCTTGATACCAGTTATCCTTGGGACAGCGAGTCTGCAGAGAGGAAGAGGAACATTGTTATAGGAATCTTACCTGTGAACAGCATCCTGTCTTCAGCCCAACGTTAACTCCTGATTCTGCTTACCTGGGGACAGTCGATTCAGCAAACTACATCTTCTGGGCACTGCATGCTTTCCGGACTGAAGAGACCTGAAAAGGGTAGAGAGAAGGACAGCATTATTCAACGCATACTAACGTCTTCACACGAACAACAGACATCACAAGATTCTCACCTGGTTAGTCGCCTCTTGGTCAGCATCGTTCCGGAACATCACACCCACCGACAAAGAACATTGCGGCCTGCAAAAGAAGGAGAAAGACACAGGTTAGCATATACAAGGCGAAGCAGCGCCGCACATTGCGCATTACTTAACGGACAGCATCGGGCACACTGCACCATCCATTACCGGCAGGTCCTCAACCCAGCCTGCACGAAACGCCAAATCTCTTGTAAACTTAAAGAGAAGAGAAAAGACATTAACCACAATAGGAGGAAGGAAGGCAAGAACAGTATTGAATACAAAGACTGCAAGGCAGCAAGACCTACCTTAAGACACTTGAAAGGGCTTGCACCAGTGAAGCAACTTGGTCGCCCACGCCCACACGAGACTACGCATCCCTGCCACAAAGAGCAAGACAGAGGGCACGCCCTCTACAGAAACAAGGTGAGGAGAGGGCCAATGGAAGGTTTGAATCCAAGGGATTTGGGAAGAGACCCTACCAGAGACGGCCCAGTCTTGAATCCAGCCCTCCTGTATTTCAGGCTCAACTTCCATCGGAGGCACCGCCCGGGATCAGGGATAGGGTCTGAGGCGCAAATCATCCAACCAGGGCTGAGTGGCATCCCTGTGGATACCAGGTGAGCGTAACAGAAGCTAAGTCCCTTAATATGGTTTGCAATGCTTGTGTGATTGTGAACTCTAAACAGCCACTGTATATCAATGCCTATTTGTTCTGAACTATATGTTAATGTGGTTGTGCGCTCTAAACAACCAATGCTATAGGGATATCCTGAGGAATATATGCTAGTAATATATGAATGAACCTGTCAAGATAACCTCACCACCAAGTACCATTATCAGGTGGTAAACCAGTAACTCCACAAGCAAACGTGTTTTAGGGGTACTGTGTGTACGTGTGTGTGGGCTGAGTTCAACAACTGAAAGCAACCCTGGAGGGGGCAAGAAGGCAAACCTTTCCAAAAACCCCTTCCGATCCAATACCATTCCCTAACCCTCAATTTGGTTATCCTAACTCCCCCTACCTATCCAATCCAGTGGACCCTAACCCTCTTTCCCTGGCGGGTTGTGGAGGCCTGTGGTGATAAACAATCCAGGCACCAAAACCCAACGGGGAGGCAAGTGTATGTGCTACCTCCGCCCAAGAACAGGAAACTTGACAGGAGCACAAGCCCAAGTTTTCTCAGGCACCTGGGTAGCACATCACCACGGAGGCAGTGTTGGCGGTATTGAAGGAACTCAAAACTGAATTGCATGCGACTAGACAGGATTATGTCAACCTAGTGGGTCAGGTGCATACACTCACAGTTCAGGCCATGGCTCAAGCCACCCCATTGCCCACTGATCGTGCCCCGCCTACCCCGTGCAGGTCCAAGTGTCTACAGAGCCCCCACTTCCATTAGCAGCCCTGGAGAGATATCATGGGGATTCACAGAGGTATAATCAGTTTGTGATGCAGTTCCAGCTGCACTTTATTGTGAAACCGAGCATATTTTGCACCGCCCAAGCACACACAACCTTTGTTATATCGTACCTGGGTGGTGACTCAGCGTCTGTGCAAGACCCTTTGTGGTCAAAGATGATGCACTCTTGTATGACTGGGACATGTTCATAGAGGAATGTGGTAAAATATTTAATCGCAGAGCAGCAACATTGATTAAGGACAGAGAATTGCTCACCTTACGTCAGGGTGGGAAAGATTTAGTCACATATGACACCGCCTTTAATCGTGTGGCAGTAGAGATCGATTTGCCCCAGGAGAAGCGCTTGGCGTTATTCTATCTGGGTTTGAGAGATGAAATAAAGGATCCCATAGCACAGGTGGACCCGCAACCCGACACCTGTTCTTCCATGATTAATCTGCATTACAGCTCGACCAGAGGCAGAGCGAGAGGAAGCAAGATCAAAGGAAGTGGGACAAAAGACCAATGGTTCAGTTAGATCAACAGCAGCAGAAAACCAGTAACCCACCAGAAGAACCTATGCAGATAGGAACTGTGCGTGGTCCTTTAACCAAAGATGAGAAGGACAAGAGGCAACGGGAGAAACTGTGTCTCTACTGTGGTAAAGCAGGACATTTTGTAAAGGAATACCCCACCAAGCCCAAGGGAGAGCTTCCGGGAAATGTAAAAGCTTGCCAGTGAGGGTTGTCTGGATGAGCCCATCAGAAAACACCCTTAAATCCCTAGCAAACACTCTACAAGCACAAGTAACACATGTGACGGTTTTGGGGGTCATCAGTTGGCGGGGTCAGAAGGTATCGGTGCCCCTGATGGTGGACTAAAGAGCCACTGGTAATTTCATTGATGAAGAATTAGCATCAAGGTTGGGGCTCCCTTTCGAGGATGAAGAACGCAAAGAAGACGTGGACGGGTCGCCATTCATTTCAGGTTTTATCTCAAAACAGAAAATGTGGGTGCATTTGGAATGCAGCCCATCACATCAAGAGGGCATCAAGTTTGATGTCATCTCAGCACCTCAATTTGGGATCATTCTGGGGCTGCCCTGGCTGAGAGCCAATATTCCTGAGGTAGACTGGACCCATGGTACTCTGCGATTCACTTCTGTATTTTGTTCTAAGAATTGCCACTTCGCAAACGGTAAGGGACATGTGATCGGGAGCAATGAGAAAACCTCGCCAGTAGACTATCAGGACTACAGGGATGTTTTTAGTAAGGTCACAGCGGAAACACTGTCACCCCATCGAACTATCGACTACAGTATTGACTTTTAAGCTGGAGCAGCACTACCATGCAGTCGAACCTATATATTGATGGAATCGGAAAAAAAGCATTTAAGGGACTATATCAAGACAAATTTAGCCAATGGGTTCATACGCCACTCAACTTCACAAGTGCTATCGCCTTTTTATTTGTCCCGAAGAAGACCGGGGATTTAAGGGCATATATTGATTACAGAGCAATCAACCGGATAACAGTGAAAAATCATTATCCACTACCATTCATACCCACCTTATTGGATCAAGTGCGGGATGCCAAGATTGATCCAAAACTGGACCTGAGGGGTGCTTACCATCTGGTGTGGGTGAGTGAAGGGGACAAATGGATGACTGCCTTTAGAACAAGGTTTGGGCTTTACGAATATCAGGTCATGCCATTCGGACTCTGCAACGCACCCGCTGCCTTTCAGCACTTCCTGGATGAAGTTCTACGAGGATATCTAGACGTGTTTGCCGTTGTCTATATAGATGGCATACTCATCTACTCCCAGCATCTTGAAGAACACAAGGGGCACGTAAAGGCAGAATTACAACGTATGAGGGAGCACCAGTTATCCGCAAAACTGTAAAAGTGTGAATTCCATCAAACCACAGTAGAGTTCCTGGGTTTCATTTTGTCACCTGAAGGGGTAACTATGGACCAGAAAAAGGTACAGGCTATCATGGAATGGCCTTCCCCTACATCAGTGAAGGATGTACAGACAGAGTTGGGTTTCGTCAATTTCTATCAGCGGTTCATGGATGGGTTTGCTAAAAAAGTGCAACCGATCACTCGTTTATTAATAAAGGGGGTTGTGTTCCAATGGGATGCAGAGACGGAAGCAGGTTTCCAAGCTTTGAAGACAGCATTTAACACAGCCCCTATATTGCTTCATCCGGATCCTGCCCATCCTTACGTAGTAGAAACTGCCGCCTCCAGTACTGCTCTGGGGGCGATCTTGTCTCAGCGTGATAATTCCGGACAACTTCTTCCAGTGGCATATTACTCCCGCTCTTTGCTCCCTGCGGAGAGAAACTATGTGCTAGCTGATTGAGAACTCCTGGCAATCAAGGCAGCATTTGGTGAATGGCATCACTACTTAATGGGCACCCGACACACCATAACCATATTGATCGACCACCGGAATTTGCAATTCTTGAAATCCACTAAAGACCAGAGCCCTAGAAAATTATGCTGGGCTATGTACTTTGCCGATTTTCATTTCATGGTGATGTATCACCCAGGGGCGAAGAACAAGATGGCCGATATGTTGTCCCGCTATCCCAAACCAGATTCCAGGTATATCAAGGAAGAACAGCCGAAACCCATAATGTCACCTTCGCGTATCATCGGCAGCATCACTGTAGACAACATGTTCAACAATATCCGAAAGGTAATAACAGCTCAAGAATTAGTTCAGTGGATTGCCACTAGTAAAGGACAAACAGTAAAGGATGGGCTTCCCTTTTATGGCTCAGCATTATATCTTAAAACTTCTGTCATCCGACAACGAGCCATTAAATAGTGTCACAACTCTCTTTTGGTAGGACATCCAGGATTTGTTAAGACCCATGAGTTTGTGAAGCACCACTTTTGGTGGTCACGAATGAAAGAGGACATCCAGCAGTATGTGCTCACATGTGAATGTTATTTGAGAAACAAATCTGATCATCAATGGCCAGCGGGTGTGTTGCAACCCTTGTCCACACCTTAGTGCCTTGGCATACTATATCCTTGGACCTAATTGTAGACTTACCAGCGAGTCATCGTCTCACCACCATCCTGGTAGTAGTGGACTCATTAACCAAACTAGCGCATTTCATCCCTTGTAGGGGGTTCCAACAGCCAAAGTAATGGTAGACCTTTTCCTCCAGAAAATTGTACGTCTACACAGGATTCCTCAACACATTGTATCAGACTGAGGGTCACAATTCACATCCCGTTTCTGGCGAGACTTTTGTAACTCAGTAGATATCAGCATGAAGTTTCCACCAGCTATCACCCCAAAACTGATGTGCAGACAGACCGAGTGAACCAGACTCTTGAAAAATACTTACGGTTCATGACCTATAAGAACAAATCTACATGGGCTGACACAATCTGGCTAGTAGAATTAGCAAATAGTAATGCTGTGCACGCTTCTACAAAAATAACCCCATTCTATGGTATGTATGGCTACCACCCACAGTTCCAGCCAGTCCCATACACAACACTTGACACAGTTCCAGCTGCCCTGTCACATAGGTAACACTTGGAGGGTGTATAGCGTGGTATCCTTACTACCCTAACGAGTGCCAAGTAATATTACAAAAGGTATGCAGACAAAAGAGAAGGCCAGGTCCAGAATACAAAGTATGTGATAAAGTATGGTTGGCTACACGTAATCTCCACCTACAAGGCCCAAGGAAGTTTCAACCAAGGTTTGTAGGACCTTTCCCTATAGAGAATATCATAAATCCAGTAGCAGTCTGTTTGACATTGCCATCTCAGATGCAAGTGCATCCGGCCTTTCACATAGCTCTGCTTAAACCAGCCCCAGCATTCATCTGTCAAAAGCAACCACCACCCATATTGGTGGATGGTGTTGCGGAATTTGAGGTAAAGGCCATACTTGACTCCTGCTTCCGGCTAGGACAATTGTACAATCTAGTAGATTGGTTGGGGTACGGGCCCGTCATGGGAACGAGCTACCGATGTTCACGCATCTCGTTTGGTGTGGAATTTCCATCGGAACCACCCCACTAAACCAGGTCCTGTTGGGAGGGGGAGTACTGTGAGGGGCTCAAAGGTGATTGGTGCAAGTGTAAAACACCAAGGGGTTAATAACTGTGTATTACTGTTGTGTGACAGCAGTAAAAGGAGGAGAAGCTTTTACTACAAAACTTTGCTTTGTGTCATGTGCAGGGAAGGGGCTAAATATGAACAAAAAGCCCTTTGGGGTAGAGAAGGACCAAGAAAATACATTTCACCCAAGACAACGCCCAGGCATCTGCGCATTCGCGCAATGTCCAGAACAACACAGAGCCATCCGCGCATGCGCGCAGTGTCAGCAAAGATCCCCGCTTGTGCTCATGGACGCCGGAGAGACAAGACGCATATCCTGAGGGCTCTTGCAGGCTGTGAACCGTGGGACATACCTCCGCACAAGGCCAGGAAACTTGACAGGAGCACAAGCCCAAGTTTTGTCAGGTGCCTGGGTAGCACATCACCATGGAGGCAATGTTGGCGGCATTGCAGGAACTCAAAACTGAATTGCATGCGACCAGACAGGATTAGTCAACCTAGTGGGTCAGGTGCATACACTCACAGTTCAGACCATGGCTCAAGCCACCCCATTGCCAACTGATCGTGCCCCGCCTACCCCGTGCAGGTCCAAGTGTCTACAGAGCCCCCACTTCCATTAGCAGCCCCGGAGAGATATCATGGGGATTCACAGAGGTATGATCAGTTTGTGATGCAGTTCAAGCTGCATTTTATCATGAAACCCAACATATTTCGTACCGCCCAAGCACATACAGCCTTTGTAATATCATACCTGGGTGGTGACTCAGCATCTTGTGCAAGACCCATGGAGGCCAAAGATGATGCACTCTTGTATGACTGGGACATGTTCATAGAGGAATTTGGTATAATATTTAATCGCAGAGCAGCAACATTGATTAAGGACAGAGAATTGCTCACCTTACGTCAGGGTGGGAAAGATTTAGTCACATATGACACCACCTTTAAGCGTCTGGCAGTAGAGACCGATTTTCCCCAAGAGAAGCGCTTGGCGCTATTCTATCAGGGTTTGAGAGATGAAATAAAGTATCCCATAGAACAGGTGGACCCGCAACCCGACACCTGTCCTTCCATGATTAACCTGGCGTTACTGCTCGACCAGAGGCAGAGCGAGAGGAAGCAAGATCGAAGGTAGTGGGACAATAGACCAATGGTTCAGTTAGATCAACAGCAGCAGAAAACCAGTAACCCACCAGAAGAACCTATGCAGATAGGAACTGTGCGCGGTCCTTTAACCAAAGATGAGAAGGACAAGAGGCAACGGGAGAAACTGTGTCTCTACTGTAGTAAGGCAGGACATTTTGTAAGGGAATGCCCCACCAAGCCCAAGGGAGAGCTCCCGAGAAATGTAAAAGCTTGCCAGTGAGGGCTGACTGGATGAACCCATCAGAAAACACCCTTAAATCCCTAGCAAACACTCTACAAGCACAAGTAACACATGTCACGGTTTTGGGGGTCATCAGTTGGCGGGTTCAGCAGGTATCGGTGCCCCTGATGGTGGACTAAAGAGCCACTGGTAATTTCATTGATGAAGAATTAGCATCAAGGTTGGGGCTCCCTTTCGAGGATAAAGAACGCAAAGAAGAAGTAAAATCCGTCGACGGGTCGCCATTCATTTCATGTTTGATCTTAAAACAGAAAACATGGGTGCATTTGGAATGCAGCCCATCACATCAAGAGGGCATCAAGTTTGATGTCATCTCAGCATCTCAATTTGGGACCATTCTGGGGCTGCTCTGGCTGAGAGCCTATAATCCAGAGGTAGACTGGACCCAGGGTACTCTGTGGTTCACTTCTGTATTTTGTTCTAAGAATTGCCACGTCACTAACGGTAAGGGACATGTGATCGGGAGCATTGAGAAAACCTCTCCAGTAGAATATCAGGACTACAGGGATGTTTTTAGTAAGGTCACAGCGGACACACTTCCAGCCCATCGAACTATCGACTGCAGTATTGACCTTTAAGCTGGAGTAGGAATAACATGCAGTCGAACCTATATATTGATGAATCGAAAAACAAGCATTTAAGGGACTATATGAAGACAAATTTAGCCAATGGGTTCATACGCCACTCAACTTCACCAGTGTCATCGCCTTTTTTTGTCCTGAAGAAAACCAGGGATTTAAGGGCATGTATTGATTACAGGGCAATCAACCGCATAACAGTGAAAAATCGATATCCACTACCATTGATACCCACATTATTGGATCAAATGCGGGATGCCAAGATTGATCCAAAACTGGACCTGAGGGGTGCTTACCATCTGGTTTGGGTGCGTGAAGGGGACGCATGGAAGACTGCCTTTAGAACAAGGTTTGGGCTTTACGAATATCAGGTCATACCATTCGGACTCTGCAACACACCCGCCACCTTTCAGCACTTCCTGGATGAAGTTCTACGAGGATATCTAGACGTGTTTGCCGTTGTCTATATAGATGACCTACTCATCTACTCCCAGAATCTTGAAGAACACCAGGGGCACGTAAAGGCAGAATTGCAACATCTGAAGGAGCACCAGTTATACGTAAAACTGGAAAAGTGTGAATTCCATCAAACCACAGTAGAGTTCCTGGGTTTCATTTTGTCACCTCAAGGGGTAACTATGGACCAGAAAAAGGTACAGGCTATCAGGGAATAGCCTTCCCCTACATCAGTGAAGGGTGTACAGATGGTGTTGGGTTTTGCCAATTTCTATCAGCGGTTCATGGATGGGCTTGCTAAAATAAATTGCAACCGATCACTCGTTTATTCATAAAGGGGGTAGTGTTCCAATGTGATGCAAAGGCGGAAGCAGCTTTCCAAGCTTTGAAGACAGCATTTACCACAGCCCCTATATTGCTTCATCCGGATCCTGCCCACCCTTACGTAGTAGAAACTGCCGCCTCCAGTACTGCTCTGGGGGCGATCTTGTCTCAGCGTGATAATTCCGGACAACTTCTTCCAGTGGCATATTACTCCCGCTCTTTGCTCCCTGCGGAGAGAAACTATGTGCTAGCTGATTGAGAACTCCTGGCAATCAAGGTAGCATTTGGTGAATGGCATCACTACTTAATGGGCACCCGACACACCATAACCATACTGACTGACCACAGGGATTTGCAATTCTTGAAATCCACTAAAGCCCTGAGCCCTAGAAAATTATGCTGGGCTATGTACTTTGCCGATTTTCATTTCATGTTGATGTATCACCCAGGGGCGGAGAACAAGAGGGCTGATATGTTGTCCCGCTATCCCAAACCAGATTCCAGGTCTATCAAGGAAGAACAGCCGAAACCCATAGTGTCACCTTCGCGTATCATCGGCAGCATCACTGTAGACAACATGTTCAATGATATCCGAAAGGCAATAGCAGCTCGATAATTATTTCAATGGATTGACACCAGTAAAGGACAAACAGTAAAGGATGGGCTTCCCTTTTATGGCTCAGCATTATATCTTAAAACTTCTATCAATCGACAACGAGCCACTAAATAGTGTCACAACTCTCTTTTGGTAGGACATCCAGGATTTGCTAAGACCCATGAGCTTGTGAAGCACCACTTTTGGTGGTCACGAATGAAACAGGACATCCAGTAGTATGTGCTAATGTGAATGTTTTTTGAGAAACAAATCTGATCAACAATGGCCACGGGTGTGTTGCAACCCTTGTCCACACCATTAGTGCCTTGGCATACTATATCCTTGGACCTAATTGTAGACTTAACAGCGAGTCATGGTCTCACCACCATCCTGGTAGTGGTGGACCCATTAACCAAACTAGCGCATTTCATCCTTTGTAGGGGGTTCCAACAGCCAAAGTAATGGTAGACCTTTTCCTCCAGAACATTGTACGTCTATACAGAATTCCTCAACACATTGTATCAGACCGAGGGTCACAATTCACATCCCGTTTCTGGCGAGCCTTTTGTGACTCAGTAGGTATCAGCATGAAGTTTCCACGAGCTATCATCCCGAAACTGATGTGCAGACAGAACGAGTGAACCAGACTCTCAAAAAATACTTGCGGTGCATGACCTACGAGAACAAATCTACATGGGCTGACACAATCTGTCTAGCAGAATTAGCATATAATAATGCTGTGCACACTTCTACCAAAATGACCCCATTCTATGGTAATTATGGCTACTACCCACGGTTCAGCCAGTCCCACATACAACACTTGACACAGTTCCAGCTGCCCTGTCACATAGGTAACACTTGGAGGGTGTATAGCATGGTATCCTTACTACCCTAACGAGTGCCAAGTAATATTACAAAAAAGTATGCAGACAAAAGAGAAGACAAGGTCCAGATTACAAAGTAGGTGATAAGGTATGGTTCGCTACACGTAATCTCCACCTACAAGACCCAGGGAAGTTTCAACCAAGGTTTGTAGGACCTTTCCCTATAGAGAAAATCATAAATCCAGTAGCAGTCTGTTTGTCATTGCCATCTCAGATGCAAGTGCATCCGGTCTTTCACATAGCTCTGCTTAAACCAGCCCCAGCATTCATCTGTATCTGTCAAAAGCAACCACCACCCATATTGGTGGATGGTGTTGCGGAATTTGAGGTAAAGGCCATACTTGACTCCTGCTTCCGGCTAGGGCAATTGTACTATCTAGTAGATTGGTTGGGATATGGGCCAGAAGAGCCGACATGGGATCCAGCTACAGATGTTCACGCATCTCGTTTGGTGCAAAATTTCCATCGGAACCACCCCACTAAACCAGGTCCTGTTGGGAAGGGGAGTACTGTGAGGGGCTCAAAAGTGATTGGTGCAGGTGTAAAACACCAAGGGGTTAATAACTGTGGATTACTGTTGTGTGACAGCAGTAAAATGAAGAGAAGCCTTTACTACAACACTTTGCTTTGTGTCATGTGCTGGGAAGGGGCTAAATACAAACAAAAAGCCCTTTGGTGTAGAGAAGGACCAAGAAACTACATTTCACCCAAGACAACGCCCAGGCATCCGCGCATTTGCGCAATGTCCAGAACAACACCCAGCCATCCACGCATGCGCGCAGTGTCAGCATAGATCCCCGCTTGTGCTCATGGACGCCGGAGAGACAAGACACGTATCCTGCAGGCTCCTGCAGGCTGTGAACCGTGGGCCATTCCCCGCCTGCTAATCCTGCAGGCCCAGCAGACGGTAAAACAGAGAAGTCTATTCCGTGATACATTCAGGCCGCAGTGAGAATGATGTCAGCGTTTGAAGGGAGAATTGTGTTCGGTGAGGTATAAAACAAAACGAACGCATCAGCGTTCAGACATGCATCCTTAGGCATAAAACATAACGTGTATGGAGCGCTGAGGTGCTAATAGTTGGGAGACACGACTGAGGAATTTGGGGAGCTTAGAAGTGCCCGTTGGCAATACCAGGAGTGTCTGTGTGTGTCGGGGCATCGGCACTGTTATTAGCCTACATACGCATGTAGTAGGCTCAGTGAATGTAACTACTATGTTGTTTGGCAACACAGACTTACAGGTACTTTTTCTTTCTTTGTAGCAGAACCCCGTTGTTTCAGTACAAACAATGGACCACAGCCTGTCTAACAGATCTACTGCTACTGCAGCATAATACGAAGCTAAGTCTCTTAATATTGTTTGCAATGCTTGTGTGGTTGTGAACTCTAAACAGCCACTGTAAATCAATGCCTATTTGTTCTGAACTATATGTTAGTGTGGTTGTGCACTCTAAACAACCAATGCAATAGGGATGTGCTGAGGAGTATATGCTTGTACTATATGAATGAACATGTCAAGGTAACCTCACCACCAAGTACCATTATCAGGTGGTAAACCAGTAACTCCACAAGCAAACAAAGGTTTTAGGAGTACTGTGTGTAAGTGTGTGTGGGCAGAGTTAAACGACTGCAAGCACCCCAGGAGGGGGCAAAAAGGCAAACCTTTCCACAAACCCCCTACCCATCCAATACCATTCCCTAACCCTCAATCCAGTTATCCTCACTCCCCCTACTTATCCAATCCAGCGGACCCTGATCCTCTTTTCCCGGAGGGTTGCGGAGGCCTGTGGTGGTAAACAATCCAGGCACCAAGACCCAACGGAGGCAGGTCTAAGAGTTACCCCCCCGCAAGGCCAGGAAAATTGACACTGTGTGAATCGGGGAACACTGCATAAAAAGCAGGTCTCTGGGACTTGGAAGGCTGAGTCACCACTGGATCGAGAGAACCGAAGAGAAGCTCAAGGAAGAGGACTGAACCTGCCGGTGAAGCCCTACTGCGGGTCTGAATAGCCTGAAACTTCGACAACAGGGAAGATCTGCAAGGAATCTTCTCCCCTTTAGCTGGTGGGACCAACCAGATCGCCCAATGCCAAGCAAGGCCTCCCTCTCCTGTTCGAATTTGCTGTGCATCGCTGCAGTGAACTGGATAGCCAGGGGGACTGGACCCTGTTTGGGCTTTAAGGAGCGCACCTTTTATTCGTCGCTTTGCTCTGCTGCTGGTTTCTTCCTTGGGCAGTGCAGGATCCTCCAATCTTCCTCCTTCTTGTCAGTCTGACAGTCGCTTCAGGAACCATGAGCCTGCAGGACCTGCCAGGAACTTCTGCCTCAGCTACAGCATTCTTCTTCTACTAAGGTACTGTGCAAACCCGGTTGTTCGTTCCGTCCGACCGCAGTGAAAGTGTTTGAAATCTATTGCAAATCCGAGAGCTTGTCCTTCTCTACTCTTTAAAATAACTTTTCCTCCAACCAACTTCGTTTTGAACTATTGGCAGAGACTTTACCGCAAACTACTCTGAACTGTGTGATCCTCTGCAAAGACTCTGAACCATTAACATTGGCCCCAGACTATTGAATTCATTCCTATTTGTAGTAAGCCTTTTCTAGATTGCTCTGCCTATTACTTGTTTATGTTGTTGATTTTTGAATAACCTTGCCTTGCCTCCCCTTTTAAATTACTGGAGTGCCATTTTTTAGCTTAACCTGTCCAGAATTGATTGGGTGTTGTGTAGTACATTAAGATTGTGATTTTCTGCTGCTTTATAATAGTGAACTGTTTCATAGCTGATTGTGTAAATAAATGTATATTTTTTTACTCAGAAACCTTGAGCCAGTGTTCGTTTGAACCATAGCAATTGGTGTCCTCTAGGTAACTTCTGATACTGCTCATTTAATCTTGAGATAATCTGGTTTCTCAGCCATCGCTACCACTTTACTGTGTAGTACAGGCTTGTACCAAAGGTGAAGTTGTACTTACACTTGTAGTCTTAATTGTATGTGGTGCTCCCAAAGGGTACTGCATATGATTCTGCCTAACACTGTTGTACAGTCGTGAGGATAAAGTATAGTGATTACACTTAGAGTGCGGCTACGACCTTGGCTCAACTAACCACAAGGCTAAACACCACTAAAAACAATTTTAATCATGTCTGATATGGAAAGCTACAGTTAGGAGACCCTCCGTAGTTGCACTGCTGATCATTTGAATAATCTGTGCAGAGAAAGGAATCTCTGTTAAAGGCAAAATGTCAGAATTAATTGAAAGGTTGTTGGAGAAACAACGTCTCGGGAGTGGATCTGAAATGCATGCCCCTCCAGAAAATGTGGGAAAGGTTGTTGAGGATGATAATGTTTCAGAATCAAACTCGGATGTTATTGATGAATTAGATGAGGCAGAAGAGTCTCCAAATATGAGCTCTACCTGCTCAGAAACCTCAACCCTTGTCCAATGGCACCCATACAGGTCCTTCACTCAGTCCTGAATTCATTGTTCTAGAAAAGATGAGCCTTGAATTGGAATTCAAACCTATTAATACTCAAACAGAACAAAAGCATCAAGAACTTGAGCTCAGAGAAATGGAGTTGAACCATGCACTAGAAATGAAGAAAGTGTCTATTGAAAATGCTTATCTCCCAGAGTCTTCGAGGTCTTCCAGTCCTAAGAGACCCCATATGTCAAAGAAATTGTTGGCATGTGTCAGGCTAAGCTCTATATTTTGGATTGGTTGGCAATGTTTGATTATAACCATGGGATTCAAGATATTACAGGGAATCAGATGCCTCCTTGGCTCTTCTCTAGGCTACCCACTGTTGCATCTGATGTTGTGATGGAGTTGAGGGAGGTGGATAGGATGGTTTATGAGTGTCTAAAACTAGCTTTAATTGCTAGATTTGGGAAGACCCCTTCCCAGTACCTTAAGAGGTTTAGGACCCTCATAAAGCATGATGGTACCCCTTGGGCTACCTGGGTATGTGAATGTTTGAATAACTTAGATGGTTGGGGCAAGGGTTACAGAGTGAACACTTATGAAGGTATGAGAAATCTTGTTATGTTGGAGTAAATTTATGATGCCTGCTCTTCTGAGCTCAGACAGCACTTGGCTGATGCTAAGGAGGTAGATCCAAAGAAGTTAGTAAAGGCTGCTGACTTGTGGGTTGCCAACAGGGCTACTCAAAATGATTCTGGGGCAACTCAGAAGAAGGATGAGGGAAAGCAGCCAAAGGAAGATAACAAAGAGAATTCTAATACCTCCCATCCAAAAGCTGGCCTCAAATACAAAATAACGTAAGCCACAAGGGAAACCAAATCAGAGTAGTGTACCTTCAGGACCCAAACCAGAAGGAGGTCAGAACAAGTCCCCATTCATCAAAACATTTGGGAAATGTTATGTTTGTGGGTCAACTGACCATGTGAAAGAGGATCCCAGAGGTAAGGGTAAACCTTCAGGGGTCCACACTGTCTCCTTAGCCTTCTTCCCAGAGGAAGAAATATCTATGGCAAGTGGAACGTTTCACCTACTGGCCGATGAACCCATGAGAGTCTCAGCTAGTGGTTCTTTAGTTTCCCTGGGTTTGTGGGAACAACTGAATTTAGATGTCTATAATTCCATCCCAGATAATACTAAAGAATACTATAAAGATAATTGTCTTGTGAATGGCCAGGAGACCCCTGCCATCAGAGACACTGGAGCCAGCATAACTGTGGTTGATGAATCATTTTTTCAAGGTTGGGGATGCTGCTAAGGCACCCAAACACCTAACCAAGTTAGCTGGAAGCCCTCTGAAAATGCTTCTTCAGTTACCAGCTCTCATCCAGTGCAATGACATGACTGTCAGGATACCTGTTAGTGTGCAGTGTGAAGTGCCTGGGAGAGTGCTGTTGGATAATGACCTGAAAACTCTTGGAGTTGTGTCTAGTACCCCCAGGCCTCCCAGTAAAAGGAGACATGAGCTCATTAGGCCTGCAAGGGAGAGGACCTCCAGGGGTCTTGATAGAGGAAACTATCACCCCCAGTCCACAGGAGTTGCTCACTGCTATTTCAAGAAAGAAAGAGAAAAAAGGGAAACCTAAGACCTCCCAGCAGAAAGCAGATAGTACCCCTGTTCTACCAAGAAGGACATCCCCAAGATTTTCCAAAGTCAGACCTGTGATCCCTCCACCTGCTGAGGCTGAGTGTGAGGTCCAACCCTGTGTGGTTGATTCCACTTTTGAAGAGTCAGATCTGGAAGAAGACATTACCCTAGTTGGAGATCTGGAACCTGTTGACCATCCTGAGCTGTAGTCTTTACTGGCAGAAGGTGGACCCAACAGGGCTGACTTCAGCAGAGGACAAAGAGAGTGTCCTACACTTGAAGGTCTTTGATAACAGGTAGCTTCTCAGCTTTATGGGCAAGAAGTTGGGAACCATAGGTTGCACTGGGAAGATGGCCTCTTCTACAGTGAACCGACTGAGTCTATCCCTGGGGACTGCAAAAGACTTGTAGTGCCCCTAGAAAACAGACTCCAGTTTCTACAGCTGGCCCATGAGATACCTTTGCCTGGTCACTTGAGTTTAAAAAAGACCAAGGAAAGGGTCTCTTTATACTTCTACTGGCCTAAGACGGGTTCAAAATTTGACAAATTCTGTGGGAGATGTTGCACTTGCCAAACCTCTGGCAAGAGTGGAACCAAGAATGTGGCACCATTGGTGCCTCTCTCAGTGGTGGGTGTTCCTTTTGAGAGGGTGGGAAACACCATTGTTGGTCCCCTTGACCCTCCCACATCTTCAGGAAACAGGTTTATCCTGGTTGTAGTAGACCATGCTACTAGATATCCTGAGGCAATATCCATGAGAACTGTTACAGCTCAGGCTGTGGCTATGGCTCTACTTGGTATTTGTACCAAAGTAGGGTTTCCGAAGGAAGTGATATCCGACAGGGGATCCAATTTTATGTTCCACTACATGAAAGCTATGTAGAAAAAGTGTGGTGTCACTTACAAGTTCTCTACAGCCTACCATCCACAGACAAATGTATTGGTAGAGAGGTTTAATCGGACTATGCAAATCATGATAGATGCTTTAGAAGAACCCTTTAAAAGAAAGTGGGACCTTCTACTGCCATGCCTTCTCTTTGCTTATAGAGAAGTCCCTCAGGAGGGAGTTGGATACAATCCCTTTGCAAGAATTTATGGCCATCCAGTCAGAGGTCCTTTAGCCTTGATTAAGGAGAGGTTGCAGAGTGCTCCTTCCCCCAAGCCAGTTAGAATGACTGACTATGTGATAGGTCTCCAGAGGAGAATGTCACACATGATGGCAGAAGCTAGTGATAACTTGAAAGCCGGTCAGGCTCTGGTCAAACATTGGCATGACCAGAAGGCCAACATGGTTGAGTTCACTCAAGACCAGCTTGTATTAGATATGGTGCCAACAGGGCTGATGGTCTTGCAGGACAAAATAATAGGACTCTTCAAGGTTGTGGGAAATCTTGGAGAGGTGAACTATCTGGTGGACCTAGGCAGATGTAAGGAGGCTCCCAGAGTCTTTCACACCGACTGTTTGAAGGCATATGTCTCAAGACCAGAAGTAGGAGCTTTGCTTCTAGCTTAAGCTCAAGAGGAGGAACCTCTACCAGACCTACTCAGAGGTCAACCTTTAGACGAAAAAATAGAAGTAGTTAATCTCTCTTCTAATCTGACATCTGAACAACAGGAGGATTGCACGTTTCTGTTAAATCAGTTTGCTTCCCTATTTTCACTTTCACCAGGCTTAACCCCTTGGGGCCAGCATGCAATTCTAACTGGTGACTGTTTACCTGTGAAAAGCAGAGGTTACGGAATGTCAGACCATGTAAGAACCCACATAAATAAAGAGGTCAACAAGTTGCTTGATATGGGGGTTATGGAGCCTTCTACAAGTCCATGGTCTAGTCAAGTTGTTCTAATACCAAAGACAGGATCCAAGGAGTTAAGATTATGTGTGGACTATAGAGCTCTAAATGCAGTCACAAAGAGTGATGCCCATCCTTCACAAAGGACAGATGAACTGGTGGATAAACTTGGTGCAGCCAAGTACCTCAGTACATTTGATCTGAAGTCAGGCTATTGGCAAATAGCCCTGGCAGAACATGCCAAGGAGAAAACTGCATTTTCAACCCTAGCAGGCCTCTACCAGTTTAAAGTTATGCCTTTTGGATTAAAGAATGCACCTACTGCATTCCAAAGAATGGTCAATCAAGTTCTGAATGGGATGGAGGACTTCTGCATGGCATACTTGGATGACATTGCATTGCTCAGCCCTACTTGGAAAGAACATGTTGATCACTTAGGATATGTTTTGAAGGCTCTTGAGCCGGCCCATCTGAACATAAAGGCAAGCAAATGTCAAATTGGTCAGGGCAAAGTGGCCTACCTTGGTCATGAGGTAGGAGGAGGTGAAATAAGGCCATTGCCTAGCAAAGTACAAGCTGTACAAAACTGGGCCATCCCTACTACTCAAACCCAGATGAGAGCCTTCCTAGGTCTAACTGGGTACTACAGGAATTGCATTGAGAACTATGGGACCATAGCTTCTCCCTTGAATGTGATCTCCTCGCCAAAATTCCCTAAAAAAGGTTCATATGGAATGAGGAGTGCACTCAAGCCTTTGAAAACCTGAAGAAAACCCTTTGTCAAGCTCCAGTCCTAAGAGCTCCTGATTAACACCAACCCTTCATTGTGCAGACAGATGCATCCAATACAGGTATATGTGCTGTCCTTAGTCGACTGGATAAGAAAGGTAGGGAGCACCCCATTTGCTTCATCAGCAGGAAGCTGAAGGAACCAGCAACAAGGCGGGCAACCATTGAGCGTGAGTGCTTTGCTATTGTGTGGTGTCTGAAGAAGTTTAGACCATAATTGTATGGATCTACTTTTGCGATTCAGACAGACCACCAACCCTTGAGATGGTTAATGCAAATGAAAGGGGAGAACCCAAAACTACTAAGATGGTCAATCTGCCTGCAAGGGTTTGATTTCACCATTAAACACAGGTCAGGATGTCACCACCAAAATGCTGATGGTCTCTCTAGGGTGTTTATAACCAACTAGAGTGAAGAGATTCATCCAAGAGTGGGTTAAATCCTCCTGTCCCTTAGTCTGGGGGGAGGGGGGTATTAGGGAAAATTCTCTAGAATGGCTAATTTCCTTTACCTACTGAGTCCCTCAACAGCTTTGCTGGATTTCTAGGATTTATTTTTTTCACCTGGTAAGAGTGTGGACCTTTTTTCCCACTCATACATGTGTTTTGCTGTGTGTTATACAGTTTTGTGTTCATAAACTGTGGATTCTCACCTACTCCATAGGCATCATCTTTTTACTGTGTGTCACACACCACCTTTAGTGCAGTGACACAGGGTTGTCTTTTTAGACTTCTCACTTTAAACTCCATTTTCTGGGACTGACTACTGTCTCCCAGAACATGTAAAGTTGCCATTGACTTTACTAGTCTTTTCTTAAATGTACAGACCCAGTACAAACTATCTTCCATAGAGTACTGGAAAGGGTTAATTGTTATCCCTTGTTGTCTGTTTCTCATGTAACATTATTTGGTTCACTTTTTTCTAAGATTTGGCTGGTGGCAGTGGTGTCTACCATTTTATTCCTACCGTGCACTATGAAAATAGCCTTGGTACTGTTAGAGTCTATTTTGGTAGCCTCGAACTTTAATCTGCTGGACCACTTTTAATTTTATTTGGTTCCGGTAGTGTTTATTTGCCATTTCTTTTTGTAAAGGTCTTTCTTGTGTTTTACCCTGTGTGCCAAACCAGGTTTGGTTATTTTGTTTGCTGTCCTTTCAGGGGCTTCTGCACAGAAGCCCTCCTTATGCGCCTAAGTGTCTGGGTGGACAGGATGTGAGGGAGGGGTTGGAGGCCTCCTGCACAGGGTCTCCATGGAGACCCAAGTTACACTCTTGTTTGATTGGCTAGGTGCCAGTCCTGCCAGGACAGCCACCCTTCTGTGTCATTGACAACCAAGCTGTGTGAATGGGGGAAAATTACATAAAAAGCAGGTCTCTGGGACTTGGAAAGCAGAGTCACCACTGGATCGAGAGAACCAAAGAGAAGCTGAAGGAAGAGGACTACTGCAACTACTGAACCTCCCGGTGAAGCCCTTCTGCAGGTTCAAATCGCCTGAAACTTCGACGACAGGGAAGATCTGCAAAGAATCTTCTCCCCTTGAGCTGGTTGGACCAACCATTTGAACAAACTCCAATCAAGGCCTCCCGCTCCTGGTCGAATTTGCTGTGCATCAGTGGAGTGAACCAAATAGCCAGGAGGACTGGACCCTATTTGGGTTTTAAGGAGCGCACCTTTTATTTGTCGCTTTGCTCTGCTGCTGGTTTCTTCCCTGGGCAGTGCAGGACCCCCAGACTTCCTCCTTCTTGTCAGTCTGACAGTCACTTCAGGAACCGTGAGCCTGCCGGACCTGCCAGGAACTTCTGCCTCAGCTACAGAATTCTTCTTCTACTAAGGTACTTTGCAAACCCGGTTCTTCGTTCTGTCTGACCACGGTGAAAGTGTTTGAAATCTTTCGCCAATCCGAGGGCTTGTCCTTCTCTACTCTTTAAAATAACTTTTCCTCCGACCAACTTAGTTTTGAACTCTTGGCAAAGACTTAACCACAAACTACTTTGAACTGTGTGATCCTCTGCAAAGACTCCGAACCATTTACATTGGCCCAGGTCTGTTGATTTGAATCCTAGTTGTAGTAAGCCCTTTCTAGAATGCCCTGCCTATTACTTATTGGTGTTGTTGATTTTTGAATACACTTTCCTTTCCTCCCCTTTTAGATTACTGGAGTGCCATTTGCTCACGCTTCATTTTGAGCTTATCTTGTCCAGAATTGATTGGGTGTTGTGTAGTATATTAATATTGTGATTTTCTGCTGCTTTATAATAGTGAACTGTTTTATAACTGATGGTGTAAATAAAAGTATATTATTTTACTTTGAGTCAGTGTTTGTTTGAACCATAGCAATTGCTGTCCTTTGTATAACTTATGATACTGCTGACTTTACTCTTGAGATAAATCTGGCTGCTCAGCCATCGCTACCACTTTACTGTGTAGTGCAGGCTTGTACCAAAGGTAAATTTGTACTTACACTCTTAGTCTTAATTTTATGTGGTGTTCCCAAAGGTTACTGCATATGATTCTGACTAACACCTATCACTATCTAAATTTGAATCGTTGTTAGTGAGGGCCCTCCTCTCCGTCATATTTCCACCTGAAGGGGTGATATAAAAGCGTTAAGTACACACAAAAAAAATATATAAATATATATATATATATATATTTGAATATTCTCAATATTCTCTTTCTCCATCAGATCACAGACATTATCATTTGCATAATTTTTTATTAGTTATCCAAAACCCTTTAATAGGTGTTAACTGAATTTTCCCGTCATTCATTTTTCTCATGTTTCTCTTTTAACTCAGATTATAATAGAGTAAGATAATGACACAGGTATATAGATAGAAAGCAACAGTGAAAGAGAGAGAGAGAGAGAGAGAGAGAGAGAGAGAGAGAGAGAGAGAGAGAGAGAGAGAGAGAGATTACATGATCATTTAAAACATTTTTATATACATTTCTCATGCTTATTTTTACATGCACTTTTCAACTTCTCCTTTTGCATATTTTTCCCTTTCTCATTTGTGCCCTATGTTCCTTTTCTCTATATTAGGGTATAGCAGTGTCTTGTCTCTGTTGCTGTTCACTTTGGGGTGTTGTACTATTATGCGCCTTTCTCACATCAAAAAGATGCACCCAGTACTTCAACCCCTTAACTTTCACCGCTGTTGGTGTGCAATAAATCACTTTGTAAGGGCCATGAAATCATGGAGAGTTCCATCTCCTCACCAAACTGCGTACACATGCATTCTCTCCTGGCATTAGCTGTCCTGTGGGGCTGTCTTGTGCTGGCGTTGTTGGATCTGTTCCACTGTCTTGTGTGAAAGGGGGTGCTATTTGTTTTGTTATACTTCGCACTGCACGTGTCAATTGGGTAAGGTATTCCTTAAATTCAACCCCTAGCACTGTGGCAGCTTTGTGAGCGTCTGAAGCTCTTCTCACTGGAAATAGTGGCGTATGTATGTGCCGTCCCGTCACTATTTCATGCAGGCTCAGATGGTGGTGCTTACTTGGTTGTGTCCTGAGCTGGAACAGTGCTAGAGGCAAGCAATACACCCAGTTCTTTTTAAGTGTGTGGCATAGTTTGGACAATTTACTCTTGGGCAGGCCAGTGATTTTTTCTACCATTCCGTTAGCCTGCAGGTGATAAATCGAACAGAGTTTATGTTTTACCCCTAATAAGGTAGTCACTTCTTTGAAGAGGTCGTTTACAAAATGGGTGCTGTTATCTGACCTGATCGCATTACATAAGCCCCACCTAGAGAATACCTTCCTCACCAAAAACTTTGCGGCACACTTGGCATCTGGGTGTGCATAGGGTCCAGCTTCCACCCACTGTGAAAAGGAGCATACTATTACAATGAGGTACCTCACCCCGTTACATCATTCTCCCATGTCAGCATAGTCTATGGTTAACTCTCTGAATGGCCCTACGAGCATGGCAGTTTTCCTCGTAATGTTCTGTGTATCATACCTGAACTGTATGTTTGGCATGTTGTGCATTCTATTGTTAATTTCAACAAGTGCTCCTGTGAATTGGGGATAAACCACTCTTCATGGATGTCTCCTGTAATATGTTGCTTGGTTACATGCGTTGGAAAATGCAGTTGTTGAAATCCATTCTGTAGCAACTCTATGGGCATTACTACTTTTCTTGTAATTTCTTGTCACCATATTAAATCTGTGGGCGATTATTTGCACCCTCTTTTACCCCATACTTCTTGCTCTTCCGGTGGTGTGCGTCTTTGCAGCTCTATGGGTATGCAGTTACACCCTTCCTCTTGTGTCTTAGGTGGGTGTTTTTACAATGCATTCTATTGGTTGAGGGATATTAAAGTATGTCGCTTCTTTCGCAGCCAGCGGCATCCACTGCTACGTTTCCTAGTGAGACATCATCCGTGTTGTTGGTGTGTTCCTGCCACTTTACCAATCCTACCACTGACGGTTCGGCTAGTGCTTCAATCAACTCATTCAATAGTGCTGAATGTTGTACGGGCGAGCCATCTGCTCTCCTAAATCCTCTTCTTCGCTATCGTTACAACCCGGAGTGCACAGTTGTTGTCACGCATGCCGAGTCAGAGTAGATTGTTACTATGCATCCTTTAGCTGTATGTAATGCCTCAAGTGCAATTAAATCATCTGCCTGTGCTGAATAGTGTGATGGGAGACGTTTCTGCACTATTACTCCGTACTCTTCCCCTTATATTCTGACCACAGCTGCATGTACATGTTTTTCTCCTTCCCCTTCATAGGTGGTGCAATCATGTGCTTGCATATCCTCTACGATACAGGGCTCCATAATGAATGTGGCAGGGTTTACAGGTTTACCTCTGACCACATGTATGTTTGGGGTGGATATTATGATCTCAGATGCTGTTGCTCTTTGTGCTGTTAGTGTCGATTTGGATCTTTCCAGAATGGCAAACAGTGAGTTGGGTTTCTCTCTATAGCGAAGGCCGCTGCTGCGAGAGCTTGTTCGCACACAAAGTGGCCCTGCATCACTGAATCTAATGTGCTGCTGTAGTAGGCCAATGGCTTGTGGCCAAGGGATGTCTTATGTGTTAGAACCACTGTCATCAATATTCCATTGCAGTGTGAAAAGAGGTAGAAGTCCCGGTCATAATCGGGTCATAATCGGGGTTCGCTAAAACTGGCGCATGTGTGATGAGGTCTTTCAATTTAAAATATTGTGTCATCATTTCTTGGGTCCATTTAGTTGGGTGCTGTTCTTTTGTGCTTCTTTTAAACCTTGCACTTATGGGCGTGTGTTTGAAGCATAGTCCAGTATCGATGCACGGCAATAATTACATATGCCAAGAAATTTCTTCATGTCCTGCACTGTTTCGGGTATTATTGTGTGACGTATTGCTGCTGCTCTGTTTGGTGTAATTCTTTTACCATCTTTTGAAATCAACTGCCCCTGGTATAATACTTCTGCTAGGCAGTAATGAAGTTTGCCCTTATCTACCTTGTACCCCTTTGTAGCTAGTAAATTTAGCAATGTTATGGAATCTAATCTGCACTGTTCCTCACTCTCACCACAGATGAGGAGATCATCCATGTATTGGATATCGTGCTTTTTACATCGACATTACCAAGGTCTTCATGCGAAATTGTATTGAAAATGCTGGGGCTCTCACAGTACCCTTGTGGCAATCTACAATGTTCATATCTGTTTCCCCCCAAGGTGAATGCCGTGAGATACTGACAACTGGGGTTGAGTGGCACTGAGAAAAAAGAGTTTTTCAAATCTACAACTGTGAACATGTGGCCTCTTTTGGAATGCTGTACAAAATGGACACAGGGTTAGGCACCAAAGGGAATTCCTTTTGTATGACGTCATTAAGTGGGCGAGGTCCTGTATCATTCTCAAAGCCCCACCCCTTGCTTTCTTGATCAGGTAAATTGCCATATTACAAGGTGAATTTGATGGCACTATTATACCTTGTTGTAATAATGCATTTATAGTTTCTTCTATTCCTTCCTCTGCCTCTCTTGATAATGGGTATTGCTTCAGTCTAGGCGGAATTGCACCTGGTTTCAATTTTATTTGTATGGTTGTGACCTCCTGCAAAAACCCTACATCGTGTGTGCCTGGTGACCATAATTCTGACAGTACCTTTTCCATATCTTCATAGAAAATAGTGGGTGGTGTACTGACACTGGCCATGAGCGGGTTGTGTACTTCTCGGCGCTGAATCATTATGTCACATGGTACACTTATTTCCATTATTATTTCCCCATCAGTATCACTATCTGTGAACAATTCTTCATCAGTCAAATCACGCAAAGCTATGTTTGGATCTATGCACAACACTGTTCTCCATTCACATCCATGTGTGTCCAGTCCTATCACTGTGATACGTTTGCTTGAAACCTGTACCCCTTCCAAATCAATTGACATGATCGTGCCTGGTACAACATCTGAGTTTACAATGGGGCAGATGTCACTCTCCATTCCTTTCGTGTGATCTCAGGCACCACTCTAGCAAGGACCCGTATTCCATAAATGAGCATATCAATACCTATGGGCACTCCCCTCACTGCAATTTCGTTTGTCATAGTGGTGATCATTAACATTGCTCTTACTGGACATACCCCCGGAGTGGATCATACTATCCCTCTTTCTGTGAAGGAACTGGTCATATTCAATTTACTTAGGAGATCCCTCCCTAACAAATTTATAGGCGAGTCTTCATGATATAGTAGGAGTGCTTGGACTGTTTTTCCCCCCACTGTTATGTCGAAATCTTTTGTGTAAGGAACTTTCAAAAAAGCCCCAGAAAACCCCTATGTTTCCAAATTTGTTCCTGAAAGCGGGAACTGGCCTTCCATGAAGCACGATTTATCAGCTCCCGAGTCCACCATGAAGACGAACTGTGGTTGCTTATCTCCACACCCACTAGTGTTTCCCCTTCTGCACGTAGGGTAGTTGATAGGACTGGACACGCAAGTGCTTTCTATGGGCTGTCCTAATCTTTATACGTGTCGGTTCCGGTGACCGAAAATACATTGTCCTCAACCATGGCTGTGCCGGGAAACGGTGCCGGTGCACCATTTGCAGTTGTTGCAAAAATATTAGTGTGTGTGTTTCCCATTGTATTCTGGAATGCTACCTGTGGTTGCATACCTTGCTGCTGGGGTTGCTGTCTGGGTGGCATTTGTTGGGTTTCTATGTATACTCATTATAGCACTGTTCTTGTTGCCCACTCCCACCCATTGGTAACCCATAGGGACTTCCTGGATGTGGGTGTCCAAATTTCTGTTTATTTCCCATGGGAGGGGGCCCTTTGTAATACCCCATTGGTCCCATTTGGCATTCTCTAGAAAATTTCCCCACCTCCCACAATTCCAACATGACCCTTGGGGTCCTCTCCTCATTACTTGTCTTCCAAACCCTCTATTTACCATCCCCCCAAATCCTCCTCTCTGTCCCTGGTACCCACCACGTCCTCTTGTGGGTCTGCCCTGCCATTGGGGTCCTTCATATTGCTCCTCTCCCACCCATTGCTCTTGTCCATTTGCAGACCAAGTTGCTGCCATCCTTGCTGGTGTATTTCCAGACCCCTCCTCCCCATCTCCCTGTCTTTCTGCCGGTAGAACAGCATTAATTGCAGCAACCTTCACTAGTTTATTCTGAACCAACTTTGCTTTGTCTGCCAACCTTCTCTGTGCTATCTCATTTTCCCTCTCTTTGATCCTCCTACAATGATGTACTATTTTGCTCTGAATCTCAGGCCAGCCTTTGGCTTCTATCCCAGCTATTTTATCCAAGGCCTTCTGTACCTCCTTCGAGAGCCCTCGCTTAATTATAAAGTTAAACAGGGCGATGGATTGGTCCCACGTCATGCTCGTTTCTGATCTGCACATGTCCTCTACCCGAAGGATGAATTGTGCAGCCTCTTCCTCCTCTCCCATAGTGCATTGCATTACTAAATGTAAGAATGGGTGTCTGGGAAGGTTCCCCGCAATACATCCCACACTGTGCCCTCACATTGGTGAATGACGACCCATCATGGCGGTCACAGTTTATTGTTACCTCCGGAAACCTAGCTTTCACCCACACCCCATCTGCTTGATCTCCTAAGGCGGAAACTACTAAACTTTTTACATCCCTTATAGCCAAGGGCACCTCTGCTGTGTTCTTTTCGAATGCATGTATCCACTTCCCCGCCCCACCTGAAAGCGGGGGAAGGAGTGTCAACAAGTTGTTTTTGTCCATCTGTGCCCATGGTATGTAATGGGGCCTCCCTGCCCCCTTATGTATCAGGGGCATCTGTAGTTTGGCCTTACCTCCTTTTTTACTTACCGTTACTTTCTTTGCTTTGCTTAATGACATGTTTCCTAACCTCTGCCTCAGTCTTCCTTGCCATCTTTGGAGCCCTCCCCCATCCTCTGGGTCCTCCTGTAATTGGAGCGATAAGCCTGCCACTGCTGCTCCTCCTTCATATTCATCTAGATCACTCCAAACTTAATCTATCTCCCTTTCTGACTCTCCACCTCCTTGTCCCTCTCCTGCCTGGTCGTCTGTGGGTTCTGCTTGCATAATCCTTATTGGCTTCTCATTCACTCTCCTGATTGCCACTCATTTTTTCTGGTCCTTTGGGTATATTTCCCTGTTGTGGCAGGGAAGGTGTAGACCCTCCCGCTACACTGGGTGGGGGCATCAAATCACTGGCTACACAGGGTGGTGCGTCCCCTCCCCCGGGCAACACCTTTCCCCATCACACAGAGCCCTTAATCGTGTTAACTCCATTTGTGTACTGGTGAGTTGTCTTTCTAAATCCCCAGTGCGCTGTGCTATGTTTACCGGAGGGGCACTAGTGGGCCCGTATAGGCCTCTTGGATCATAAGGCGGTGGGGCTGTGGCAGCTGGAGTCGTTGGGGCGCTTGTTGCAGGTACGTACATAGGATCACTGTATCCAGCAGTGGGCCTAGTTAATAATAGGTAAAGCCTGGTGAGGTCATGTTCTCTTGTTTTTACTGTAAACTCTTCTGCTTTAACTCCCTCTTTCCCCGTCGGGGCTGTTGGCCCTTCCGAGGATACATCCTAATTTGCGTGCTGCTCGGGGATGTCTCTTCAAACATCCTCCATGAATCTAATATTTCACGTCCGTTTTGCAGTTGTTTACCTCGATACTTTGCTAACAAATGGGTTGTTACGAGATCTAACACTCTTTTCTCAAAGGACCCTCTTTCTGGCCATATTTGGGACAATCCCTCTCCCTTTATCTCTGTAAGCCGCTGTTCATGGTACTTCTGTATTTTTTCACTGTACAAGGGGAGATGTTGACAAATATGAGCTAACGGTGTATTCCCTCCCATGGCTCCCTGTCCTAGTTTTTGGGTTTTCACTCCTCTACTTGATATATTACTCAATACAACTGAAAAGACACTTTTAGTTTCTCTTATCAACACCTTCTGGCCCACACAGGGCTAAATCTCAATGATCTTTTTTACTTACACCTTTTTCAGGAACCACAAAACACACTTTCCATCAATACTTATTCCACAGACAACATAAGTACACACATGCTTTATCAACAGACCAACACAATTAACTTCAACAACATTGAACATATAACATGTACTACCCCCTGGTGTGAATCGCCCCTTTGTTTTATTCTAGTCTATTACTTCTTATTCTTATTTTTTACATTCACTCCCCAACTCTGAGCCCCCTCAGGCTACCCTTTAGAAGAATTCTGCTCACACAGAAAATTAATATTCTATATTACTACTCCGAGCCTACTAAATATATGAGACTCCAACATTTTTTTTTTAATCTCCACTTATACCCTGCACTGGTCAAGACGATGCTACACGGCGTCTCCTTCTACCCCCCCTTCGGAGATAAAATTGCGTATTCCTTTCCCTCTTTGTCCACAAAAACCTAATGGCCATATAAATGATAGATAAGAACAAGCCTATCAGTTTCACTCACACAGACCCTAGGCCCTAAATCTAATTCCCACTATACTGTCACCATAATCCTTACACCAATTTATTTCGCAATGTTTTCCCTTTGCTTGAAAATCTTGCAACCAGCACTCATGTGTCCAGGGTGTTCAGAGAGCCTCTGTTAATGGTCTATCCTCAATCGGGGCTGTACCCCAAACATGCCGTGACCCGCCTTGGAGAGCAGTTGGGTATTTGTAAAGATGACGGGGTCCATTGGAACCTTTCATTTTTGTTCGCACACTGGTCAACTGAGGAGGCGATGGTTTTGCTGGGGGCATCCCGGATCTTGCCACATGGCACAGGGGCCTCTCTCGTCACACCCTTCTTGATCAGGTCGCGGGGCTCACCAAATGTAAAGGCTCAATCCCTGTTACAACAATGCAAACTTATAATAAATGAACATCCCAGGTTGCAAGGTTAACAAGTCTTTATATAAAGTTGGCATCCAGCGAACTCTGCTGCCTCGAGAGTGCTCTGGTAAACATTACGATTACACAGATTATAAAGCAGAATATCGTCATCACAATATAGCTTACAATGCTGGCACATGACTGGCTGGAGAGTGATGTCCCATATAGCTCTGTTGGCGCTGCTTCCTCAGGATAGGCTGCCCAGTTGGCGGGAGGGTGAGCGTCACAAGGTCCATCTGCCTGTGATTGGGTGGGGTGAGGGTTAGGTCACGGCAAGAGAGAGTTGACTTACTAAGCTGGCCTGAGAAACTACCACGAGACATATAATAAAAATCAATCATTGGTGTACCTTTGAGTAATTCTTGCAAACCTATAAATTGCACACACTTCTTTCATTGGGACTTTTATGGGGTAGAGGGTTTGAGGGGCTTGTCCTCCGTGCTAACCTGGGTGACTGGGCGGTTCTTAGCACATCAAGGAGAGTTGGCAGTATAATGACATAGGTTATTTTTAGGACACAATATACTGTGACAGAGGTCTGGATTTAGTGGGGGCACTCTGGGGTGTGCTGCATGGCAGGGTCAAACTTCTTTTACATCAAGAGAAAACCTTAGGGTGGCACAAGGTTACATTGGCAGTCATTTTCCAACAGCAGGGATAAGAGGGCAGGAGCAGGTTTGTGGAGATGGATGAGCTAAAAGTCATGGCTTGAGCCGGTTCACACACAGGACAGTGATCTCAGAGGAAGAAGGAGAGGAAACATAGTGTTATTTGTTTCAATTAACCCCGGCGCATCCGTGAGAAAGGGATTTGTGCAGCTTCAGCCAGTAGAGGAAAAGGTGGGGGCCATGAGCGCTGAAGAGGGTAGAGAAGCTTTTCGTAGTAACGGAGTGCAGCCTAGTCCAAAGATGGAGTCAAGGGCACACAAAATGGAAGCCACGTGCGTCCACAATAGCCCCATCTATGCTAATGCTAGCATAAGGGCAATGGAGGCATGCCCCACTAGTGTGTGGGCAAGTGGTCCAGTTCACATAGAATGTGCAGGGGGGGCAACGTCCCTTCACTCCCTCACACTGGTAATCAGTAAAAGGATCTTGATTCATAGCTCCAGAGAATCCTTGAGCATTCATGGCATTTCCTGACAATGGATTTTTACCTCTCGTATACATCAACGAGTTGCACCAGTGTCTACTAAAAACTAAAAACATGTGCCTCCTATCGTCACCTCAAACGTTGGTTCCTCTTTGGGGTCAGGTGTCACAGATAGTAATGAACACATCAAGGCCCCCTGTGAGCTGTCCTATTGTGGATACATGCATACCCCTGTGTGAAAATATTCCCTCCCACCACAGTGGCACCCCCTATCCTAGGTGTCAATTATTGTCCTGTGTTTGTGTTCTTCTGTATCTGCATGGGGGTGTGCTGTGAGTGCACTTGTTGTGGATTTAATGGTGTTTGTTGTGGCCACTATGGTTGCTGGGCCTGCTGTAGTTGCAGTGCTTGAGCCTGATACACTGTCTGATCTTGGGTGAATCTTTCCCTAGCTTGTGAGCTATATGCGGGAAGATAAGCTGTCCTCCCTCATGAGAACTGCCCATTCTGTACATACCTTTGGCTTCTGCATAGGCATGCTATGTACACTGTCATCCCACATATCCAACATATAGGAAGACCCGGACTGACTAGTCCCCCTTGGTTGAATCCTCCTTGCACAATCTGATTCTCCTTCTGCACAGTCTGAAAGACATTTTGAGTGTTTTGAAATCCACCTGTTCCTCTGTAGCCCACCCCTACCTCGTGGTATAAACCCTTTCTCTCCTTGGTCTATTGTGTGCTGATTATTCGCCTGTGACGTACTCACTGCTTGCTTTACTCCGAGTCCTTCTCCACTTGTCAATATCGCCCCTTCAATGGCATATTTTGATCATTTCCTCTGAACACACTTGGCGTCCTCAAGTTTTCTAGCACCGTCTTTCGTCCTATTTTTCTCCTGTAACAGCCGGCAGTGATGCACTATAGTCAACTGTATTTCAGCCCATGGCTTTTCTTCCATTCCCACTTGCTTCTTGAGTTGCCTCTGTACCTGCTCAGGCAATCCCTGACATAAAATGGGGTAAAATACTGCCACTGTTTTTCCCCATAGCTCGCGCATTTCAAGAGTCCAGCGTTCCTGAATATCCTGACTGTAAGGTAGCGGATCCTCATCCTCTTTCATTTTACGTGTCATAATCGCACTCATGTATGATACATTGGGATATTGTAATCTGAGAGCTCTCCAGACATCTTCCCTACAATTATTAAATGGCACGCCATTGTGAGCTGTATTTTGTGCCATGACACTTGAATGGCCTGCTCTCTCCCAAATGTCATCAGCTCTTTCACCAAGAATAGCTGCTAGGAGACCCTTAATATCTTCTATTACTGTAGTATTTCCTCCTGTCATTTTTTCTAACTCATGAATCAATTTTTCCGCACCCGTCGTTAAACTGGAGAGATTGCACCTCAAATGATCCTTATCCATCTGCGGCCATGGGATATATTGTGGTCTCGCCCCCCCCTCCATTTGTCCAATAAGGGAAACTGTGTAAAACTCAATTTGCAATAAGCTCTCATCATCTGCCTATCCGTAGTGGGGACAATGGTTCCTGTTCGCCTACTTCCTGTCAATGACTTTAACCTGTTTACATATGGTGGTGATTCTCTCTTCTCACTATACGATCGTCCTTTAGGGTGCTCTGGATATGCTATAGAATCTGCAATCTTTCTTTCGGTTGCTCTTGATCAGACCATCTTACTTCCTTGTCTGCCTGCAGGCCACCCTCGGGGGCACATGCCCCTCCGCCCTCTTCCCCACAGAAGGATTCTCTCTTCTCATCTGACATATCTGGTCCCCAACTAGTGTGACTCTCATCCCCTTCACCATTGTCTAAGGTCAGTCTACTTAAAGACAAGGCTCTATGCTCAAGACTGAATGGATTACTCTCTTTGCTTCTTGATTGGAAGACTAAGGTTTTATCTCCTTTCTCCAGCTTCCCAATTTGACACCTTCTCTTAAGCCCTGGTAAGGTTTATCAATCCTATCTCCGATGTTCCCTATATCGAAGTTATCTTCTGGGGTCACTCTAGATGCCCTGATGTTGCTCCCTGTAATGGGAGGAACTATTCTATACTGCTCCATTGTATTACTGGACTTGGCTCCATTAATTCATCTTGAACGCCATCATTATTGTGTTCCTGCTGTCTCCTTTTTCATTCTAATTTTTCATCTACTTCTCTTTCCTTGCTTGCTTGCCATCTAACTCTTTCCTCTTACTTTCGTATCTCGTCTCTTCTTACCCCTGATCACCTTTCTTCCTCTTCTCTTCATCTTTGTATTCTTCTGTTTCTTAATTTCTGCACTTCCTCCTTTTCTCTCTTCCTTTCTTTCTAATCCCGTTCTTCTATTGCTCTGTCTGTTGTCATATGTCCTTTCCTCCTCTGCCCTTTCTTCTTTCCTTTGTTGCTCCTCCTGATACATCTGTTCTCGCTGCTGTCTGCTCTTCCTTTTATGCTCATCTTCTTTCAATCTCTTTTCACATTCTCTGTCTTTCCTATCCTGTTCCTCTTGATCTTGCCTTTGCCTAATTTACTCAATACTTTTTCCCATCTAGCTTAAGAAATATCTGTCCTCCATCCATTCATTCTGTATGAGCGCTACTTCGTCAGTTTTATCCTACTTTCCTTTCCATTTCTTGATCTCTCGTTCTATCTCTGTTGATACATTCGATCGCTCACTTTTCTCTTCCCTATTCTGTAAGACCTTAAAGATCTCCTCTTTTTTCCTACTTTCCTCTGGACTATCATCGCTGCTATAAGCAGGCGGTTTGTATATCAGATTACTATACCACATTGCCACTTTCAGTTCCTTTAACGGATACAATCCTACATCTTCTGTGCTATTCGTTTTTACCCGAGGCTAGGCAAGGGGAGCAGAAGGCTTGATACCTTCCTCTTTGCACTGGTTAAGCATCCAATCCTCAGGTAGTGGATCCTCTCTCTCTCTTCCTGGTACATCTCCAAAGCTCTAACAATGCTAACCTTTTCTACATTTCCTTTCCCGTGTATGCAGTGTGTAAGTATGTGGTCATGTGTTGTAATACTGCTTTCGACAATGATCCCCCTTTTGGCCATGGCATGAACATCTCATCTGTCATGCCTTTCACCGACTCTGCACTGTATTGCTTGGGCTTGGGCATGTGTTTTGGCAATGTCTTACATAAATGCATCAGAGGAGTAATGTCTCCCATTGTGACAAGTCTTAATTGACTGTCAATTCTTACCAGTGTTTACAAAAATGTTTTTTATGAAAACAACAAATATGAGCGTTCTCCAACAATCACCACTCAAAATCTCTGTTTTTCAATACTCTCAGTCTACCTCTGGGTTGGTAGTGACAGTTTCTCTTGATAGACACTATGTCTCCTTGAACTTTTCTCAATTCCCCTTACACAATTGTCACTCTTCGACACCTTAATATACCACAACTACACAAACAGACAGACAAGTCGACTATCCTCAGTGATCACTCCTTTTGTCTCTGCCCCTAATAATACCCGGATCAGAGGATTTGAATTGTCATCTTATACAGACCTGTCCAATACGTAGCCTAATTTACTTTCCCTGAAGTGTATAACAACTCCTTCCAAAATCCATTGAGTTAGGACTCCCAGACTTTCTCTCTCTTATTTACACAAAAATAAAATCACTTTTCCCGTTACTTTTAAACTACCCGTAACTTTTCCCCATTACTTTGAAACTACCACAATCCCATCAGTTTGCCATTCCCCATAGTCTACTCACCATTCACTCGTTCAGCTCAAGTACTTCAGTATCAAATCCCCCTCCAATCCATCACTTTTGCCTACTGGCCGCAAAGCACCTGTGGAAAACAGGAGGGATTTCATCAAAGAGGGACCCTTGCCACCGTCTTGATTTTCTTACAAGAATTCGATATTGGCCGCTCTCCACAGCAAACCTTGTGATCTTCTGGCTAGATGACGGAGAGTACTCCATCATCCGAAATACTGGAGTCTTATTGGTCGATGGGTCTTGCTACCAAACCAGCCAACATGCTACCAAGTGAACCCTTATGGTCCTTTTAATTAAGGTAACACATCCTACGATGGATGGGATGGAGAATAACTCTCACACCAAATAAGAAGAGTGACTCAGGAAGTTGGCAAAGTGTCTGATTTATTCTTAATTATCTAAAACAGGGAGTACAACGGACACCAACAAACGTCTCAGAGCATGGTCTCAATGCGTTTCCTAAAAAACATTACTTTTATAGCAAAATGTCATCATACGTGACGTCATACTACGTTGGAAAACTACAAAAACCTACATGTGATTGTGATTGCACTAAGGGGAGTGTCTAAGTATGCTTTCTATAATGGATTGATTGGGATTGGGTCTTTATAGTCAGGTGGGCAACTCATGCCCTCCTTCAGTGCAAGCCATTTTTCACAGTGATTAGAAACACAATATATTATTGGCTCTAAAACTATAAGGACTTTGTAATATGCCCCTCTAGAATTGGTTGGCATGATTGTACCCTTCTGGAACATTCAGTTCTCTAGCAGCACATAAGCTGGTACCCCAGGTTCTAGTGGGTGGACTTCACCGTACCTCCCCACCCAATTAGCCCCTCATCTCTCATCACTCATTCCTCCTGCCATTCAGATTGTCTTTGAAATTGGCCTTGTAGTAGCTTTTCTTCTCAGGGAATTAAAGGAAGTGTGATCACGTTCTTATCAAGGTTCAGGATTGCATACCCACATCTATTTCCATCTTGGACTCACGTGACAGTAGACCGTACAAGGGCCCATTTTACATCATTTTATTGTCCTAAATAAAGAAACTTTCCACTAATGGTGTTCTCTCTTTGCAACATAACAAGGGATGCCTCTGAGTCTCACATTCAATGTTCTTCAAGGTATGATACCCATTTTGGCTGCTTCAGCCTTTGACACCAGACCAAGCAGTCTTCCTTTGGCCCATCTTTGTTCCTCTGCTTATTTCTTTGCTGCGACACACGCAAACAGCTATCAATCCTCCTTTCCCCATGGGTTGAGCTTACAAAAATTGTGTCATTGAATGCCCAGATTCTACATATATACATATATGTTTGTGACACCGCCTGGAGTCTATTCACTATGTATAGCCAACCTTTACAATGACTTAGTCTTACTTGCATTACAGCATCTGTACCGGTATAAAACGACTTGCATTTTCAGTAGTGCTTCTTCACAAGTGCAAACTTCATTCCGCACATGAAACGCTTCTTGATTCTTTACTTTCGTCATCTTGTTCTATAAGGTCTATGCCTGCTCTTCTTTGGACATCCGTCTCAGTGTGTCACGCTCATTTCTTGTGAGGTCAACCGTCTCTCCTTTTCACAGCTTCACACTTCTTCGGGGCTCTCCCTCAGGAGACCATCATCTCTTCGGGGATACATCATAAAGGGTTTTTTCTCAGTGGATACTTTGTCACAAAGGCCCTTTGTGGTATAGGTACCATTACTGCCATTGCACATGTCACAATTTAAGGTTTCCAACATACAGGCAAAATAGGATACAGACTTCCTGCAGAGGCATTCAGCTGCTCCTCTACAAAGCATTCATCCAGGGAAATAGTCTGCATTCTATGCAGACACATCATTACATCTGAACAGTATCAGCAATTATACACAAATAACAACTTTCATAGATCTAAAAAAAACAGCCAGACCTATGTCCTTTGTTGAAGCAGGATTCAGGTGGGATAACATCCAGCACTTTAATAGCAAGATAAATCATTTTCTTTGGATGTGTTAATGAAATTTTTAACAACCATTCCAGACTCGCGTGACCGAGTCCTCCCACAACCTCGCAGTCAAGCTTGTCTCTCTCTCCCTCACCTACAGCTAACAAACAACAAAACTTTCAGACAAACTACAAACATCCCTCCACCTAGTATAGATCCCCTTGATGAATAAGGAGTCATGTATTGATGAACTTATGTATGTATATATTCATTCATGTTCAATCGATATTTTAAATAAAGCAGAATAAACAATGTCCTATTTAAATTCCTCAAAGGACCAATAGGGGACATCAAACCTGTGGGAAATCGAAAAAGGAAATAAAAAAGGCATTTCACATCAGCAAACTGTATTAAACATCTGGCAGTTCACTAGGAAGTTGACTGCAAACAACATCAACCTGTGGGTCTATATAGATTGCGTGGTCTGTTTATTTTTGTATTAGCTTCTTTATTCATGTATGCATTTGTTTTTGCCTTGTAAGACACCAGCCACACACACAGCTGCTAAATCAAAAACTGTAACATAGTGTCTGGGGACATTTCCAGAGCAAGGGCATCACAAAAAAGGTCCTCGAAAATGTTAAGACAGGGTATCCTACCTGTGTCTGTTAAGATATTTCTGACTAGAACTCCCATCATCCTTCTTGAATGACTTTGCTGATAGGTATTAATGTCAAAAACAATTGGTGAGTCAAAATCTCCCTGGATGTTTTAGACTTAAACTCTCATGAACCCACCACCTGGGATGGGTATAGAAACCTGTGATTTCTATACCCACAGTCTGGGCAAGGATGCAGCATAAGGACATGACTGATCAGAAAGAGAGTTGCCCACTGGCAGTCGTCAGAATGGTCGTTGGCAACTCCTGGGCCAAATTATGAACCTAGACAGCAAGCACGATTAGGGCAAGAGCCTGCAACCTGTGACTCTCCAAATGATTTGGACACAAACCCCCTGCTCCTCCCCCACATTTACTATGCTGGGTAATGTTGATGGGAGTTGCAGGATAAATAATTGTGAAGCCAAGTTGATGCAGTAGAAACTGTGTCCACATCTAAAGGCTGGGTTCAGTGTGATGCTGTTGAGCCCCGGCACTGTGCACCATGGCCCCGCACACATGAAGCCCACATACAGTAAATAGAATAGGTACATCTACAGTTATATTTTGTCTACAGTACACACTCTGTGGCCACAATTGCAGAACAGTGGGTGTTGCTTATCAGAATGAGTTTGGCTTACAGGAAGGTTTAACATATGCCCCAAGCCAGCTAAAACAGTGTGATACATGTGATTGGCAGGCATTATAGTTATACACAATCAACAGAAAACAGGTCATATCGAAGTTGCAATGCCAGAAATCCTGCATTTGTGTTGCCTCCAGTAGGAATGCTTGAAATTTCCTAAATATGCAATGCGGGTAGCACCGGCATATTCAGGTTGCTTCAATCCACCTTGTGAGATTTGTTCTGGGTATCCAAGGGTTGAACCCCATCCCTGGGACAGGAGGCATGTTGTTAGTCCTACTCCCCATTTGAGATGTTGGACAGGGAAGTCCAACTAGCCAGTACGAGATCTAAAGCCTTCTAAAAAGGTCCGATGGCCGTTAAAATACCTCTGTTTCTTCTTTGGCTCCCTTGTGGGTCTTGGTTGGCTGTCGAAATTGGAATGGGCAATGTAGGGTCACAAATTGGTAGTTGGCAGGAGGTCTGACATGCTTTTGGATAGTTTTAGACAATGTTGGAGACATTTTCACATTGTGCGTGGTGTTTGTTCATACCAATTTGAAGTTTGAACTCAATTGTCTGTTTATAGGTGATTATTGTGTTTTTAAAAAATGTTTTGTACCTTGTTTTATGATCTTCTGTCTTTGTGTGTTTTTTAGGACCCCTCCCTAATCACACACCGTTGACTCTTACTCCCTTGCATATTCAAAAAAACTTTCCTGTTTCACTTTCCCCTGTTCCTTTTCCCTTTGTGCCACGGGACAAATAAACACATAAAACAATCCTCCTGAGCTATATCCTGCACTCTTTCCCTTTGTGTCACCCTAATTAAGATAAATAAAATAGTTTGCAAACACCTCTTTCTTTACTGCGTTTGTAGAAATTGTTGTGTAAAACTGGAAAAATGTTCCTCTGCCATGAGGATGATATGCTATAAAATCAGGATGAGCTTGTGTTAGTTGCAAAGTCACTCCATATGTTCCTGCAGAATGTAAACAAGCACATTCATATTGGACTTGGCAGGTGAATATAGTAGTTCATCAGCGATGGACACTGAAATGAATGAAGATATGATGGTTAGAGGGGGAACAGGATGTGGTTGGCCTGCAGGAGACTGAAGATCGCCAGCTGGAGAAGCCAGACATGATGCTCCAGCAGAGGACTCACAAGCAGTCACTTCAGCCACTGCCACTGCAGCATTTCCTTCCTTTGTAGAATTGAAAAATAGGCTTATACTTTCCAAGCAAAATGTTAAGGCAGTCCAGAAGTCATCCCACCCATGACACCACCCTTCTAGTCATGTGTGTGAGAATAATTCTGCTTGACAGTTAGTGGGGAGAAAGGCATAGTGGTACGGAATATCTGCCACAATGGAGTTAAGTAGAGTTAACAACAGCAGAGTGCCATTGGTACCTCATTGGTGAAAAAGCAATTTAGGCGGTGCTGCAATAATTTGTATTAGGAATGCACATCAAGTACCACAGGCCTCCTTCTCCAACAAACTCTGCAGCAGTGACAAGGTTGTTTTCTCATATAAAAATCCCTAGCAGGAGAGTATACCAGGAAGATTGAAGTTGCAAGTGTGTTCCTACGAGAAAGTCCTTGCAGGAGAGTATATCAGTTGAAGTACATCATATGAGGAAGTCCAGATTAGTATACATCAGGAGAAGCCAAATACTGTATTGAAATCATATAAAGAGGAGAAGAAACCTAGCAGGAGAGTACATCAGGTATCCTACTAAGATTAAAACCAACAGCCAAGTTGCTTTGTTGAACAAGAGAAGCTCCGGGAAGCACAGTGAAGAGAAAGCATAGGGGAAGGCAACAATCCCATTGAACTGTGAACTTTATCTATTAGTAACTTGAAGTTATGCCTTTCCTTTAACATTGAAGGTGTGTTGTTGTTGTAAACCGTTATTCAGCATGAGCCATCAGTTACAAAATGCAAACATTCCAATTATACACACAAAATCCTATAAGTAACAAGCTAAAATCCATAAAACACAATGATAGAGCAAGTTTTCCCTGTAAACTTTCTAAGACATAAAACATACATCATTAATTAAAGTGCCAAATCAAGACCATAAACTGCAAGCGCTTATGTTTCACAGTAAATCAGGGTTCAGCTCATATCAGTTAACAGTTTGTTCCTCTTGTACCAAGCCCGACAAGTATACATCGAGACAAATACTACTACATTTATGTTTTCTGAGGATTTACCAAGTAGCATAGTTTCCCTAGTTGTTAAGATTCTGAACAATGTAAACAATGGGTTTAAATATTTACTCCCAGAGTCGTCAAAACCTCCACATATAAGTAGGAAATTAAGGGGGCTGTCTATTGTGGCACCACAGATCTGGCAACCTTTACTTTGTGTCCTGTCCCAGTTGTGAGTGAAAGACCTTAGTGGCAGACTGCCCAATTGAATCTAATATGTACAATCTGCTTGTGTAATCTGCTTCGACAATCTTGTGCCATGTGTCTCACTTTCCCACATGACCAACACAGTCTTCAGAATCATGGTCTTAGTACTCCAAAACTGCCTCCCTGTCCAATTTGGAAGTTACTTTTGACCCATGGACTGCTCCCATATCCCTTCTGCCATATCCGGCTCCTACTGACATACTTGCAGATGTTCCTTTTCATTTTGTAGATCTGCGGCTTTGGTAACTAATACACCATCCATCCTTACTTTCACTTGCTTTTTCTGTACCAGCTTTGCTTCAGCTCACTGTGCTTATTCTTTTTTCTCCCTTTGTTTCCTGTGCTTCCGCTTATAATAATGCACTATATGCACTTGTATTTCACCACATCCTTTTGCTTTGATGGCCACTATTTTGTCCAAGTCTGCTTGTACTTCTATTGGAAGACCACTGCATAACCCATGATAACATATTGATATAATTTTAATCCATCCTTCACCTGTCTCTTTACCCCACATCTCCTGAATTGAATGGATGTACAATGCTGGGTCGTCATCTGGTCTCATTGTGCATGCCATAATTGATCCTATGTCAGGTTTATATGGATAAATCCTTCTCAGGACATCCCAGATGAGGGCTCAGGAATTATTAAATGGAGCCCCATCATGTATGTCACTCTGTAATTTGAACCCCTTGTATCCTGCTTTCTCCCAGTTTGTGTTTGTTTGCTGTCCTAATATATTGGAGAGTAAGCTCTTCATGTCACCTATTGATAATGTGACTGCTGCTGTCTGTTCTTGGAAAGCATAAATCCACTTTCCTGCTCCTGCCGTGAGAGTAGGCAATGTCTCAATAAGGTTATTTATATCCACGTGCGGCCAAGGCACATAATGTGATCTCCCCCTTCCTTTCTCTATGATAGGGTAATTGAGACCCATTCCTCCTTGTTCTGAATGTATTTGCTCTGTTCTTCCCACCTCATTACCATCATTAATCTTGAACGTGGTATAAGACTTTCCCCCATCGTGATTGCCCCTCTGTTCTTCCTCTGTCTTCCTTGCCTCCTCATGTTCCTCTTCACTCTCCAAAACTTCTGTATCATAATAAAAGTTGTGCTGGTTTCATTCTCTGCTTAATATACCCTCTTCATACCTGCTTGTTACTTTATCTTCTTTTCTCTCTAGCTTCACATCTTTAATCACTGTGCTCTTCATTTTTAGAAGCATCTCCCCTGCTGTTTGTGTATCAGCATTTATCAATGGGCACGGTCCTCCACCTCTCCCTTCTCCTCGTTGCCCTGTGGAGCTCCTCCTCTGCCTACTGGATAGCTTCCTCTAGATTCCAATGTTTTTTTTTCCCTATCTTCTTTATAATCAGGTCTTGAGCTTTACCATTGCCTGCTGAAACTGATGATACCTTTGGTCCTGAATCTGCTTAGGGCTTATAACGGGGATTTATATAGCCCATGGCAGGCTGTGGGATAGTTACAGAGTGTGGGCAGGGCTGTCATCTGCACAGATGTTGGAGCATGTGCCGACTCAGGGTTCTCTTCTGGAAGGTGCTGGGTTATCGATTATGCAGGCATTGGAGCCTGTGGCACACTGGTTTTCTCATGTTGTCACTGGTTATCTTGAAAGGTGCAGGGGTGTGGACTCTATTACATATTTCCATATCTCTAGCATGCACTGTGTTTTCTTTCACTTTTTCCCTTTATATGTTGACAATAAATGTATGTAAATATTCTGATAATTCCCTTATTATGTGTACCTTCTGCAGTCCAACTTAATAAACATTTTCACTTCTGTCCCTGCAACCCATTAATTGTGATATTTCAGAATCATGTCTTTATACGTCGGGAGATCCTTGCACATTTGCTCCACCGGCGTGGATAATATAAACAACAACAATCACTGTGACGTAATGGCCAACAACAAATCATCACAATAAAACAAAAAACTACTTCCAACAAAACCAAGCTCCAGAGGCTGCCCCCTATGGTGTACGCCCGATTCATTACACAAAACACAAATAAGAACAAAAACATCACTGTGCATATCCGGACAACTATCCCCAATAAATGTGTTCTCCTCCCCAAATTATCCTCCACTCTTCACACACACCAAACAACTCTCACCTTATATCTAAAACACACTTCTATCTACAATTTATTTGAAAAAAATCACCACCTATGTACACAATGGTTTCTTTTTCCTCCTCTCACCCCCTCACTTCAGGATGGAGGGAGACATTCCTCTCTACTATGGGACTTCCCACTTCTTTTTCTAAGCAGCTCTGTCTTCCCTCCTTACTCGAGGGACGTCTCACTTCACTGTCTCTTTTTTAATTACAGTTACTACTGTGATGCCACAGCTCCCCTCTGCTGGAGCCCTCTTCTCTATTTTACTTAAAATTAAAAGGAAAAATAATATACACCACGTGGTTCAATCCTTCACACTCTTCTCACTCAATTCACACACTCACACTCCTGTTTGTTGTTTCTGCCACAGGTGCAATCACGTTCTGTATGTTCTTTAGAGGACCACCAATGGCCTCTCCCTCTCCCTCAAGGAGCCTACACACCTGGGGGGCAGTGTGCCAATCTTCCAGTGATCAGGCAAGCCTTTGGACAAACCCCGTGGTTTAGGGCAATCTACTAGTTCATGCAGTTTCTTCTCTCTGCAGGCAGGTGGTGCTTATCCAGGAAGATGCAACTGAGGAGCTCCTAGCCCATCGGATGCTCTTGGAATCATGTCTCGTGGTCACCAAATGTAAGGTAGGCCCAAAACATCTGATTGGTTAAAAATAATTCCAATGAGCCAATAAAAGTGCATGAGTAGCATCATTAAATGTTTTTTTTTTTATAGCAGTGTGTGGCATCACAGCTCTAACAAAGTTTCAAGAGACATGCAACATAATATGCATCTGAGTGGACAGTGCCTGCTATCCCAAATAGAAAGCTATATAATACCTATCCGTATTGGCCTATCTTATTCATTGTGACCAATCTAATGACCTCCTCCTGACAATTACCAAACTGTCAGGTTATACAGCTTCTCCAATCCTAATTGGATGGTGTAATTTCTAACATTTTGTAACATGCAAATCAGTTTCCCATTGGCTGTCCCTCCTCGAGTGTTCCATGGTAGGTGTCTTCCCTCTTAATTGACTGATCATATTGTGGAGTGTAGACAGTGTGGCAACAGAAACAATGACTTCAACACTTTCTCATGAGACCCATATTGTGGCACCATCTGGCCTTCCTAACCTTGTGACTGTACAAATGACAGTTGATATTGTGACTTCTCTTAAACGTATTTCACCTTTTAATACATTTCTTTCCTTTTCCATGACATGACTGCATGACCTCAATGGGATTATATCTTGGCCCTTAACTCCGGGACCATGTGCAAAACTGTAATGAGCATTTAAGTCTGGGTGGGTGTGAATGGTCTTCTGCTCGTGGGCTGTTTTTGGTTTGGAGAGGCATCAGAACATTTAATATACCTCACACGATTCCTTGACAGGCCACTATATTCCCTGAACTGATCAAGCATCTTCTTGCTTCTATGTTTATAAATACTTATATTCTTAGTCGAAGTACCCATGTTGCTCGGTACTTGTAACTTGATACTTAGCTGCCATTTCCCAACAGGTGGCAGTGTGTGTATTCTACTTGATCACCTTTGCCCTGTGCACATTCTCAGCACACTACCTTGTTCTCACCAAACTGTGGTGTTCCTCTTGCTAGTTTTTAAGTGATTTGTGAGAACAATGTTTGCTATATTTTTCACTCATTTAGTGCTTTGGAACCTGCTGCACCTTTGGTTTCTAGTCAATCCCTGTGCAACCTTTCACATCTTCCCTCCAGGGTTCTGACCTTGTCTTTTACAGCATCTGAGACAAATGGGAATGAAATGTATTTTACCTATAGGAATGTGAATGGTTATCTGCGGCCTAGTTTTCTGATTACTGTAAATTACTGCTTTTTTTTAATGAATTTCATTTCAAAATGGCACACACTGCAGCTGCTGCGTACTGGCTTGCTAGTTTGGATTTCTATATGATCCAGACTATGACCACTTTCTTTTGTATTTCTATGAACAATTCTTCAACTATAGAAGTGTCATGCGTCCCCTTCCTTTACTCAGGAGGTTATCCCATTTCTAATGCACTACTGCAGACTAATCACCTACTTTACATGCTTTGTATTTTCAATATGTTAACTGCTTCAGGTTTGTAACCTGTATTTCTTCATTGAATGCTCTCAGAAATTCATCTATCCCTCTGTCAGTTTCTCAAAAGGCTTATATGTCTTGCAAAATGGCTAAGTGGCTGGCTTTCTTTGCAGATCACGTGTCATGCTAGAAAGAATGCCATGTTTTGGGGGCTGGACTTCTATCACAACAGGTTGGTCCTGGTCAACAGCATCGGTCTCTCCTGATGTTTCCTGGGAGTGGTTAGGGGACATATCTTCCTTCTGTCTTGGATGGCTCCTTCTTCATCTCAAGCTGAGGGATTTGGACATTACAACTCTCCAAAAAGGAAGTCTAACTGAGCATCTTTATAACCTATCTGTGGCCTTATTGGATCCTGAGGAACTGAGGGAATTCTGATGAAGGGGTGTGAAACCCCCTCCTTTACAGGCACATGTCCCACAGGGGATTGATCTAAAGCTAGCCTTCTTTATTGGACCAATCCCTGCTCCTGGCTGGAATGGACATTGACCTGTTGAAGTGGCACCCAAAGTGCTTTGCTTCAGAGGAAGTGGACGAGACAGCTAAGGGAATGAGAGATAACTCCCAGTGTACAGAGAATTCTTGCCTATCCTACTACTGCCCCCTTCCCTCCAACTGAAAACAAAGGCGTTTAGACATGCAGCGCCGTGGTGCAAGGCTACTCCTCCTGAATGGGTGTGCTCTTTTGATATCTGCGCCTAGGACAAATACCTGCTGTGTGAATGCCTCTGGGGGAGGGGGTTTACCAACCATCAAAAAGAGAATTAAAGGCAACCTGGGTCCTCTGGGTTTCTGTTCTGCTACTGCCATATGGCAATATCAGCCCTTCTGACCCAAATTCACAATGCCTACAACAGCAGAGCTGAATCACAGGAGGCGACACGTGTGCAATATTGACAGGGATTTGATGGCCATAATCATAAGTATCCACTGGTGTAACTGGGGCCCCCAGCCCCTGCGATGCAGGGGGCCCAATGAACCCCACAAGTCTCACACTGTCAATAAATGAGAAAGGTGCAAGCTTGCAAAGGTCCTACAGGCGCCTTTTTGTTTTTTGCTGGGCAGCGTAGAATGCAAGACTTTCTTACCCTTGTTTGGACACTCTCTCTGTAGGTGGTTGCTAAGCAACCAAGAGCCCAGCAATCTCAAAAAGCAGAGCCCCAGTGTCACTCAAATCAGTGGAAGGCTGGCCATTTTGAGGACACTTCAAAACAAATGTCTAGTGTTCTGTGGGATAGTAGCCAGTACTTTGGGGTACTGGTCCAAGGCCCCAAGGGACATTAAGATGATTCCTGGAGAGGAGGGGAGGACAGTGGCCTCCACCTTAAGCATAGAGCAAGAGTAGGTCAGGCTGACCGCCTGGACACCAACTGCCTTACCTTTGCAGTCGGGGGTCACCCATTATGTAGTACAAGTTCCCACAGTCTGAAAAGGTGCCAAGAATGTGGGGAACTAAATTGGATCCACTGGGAGCCTGATTTGCAGCAGGAGCACCACTACTCTTAACCCGACCCCCATGAGACTTATCCCCAATAGATTATTGGATCTTAGAGGGACAGCGTTTAGGATTATTCGGATGTGGCTGCTTCTTGGACTCCTCACCCTTCTAAGGAGTCCCCTTCTCTCTGTCCTTGTCCTTCCCACTGGGGTTCATAGGGACACCCTCTGGGAGACCCATTTATCAGCCAACTCAATGAAAGACTTGACTTTTTAACCATCAACCCAGCACATAATATTCATATGTGCAGCACTCACTCAATCAACTAAAGACATACTTTCTCTCTTGTTATTATCCCTGAACTTTTTAAGGTACTGGGCAGATGTCGTGCCAAACTTGGCAGTCAAAGCAGCTTTCATGCACACATACTGGCTTCATTCTTCTGCACTCAGTTTGAGAATACAGTCATAGCCAGTGTGATGTAGTCTACATAAAAACACACTTAGCCCAATCTCTATGGTCAACATCAGGGACACCACAGGCCATTTCAAATTTCCTCCCCTCCCTTTCTGCACCCCTCTCTCTCACCTTTTGTTTTTCTTCAGCTCTACCAGAAATGTCGTCAGGCCTAGTACGGTAGTCGCCTGTCTGTTTCCATTTCCTTCCCACTCTCCCCCTCCCTTCCTTATCTATGTCTTAGCTCTTAGAAATGTCGTCAGGCCGAGTACGATAGTTAGTTTCACATCCTTATTGTTCATGGCCTGTAAGAATGTGGTTGTATTTTCCCTTGCTCCCTCCCTTGCCTTGAAGCGCTTTGAAACACATTGTGTATAGGCGCTATATAAATAAACGATCATATCATATCATTTCAAATGCATTAATCTGATATCAGAACCTTCCACATACACACCAACCAAAAAATTCATAAACTTGGTTGCTGGAGATCTGACACTCTCAACTGCTTTTTCGGATGTCACCACCCTAGCTTTCTCTAGCTGAATTCTCTGACATTCAGTGTCTCTGTCTTTGAGTTCAATATCTCTGTTTTTGAGTACAACTTGTTGTGCCAGCTCTTCCTTCTTCAACTCAGCTCAGTCTCTAACTTTTTGTATTGAAAGGCCAATGTCTTACTTAATAATTCGAATTCCAAGGCATTCCCTGGAGAAACAATGAGGCAATCCCTGTGGCAACATCTGTGACTTCACCAGGGGTAAGGACCCTTTCAGAACACCCTTCCCCCATTGTCATCATGAGTGCCACAATCAGCCTGGAAATCTACGAGGGCAGCTATAAGCTCTGCCCTAGACTTATCTGTAAAATCTATTTATCTCACTTCATAAGCACTCTGCAGAGCCTCTAAGCTAATCCCAGTCAATTTACCATATGCAATAGTTTCCATTGTTTGTAGTGTAGTTATCAGTATACAGGGATAAAACCTAAACGATTTTAAAAAGTGGGGATATTTTGTTGTAGCTAGGTTAAACATGGTGTCTTAAAACCAATGATCCCACCGCTGCCACTAGTGTAAAGACTGGAGGAGGGTATATGTACTTCTGTGTTTGGGGACAAAGGCACAGCACAAACCCAGACAAAATTATATATTATGGTAGAATTGCTGAGCAAACAAGACTAAGCACTTAGGAGGTGATGCAGGCAGGTTCTTCTGTACAGTGAATCCCCAATCACCCATAAAAGAATGTCCACATACTATGTTCTATCTATAAAATATGGGTCAGTAAAAGATACATATATACTTAATAACACTTTGCCTTTGGAATACTTATTCAAAGAATGGTAAATAAATAAACTATGTGGTACTACACAATACTTACATTTGGTAATAGATGCACTAACTTCTGGCAGTTTTAAATAGGCATGTGAATTCTTAAGTGAGGTTTATCAGCATAGAATAAGGACGAAAGGCAGGTTAGATGTGAACATTGGCAGAATGCTTTCTTTAAACTAGATATACAATTCTGTGTGAAGATCCCCCCCACTTGTTCTTCTTCTTGCTGATAGACTTTTATCGATCAGTGGTGATTTTGGATACCAAGGCTTGAGCCTCATTACTCCATCTTCTCGGGTTGAGTATGTAGTCATGGGTTTGTATTCTTCTTGGTCTGTGTGGTCTTGTCACAGTAGAGCTGGTTTCACAGGGTCTTCGCAGTGATGGAAGATCCCCCCACATGCAAAACCTGTAATTTAAATGTTAGGGAGTAACTTATCTTGTCTTTTACATCCCAGACCAATAATGTTGTTTCAATAACCTTCTAATTTCTTTTTAAACGTTTCTACCACCCTAAAGTACCTAAGAAGCCACAGGAGAACAGGATCCAAGATGAATCAGGGTCCCCAGGATGACTCTTAAGGCTAGAAGATGCTCTTCCTCATCACAGTACCTTTGGTGCCTTGACAGGCGAAGTGGCAGAGTTTCTCGGTTTCACTCGACGATCCTCACCGAGGCTGGACCCCCTTGGAAAAAGGAGCCACTGGGATGCTCAGTCCAAGAATATAAAGGAACCAAAGTCTTTCTGAAGTGCAGCAGTTTTACTCTTTGCAGTGCTCTCCTTTGGCTGACGATTTAACTAACTGAAGAAGACCTGTGAAGATGAAACTTGATGTGGTCTCCTTAAAGACTTGACAGATGAAGATAAGTCCCCTAAAACCCTTCAATGGCTTTTTGGTGGTGACAGGTTCATAGGTGACTTTTTGTGTCGGATTTCGGATTTACACGGTTGTCTGACTGTTGGTTCTTCCCTGCTGCAGCACAGAGGTCTGGATGGCTTCTGATGACATTGACTCGACCACTGCAGTGGACCTCAGACCCTCACCAAGTCTCGACACTCAGGACATCTTTGTTAGCTTCTGGTGGCTGGTCTCCAGCAGGAAAGTGTGGTCCGTGTTGATGGTGAGGATGTGCCTTGAGATGTTCTTAGGTAGCTCTGGGTGTCCACCAGCACTATACAGGGGTACCCCCTCTTCTGGGCAGTAGATTGCAATGGCTTCCAGTGGTTACAAAACGATCATCCAGACCCTGCATGACACCAATGGACTTCTCTGACTGGAGATGTCCGGGACTTCGAACACCACTTCTCCGGATGGCAGGCACACAGGACTGACTTCCAGGAAGTTTTGATGAAGAGCAGCAGGTTTGTACTATGGTCCCCTGTAGCTCGGGGAGAGGTCTCCTTTGCAGGTCCTCCCTAGATCAGTCCTTGGGAGACACAAAAGCTTTATGATTACATTGAAGAGATTGCAGCAGCAGTCTTCTCCTCCACCTAGACTTCGAGGAGCAGCTTCTTTCTAAGCTTTGACTTCAGCTTCTGAACACATTGATAAGTGAGAGGTCACCAGATATACACATCTGTCCCTCATTCAGTCTGGCTGAACGTGGCCCAGTCAGCCAATCATGCAGAAGGGCATTCATGCAGGCAGACAGCCAATCAGGCTCACAGGCATTCAGGCCATTCACTCCCCCCAAACACAGACAACAAAGAATGTGGATTGGGGCAAGTACCCAGCCTTTAAGCATAATAAACTGCCTTGATGTCAGTTTCAAGCATGGCTGTCTCATTCATTCTGGGACGCACATAGAAACCAGACGCCCACAACAGAAAATGCGGGTTGACACCCAACTCCATTCATACCGGTGCCACCTCTATGGTGTAACCACAACACACAGCCCCTGGGACAGCTCCAGTCAGCATGACAGGAGACATCTCTAGAGCCATAAATGTTATTTCCACTCAACAGCCAGTCAGGAGGAAAGAGAACAGAGACATATATGTGTTTCCAACCAACAGCAATTCAGGAGCAAGGGAAATGAGCCAGGGCTTCCCGGGACTTTGGGAAACAAGGTAAAAGGCCATAGAATCCAAGAGGCCATAGTGGCCATCTTGCCTTTTTGTAGGAATCCATTTATTCCTAAAACGGGGCCTGGGTATCCCAAAATTGAGAATACTCAGAGCCACTGCCAAGTCAGCATGTAGCTGCAACCAGCCCATACCCTGCTATGTTGGCAGAACACAGGTGCCCATAAATGCAAACAAGCGGTGCATGGGTGTAGCCTCACCATGGGTGCCATAAGGGTATCCCATGGATGTTGTTTACCAAAAGATAAAATGAAGAACTGCCCTGCCAGAGGTCCAGGCTGGACCTCAGCTGGACCTCAGTGGCAGAAAACATAGAAAAAGCACACACAGAGAAGAGGTAGGGCAAGGACATGAGGCCTTGTCTCTTCATAAGACGTTTCCAGCATCACAGACCCTACCCCAGTGATTGTGATGGCCCATTGATTCCTGTAGTGTTCCATTGAGGACAGAATAATGAAAACAGGCTTGAAAATGAGTGCCCAAATACATGCGAGTGTGGACATGAGCAAGGATGACAGTGCAGATTAGATCACTGAGTCCCCAGCTTCCCTCGGCATAGCTTGAGGCTCGGTATAGCCTTGTCAGGGTTGAGGCAGGCCAGGTCCGAGATCCGGCCAGACATTTGATGCCAGATCTTGGAACCTGCAAGAGCCAGCCCATTGAACAGCGCTGTAGTTAGGGTGTGACTGACCCTGCCAAGGAGGCATGTTACACAAAACCTTACATGGGTTCTTAATGAACCAAAACAGTGAAAGTTTCAAAAAGGCCTCAACAAGAGGACATCATTTTTGGCTGTTCGGAAGGCTCTGCTGTGAAAGCAAGTGTTTTACCAGTGCTACTGAAGTGAAATCCAGTACATTGATTGCAACTGTATCTTCATGTGTACCCTTCCTCTCCCAGTGTTAAATGAAGCCATTTTCACCTTAATTTGGTATTAAAGGCAAGACGTCAAACAATAGTGTTTGTTTCTTGCATTTATGCTGTAGTCATCACAGGCAAATGGCAACAATTAACACACCAACTGATTTCCTAAAGGTTTTGTGTTCCAGATCCATTGTGGGCAGATTTAGATTTGGTGTGGTCTGGCAATGGGATTCTGCTGTCCTTGGGATGCTGCTGGCATCCAACGACGATTCCTCAGCTTTCTGGTGGCAGAGATCTCAACATCCTGGAGTCTGGCATTTGGGTTTCAGCGCACTCCATTCCATGGCTCCTACTCAGCATTCTCATCCACTGTGCCTTCTACAGTGTCACCTGCCTCCAATTCCTGTCAGGAATTTCCAACTCTCAAGAGATCCATTGTTTTTAATTTGCTTTTGTGCCAAAGCCAGGATTCAAAGAGAAACATATCCACTAGACCGCTTGAACTTCTGGTTAGGCTACAAGTGAATATGATTGTTAGGATTGCACTCTGCAGAACATATTTACACAAGCTTTGTAGGTTTGAAAGGTTCATCTTTTATACTTCCCTTGCAATGTTGTTGGTAAGGGATTAGTCCCATCACACCCCCCTAGGTGATTTAAGGTGAGGTGATCCCAATTGAAAGAACTGTAAAAGACCAGGTGGTATGGGCATCCTAAAAATCCCCACATGACCATAACATTGTGTACAAATTAGACATTCAGACATAGTGAACGTATGTAAGCAAACACCATTTTTTGTAGATATTAGTAGCCATAATCAAAGCACAGGGCCTGTGCAACCATGCAGTGTTTAGTGTGTTTAACACAGGCCACAAGCCTGAAGGGGAGATCTGGATAGACCCAAGCGCTAATGAGAGAGGCCCACAGCGCTGACTTCCACAGAAACCCTCCTTTGTTTTAAGATTTTTGCCAATATGTTTGTTCCAAAAGGAATGTGCCCTGCAAGGCCACGAGTCAGAACTGGGTGCCTTGGTGTACGTATTATATCAAACAGGCTGAAGCAGGCATCTGACACCCAGCCAGCTAACCGCGTGTTGTAGCCTCTACAACTGCCCCAGTCCTGAGTCCAATGAATTCCAAGATACCAGTTGTTGTCAGTCCACCGACCATAAACCAATCAACCATAAAGATCGGGGAGAATGATCGCCCCACCTCTATTTCATATTGATATGGTTTGTAGTGAGAGGTGCATGGAGGGATAAATTATAGTTCAAAAGGGAGGGTGGAAGCCTTGGGTGAGCATGACGCAATCAGGAGTCAGTGAATGATATGTGGGTCAGTTTAAAGCTTGTGACTTCCCCTGTGCCAGTCCCCGAGCCTGCCAGGTGCACTGGATAATAATAGAGTAGTATTGTTCCCCAAAGTAGATAATTGCTCCTTCAGCTTTGGTCCCAGAAGATGATGGGCCCAGCAGAACCCATGTGATGGAAGACGGGCGGATTGGGCTGGGACCAATGACCTATCATCCCATATGGTGCAGGCTGACCATGTATGGGCATCGAGGTGAAGGGGTGGGCCGAGATATCGTGAATAATAATACACCATTGTAAGAGGATAAAAGAGAGTGACAAGTAAACAGCCCAGAGGTGGCAAGCAGAGGAAGACAAACTGGTACAGAATACATTTGCTAAAATTGATGTTGAAGTGTTAGTGTTGACACCAGTGCAGACAGATGTGGCTGGAAACATCCAAGAGTTCACAAACAATAGAATAGCTGCTGTTTAGTCATAAGGAGGGCAAGGACAGTGGGGTGGGATCCACTGTATCCTTGCCCACAGTGGCAACAAGAAGCACAGCAGGGAGGAAGAGCTGGGTTTCGAGGAGCAAGGGGATGAGGGTTTGGGGGAATGGGGCACCGAGGGGTAGGAATGGGGCCTTCACAATTGTGGAACTGTGGGAAGTGCTGCATTTTTCAAGAAACTGCAGGAGCTGACACGTGATGGGGTATAACTATGGCCCATCACCCCAGGGGACACTACAAGGGCCAATACCCAGAATGACTTCTATAACCTATGAGATACACCAGGCCTACACCCAGTTACACCCACAGATACCTGGTCCTTTAGCTGAACAGCATTAAACAGTACAGCAGCACGCATCCCAGCACACCTACCAGAATGGAGCTGGCGCAACCCCTTTCAATGGAGCATCAAATGAATGCTCGCCCCCTTTCGGGGCACAGCACTGGTGGGGGAAACTCCTTTTTGTTCCCCTGGCCAATGAATATCCTGACTAGGACAGCCCACACAGAACTCATGCATGTCCCGTCCTGTCAATGGCCTTCAACCCTGGACAGGAACCCTTTGTGGGGGCAGAGATAGGAAACAAGCAATTCATGTGTATGTTCAATTCGGCTGCAACAAAATCATGCATCAGTGAGGGGGATTTCCCACTATCAGGCAACACTTTCAACACAGAGGGATTCTCAGGGGCTATTTCTACGGTTCCATAACTGAAGAGCTGGATGTAAAGGTGGGAGGGAGGATGGTGTGTGCTTCCTTATTGTATTCTGAACGTTTTCCTGTCAACTTGTTGGGCAAGTACCTGCTCAGCAAGTTGAACATGACAATCTCATTGTCAAGGCATTGTTTTTAGCTGTGCCAGTAATGTGTGCAATGAGAGCAATTGTGGAAATTCATGCCATGGTAGGGAAGGTAGTGATCCTAGGGATACCCGTAAAAACAAATATGTTTATCTACGAAATAAAAGTACTTGTGGAGGCAGTGCCACAAGTTGCCAAGAGTTGCAACAGATTTCATCTTTCACCCCGTGGTGTCCCAGTGTGTGGCAGGCACAATATTGTCCCTAGACCTGCAGGGGTTGTTGGTTTCAGCAAAAAGAGTGGTCATACTAAGGATAGACAGGGATGGGTGTGAGTGGTGTACAGTGCTTTGAATTGACCGTATAGTAGCTCGGAAGGTGGTAGCAGATGCAGACATGTTCAAAAATAATGAGAATGATGGAGAAATAATGCTAGAGATTTGCATCCACTGCACATGTACTGCAGTGCATTCCTGAAGAGTACAATGCCCCCTGATGGCCATTATGGCACTGCCTCCCTTCATTGAAGCAGACTTAAAATATGTACCTGAGAGGTTGTGGACTAACAATCCACACAATGTCAGGCTTTTATAGGAAGTGACCCCAGTACCCATAACGCTGAAAGCAGTGGCAGTGCTATCCCATGTTAAACAGTAGCAACTATCAAGAGAAGCATAGGAGGGAATTATAGACACAATATAATCCCTGTTCGATCAAGGTATACTAATGCCATCCACATCCCCATGTTACATGGCTATCTGCCCTGTGCAAAAGGAAATGGGGGCAACTGGAGGATGATCCAGGATTTACACCCCCTAAACGATGTGGTAAGATGGAATTTCCTATGGTCCCTGAATCCGCTGCCATAATGCAGTATCCCCAAGGAGGTGACCCACTTTACAATGGTGGATCACAAAAACGCCTTCTTTTCGATACCTTTGCACCCTGTTTCACAGTGTCTTAGAGTACTTACCCATGGTGGCATGCACTTTGAACACTCTTGTTTGTCCCAGGGTACCGCAGTCGCCAGTATTCTTTGTATTTCCTCTCCTGCCCAGCTGATTGAGAAGGAGGAGCCCGCCTTAAAAACTTGGCGTTGTTGCAAGTTAATCACTGTCACTGCAGTCTGCAAAGTCGCGCTGGAGAGGCTAAAGACTCTGGCTGTAATTACAAACCTGGATTGAGTGCTGACTTAAAACCTTATGGACTTATTGACAGATCGGAAGCGGGAGCTGGCTTAGAATCAAAGAATGTTCTACAAGAAATTACCTGAACAGCTTGCTTTTTACTACGCAGGCGTGCATTTCAGAAGTGTGGCTCTCCAGGTTTGAATGGAGAGTCATAGTCCAGCCCAGCCTGTTATTTCCTGTATACGGTGGCAACTGCTTACTATAACTGCATATCACAACTGCAAATGCAATTTAAAAGTCTGGAGTGCATGGCCCCTTTGTGTTATTGTTGCCCTTGTTGACACACACCTATCATTAACCAGCCTTGTGGCATTTCCTTGGGTATGGATTTGTATTCCTACTTGAGCGAGACCCGCTGAGTTGTTTTAATATTAGTGGTGGCTTATGCAGCTAACACCCTTCAAACCTTGGAAACTGATATTCTGCCCCTGACTCTCACTATGAAAATGCCTGGGAAAACAGGACTAAGAAAAAACAACCACACACAGAGGACACATGCTTCAAACCCCTAGGCTTTGGTAGGCCCTGGTGGTGGAATTTGAGCAAAGGGAACCAATGCAAATACCTTGACAGTGCATGCAACCAGCTCACTTAGAGGACAATCAAATAGAGAAGGTATAGCTGGTACCATTGACTCATTTTGCTCATCAGTTCCAACATTTTATTTACCTTTACCAGCATTGACTGTACCCTCCAAGGCACTAGCTAATAATGATCTACCTTGTAGAACAAATAACTCCCCCCATTTTGATAATTCATTCTCTGCATTGGATTATAATCATTCTCTGCTGGCCTTGTGCTACTCCCTCTGGGACTCCTTTGCCCCTAATGACCATCAACACCAATAGATGTTGGGTCTTGGAGAGCAACACAGCCATACAAAGAGGATGGATGATAACTTGGTTGCTCTGGAGACTTCTGATTTGGAAGCACTGAAGGATAGGGGACAAAGACTATCAGCTTCACCCACCATGTGTCCAACTGATGAGGGGGCACTCATTTGTACTCCAGTGGTCATTTTAATAATCAATGTATGGCCCATGCTCAAATATCCATGCTGCAGTATGCCATGAAAGTGCTACTGAGGTTGTGTGGGAGGATTTTGTGGAGGTCACTGTGCTGACCAGTCACAGTGTCCCTGAGGCTGAGGATGATAGAGGCCTAGGCAAACGGTTTGCTGCAGCAACAACTTATACCTCTGAAAATAGGGCCCACTTTAATGATTCAATGAGAGAAACGAGTGTAGTATACAATGCTGACCACATCATGATTGAGGGAGAGGAAATGGCTGAAATCCCTAGTGAATCTTCAACTATTTATTTGACCTGCAAATAGCGAAGAAAAAAGAAGAGACTAAATTGTAAGGCTGTGATAATTAACTTCGAGCCCCTACAAGTCAAATTTTATGATATCAGAAAGGAGGCCCCTAAGTCTGAACCCTTAACTAAAAGAAGAAAAAAGAGCACTAAAAAGAATAAGAAAGCCACTGGATCCACAGGTACACAAAAAAGCTGGGAGCTGAACGCTAACCAATAAAATCTTAAGAATGATAGGGGTAATCAAATCCAGAATGCAGTCGGACCGTCAAGCGCTTCTCCTGCCCACCTGAATAATGTTATGCACCCTCAAACCTCTAAACCTGTTACTAATGCACTGGCTCCACCAGCAAGTCTTGGAAATGATGAATATATGGTTTCTGATAACACCTTGGAATTAGCATTGAACAATCAACCACGCTCCATTACCAGCAGGAAAAAAGCTCCTGGTAAACCTTAACTTCATCCGCATATCCACAGAGCGGATTTCTGTTCCTTAGCGTGTAAAATACTTCTGCTAAGGATCCTTGATAGCAATGACTTTGACTTTGTTGAGCCAATTAAGGACTCCAAGTTCCAATTTAGCAAAATCTACAGCTGCACGGACGAAACTGCCCAACTGATTAGATCCTACATAGCTTGATATGCATAGCCAGGCTATGAGCTAGATGTGGCTAAGGATGCCATTGTCATCGAACTGACCAAGCGGCCCGATATTCAAAACAACAAAGACAAAATCGACACTATAAGTAATATTGGAAATATGCCTAATACCAGTTCTGCACTACAATCCAACATTTTGGGTATACTGAATTGGCTTGTACTAAATAGCAGAAATGACATAATAGCTGGAAATTGAGATAGTACTTAAAAATCACTAGAAGATTTGTCCATCTACTCGACCCCGGGGGAACTATTGATCTCCTGATAAAGAATGATATTTTCCTTCTACATGAAGTATGGCTATTATCTGAACTTTTGATTGATGGCTTTCAAATTTTCCAAGTATTTGCAAAGAAAGGTTATGAGGCCGCCCCAGTGGAGGTCTTATTGTGGGAGTGTGAAACCATCTGAAGGCCAGAAGAATACAGACAAAATCTGATAGCCCTTATGTACTGGCAGTTTGTGTGAGAGAAAACGATGAGGCGGGCCATTAATGTAATTAATGTATATGATCCTCCTGGGCTCGCAACCGCTGATGACTTTGTAGATTTGGTTCCTGGTGTTATTGATGGCATCCAGAACTCTGATGAATCTGCACAGATACTTGTAGTGGGTGATTTGAATGCACAATGTAATTGCCTTCATGAAATTAACAAAACTGATATTGTTAAAAGCAAGCCTTTCATTAACCCTTGGTTAAAGACAACCGTAAAGGTAATCCTTGGGTTGACTCCATCTATGACTAGGATTGCTATCTTCTGAATGGAAGGGTTAAAGGCGATATCCCAGGAAATAGTACCTGGAGGGTTGGCATAAAGTAATCTACACTGGACTATGTGTTTTGTAATCACCCGCTTCCTCATATTAGAAAGCTGGATATTACTCACACAAATTTCAGTGACCACACAATTCTTTCCCTACATATAGCGGGGAATCCTACCTTATAGTATATAGAGCACGATGTGTAATTTGAAAGAAACCCCACTGGCAGCAGAATCCACTGGACAGACAGGAGCATTGAGAGTGCAGGAAATTACTGGCTCTCCTCTGTAGCGGATTTAACAACCGATGGAGTAGAAGGAAGATTAAGGACGCCACTTTATCATTGGCGATACATAAAAGTAATTTCTCAATGCTCAGCTATAACAAGAAATATCACTTTATTAGGATGATACGGGAATCCAAAAAATCACTAAAACGTGACTTAAACAACATCAGGATTCATGATAGTACTCCTGTCAAAGCTTTGGCTGCAATGAAGAAGGCCAAAAACACATACTGAAGATGGGTGAAGGACAGGTTAGCCTCGGGTAGAACCACAAAGTGGCAATTCTTAGTCGCAATTGCAAATAATGTGGACTCGCTTACGTTTTGGAAATTACTGAGAGGCTTTAATTCCAACATACCTCCTCAGAAAATCTGTTCTATCGGCGGAAAACAAGGTGGTGAGCCACATTAGAAAAACATTGTTCATGATCCTGCAGCCCCAAGCACGACTGCTATACTTGCAGGAGAGACATTTTCCATCAACTTCTCCTACAAGGAAATTTGGTTAAAAATCTCTTCCTTAAAGTACTCTGGAGCCCCTGGCCTAACAGGCTTCCAAATGTATTATTAAAAAAGAATGTAGCCTTCTGGGGGGAAATATTGTACTGCTTATTTAATAAAGTGAGTCAGGAAGGGCAGATATCTGTATCGTCGCATAGGTCAATTCTGGTACCAATTCATAAAAAGGGACTCAGAACATGCTCTGAGAACTTCAGGCTGTTTGCAATGTTAGACGCAACTGGCAAAATATTTGCATCTTTTCCCTTGGAAAGACTAGTAACCTGGGTGGAATCCAAATCTCTCTTCCAAATGGGTTTTCGGTCAGGCTCGGGTACTGCCCAATGTCTATGAATCATGAATCATGCACTGTAAAGCTATGTGTCGAGAGTGAGATGTTGACACTCATTATATGTATCCAATATAGCTAACAGCTCTATGATATACTTTATGTGATTTGAGGAGTTGGTATTCATTTTATCACATTTTATGGAGGTTCTATGAAATTAAATGTTATGAAGTTTCATGAAATTGTATCCTATGAAATGAAATCCAATGCAATTTGATGAAATATATTGATTATGTAAAATGAATTATATATATGTATATCAGGACTATGCAATAATATTGTGTGTTGTATTAATATTATTTGTTGTATGAATTTAATTGCAAATGTATTATGATAAAACTCTTTGAGCTATAATCATAATTAATAATAATAAATTGGAAGATGCAAAACAGGGTACCCGGCCACCTTTTGACAGAAATATATACAGAAGAGGACTTAAAAAGGTGAGGAAGATGACATCCCGAAGTCAAGAGACAGCCCCATGGAGGAGGCAGATGTTCTCTTTGTTGACGGGTCAGCAACAATTGATCAGTAGATAGGCCAGAGACATAGGGTGCAAGAGTAGTGTGTCTCGAGGGAGGTGAATATGAGACATTGGGAGTCATTCCGAGTTTGGAAGCAGCCATGGTGCTATTAGCACCATGGCTGCCTCCAAACTCGGGTCCGGGTAGTCGGAATGAGGACTTACCGGGATATTCTGACCTATGCAGACCCGGTAAATCCCCATTTCGAAACCCATTCACCATTCTCATTGAGCCCCCATAGGGCTCAATGGGAATGGGGAAGGAGCTAATAACGGGCCTGCAAATTGCAGGCCCGTTATTAGCTCCATGGTCCCTTAACAGGTCTCGCTAAGGGACCTCAGAATGCAGCGGTAGGGGGTTAAGGGCACCGGCATCCTTACCGGTGCCGTTAACCCCCTACCGCCTGACTCGGAATGACCCCATTGATTATGAAAAGATTGCTGATGCATTATTCGGTGCTCATTGAAGTGCTGCAGGTGTCACACGGATGCTAGGTGACAAATTATTCCAACTTGACATATGTCACAACAAAAGTGCATGCCGGTCTGTCACAATTGGAAAAGGAGGGGCTTCTGGAGAGTGGTGTTTCCCTAGTACAACACACTGCACTGCTAGATACATTGCTCTCCGCATTGTCCTAACCCTCTGTAATGGTGGTTGTTAAAGGTGGTTGTTAAATGCACCGCCCATACTAATAACAAAGATATAATATCAATGGGAAATGCTGCCATGTACAGGGCTGCGAAAATGGCTGCTTATCTCCTGGTACCCACACCTGCCGAGTATGTTATGACCAGGTCTTCAAAAAATCAACAGAACACTCTATATACAGCAGTACCTATTGCCCAACTCATTGGATTGCAGCACAAAGCACTGAATGAAGAGAAAGAACTATGGGTAAAAACAGGATGCAAACAATTGCCAACTAATTTGTTATGGAGACAGGAGTGCACTGGCAAGGCAGTAATGCCTCATGAACTGTTGATGATAGCTTTTGACCAACTCCAACACCCATTCCACAGCTCAAAGCAAGACGTTGCTGCCAACATACAAGAGGTTTGGTTTATGTCCATTATTCAGGAATACCTCACTAAAATGATCATACACTGCACAATCTTGAGAGGCACCCTACCCCGCCCGACTGGGCCATTCCACAAGCTGAATATAGATTATGGGGACATGCGGGAAAGATGCAATGAGTCTGGGTATTTGATTGTTGTCATGACCACTGTGAGGGGGCACAAGTTGTGCCACAAGCAGGCTCCCACCAGAACCCTGAGGGCCTTAAAACCACTGCAAAAGGGCTCCTGGAGCCAGTGCTGGCACCTTTGGCACCAGGCTCATATGTAGGAAGGAAGGGCTGTTCAAATTAGGTCCCATTTCAGTACATGGGCCTTTAAATCCAACATGGAAGCACCCACACAGTCTAGTTCTAAGAACCAAGCCATGCGATCTAGTGTTTTGGGTGTGGCAGGCCTGGAACTACTTTCCCTGGTACTACTTTACCTGGGCTATATAAACCACACCCTGACTGCAGAACACGCTTCGTGTTATTCTGCAACCCGCAGTGTGATGCTCACCGTGTCCAGCTCCTGGTCTTCAGCATCTTCCTGTAATCCTGCAAGAACAAGAACAAGATTATTCTGTTTTACCTGAGAAAACACCATCCAGCACTCAGCATCTCAACTGGGCTGCAATCTGTGGAAACCGAGAGAAGAAGAAACATCACTCACCTGTATGTACTAGCTTAAGGACTTCCAGCGAAGTGCTACCACAGCTGCTGTTTGAACGTTGCGACCGGCAATAACGAGAAAGGGAAAAACAATATTAGAACCTGCGCTTCTAAAACATTGAATTCCATCAGTCTTACCTGAATTCCAAAGCGCTACGCCACGCTTCCATCCGGAGCACCACAGCTAAATCTGCAAAGGAAAAGAGCAATATTCAGGTTCGCTTTCAATATTAAACAACAGCACAGCGCTGTACTTACCTTAACGGATTCAGGGGGCCTGTTTTTCATTGGGCTCTCTTCGCAGCACCACAACGGCCTGTGAGGAGAAGAAGAAAACACAGGTTAGCTTTAAAAGACAATAAAGGCGCTGCACTTTGCGCTTTCTCTTACCTAGAAAACGTGCCTCTCCATCTGGCACGCCGCCAACATCAAGACCGTTGCACCCGAACAGAAGGAGATAAATACATTGGCCCTCATTACGATAACGGCTATTAGCACCATGGTTGGTGCCGGTATCGTAACGTGTCTGCCATGGTGAAATGGGAAAATACCGCCCCATTCCAAGGTTGGCGGGCGGTATTTCCCCATTTCCCCATGGCCCTTCCTCATTCCCATTTTGCCCCATAGGCAATTGCGGTACCATACTTACCGCGAAGGTCCCTATGCGGGTCCCTACTTTAACGGCTGGTCTAGACCAGCCGTTAAGGTCGGGTCCCGCAAAAGGTCCTCGTAATTAGGCGCTAATGAGTTAACATCACCGGAGTCTTTTATGGCGCCATTAACCCATTAGCGCCAGGGTCATAATGAGGCCCATTAACAAATTCCCACCATAAACAGAACAAAGACTTACAATTAACAAACCTACCTGCCTACCTGCAGATTCGGTTTCACAGCAGGCCTGGGCCCAAGAAAGGCATACTGCACCAGTGAAGCAACTCAGGCAGTTCGCCAGCAAACATGAATCGCCCCTGCACAAGAAACGCAGGACGGATAGCTCACCCTACAAATAACTAAGGTGAGAAAAGAACCCAGTGGGAAGGGAATCGGTCAGAGGGAGGTGGGAGATTCACCCATTAGAGACAGTTATCACAAATCCTCCCTTCTGATATTGCAGATTCATTATTAAGCACTGGGCAACTACGCATCCAGGGTTCCAAATCTCAGAGCCTTCCAGATGCCCCCAGGGATATCAGGTGAGCGTAACATTGTTGTGGTCTGCCCTTTCTCACGATGGGTCAAAGCAGGACCTTGTGCACACCCGGATGACAAATGTACAGCTAAATTTCTTGTCTGTGAGGTCTTCCCCATATGGGGTGTGTGTGATGTGTTAAGGTCTGATAATGGCACACATTTTTCCAATCAGCTCTTTAAAGAGACTACAGCACTACTTGGAAATAAGCTCTGGATGTATTCAATTTATCACCCCCAAGCCAACAGCATTGTGGGGAGGATCAACTGACTTCTTAAGAGCAAACCATTTAAGCTTTGTACAATGTTGAAAAAGAACTCAGTGAACTGCTTACCCTTGGCCCTCTTCAGTTTACGCACACAACCCAGCAATGACCACCACTTGTCACCCCATTAAGTGGTTACTGGCCGGCTCATTAACACGCCCTTATCCCCTGTTAGGAGGGCATCAGATGCTGCCTAGAGTACTCATTTACGTAAGGAGCTTTGTTCGTAAATGGAAAAACCCAAGGTTTCATGGTCCCTATGAAGTGTTATTTTCAACCCCTCTCGCAGTTAAAGTGAAAGGGCTTTGCTATTGGATACACCTTTCTGACATCTGCAGTGCACCTTCGAACAGTACACAATCACCTTATAGGCTCCTAACACTGCCCACATATTTCAGCATTAATTATACGTCCAGATTGTCCAATTATTTTCAGCCCTTATTTTGTTAGTGCACACACGCAGTTGCTTAAACATAAATATTTTATAAGACTTATCTTTCTCTCACATCTTTCCCTTTTTCTTGTCCTCTTATTCTTTTTACCCATTCTCTCTCTCGTTTTTCCTATCCCTTCTCCTTTTCTCTCTTCTGCTTTTTTATTCTATATCTCTAACTTTTGTTTTCATTTTTTTCTTGCCATTTTAGGTGAGAGGTCGATGGAACCAGCAACTTCAAACATTTCATTGTATATCAGAAAACGTGTCAGCTATGAAATTGCCCTTAGATGTTCATGTTCATATTCATATAAGTTTGGCATACACTTTACTGCAGGAATGTTCACTATTCTAATGTTCATATTAGGAATCTATTGGGCAGCATATTTCATATTGAGAGGTCAAATAAAAGAGGGGGATGGGGCATACATACACATCACCAACATCAATGTAAATAAGTATAATGATAGTAATGAGCATAATAACAGTGATAACAGATCAACAAGTACACCTGTACATATGAGTATGAGTGTGAGTATGGTATTAGAAAAAAAAATCCAATTTTTCTAATACTATTTTTCGTAACATAAGCATTTATGATGATGTTAGCAATAGAAGTGTTGCAAGCAAACCCATGGGGTTACATAGGATAATGAGAAGGCAAGCAGGAAGGTCAATGTATGATGCCTACCATGGCCTAGGCATTGATGCTATTGAAGATGTGTGACACCCCGAAATGACCAATAGTTGGTACATGGATATGAGTGTGGTAGGGAGAGAAACTGCGAAAATGACCTGCTATGTATATGTCATGATCTCTGCTTCCAAAAGGTCAGGGTTTTCCCAACTCCCTTGGAAGCAGATTCATAACCCAGGTTCCGAGTGCCAACCAGTCCCAATTGGGACCTTTTGGACCCAGTCCTGGCGCCAGTGGCACCAGACTCATAAATATGCCCAGTCCCAGCGCTGGAAGCGCCGGGCTCATAATGCTTGGGTGGACTTACCTGCAGCAGACCATGCTGCTTACTTGCCTGCCAGTTGAGCCTCTGATCCTCTTCTGTTTGGAACTACTTTTCCTGTTGGGTGGGGCAGGAGCCACTCCCTGGGTTCAGAACACTGGAACTCTTCTGGAAAGCAGGAACTCTTTTCTTACCTAGGCGTGGCTGTGGAAGGAGACAACTAAGCACTACAGGAGGCTATTTAAACCACACCCGATGGATGAATCTTGCTTTGCGTTATTCTGCATCCTCTGCAGCAGAACGCTCATCGTGTCTTCTGCATCTGATCCTGGGCCTAAGGAAAAAGGCTTACCATCCTGAATCCAGTCTTCAGCAACACCTATAAAGACAAGAAAGAACAGGTTAGCATTACGGTCTTCAGTGACAGCTCTTCACTTACCTGGGCCATCGGCTGTCACCAACGCCTCGCGCTGCATTCTGCAAGACAAAGGCTTACCTACTCTTCGTGCGCTCCGGAGGTCTTCACACTGCATTCCGGCATCTGAAAGACAAAAGCTTACCAACTCTTCGCACGCTCCGGAGGCCTTCGGCGCTGCATCCCGCATCTGAAAGACAAAACAAGGTGCGTTTAAAGACATTGGGGAACTTTAATACTCACGTGCCATTACTCCTTTCCACATCTAACCCAGTGGGTATTCCGGCACCCTGCAGCTGCTCCGAACTTGTACCTGCAAAATAAAAAGACAGTTAGAGCGCATCGTGAAGCAGGCAACAAGCGCTTACTTACGTGCTTCCAGGCGCTTCTATTCATCACACGGGCTCCATCTTCAACTCACTTCAGCCCGTCATCCACCATCGCCGGAACCCTGCAAAACAAGAGACATCATTACTAAAGACTTTAAAGACATTAGAATTACTCAGAACTTACCTTTCGTGCAGTAAACGACGGACAGCAGTCCTCTGAAGTCAAGAGGCCTGCTCCCCTTATCCAGTGAAGAAACTGGTTACAGCACCCTGCCCCGAGGCAGATGGAGAGCACGGCGTTCACTTACCTAAGGTGAGAGCGTTAACCTTCGGGGTTCTACAGGAGAAGAGAAAGGGAAGAAGAGAGAGACATTCAATAACCCAGTTCATTAATCCCATATTTTCTAGCTGCAGACATCTTACCCTTCGAGTCAAACATACAGTGCACAGAGGTCCAGCCCAAAGAGCCAGCCGTGTGTTACACATCACCTTTGAAGATACGGTATACGGCCAGTCAAGACCGGCGCCTCTACGGGAATCAGGTGAGCGTTACAGAACGCAAAGCCTACCACAAAACTCCCGTCCAGGCGCTATGGAAACCTCGGATACCGACCAACTAGCCCAGTTACTTGGGGAACTAAGGACAGAAGTGCATGCAGCCCGTCAGGAAATGAACGCTCTACGAAGGGAACTGATTATTGCCAAGGAGCGAACAGATGATCTCGCTAGACAATTGCTACAGTCACAAGCCGGACAGACCCCGTTACCCGCATCTGGGGGAAATCTTCCTTCTACATCCTCTATGAATCCAGTGCAGATAAACCTACCTGGGAATGTACCTCTGGCTCCGCCCGAACGATTTTCTGGTGACCCAAAGAGGTTTGCAGTATTTATCAATCAGTGCCGGTTGCATTTCTTATGCCGGCCAGCAGCCTTTCCAACTGATCAAGCTAAAGTAGCTTTCGTGCTTTCGTACCTTAGTGGCAATGCGGCAGACTGGTCGATCCCTCTAGTAAATCAAGATGATCCGGTCCTCCATGATTTTCAAGCTTTTCAGCTCAGTATGGAAAAACTGTTCGCAAGACATTCACAGGGGCAGGACTTGGACAATGAGCTTCTTTCGTTGCGACAAGGTAATCAAGACCTTTTGGCTTATATTGCGTCTTTCAACAGACTGATAGTGGAAACTCAATGGCCTGAGGACAAAAGGATTACGCTGTTTTATAGAGGTCTACGTGGAGAGCTCAAAGATGTGTTAGCCCAAGTAGTGAATCCCCCACAAGATTGTTCGGACTATATAGACTTAGTCGTTCAAATAGATTACAGACTGCAGAACAGGAAGGCCGATCGTTCCAAGTTTGATGCTTGAGTATTTTCCAAACCGCCAACTCCTTCCAAAGGAGTAGACTCCGGGGAACCCATGCAAATAGGGGGTCTGAAAGGTCCTCTAACACAAAAGGAGCGGGAAAGGAGAAAACAGTTGCAATTATGCCTCTATTGCGGAAACTCAGGGCACTTTCTTCGAGACTGTCCGGTGAAACCTGCTAAGAAGGCAGTAGGAGCTGCAGTTACCAAAGTTACAAACTCGGAGCAGGGAAACGACCTCGCCCGACAAGAATAGAGGTCCTCTTGCCGAGCGTGAAAACCAGTTCCGTGACCTCGCATTTCGTGATACCTATGGTCCTCATTAGCCCTGATAATCCGGATCGATTACATGCAATTGAAGCTTACGTCGACAGCGGTGCCATCGGCAATTATGTGGATCATGAAATGGATTTGAGGATGAATCTATCTCTTTGTCCCACGGCTGTAAAGGACGTCATTACTACGGTGGATGGTACGGAGATAGCCTCCGGGCCACTAACGCATACCACTCAAGAAGTGACACTAAAAAGTCAAGATGGACACCATGAGAAGATTGTGTTCGATGTGATCAAGGCCCCTCAGTTTCAGATTATTCTAGGAATACCTTGGTTAGAGAAACACAATCCTCTGATCGATTGGCGAGCAAGAACGGTCCAGTTTCCAGAATGTGTCTCTACTTGTCACCCTCCACCTGGTGTTGCACTGGCAGCAATTTCTTCAGAGACTCCTCAGTTACTTCCCGAATACCTAGAATACCAAGATGTTTTCCGGAAGGATCAGGCTAACTCCCTACCTCCTCATAGGTCTTATGACTGCCAGATAGACCTGATACCTGGATCTACTCCTCCTTGTAGTAGAATTTATGCCCTCACCGAGCCTGAGAACCTTCACCTACGACAATACCTGGATCAATACCTGACAAATGGGTTTATTCGTCCTTCCAAGTCCCCTGCTTCTTCAGCTTTGTTCTTCATTCCAAAAAAGGAAGGAGACCTTAGAACTTGTATAGATTATCGCTCCCTGAACCAGATCACCGTTAAGAATAGATATCCGTTACCTTTGATCCCTGAACTCCTGGACCAAGTCATAAAAGCATGCATATATACAAAGCTGGATCTTAGAGGAGCTTACCACTTGGTACGAGTAAAAGAGGGCGATGAATGGAAGACGGCCTTCCGCACCAAGTATGGGCTATTTGAATATCAGGTCCTGCCCTTCGGACTTTGCAATGCCCCGGCCGCCTTTCAATATTTTATGAACGATGTCCTCAGAGAGCTCATGGATGTGTGTGTTGTTGTTTACATTGACAACATCCTCGTTTATTCTTCATCGGAATCTGAACATCGGAAACACGTGAAAATGGTCCTCGAAATATTGCGTCAACACAAACTTTTCGCTAAGTTGGAAAAATGTGTTTTCAACGTGACTGAAGTTGAATTCTTGGGATTCATATTATCACCTGGCGGAGTGCGTATGGATTCAAAGAAGGTCGATGCAGTTCTCAAATGGCCATCACCATCCTCCGTAAAAGGTGTGCAAAGCATGTTAGGCTTCGCTAACTTTTACCGCAGGTTTATCCCCGAATTCTCTCGAATAGTCCAGCCCATCACTGCCTTGTTAAAGAAAAACAAACGTTTTGAATGGTCTACCGAGGAGGAACAAGCTTTCCAGGATTTGAAGACTAAATTTATCTCTGCACCAATCTTAAAACACCCTCGCCCCGAACTCCCCTACATCGTGGAAACTGATACTTCAAGCCTTGCCATGGGGGCAGTTCTATCACAAAAGGACCCGGTAACCAATCAGTTGCATCCCGTGGCATTTTGGTCCCGCAAATTCTCGCCTCCTGAGATCAATTACACGATTACTGACAAGGAACTTCTGGCTATCAAGTCTGCCTTTAAGGCTTGGCGGCATTATCTGCTGGGGGCCCGACACACCGTTACTGTGATTACGGATCACCGAAACCTGCAATATTTGAAAACCGCAAAAGCCCAATCCTCTAGACAACTCCGTTGGGCATTATTCTTTGCCGAGTTTGACTTCATAATTACCTATCGACCTGGTACAAAAAACGGTAAAGCTGATGCCCTTTCTTGGATGGGAGTGGAAGAACACTTGATCAACCCTAAACCTGTACCAATCATTCCCGAACAAAGAATTCTGGGTGTAATCGCCACACAATCCATAGAGGAAGTTAAGGATAAAGCCAGGCAACTTGTAACTCCAGCAGAGATACAGAATTGGCATCTGCAAGGAAATGACTTTGCAGTAAAGGACAACTTATTGTATTTCCAAGAACGATTATACCTACCCAGCACAGATTTACAGAAAGAAGTAATCTCTTGTTATCACGATTCTTTAATGGAAGGACATCCCGGTATAGCCAAGACCTCAGAAAAGATCAAGCGCTACTTCTGGTGGCCGTCTTGGAAAAAAGATATCAGAGACTTTATAATGTCCTGTGGAGTATGCGCCCAAAACAAGAGTCAAAAGGAAAGACCAGCAGGCCTCTTACGCCCTATTGACATCCCACCTCGCCCTTGGCATACGCTTTCTATGGACTTCATCACCGATCTACCTCCATGCTCTGGATACAATACGATTCTAGTAATCGTGCACTTATTCTCCAAGATGGCGCATTTCATTCCGCTCAAAGGCTTGCCAACAGCAGCAACTCTGGCCCGAGAATTTCTCGAAAACATCGTCCGACTGCACGGTTTTCCTTCGGTTCTAATTTCGGATCGATGTAGTCAATTTATTTCTCATTTTTGGCGAAGTTGCTGTCGGTCGGCTCAAATTGATGTGAGACTATCGACCAGTCACCACCCTCAGACCGACGGACAAACCGAGAGGACCAATCAAACTCTGGAACAGTATTTACGCTGCATGCTGCAACAAACTGAAAAAACTTGGAAAGACATCCTTTGGATAGCCGAATATGCCTACAATAACTCTGTCCATTCGGGAACTGGGAAAACCCCGTTTTTTCTTTTGTACGGCAGTCACCCTCGAACCTCGGAGTTGGATCCCCTCCCAGATCTTGAAACACCAGCAGTAGACTACCTGCATTCTACAATCACCCAAGCCTTTAAGGAAGCTGTTTCTCACCTTCAAAGGGCTAAAGAACAATACAAGAAAGGAGCAGATCAACATCGGAAGGAAGCCCCTCAATATCGAATAGGGGATCAAGTCTGGTTATCCACCAAATATCTACCTCTAAAAGGGCCACGCACATTCAACCCAAGATACCTTGGTCCCTATTCCATCACTACCATAGTAAAGCCAGTAGCGGTCAAGTTGTACTTGCCCCCGCACATGAAGATACATCCGGTCTTCCACGTCTCTCTATTAAAACCCGTGCAACCTCAAACCCGACTAACTAAATCTCCAAAACCTATCCTAGTTGATGGGGAACTCGAGTTTGAAGTCAAAAGCATTCTGGACTCCAAGATCTCACAATCTAAACTATTTTACCTAATTGACTGGAAAGGCTACGGCCCCCAAGAGAGATCCTGGGAACCTGCTGAATATGTCCACGCTCCTCGCCTAATCAAAAGATTTCACAGAACATTTCCTGACAAGCCAAAACCCCCGGAGAAGCCCGGTTTGGGAGGGGCCTTGAGGGGGGGTACTGTCATGATCTCTGCTTCCAAAAGGTCAGGGTTTTCCCAACTCCCTTGGAAGCAGATTCATAACCCAGGTTCTGAGTGCCAACCAGTCCCAATTGGGACCTTTTGGACCCAGTCCTGGCGCCAGTGGCACCAGGCTCATAAATATGCCCAGTCCCAGCGCTGGAAGCGCCGGGCTCATAATGCTTGGGTGGACTTACCTGCAGCAGACCATGCTGCTTACTTGCCTGCCAGTTGAGCCTCTGATCCTCTTCTGTTTGGAACTACTTTTCCTGTTGGGTGGGGCAGGAGCCACTCCCTAGGTTCAGAACACTGGAACTCTTCTGGAAAGCAGGAACTCTTTTCTTACCTAGGCGTGGCTGTGGAAGGAGACACCTAAGCACTACAGGAGGCTATTTAAACCACACCCGATGGATGAATCTTGCTTTGCGTTATTCTGCATCCTCTGCAGCAGAACGCTCATCGTGTCTTCTGCATCTGATCCTGGGCCTAAGGAAAAAGGCTTACCATCCTGAATCCAGTCTTCAGCAACACCTATAAAGACAAGAAAGAACAGGTTAGCATTACGGTCTTCAGTGACAGCTCTTCACTTACCTGGGCCATCGGCTGTCACCAACGCCTCGCGCTGCATTCTGCAAGACAAAGGCTTACCTACTCTTCGTGTGCTCCGGAGGTCTTCACACTGCATTCCGGCATCTGAAAGACAAAAGCTTACCAACTCTTCGCACGCTCCGGAGGCCTTCGGCGCTGCATCCCGCATCTGAAAGACAAAACAAGGTGCGTTTAAAGACATTGGGGAACTTTAATACTCACGTGCCATTACTCCTTTCCACATCTAACCCAGTGGGTATTCCGGCACCCTGCAGCCGCTCCGAACTTGTACCTGCAAAATAAAAAGACAGTTAGAGCGCATCGTGAAGCAGGCAACAAGCGCTTACTTACGTGCTTCCAGGCGCTTCTATTCATCACACGGGCTCCATCTTCAACTCACTTCAGCCCGTCACCACCATCGCCGGAACCCTGCAAAACAAGCGACATCATTGCCAAAGACTTTAAAGACATTAGAATTACTCGAAACTTACCGTTCGTGCAGTAAACGACAGACAGCAGTCCTCTGAAGTCAAGAGGCCTGCTCCCCTTATCCAGTGAAGAAACTGGTTACAGCACCCTGCCCCGAGACAGATGTAGAGCACGGCGTTCACTTACCTAAGGTGAGAGCGTTAACCTTCGGGGTTCTACAGGAGAAGAGAAAGGGAAGAAGAGAGAGACATTCAATAACCCAGTTCATTAATCCCATATTTTCTATCTGCAGACATCTTACCCTTCGAGTCAAACATACAGTGCACAGAGGTCCAGCCCAAAGAGCCAGCCGTGTGTTACACATCACCTTTGAAGATACGGTATACGCCCAGTCAAGACCGGCGCCTCTACGGGAATCAGGTGAGCGTTACAGTATGTTCACTAATCCTGCACGTGTTGGGTGCACCCAAGGTATTAGTACCACAAGCAGTACCAATCATAGAGGCACAGTGCCTGGTTCATCTTGTGCTATGTAGGGGTAAAGGCATCTTCCAGGCACATATTATACGACTAGAGCTTGTGGTTCCAGATCCCCAACAATGTGCTGATAATCCGAGAGACATTAAATGCTTGCAGCAATCATGTTATCCAAGAACTTAAATATATAAAAAACATATGGCAAGAGACCACACTAAACTGCATGGTGGAGCACCTTCTGGGATATGAAGAGGAGCTCCTGGCTCGGGTGGAAGCAACCTGCACACAAATGTGGACAGATCATATTACACAATTGACATTGAAAAACCAGTGAAAGTGCACCTAGAAGAAACATATGAACTTTGCGTCCACCGTGAAGGAACTATTTTTATCAGCTCAAACGAATGCTGCAATAAGACCTTGATTCCAGTCTTGAAGAGAGGTACAGCAGCAGTTATGGATTATTACCGGCTCTGCGGCCAACAAGTGTATTTGCACCTTTTGCCATCAAGGAGGGGCTTCTGTTTGCTGGCAAGGCTGCATTCAGCACTATTAGTAATCCCAGAAGAACACTTGCAAAGGGGGCCAATAGCCAACACAGCCAGACCGCTTGCTCCAGGTTTGAAGAACAGAACTTGTCACCACCATCAGAGTTTCACATCCTTCCTGGAAGTGGGCAATATTAAAAGTAGTGAAGGATGAAAAGATCAAACTATCTATCTAGAGACTCATCCGTGTTGCTCGCTGAACTCTCCAGTGAATACAGACTTTTCTGCTGAGCAGAAATGTTTGTTATTTTGGTATTATTATCTGCCATACAGTCACAGCCAATGCAAAATGGCTGCAAATTGTATGCTGGGAGTTGGTCCACTTTTCAAAAGACACCAAGCATGGTTTCAACATAATAAACGTCGAGCTGTTTGCCCTGAGACTGATGACAACACAGAAAAACTACATCCTTGATACGTTGGCGGCAATGGAAGGAGGTGTGTTGTCAAAAAACAGGATATTTCTGCTGCACATTCTTACCTCTGGAAGATGCAGAGAATCGGTCATTATCTCACATAATGGCAGCTGTACACAGTCTAGGAGTTCAAATGAAGAACAGAGGCAGAATACAAGGAAATTACTGGTTTGATGTGCATTTGATTGGGCCCCGTCCTGGTTGGGCACCATCGTGAAGATGCTGGTGCCTGTCATTGTGTTCATCTTGGTCATCTTATACACCTGTCAAATGGGCCTCAGGTTTTGTGCCAAAGAAGTAACTAGTAGAGCAAGGATGATGGTGTCAATTGAGGTTTCAAAGGTACCTCACAATACAAAAGATAGTGAAATACAGACAGGATGGTTGTGTCGATTTAACCTTGAGACTCCCAATGTGCCAGTACCTGAGCCTGCCAGGTGTAGAGTGATTTTATTTATGGAGGGGCTTAGAAAAAGATCCCATGAACTCCAGCTACACCCACCATATCCTGTCCACTGGCGGAATTTCCAGAGTTAATAATTTCCATTTCCAGTACTGGCCAGTGCCAGAATCTACAACTACCTGCATACATTGCAGTCCCACTGAGCAAGTGCAATCATTTAAGATAACATCTGAAGTCACATTGGACCTTCACATTACTGCTTGTCCCACTGGCCAGTAACTCAAAGGGGTGGCCCACCAGCATATTTAGTAAGCCTTTATTAAATTAGTCGTTAATCTGCAATTTCTCAAGCTCAATGCCGTGCGTCCAGGTCATTGATGTCCTAACATACCAGACTTCTTGACCCTTGGTCATCTTTTGCTGTGTATTTTATTACAGTTTACAGTGTATTATAAACTTTTACCAATATCCCAGAAAAAGCCTCTTTCCCCCATCACTTCTACTAATGCTAGCAAACTACTTGTATTGTTCTCCTGAGGATTTTGGTTCCACCCTGGTCAATACATGGTGTTTGTAAGTCCTTTAGGCACTACACAATTACATGCCTTATATATCCTCGCCCACAAGCACTGCCTTGCATCTTCTCTTTTTCTTCAAACAGATCCTCTGTGTGTCCTAGAACATGAAGCTATGCAGATTCTGGCATTATTCATTCTTACAGTCAGAGGGGTGAGCTGGGCCGACTGCAGCTTGCACGAAGGAGTTGCACCGCCTCTGGCTCACTCGCTGTGAACGTCAGACTGGAAGCAAAGTCCCTGATTCCTGTCTTTGTGCCGCACCAGAGTCAGAGGCCTCAAAGGAAGAAGGAGCAGCGCTCACGCAATATGTGTATGTTAGTGCCTGTTGTATTTCTGTATTTATGTATTTATGTATTTATTTATTATTTAGCATTGGCTTTACATTTGAAAACCTTAAGCTTATTACGAGATAAGTTTTAAAAATGAAGTGAAAAGAGGAAAGATCAAATAAAAACAATATATATATATATATATATATATATATATATATATATATATATATATATATATATATAAAATAAAAAAACAATACTTTTGATTAGGGAGCAAGAAAACACAATAGAAAAAATAAAAAGAAAACAAAGACACAGTTAAAATAGAGTAATAAATTTAAAGTACAGGAGTTTGAATATAAAATATCTTTTAGGAAGCGTAAAATGGCAACAGTAATGGAGATGCTTTCCCCATACAGGATGGATGCCCACCATCCCTCCGCCATCCTAGTTGTAGACTTTTCAATAAGTTTGCCCATCCATTTTTTTTGCTGGGATTTTATACCGGGGCAAACAATGACTAAGTGCTGAAGGGTATCCATTTGGGCATTACACCAGCGACAGGCGTAATCTCTCTGATCTTTTGGTTTCCTTGCTTCCAGTACTTCCTTAGTAGGCATTAGGTTAATTCTCAATCTCATGAACTCCCTTTTGCGTGTATTACATGGACATTTATTCAGGTACTCTTTGGGATTTCCTCTTTCCCTACAATTTGCGTCTTTCTGGCGATACAGCTTTATACATCTGGCATTCTCTCTGGTGTAAATCCGGTCTAGGTCCAGCAGTTTATTTTTGAAACTGCCTGGATTTGTCATTAGGGTTTGTTCTGAGGAATTCAGTTCATCCAAGAGTGCCGAACATGAAGTTTTCCAGGCATTTAGCTTGTGGTCAGACTTTTGAAGCAGAGCTTTGTTCAAGACCCTGAACCACCCTCTGGACTATTCAAAAGACATTTGCAAAAGAATGCCAGGGTTTTTCATTGAACTATAGACCAAAGTGAATTTAGACCCACTTCTTCCCGGATTAGGTCAAAAAGAGTGTAGGCAGGAAAGATCAGCGCCTGTCTCCAGTAGATTCCCTCCAGTTTTGGCCATAGCTCCTTGGATAGTGATGGCATAGTTTCAACTCCATAAGTTATAATAGGCACGACTTTCAAGGTGTAGAAGTCAATGACAGGTTGCTGAGTGAATTTACAAAATCTTCTCATAATTATTTTAGCCTAACACGTAAGATTTCTTGTTTTTAATTTTAGTCTATTTTCCTGGGGAGCCTCAAATGCACTATTGCTGATACAGATTGTAATATACATAAGGTTCGGTACTTCACCAATTTCTTTCGCTCTTAAGGAACCATGCTTGTTTTCCAGATGGTTTATGTGTGGTTTTCCCTGTGAATGTCAACATTTTAGTTTTTTCAACATTCACTTTTAGGCTATTGTCGTCCAAATTGCTCTCTAGTGCGTCTAGCTGCCTCTGTAAAACAACCATAGTTTGGTCAAACAGAATCAAGTCATCTGCATGAAGCAGACAACTCATGGCTGTACCGGCTAGTCTTGGGAAAAAACATTCTTGTTTTTCAAAAGCTGTCGGTATGTCCAAGATGAATTGGTTGAAAATATGGGGGCTAATCTACAGCCTTGTTTGAGGCCACTTGTACGTATTATTGGTTCAGTAAGGGTACCTTTTTGTCCAATTTAATTCACATGGTGGTGTTAGTATGGAGAATGATCAATGCTTCTCTCAAATCCTCAGGGAAATTGAATTTTCAACTTTAGCCAAACCTTGCGCCTCTTGATCACGTCAAAAGCTTTTTCGAGGTTGACAGATGCCATGTATACCTTCCCCTTGGGTTTTGCTTTCACTTTTTTATTTAAGTAGATGGATCAGAAAGAGATTTTGGGCTGTGCCTATCCCACGTTCAAAGCCTGCTTGCCATTCATCAAATTGGCCAATATTCTTTCTCCAAGAGTCCAATCTCTTAAGAATCAAGGCTTGAAAAATCTTTCCAATAACATCAAGAAGGACGATCTGTCTGTAATTAATTGGTTCCGACCTAATACCCTTCTTGAATATGGGCACAATGATGGAAGAGGTCCAAGAGGCAGGAATACTTTTAGTTTTCTTTATTGTAACAAACAGGCTATACATAACCTCATACCATCCTTCCGGATCCTCTCTAAGTGCATGATTAGACCAGCCGTCAGGCACTGGGGCTCTCAAATTACTAGATGACAAGATCAGTTCCTTTATTTTACCCATTTCTGTCGGGAATGAACATGGAGTATTAGATAGACAGGGCGGCAAACCAGTAAGGTGATACGAGTTAAACAGATCTCAAAATGTTTCTTCCATGTGGTTGATGATACTCCATTTAACATTACCAAATTTTGTGGGGCATTTAGGTTATTCAAGATCTTCAACATTCCAGAGGTATTTTTTGCAGCCATTAGGCTTAACATTTTTTCGGCATCTCTTTGGTGTAGAATCCACTTATGATTCTTTAGCCTGTTCTTGTATTTTTGTTTCAATTTCTTGATGTTTTTTGGATCTCAAAGCTCCCTCTCTGCCCTAGTCACAGTCTGTGTATTCATTGTTATTGATGTCTCCATGTTTATATGTGCGTTCATGTGATTGGTCATGTATGTTTGGGTGGTGAGTGCGCCTGCCGTTTGATTGAGCATAAAGTGTGTGTGTATGAATGCTGGGGTGCACGTGTGGAGAATGCAGTGTGAGTTAATGTCAATGCGAGATATGTATTGGTGAGTGACTGGTGGGTGAATCAGTATGAATGTTATTGTGTGTGCGAATGTTGTTTGTGGGTGCTCGTGTGAACATTGCAGTGTGAGCAAAAGTGAGGGATAATGCATGGATGTGAGTGTGGAAGTTCTGGGTGGGTGTCTGTGTAGAATGCATTGTTGAAGATTGTGAAAGGTGTATTGATGAGTGATAGGTGAGATCATTAGTATGAATGTGACTGAATGCTCTGGGTGGGTGGATGCTTGTGCTCATGTGGTGAATGCAGTGAAAGTAACTATGAGAGAAGTTATATGAGTGAGGCGATGGGTATGAATGTAACTATCAATGTTCTGGGTCAGTGGGTACCTTTGTGTAGAAAGAAGTTTGAGTGAATGTGAAAGGAGTTTGGATGATTGATAGGTGATTGAATGGGCATGAATGTGACTGAATGTTCTGAATGGGTGGGTGCTTTGTGGAAAATGCAGTGTGATTGACTATGAGAGAAGGTGTATGGGAGAGAGACTGGTGAGTGAATGGGTATGAATGTGATTGTGAGTGCATGTTTGGAGAATGCACTTTGAGTGCTGTGGGTACATGTGAGTGAATGTGAGAAAGCGTATGGATGAGTCACTGGTAGTTGGATGGATTTGAATGTGATTGTGGGGCATGTTTGGAGAATGAAGTGGGAATGCTCTATGTGCAGGTGAGTGAATGTGAGATAAAGAGTATGGGTGAGTGGCTAGTTGGTAAATGGGTATGCATATGATTATTGGTGTGTGTGAGTCACTGGGGGGCCAGAGGAGCATGGGAGCATTGTTGATATTTCCTTATCTTACATGGCTTATTTTAGTGGCATTTTTGTGTGAAGCCAACTTGATGTGGGTTATTATGTGGCTAGGCTGGCATTTTGGTGCAACCAGTCCTGGCTTGACATTTTGTACCTGGCATATATGATAAAGCAAGCAAGCATGATATGTGTTATTAGATAGCTAGATTGGCATTTTGGGGTTGCCAGCCTAGCTATTTCCTACTGTGGCATTACATGCATTTACTGAGCATCTATGAAAAAGCAAGCATAAGCATGCTTGTATGTCCAAACTGGTCTACATTGGACCCAGTTCGGACACATTTTCTTATTGTGGTATGGCATTTTTAATGATGATACCAAAAGAAGTATGTTCTTAGGAGGAGGTACTGGCATATATTGGTGCAGCCAGCATGGATAAGTATTCATAAAGTGAGCATAATGGCCTATATCAGTGGTCAAAGTGTGCAAAAAGAAGTAGTAGAACTATGTTTGCTGCTGGCCTAACCCCGCTCTCTACAAACCCCTTTGCCATGCCCCTCCCACGCACAATATAAACCCCCAAACAAACACACCTGCTGTTTAAGGGAACGTTTAGTGCAGCACACTGAAATGCAAGTTTCAACTGCTTCCTACACTTTTATTTTAAAACATAACCATTGCAGAGGGGTTTCTTATTAAAACAAAAGTATATGAACGGTCAAACGTAATTATAAAAAGTAAAGAAGCACTGCTCCGAACCGCTTTCACCCACTTTGACCACTGGCATATATTGTGGGAAAGGCATGAAAATGCATTGGGAAATGTTCTTGAACACTGTTGGTGACTTGCATCTATTGGATTTTTTCATGAGTTAGCCAACACAAATAATTGCACACTGTTTGGCTTCTTATCCAATTTTTCACAAAAATGTTTCTGTATAATGAACCATTTTAAGCAATTATTCAAAAGATGTTCCCAGGGGGAGAGCATCCGTGAACCTCCTTTCATTGATTTGGGCTCCCTCGACACACTTGGTCGCTCTTGCATAGTAATGACAAATATTTACACAACCTCAAATGAAAAAAATTCACCAGTCGCCACTGGTGGCTAGTACATTTCGTGCCAGAGGCCAGTTACTGTCCCCTTGTTTTTACATTAGGTGAAAGATTTAAGCTTTGATTAAAACACCAACATCTTTCTCCTAGCATGATTTAACAGGCCCTCAAATCTGTCACTGTTTTGCCCCACTTAAGGCTCTGAAATCTGAGGGGGGCATCTAAACCCTGCTTTATTGATTGCCACCATGCTCTCCATCTTCAGCGGCGGCAAGCTGAACAATCCTGGCGCATTAACTACTCTCTGTTAGCCAGTCAAACCTTCCAATATATTTCTGCCCAGTATCATCGACTCCCATGGCTTCACCTAATCTGCCTATCGTGATGATACACATATCCTGGTTTGCCTGGATTTGGCTTTACCAGAGACTGCTGTCAGGTTTTGGACATGTTTGTAGGCCATGGGAGAGTGGATGTGTACCGACTGACTGAAACCGAATGGGGGAAACATGGAGGTACTGGAGGTGGGATCTGCTGACGTTGACTCTCTCTGGCCACCTCTCTTCTGGCCTCCCTTGTTGCACCTTTGTCCTACCACAGTGCAGATGGTGAAAGATCTGGGGGTAAAAATGACCTCCTCCTTACAATGGCCGCTCAGGTCAGGGCAATCTGCCAGGCAGGACATCTCAACTTGAAGATGCTGTGTAAGGTTCTGCCGTTTTTGTCTTCCCATCTTTGGGCACCAGTGGTTTATCTTTATCTGGTAGTATCGTCTGTAGATTATTGCAATTCACTGTTCCTCTCACAGCCAGCCAATACTATTTGATGTATGCAAATTCTTCAGAAATCTGCAGCCTGAGTGGCTAAATCCATTTCCCAGGGCGGCCATATCTCCCCACTCTTATGTAGCCTTCACTGGTTGATGATGGTGAGTCGGGTTCTATTCAAGGCGCCCTGTTTGTTTTTTCGAGCCCTCCATGGGACAGGGGATGCCTATCTGCAGGAAAAGTTCAGGTGTTATGTGCCGTGTCATTTTGTGTTCTACTGAGGCTTTTCTGGTTGAGGTCTGTCACTTTAGGTTGACTTGGGTGGGTGGGCGCTCCTTATCGGCTGCAGTGTTTGTATTGTGGAGCTCCCTCCCTCCTGCCCTTCAGAGGATGGATGACATCATGTCATTCAGGAGATCCCTGAAGACTTTTATGTTCTAGCTCTCTTTTGTTCCACTTGTTTAAGTCAGCGCCAGGATGGCCTTGTACGTCGTGCTTTATAAGTTAAGTTAAGAGATAAGATAAGTTAGTGATGCCCTGTATACAGTCAGGCATTGAGCCTGTCAAGGCATTCTGTTGGATTGATGGTTTTCAGAGATCCAGCAGGGGACTCAATCAGGTTGACAACGGAAAGATTCTTCCAAGGTAATTGTTCCAAGAATTGATTGGGAAAGGGTGGGGACTTACCATTTGGTTTTGTGGATCTAGTAGTTATTTGAAAATTAATTGATCATGCTAAAGACAGGGCAGTGGAATTAGTTAGCACAATATTGTCACTAAAATTCACCTCAGTTGGATAGCCCCTTTTATCGGATGGTTCTGGAACTCTCAGTGTAAGCTACACGTATTTCAAACCTAATAGTAGAGTCAGTGTTGTTAAAATTGGAATCTTCCACATCTCCCAGCCACTTAAAGAGAATGTTGTGGGCTTGCTCCCTCTAGAAATACATATTATTCTATTTCTATTGTGTGCTTTTACATTTTAGAAATAGCTTACATACTATTTCCATTGTAAACAGACCAATGCTATCAAAATAGAGGGATACTCTTGCCCACTTTTCACCTTAGCCTGCCCATGCCGCTTGAAGATATATGTTGGCAACCATCCATTGCACTTACAGATGCTTAGGTCAGCCATTGTAGCATACAGTGGTTCTACTCAGGTAACCTTGCTATCACACTTAATTGACTACTTTGGGTAACGTTTGTAGAACATGAAAGATATTTAGTAAGGCTATAAAGGTAAACTGTTTGTTGTGCTTAGACAAAACCCATTATCCTAGTTTCTATGGTAGCATGTCTGTCCCACCTAAAAGATGGTCTAGGACAGCCAGCCTATTGCACTTGGTAGACTTAAGGGAATCCTGTCTATAGTGCCTGGCAAAGTCTACAAAGCTAGCTGGCTTTTTCTCCCTCACAGAAGATCAGATAATGCAGCAACTCCAAAGATAAGCTCCATTTTAGCTTAAGGCATGAATAAACACACCTCTTTGGTGAACATCTGCCGCAGACCCAGCTTTCCATCCATGCACTTTATAATGCAGGTACAACTATGACAATTTTGGTCTAGCAGGTCACATAACTGCTTTGAACTGAAACACCAGACTTGCCTAAACACCTCTGCCATTAGAATACAGTCACAACATATGACACATGTCGTTGTAGCTGGTTACATATTGATTATCCTGCACTGGCGCTCTGTCTGGATCTCCCTCAGCAGCGGTCCACATGCTTGACCTCTTGGGTTGTTTACTGGAGCCTAACCAGCCCCACTAAGTCCTAATCTTGGCCAAATGCACACACGTATCTTAAAACGCCTCTGAGAACTTTCCCATACCTGAACTTCGGTTCACGAGGGCGTTCAGACCATGAAGCGTTTTGAAGGCCATACAAATGGGAAAAGGTGCTACATAAATGACTTCTACGATACAATGCAGTACACTTGCAGGTGCTATATAATGTGTGTTCTATTTTTCTATCAAAGATTGACATGCATCCACATATATGTCTGTACTCAGACTAGTAAATGCCCATGGACAGAATGTTCATAGCTGAGCTTGGAGAACATTTGGAGAAGGTTATTAATGTATTTATTTTTAATTCACCCAGTGCTATTTGCTTTCCAAATAGCACTGGGCGTTTTGAAAGCAAATACATGCAACGAGGGAACCCAGACTTGGTCAGTATCACACGAGGATAACCTACAGTTAAGCACATTTCACCAGAGAACTGCTATCGTTAAGTCCTCATCTGCCTCCCCTCCAAAGCCTGTGGCAAGGAATTACGGACCTTATCTACATTGTATATACATGGTGTTGTGCATTATTTGATTTATTTGTCTCACCTTTCATGTCGTCACCATGGAGTAGAACATATATATTCCTCATGATTATCTCCAAAGAACGCACATCACCTTTTTATAAGAATCTCACATAAACCTCAAGGTGACCAAAGGCAACGATGTGTAAATGTCTACTCAGGAGAGCCCTCTTTTCAAAACTAAATTATTCAAAAAAACATTTCAGGATATTGCCAAAGTCTAAAGGCAGAGTGTATTTTAGGCAACTCTCAAACATATTCCACAAATGACAGATGCATCTCACTTGAATGGATGAGCGACAGAGATATGTAGGGAATGCTTAAAAAACCTGTTTTGCCAATAATTCTCGTGTTTATTGTTGGATCTTGCTTTTGTTTTTGTGATGGAGTTACCACGATCATCGTTAGTAGTTACTATGACTCACCCCAGAAGGAAGCTTGGTATGTGGAGTGCTCACAGAGGTGTGTTTTGTTAATGGAAAACTGGGAAAGCAATTGAAGAGCAATCGTTATATTTATGAAGATACAGTAGAGCATAGATCACAGCTGTGTCCTAGTTGATTTCACCTTAGTAGATGACTGGAATTGTACATGGCACTTAACCCAGGGCCCTGCTGGACTGGACTCTTTGTCCCCCCCCCCGTCTCTTCAGCTTCATCTGTACGTATGCATGGCCTAAATGTACTAGGATCAGGTAGTTCGTCTCTCCTCTGTTCCCGACCCCCACCACCGTTTTCCATTCCCCACTCCCGAGCTTGGTCCCAACTGTACCACTTCATGCACTTGCACTAGGAGAAATGTCGTCAGGCCTAGTATGCTACTTTTTCTGATGAGATCATTCGGAATCTTCAAGTCCTAATAATGATTACTGTATTCCCTTGTTCCCTTCCCGCTTTGAAGCACTTCACCTCTGTATAAGTGCTATATAAATAAACAATTTAAACAAATATATATATATATATATATATATGCTATATTGAGTCTCCACAGAAGAGTTGGGGGTGTGACCTTGTTTGTCCTGACCCAAATGTATGGAGGGGAGCTTGATTATGTTTATGTAGCTTGGATTAAGGTTTTCAGATTTATGCTTGTTTATGAAGGTGAGATACAGTAGAGGAGGAATGAGTTGTTTATATGTATATGGAGGCGGGTGTCCACTCCCTTCAAGGCTTGGTAGAACACTGCAGGACAAGGTCAGAAAAGACTCAGGTACCATCAAAGCCAATGTCAATGCTGGGCTCATCCTTTTGCAGCTCTGGTCTGGTTTGTGTCCATCTGTGGAGTCCTGCTGGGCCCTGTCCTCTCTCCTGAGCATTTCGATATGTCTCTAAAACCTCTTGATGGCAATACTGCCCTTTCGCCATCTCCTTTTAAATATAGGCTGATGCTACCCATATGGTATCTGCAGAAATGAACAAAAACAAACATACCTAATGAGAAATGACACCCATATGGTATCTGCAGAAATGAACAAAAACAAACATACCTAATGAGAAATGACAGAATTGCTCTGTTCGAATTCGTTAGGTATTTGGGTTCATTTCTATTAAAGATAGATTTAGGGTGGGGTATGGGGATAGGTAAAGGATAGGTTAAGGTAGGGGGAAGTGGGGTAGGGGTTGTGGGGGGTATTTGAGTTTTTTTAAATCAGTAATTTCTCTGTAGGTATTTTCTTCCAATCATTTCACAGTGATCCGCCCATATCGCCTTTAGATTGGAGGGCACTGCTGCACAAATCCAACTGACTTCGACATGCCTCATATGCATACATACTTATATCATAGATTAAAGTCTGTGCTTGAGCACATTCAAGATGTAGACTATCTACATGGGTTAGCAGTACTAGCCCTTTTTCCATTTGCCTAGCCGCCCATTTTGGGCACTTTGCCCTCTCCAATCCCAAATGCAAAAAAACCCCCAAAAAACTGTGGGTTATTTTTGAACTCCACCCAATCCCAGATGCAAGACCTTACATCAAAACCACATTACCAGTTACTTTTGCCCAATCACATACTTGCCTTTGGTAACATTTTCCACCAAGTTAAAGTGCTGAGAGCCTTTGTGTTGCTGAAGGTGGACTAGTGCAATTGTCTCTATTTACGTCTTTCTAAATGCCCTATGCACCAGATCCTTCTATATTCCAAAATCCAAAATAAGGGACCAAGAAAGATACTAGGGTTGTAACACAAGTGATTACACTTGCCTTCAAAGTCCTCTAGAGCCTCACATGTGTTGCGCACATTGTTTTCAAGTCATACACTGGAAAATCAAACAAATATTTTCAATGAGATGCCTAAGGTCTACAAGCCTTAAACATCATTGGCACATTTAAGTGAAAGACGTTTGGTGGTAAAACCTTGGGCACTGCTTTGGACCAGGGCTATGGAATGACCTGCTGATCACTCTCAGGGGAGACTGTAACAACGTCATGCCGGGAAATTAAAAGGTGAGGCCTATGTTTTTAAGAAGACATTTGAACCAAATCTTTGTTCTGTGGCTTGTAGCTGACTGGTCTTATTATTACTGATCACTGGTTTTCTTATCATGGTTGTGTTTACTACTGCATTTGCTCTTGGCTATGATTACCTCATGATGCACTTTATTATACGTGGCACTTATTTTATTTATGAAAATACAGTGCATGAGTTTATACCTTCTTGGCAATTCTCTTGAACACCCTCCCTCTCATCTCTTAATGCAGGTGAAATACTCCAAAGTTGTGAGTAATGAGATCCCATCCTTTTCCCTTTGCCAACCTTGCCTAAGTTCCTGCTTTTCCTCTAAGGGTGTTACTAAGTAACTATGTTCATATTTATCAACTTATTAATCAGTATTCTTTCCAGTAACATATTGAGATGTCCTTTAAAGGTAATCTCTGGGGAAATATGTGGCAAATAATGCATGGTCCTGCACATTATCCCAGTACCATTAACTAAAGATATGAACTGCCTTGTAGCCCATATCGTAAAGGTGGTCAACGTTGCCTCAAAAAATAAAATAAAAAGGAAAATCTACACTGGCCTGATGTGAAGGCTCTTCTGGTATTGCTGTATTGCCCTTCTGTCCAGTTCAAGCTTGCTGAGAGTTGTGGGTTTGTTTGTCCATCTTTGGTAAGGTACTGAAGAATATTGGTTTGTGTATTTGGGGCTCAATTAGAACACTTGGGTGTTGGGTCCTGGTTAATGTGGCTCGGTTTACGGTGCTATGGTAGTCACTCTGTGATAGGGTTATGTTTAGTGAGACCCATAATCGAGGTATGTGGTATTTTTTATAAATTCACGATAAGGCACTTTAGGGATGCAGAGATGTGCATCAAAGCCCAGCAGAACAATGGGAGATCTGTGCAGGTATTGAGAGCATTTGCAAAGTACCAGCATGAGTTGCCATTGCATTTATGGCACTTTGATAGAACATTGGGTGAGTTTATCATGTTTCTCATACAACTCGTAGAACACTGGTAGTATGTGATTTATCTTTGTTTCTTGTTTTTCTGATGAACCCTAATAGATGCTCATAGAATAGATGTGGACAGTTGCATCAAGCATTTGCAGAGCATAGGAGTGGTAGGTGGTTGGGATTCTCAAGTGTTCATTGTGCTCTGATGATTTCATTGTGAGTATTGGTACCACGGAAAGTGCACTTCATAGATTGTAATTAGGCTTGACGGCCTCTGTTTGGGATGTAGAAGAAATGGGGATGGGCACAGTCACTTATATCAAATCTCCATTGGGCATCACCGATCAGGGTCTGGCCAGGCTGACCTCTTTCCTCCCTGATCGACCCTGCCAGGTTCAACTTGGGTCCTTTCTTTCATCTATCACCCTCTCTACCTGCAGTGTTCCCCAAGGGTCTAACCTCTCACCATGGCTCTTCACCCAGTACCTGGCAACTCTTGCCCACCACATTGCCATTTTCTGCTCCAATTTTCAGTGTTGTGTTGATGACACTCAACTAATTTTCAGGCTCCCCTTGGCCCCTTCCTCTCCTTCTCTCAACTCTGACTGCTTATCTGCCATTCAGGAGTGATATGCTGACAACAATCTCTGCCTGAATGGCAGCAAGACGGAGATCCTCCTCATCGGCACACCTTCACCCTCCTTTCATGTCACTCTCTGGCTGGCCTCCCTTGGCCTTCCTCCTTAGTCCCACCTGTGAGGCTAAGAACCTAGGGGTCATCTTCGACTCCACGTTTTCCTTCTTTGCCCACATCTCTGATGTCTCTAAAAAGTCAAACTTCCTACTTCACCTCCTTAGAGGTATTCTAGTTTACCTCTCCTTCCCCCAGAAGCTCACTGTCTCTCAAGCCCTAGCTCTCTCTAAGCTAGATTATTTCAAAAGTCTCCTTTTAAATCGTCCTGCTTCCACTCTCCACCCTCTGCAACTCATCCAGAACAGGACTGTGAGACTTGTCCTTGGCCTCAAGCCCTGGGATGGTATCTCTCCAGTCCTGAAATCTCTCCATTGGCTCCATGTGGCTGCAAGGATTACATTCAAAACCCTATGCATTTTCCACAAGGCTTTCTGTGACCTGGGTCCAAAATACCTTCAGTTTTCCCTCCGTAAATACCTTCCCTGCTGAGCCCTTGGCTCCTCTACGTCCAATTCCCTTAGGGTCAGTCGTTTCTCTAAGAAACAAGCTGGGGGTAGATCTCTTTCCTCCGCCGGGCCCTCCCTCTGGAACAGCTTCCTTGCCACTCTGAACCTTAAGGAGAACCATCTCTGGTTCTGGAATCACCTCAAGACCTTCCTCTTTGCTTCTGCCTTCGCTCCTTCTCTCCCCTGCTGATCTGCTCTGCCCTTGACATTGCACACCTGGGTTACCCTCTGACCCTCGGGTACACACTGCCACCTACCTGCACTGCCTCCTGGAAATCCCTTGCACTAGGGGTCTATATCTGTAACCATTCAGTCCCCCCTTCTCCTCTGCACTTATCAGACACAACCTGTCTGTCGCCTCTTACTTATCACTTGCCATTTTTGCTGGCTGCATTACTTGTGTTTGTTGCTTCTTCTATTTATTTATTTATTATTTATCTGTATTATCTGTATTCTTTGCTCAGCACTTTCCACCCCCCGTCCCCCTCCCTTGGACTTTCCCCTTCCCCTCTCCCATGCACTTGCAGGTTTTCAATGCAACTGGGCCTAGTAACATTGTTGTTTTGTACTGCCTTGTTCCCCTGCCTTGCCTCATCGCGCTCTGAAACACTTGTGTATGAGCGCAATATAAATAAAATGTCAATATCAATATCATAGTATTAGAGATTTTGTTATTCATACTTTTATAGAATACTGTAGTGTGTGTCTCTTTATACTGAACCTTTGCATTGCGATGTGGAAAGTATCAGGGGCATACAATAGACAAAGTGACATATCGTCTAGAATGCTGAAAATCCATGCATTGCCTTTGTAGAATGCCAAGCACTCTGAGGTGTGCGGCACATTTCTTCCACTCAGTTGTGATGTGTTTGTATTTTGCCGTCGACCAGCCGGGTGCACTACAGGTAAAGAAAAGAACTATCTCTGGATGCACATAAGTTTGAACATGAGTTTCACATGTGAGTGACATCAGTGTATCTTCTTCTGGACCCTGCGAGTGAGACAGAATCACACATGCAGAAAGATGACATCATGTTGAGATTGTGGACCATGACTATGCTACCAAAACCGTTGCAAGGCAAATGAATGAATTGCATACAGTTACAGCATGAGCAGGCATAACAGGACCATTTGTAGCAGTCACACGCAGTACCATGGTGAGTGTGTTGGCCTGTCTGGGATGAAGCAATATCTTCTTTTTCAACGTAGTCTGGGTATTATGAGAAATTCTGACTTTCTCCTATAGAGGGTTTTTCAATTCACAAGAGGTTACTTTGATAAGTTCCAGAATTTCGTGCTTTCATTTACCTGTTAGATTGCAAAGACGCAAAGGTTTGTTGGTTTCTGTATGTTCCGCTCACCTCATCTTCAGACCTGCCAGACACCCATGGTATCAATTTTACTTCCCAGCATGCTTTCCTCGTTGCCCTTCTTCGGGCCACTCTGCTCTCTTACGCTGATCCTCTGCTCCTTCATCCCAAGGGCGATGGCATCTCTTGGCTCTACCACCCTCCTGCAGGCGGTGCCTGCTCCTTATCCAGCCCCACTTTCATTCTGTATGTGCTGCGGGCACACTCCTAGCAGCCTCTTCCAGGCCTTCCACAGGGTGGATCCAGGGATAGCTTCCCTGTGACCAAGAGTCCCTCTAGCTAAAACTCACTCAGTGGTGGGCCTTTCTTTACTTGACTATAAAAGCACTGTGACCAGCATTAAGGGTCATGCTTCACTGGGGCCGACGACTTTGGCCCTGGGAGTCTACTGGACAGAAAAGCTGCCCTGCCGCGAGGGATACCGCAGAGGTAACTCAGACATTCTCCTGAGTTATGAACAGCAAGTCATGGGTTCCTCAGAGTTGCTCATCCTAACGTCTTTGAGGAGAATATCTAACAATAAGTCAGAGTTATTCACAATAATAACTGTCGAGCTCTTTTCAATCAAATAGCCCTCCCCGTGATTAAAGCATATTCATTTATATTAGCACTTCTGGTGGGGGCTAGCCGCTCACTGGCTGACATGCAGTGCTTTGCTGATGGTATTATCTACTCTTAAGATTCCACTCCTCGACAACGCAAACAACGTCCCATAGTCCCTTCATTGTGCCTCTAACCACCATGTTTAGAGTGTCCTCTCCAGTGTTCCTCTTCAGATTTCCATACACACGTCATCCGTTTCATACTCTTGTAAACAGTATTCTTGTAGCAGGCCTTCATCTACCTCCAATGTGTGTGCCTTTTTAATTCACTGCCCACATCCTCCAGCATGGCCAACACCAAGTGCAGTTCCTTGCCCGTGAAGCCACTCTGGCCACATCAAGCACAGTAGCTGCAGCTCGCTCCAATTTCCCAATTCTTATCCTCGAACACTGTCTCATCATAAGCCTGTAACCTGGCTGATAATGGCTACAACCCCCTTGAATGGGCCTTTAACACCCAGTGTTGGGGGGCGGTCCTGAGCCCCCCCGCTGCGTTCCCGTAAGCCCCAGCCCCGAAAGGAGACACTGACACAGTCTTTCGGTTCGGGCTTCCCAGTCGCTCTGCTCGCGGCCGGGAACGCCCCTTTATTTATACATTAGGCGGCGGCGTGCTACGTCACGCCGCCGCGTAAGCCCGTCACTGCTGGCAACGCCACACTCCTCCTTTTTCGGGAGGAACCACAAAACAGTCCTTTTAATGATCATTATGTTTCGACACACAACTATGCTATAAAACTCCACTGCACACCCAAAGCCCCTTTATTGTCAACCACCCGGATCCCTGCTTCACAATTTACACGCTAAGTGTCCAAGAACATACTCGTTGAGGTAAGCAGGTTTCCCTCGCCCCGGGCCCTCCGGGGGTACCTCCTGCCTACCACCGGCCCGTGGTGTCCGTCAGCTGCGGCTCGGGGAGTCCGGGACCTCGTCCCAGAAGTCTCCGGCGCCGGGGTCCTCTGGTGGGTCAGGTTCCGGCGGAGTGTCAGTCCGGGGATCACCCAGTTTCTTGAAAAAACTCACATTCCGGGTGACGGCGGACCGCCCATCCGTGGACCCCTTGACAGCCACCACATCCAAAGGCTAGGGTTCATAGGGGAGCAAAAGCTTCCCGTGGGGGTGTCGGTTGCGGACCAGAACTTTGTCTCCCGGCTCCAGCCGTTGAGGCCGGAGACCCTGTCGTAGGTTTTCCTGGTCAATCCTTATTCTCCTCTCCGTCGCAATCCGCTGATCGTCAATCACTCCCGGTTCCTTCTCCCCAACCTCAGGGAGCAGACCTCGGGGACATCTTTTGAACACCGCTTCCGCGGGAGCCACTCCAGTTGACGCATGCGGGGTGGTTCGATACACCCGCAGGAATTGGTACAGGGCCCGTTGGAGGGGTTGACCCTGTCCCTGGGCGATCCGGAATGTCTTATTAAGAGTCCGCATGAGTCTCTCTGCGTCGCCATTGGCTCGTGGCCACAGCGGGGACACCTTCCTGTGCTGCACCCTGCAGCTCTCCATTAGCTCGGAGAACCGCTCACTTTGAAAAGGAGCCCCATTGTCTGAGCACAGGGTGTGGGGAAACCCGTGGGCTGCAAAGATCTTCTCCACCGCCACCACCACATGCTCAAACCCCACAGATTCGACGAACTCCACCTCTGGATATCTAGAGTATTCGTCGACAATGGCCAGGAAGTGGGTGCCCACCGACGTCGATCCAAAATCCGCGTGGACGACCTCCCAGGGCCGGGTACCTCGAGGCATCACTTCTATTTCGGGCTCCTGTTGCAGAGGAGAGGCTGCCTGGCACCACACGCATGCCGCTACAAAGTCATCACCTTCCTTTCTAGTTCGGGAAACCAGACCTTCAGCCGGAGTCGCGCCTTGGTCTTTGCTGCGCCTTGGTGTCCATGATGTGCCAGCGTGATTACCTCCCTCACTTTTGACAGGGGGACGACAATCCGGTCACCGCAGAGCAGAAGGCCCGACTCTGAAAATGACAACTCATCCTTGACCTTCCACAGCTGCTCAAGCGTTGTTTTGGCCTCATGTGTCCGCCCGGCCACCGCCTCAAGGACGGACTTCCAGGAGCCGTGTTGCATCGAGTGCCTTAATACTTGAAAGCAGTCATCTTGGGCCGCCGCGGCCTCCAGCTCCTCCAGCGGCATCGCGTTTGGTGTGGCCGCCTCCACCACCATCTGCACCTGGCTATCAGCCTCCTCCTCACAGGCATTGTGCCCCTCTCCCCCGTGCACCCCCGGGTGGCGGGACAGGTAGTCTGCCGCATTATTGGCCCCAGGCCGGTACACCAGGGTGACAGAATATTCAAGGAGGGCAAGCATCCATCTCTCAATCCTTGCCGGCGGCTTTGACGAAGACCCCACCAGAATCGGGAGCAGCGGCTTGTGATCGGTTACCACCGTCACTGGACGACCCAGGACATAGAGTCGAAAATGTCTGCAGCCCCACAGCACGCCAGGGCCTCCCGCTCGATCTGGGAGTACCTCTGCTCAGCCTCTGACAGTGCTTTACTGGCATATGCCACTGGTCGAACTCCCCCGTTGCTGTCCACCTGAGTCAGCACGGCCCCCAGGCCAAAAGGACTGGCGTCAACAACGATCTCCGACTCCAGGGCTGGGTCGAAGAACGCCGTGGTGTCTTCCGTTGTGAGGGCTGCTTTAATGTCCTCGAAAGCAGCCTGCTCAAGTGGGCCCCAATGCCACGCTGACTCCTTCTTTGTCAGTGCCCGGAGTGGTTCCGACCTGGAGGCGAGGTTTTGGATGAAACGTCCACAGTAGGTCACCATCCCCAGAAAACTCCTCACATCTGACACTGACTCTGGGAGCTGTGCCGACTTGATGTCCTGGACCTTTCTTGGATCAGGCGATACCCCTCCTTCCTTAAACACGAACCCAAAGAATTCAATGGAAGTACGCATGAACTCGCATTTTTCCTTATGCAGGGTAAGGCCCAGAGATTGGAGTCGTTCCAGTGTCTTACCCAGCCTCCTCATGTGAGCAACTTCCATTTTAGCAAACACCAGGATGTCATCGCTGATGTTGAGGACGCCCTCAAGATCTGCCAGGGCTCCCCTGATGATATTCTGGAACACCTCTGCTGCAGATGACACTCCAAAACTCAACCTTTTGTACCGGTACAACCCCCGGTGGGTGGTAAACGTCGTTATGTACCTGGACTCCGGGTGAAGAACGACCTGGTGGTAACCAGCTCGGAGGTCCAGTTTCGAGAAGAACCTCGCCCCCTGCACTTCTGCAATTATGTCGTCGATCGTGGGGGTGAGATGCCGCTCCCTCTTTATTGCCTTGTTGGGGAGCCTCATGTTGACACAGATGTGGACCGAATCAGGCTGCTTCGGCTTTCTGGCCACCACGATCGGAGACACCCAGGGGGTTGGGCCCTCCACCTTTTCGATAATGTCTAGGTTTACCAAACTGTCCAACTCCTTGTCCACTTGCTCTCTCAGATGAAACGGTACCCTACGATGTTTCAGGGCGATCGGTTGGACCGACTCATCAATGTGAAGCCTAACCGGTTCGCCGGTCATCTTCCCCATCTCACTGAAGAGTGCTGCGTACTTGTCCAGGAGATCATTGATGTCTTCCAAGTATACTGAATAGGCGAAGCTGACGATCCCCAGGGCCTCGGCGGCCGCACAGCTGAGCAGGGTGTTGTCACTCACCGGGGTAACATAGAAGCAAGCCTTAATCTGTGCGCCGTCATGCTCCACACGGGCTACAAAGGCACCATCCAGTGGTATCGGTTCCAGCCCTCCAAACGCAAAGATGCAAGCTTTCGGTGCGTCCAGACCCGGGAGGGGATCAAGCTTGTCATAATGTCCTCTGGCCATTACATTCACTGAGGCCCCCGTATCCACGAGCACCGGGACTGGGGAGTGGTTGACCTCCACCACACATCTGGGCTGTCTCCGGCTCTTCCTTTTCAGAACCTCCACACTCGAGACGAAGAAGATGTTCTCCTCGTCCTCCTCCTCGGCACCCTCCACCTGGGGATCCACCTCTCCCTGATCCACCTGGGCCACATTTGGCGGCGGGTTCTGGCGTGGAGTCCACGTCCTTGGCTGGCCTCTCGGCACCATCACGGGCAGGGCTGCATGGCATACCCTCGAAAAGTGGTCGGCCAATCCACATCTGCCACAGGTTTTTCCAACTGCCGGACACTCTGTCGGGTGAGGGAGGTCGTATCCACACTTCTGGCACGACTCCGCGGCTCTGCCTGCCCTGTCACGGGGTCCTCCACCAGGACGTCTCATGCCTCTGCCGCCTCGCCACACAGCACACACCTCCTCCGACCGCACTGACCGGGACCCTGCCTCCATCTTGTTGGCCCGAGCCTCTGCCACCTCATGGCACCGGCCGAGCTCCAGTATGCAGGGCAGAGTGATGCCTGGCTCTCTGAGGACCTGCCTTCTGAGTTTGCCGGATGAGCATGCCTGGATAAGCATCGTGCGCATCATGTCTTCTGCGTCCTTCCATGCACATCCAAGGGAGAGGCGGCGCAAACGGCCATAAAAGGTGTCCAGTGTCTCATCGTCCGTCTGTTTGGCCGACAGCATGACAAATCTCTCATAGTCCACATTAGCAAGGGGGAGGAAATGTGCAAGGAGCGCCGCCTTAGCCGCATCATAGGAGGCATTAGCAGGTGTGAGGGATACAAATATCTCCTGGACCACAGGTCCTGCGTAATACAGCATGGTGGCCACTCTGCTGTCATCATCCGTCACCTGAGAGGGTCTGAAATACATGTCCAGGCGACTCACCCACCTTCTCCACCGGGGGCCCATGCTCGACAGTGGCCCTGATGCATCAAACTCGGGAATGGGCTGCAGAGCAGCGTGGGCCGTAGGAGCTCTCACCTGAGCCATGATGGGGATTCCAGTTTGGGCCGCTGGCAGCACTGTGGGAGGTCCTGGCAGGGGCAACTGTGGAGCCGGTGGCAGCTGTTGCAATGTACTCACTGGAGGCTGCCCAAGCAGTTGAGGAGTTGGCGCAGCCCCTGCCACGTCATCCGAGTCTCCAGAGTCACTCATAGGTCTGAGCGCACAGACACCCCCACCAGTTACCCTGGGGGCCGCAACTCAGCCTCGCTTCACCACCCACAGTATGAATGCCTTCAACAGTCACATCCGATGTCAAGTACACACCTGGGTCGGGCACCAGCTCCCAAGACCACTACCACAGCATACAGGTGTGAATGGCTCCCAATCCTAGCCTTCCCCGATGATGAAGTGGACGAAGAAGAAGCCACAGCGACTTGATGATGAAAGGGACGAAGAAGATTGCAGTCTCCATCCACTGGCATCCACCAATATCTTGGTAGTTCCAAAAATTAAGCCATAAGCATGGAGTAGGCTAAGCAGGTCCAGCCATATTAACCCTTCTCCTGGCTTTCACACGACGTAGTTACACCAAAACTACATAAAAATCCACAATCCAACCATGGGTGTGCAGATCAAGCTGCCTGCAAGCAGAATTGCCAAAAATTAGGCCCGGATTCACTTCCCCTTTTCAACCGGAGCTCGGAGAACATCCGCGGCCTGTCACACAAAATGGCCGTCGGCTGCATGTATGAGCCGCAGCCACGGCTTAACACGGAGCATCCAGGCGCTCCGTGTATGCAGAAAAAAAATTCGGAAGCCTGCACCGCCGGGCCCGGGCATCCGCACTCGCTCGTCGCCACTGTTGGGGGGCGGTCCTGAGCTCCCCCGCTGCGTTCCCGTAAGCCCCAGCCCCGAAAGGAGACACTGACACAGCCTTTCGGTTCGGGCTTCCCGGTCGCTCTGCTCGCAGCCATGAACGCCCCTTTATTTATACATTAGGCGGCGGCATGCTACGTCACGCCGCCGCGTAAGCCCGTCACTACGGCAACGCCACACCCAGTAATGTGTTGGATGCCATGTTACTGGTCGGGCAAAAACTCTGGGAGTATTGCTTAATTAATCCTTTTGTAAACCGGCCCCAATATGTACAAAATGTCCATTTTTGGTTTCCTTACCAGACTTCAGGTAGAAAGCTGGGTTTCCCCCGTGCCAGTGCAAGTATTCATGCTGCCCCATGCAACATTTCAGAATGTTTCATTAGTCAGATTTCCAATGATTACGAACGTGTTTTGACCACCCCCTCCTCCGTCGCACTACCTACCACTTGAACATTGTTTCCAGGTAATTATTCCATAACATTTTTCCAAGTTCAGGTTATAATGCTGGCTAATGTTACTGCTTCCGGGTGCACTTCAGTACCTGCCGATGGGGTATTTCCTTGAAAACCAAAGCACTATGTATGGTAAAGAGACACTCACAGGAGCATATCTAATCAGAAACTACCCTTTGTATTCAACATCCCGAAAAATACTGACTGTGAATAGATGAGGTCAGATGGTTGTGTTTACATACACACATATAACCCACAGCCCAAAACATCGATAAGCAACAATGTGTTGCAACACGGTAAGACCTCTGTGTGCTGCATTTCATGCAACATACCTACAAGACCCATCGTAAACACAGCAAGCAAGAAAGATTTATTTAAATCGGAACAAAACTGCAAAGATCTTCAGAAATTACAGATAGATACAATGTAAAGTCTTCCATAAAATGTATTTTTATGATGCGTGGAAAGACCACTTATGACCATGTATGCGTTCCTTATTTGAAGTCCACAGTTTGAATGTTACTTATTGCACACAATTATTTTGTGATGGCGCATAAAAGGAGTGCATAATTATTTTCGTAGTTTATCCGGTAGTCAACTTAGATGCCAGTAACTGGATCCAATAACAGAAAAATGAGATATCCCACCCTTGCTGTAATTAGTCTCGCTATTTCCTCCATTTCACCTAAAGGCAACATGCCCTGGTACACATTTCAGTTGACTATTTCTACATGGTTTCTTCTGGACCCATCTGTTCTTAGATGGGTGTCTGTATGTCTAGTGAATTACTTGCCAAGAAAGGTCCATGCATGGTTTTATACTTAACAGGAGCATTACACGGGCCACGGTAGTGGCCGTGTAGTTATGGTTAAGTTGCTAAACTCATAGGAAGAAAACTTTTTCGTCGGCTTATAACTTTTCTCCCCCTGGAAGAATCGTCACCAAACCTTGCAAAAAAAAAGTATATGGCCGGATCTGATTTGTGTCACCAAGTTGGGTGTGGTTTCGTGCAGGGGGGGCAAAGTTATAGGGGGGTTAAACATTTTTTTTTTTTCATAGGCTGAATAGGGAAAAACCTTCGCATGGCTACAGGCCGAATGGCTGGACAGATTTTCACCAAATTTGCGGCAAGAGCGGGGGCTTGGGTCGGAAAGTGTGCTTTTGTGTGTTTTGTGGAAATCCAAGCAGTACTTTTGTTTCAAAGAACTGAAATGTACGTCCCAAAAAATGTTTGATATATGGGTCCGCTGTGCGGACCCATTTCCCTGTTCGCTCCGTGGACCAACGTCTCATTGATCTGCAGTACGCCGTGATGTCGGCAAACATTGGACGCAGCCAGTGGTTGGCTGGAGGGAAGCGTGCTGTGCATCAACGTTTTTCGGAAACGCTGTCATGGTGTATCAGAGGATAGTGTTGTGTGTGTGTGGCAAGGTTCTAAGCCATTGTGTGCATGGCTGGGCCTCTTGTATGTAGCAGTGTGCACACTAAAAGTAGTCATATCTGCCTCCGCTCCGGCGTCCCTTTTCCCTGTTCGCCGCGCGTCCAAAAATGTGATTGCACTGCAGTGCATGGTGACGTGTTGTGTATGAATAGTTTACAATAATGCTGCATATAGTTTCTGAGGGCAGTGCAGCGGCGAAAGGGCCTAGAAAACATAGTTTATGGCATCTTGTGGTGGGAAGAAGGGATGGAAAGGGCGGGGGAGTGAGAAGTGCTGCAACTGATACATCTCATTAGTAGAAGATGGTGGTGTGCCAGCGGTATCCGTGCATACTATGCCAATTCGCGGTTATCTCAACAGGCAACAATGTTGTGTGGTCATTTCAGGCAGCCTTTGTTATGGCAGGCCAGCTGCAGCAGCAATGTCTTTCTGTGATGAGTGGTGGCAAGCACATTTGCAGAAGGGGAGTGCATTCCACAAGACATGCACATTTAAAGATAGGGTGTACTATGGTGTGCTGTATGTGGTAAGTCTGTAGCCCCTTTAATGCATGGCTGCAGCCCTTGCACAGAAAAGTATGTCCACTGATTGAAAAGGTATGTCCACTGGTTGAAAGTCTGTACCAGATTGTCTCTTTGTGTGTGTGCTTTGGGTGCATTGCACACATTGTTGGTTGCATGGGTGGGGTGATTGGTAGACCATCGTACAGTTGTTGGTGTATGGGTGGAGATGCTGCAATGACCAGTCGTGTGCTGTGTCCACTGGGTGCACTAATATAATAGTGTAAATATGGAAGAGGTTACAGTGCAACTGGTTCTTACATGTGCTTGCGTAGTGTGCATTGCCAGATTGGTAAGTGATCCAGTGCACTATGCAGTATTGCTTGTATGCACGTAGTGCAGTGTGGAGAGCAAGACCAATGTTGTGAAGATTGTGTTGTTTGGTTGGCATTATTACAATGGTTTCTGAATGGAAGTGGGCATCGGTGCCAAACCCTGTGGTATGCTTGTGCATTACAGTAAGTGGAACATGTGTGCTTGCATTCCTGCTTTAGGGTGCAGAGGTTGGGTAGAAGTGCTGGTGCCTATGTTGCCTTTATGAATTGTGGCACATGCCGACGTGTTCGCCTGCATGGCTTTGTTATGTTGTGGTGGGTGCGGGCAAGGCCTAGACTGTTGTGTGCATGCCGAATGCGGTAGGCCATGCACCCAACAACCTAGGCCATCATCACAGCCACCACAATGTAATGCGGTCATGCGCTTGTCAGTCTGCATGCATGTCAGGTTGGCGACTTTTATGCAATGGTTGTGGAGGACATTGTAGACTTGGTAGAGCAGCAGAAGTTAGCTGCTATGCGTACAATAGCATACAGTGCACATCATGGCCCCTGTTGCACAATAGGGCGCTACATGTCACCATTTGCGTTTGCTATGGTTAGGCCCTTATAAGACCTTTTCTTTAGAATGTACTGTAAGATATTGCAGCATGAAAGGACGTGGTCAGCAGCACACATGTAAAACATGGCTGATGCACACAGCCTCCTACATACCATTCACCACACCTGCACCCAAAAGCCTAGGCCTTCATCACAGCCACCACACCATAATGCAGCCATGCAGTTGTCACTCTGCATGCATTTGAAGTTGGTGACTTTTACACAATGTTTGTGGAGGACATTGTACACTTGGTTGACAAGCGGAAGAGAGCTGCTATGTGTAAATTAGCATATGGTGTACATCATTGCCCCTTTTGCACAATACGGAGCCACATGCCACCATGTGCATTTCATATGGTTTGCCCCTTATAAGCCCCTTGCTTTCGGCAGTGCTTTAATATATTGCAGCATGAAAGGACGTGCTCAGCAGCACACATGTAAACTATGGTTAATGTACACAGCCTCCCACACACCGTTCAGCACACCCAATGGAACATTATGCAGCCATGCATGCAAATATTTGCCCAGGGTGAAAGCTGGCAGGCTCAATTGCAGATGGGGAGTGCAGTGCACATGGCATGAGCATTTAAACAGGCGTGTACGATGGTGTCTGCATGCATTTGAAGTTGGTGACTTACACAATGGTTGTGGAGGACATTGTAGACTTGTTACAGCAGCAGAAGTGAGCTGGTATGCGAACATAGCATACAGTGTACATCATTGCCCCTGATGAACAATAGGGAGCCACATGCCACCATGTGCATTTCCTATGGTTTGGCCCTTATAATCCCCTTGCTTTTGAAGTGCTTTAAGATATTGCAGCATGAAAGGCCGTGCTCGGCAGAACACATATAAACTATGGCTAACGTACGCGGCTTCTACATACCGTTCAGCACACCCAAAGCAACATTATGCAGCCATGCGTGCAAATAGGTGGCCAGGGTGAAAGCTAGCAGGCTCAATTGCAGATGGGGAGTGCAGTGCACATGACATGAGCATTTAACCATAGCCTGCACTATGGTGTGTTTTCTCTGGTGAGGGCCTAGCGCTTCCATGCATGGCTGGAGTGGAAAGGGAAAAAGGAACATCCCTGCTTTACTAGGGCACAGCACTCACTGTAGGTGGAAGCTCACACATGGCACATCCTGCCCGTTTAATGATGGTGGGCATGGAAATGGAACTGTATGATTTACCCAATCAGGTTTCAAGGGTGTGGTTCACTGGAAGGGGCAGTGATATCATTCCCCAAAAGTCGACACAGTGAGGTTGGTAGAGATGGAGAGACGCAAAGTGCTTATCGTGGGTGATACCTTTGTGCAAGATCTGCACAGGTATGCCATGGAACGAGGCTTTGCTGCTAACTTTCAGTTGGAAGGAGTGACGGATTTTAGGGGCACAGTCTATAAGTGGGGTTTTGGTGCCATGGTTCTTCTTTGAACATGCGTGGCCTCTGTCGGTACAGTTGATGTAGTCATCATGCATTATGGAGTCTTACATTTGGCAGCAGCAATGCAGATTTTTCCCACTGCCAAGTTGATTTTCTCAGCCATAACGCCAAGAGGAGCATGGGACCATGCTGGTGTAATTTGTCTACTGCCAGAGGTTGAGAGTTGTTTCATAACCAGAAGCATGTGTGACTTCCTTTGCATTGCTGGGATGTTCTGCACTGTCTATGCCAGCATTAACGAGTGAGATTTGCAGTGCTTTCAAGGAAATGGCCTTTTTTTACCTCCATTGGCAATGCTGTTTTGTTTGCTACTATGGATGAAGCTATGCAGAGAATCCTGTAGAAATGTAAGAGAAGCGTTGACCTTCAGTCGGTAAACATTTCAGGAGGAGAAGCAAACAGAAATGCATCGAAAGAGATTAAAAAAATGTGTATGCAAGCATGTACATACCAAAATCAGGACAAAGAAAAGAAAACAAAAACAAAACACATCTTTTCAGACACAGTACTAAACACCCAACCCCTTCACCCCAGCACAAAAACTCAGTGGATTTTGCAGTAGTTTCAGAATTACATGTGCCACATCCAGCTATTTGCAAGATTGGAGCCATGGAAATGGGATTGTGGAGACTAAGGCATTGCTCAAAAAGGTTTGTAGTTGTGGTGTGTAAGCAAATCGTGTGGCAGAAGGTCCCTTTGTACAAAGAAGTGCAGAAGCCTAATGGAAGTGTGCAAGGTACGATATGTGGGTATGGTATGATATCGTATGATGTCAAATTGTATGATATGCCATTTTCAGTGCAACTATAAACTAGCTGTGCAAGGTGCAACAAGGCAGGGGAGGGGGAACAGAGGGGATACAGAGATAACAAGCCTACTAGGTAAGTTGGCACTCAGATCACCCAAGTGCATGGGGAGGGGAGGCGAAACTGCAGTACATGGGAAGAAGAAAAAATTACAAGAAGTGAAAATACAGCCCGATGGTGGCAAGTGCAAGGATAAGTGCAGACATCCGGAGGTGGTGGAACTGATAGGGATACAGCAAAAAGTCCCCAAGTGAGGGTTTTGCCAGAAAGACAGTGCAGAGGTGCAACTGGCGAGAGTGAGGGGGTGGGTTGAACCTGGACCAACATCAGAGCGTGGCTAGATAACCAGTGCATATTCCGTTTCAGGCAGTAAATCAGCAGGGGAGAGGAGGAGCAAAAGCAGAGGCAAAGAGAAAGATTTTTAGTTGCTTGCAGAAACGGCGATGGTTCTTCTCAAGTTTCAGTGAGGCTGGGAGGCTATTGCAGAGGAAGGCCACAGACAAAGAAAGAGAACTACCACAAGTGGTTGCTTGCGAGTGACCCTGAGGGAGTTGGAGGTGGATGAGGGAAGAGCTGGAGCACGCATATATTTACAAAGTGACAGTTGAAGGTATTGAAGCCCCAGGGCACAGAAGGCCTTGTGCATTATGAAGAGGGTTTTTACCTTATTGCTCGCAGGTACTGGGAGCCAGTGCAGAAATCTCTGTCCCAGAGAGATATCATCCCTGGGCTTGAGGCCAAGGACAAGCTGCACAGTCCTCTCCTGGATGAGTTGCAGAGGATGTAGAGTAGAAGGAGGCACATTTTGACCAAGGCGTTTGCAATACAGCAGCCTACAGAGAACCACAGTTGTGGGGACAGTGAGGTTGTAGGACCTTGCTTTACGTTGATACTATACATTTAATGCTGGCTTTGAATCCACATTTTCACATTGTCTACTATTATCGGAAGGAAAGAACAGAGTTCCTGTGGTGATATAACAATGGGTGGTGTGGGTAAATGGAAATGTTCCAAGCATATGCAATTGATGTGTCACTTCATGGCAGTGGACGGGAGAAAAAAACAGTTCATTTCATGGCAGTGGATGGGAGAAAAAAACAGTAACATTTTTACAAACGTAATGAACGCTGAGTGGCACATACCATGCGCATAGGGACTTAGGTACTTAAAACGGAGTTGCACACATTTTGCAGAAATAATATTCATACCTCCAGTTTGTGGTGATGGGTCCTCACGTGGATGAATTTTGATGCACAAATATAGCATCATTTACTGAACTTTCTACTGGACGTGCTTTACAATGACACGCCACTTGGAGGCTTAATGTGCAACGGTACATATGAAGTGTTGTTCAGAAGTGACAGTGTATGATGCTAACATCTTGAATTCCATTGGTGGATGTGTGTGTGTGACTATTTAACAGTCCCCAATGAGGTAGTGATGGACAATAAATAGTGCACAGGGAAACAAGGAGTCCACCTGCTTTACTGGGGTGCGACCCTCCCGGTACTTGGGGAAGCGTTCATGCCACTTTCTGTGTTTTTCACCATGCTGGCCAATGGAAATGGAACTACGTCCTTTGTCCAATTAGGTGCTCAGGGTGTGCGTCACAGGCAAGAGCGCCATTAGGGAGAAGGACTCCTTCTGCTTCACTGGGACATGGCCCTCACGGTACTTGGGGAAAGGCATATGCCACAGTCTGCGCTTCTCCCAATGGTGGACAATGGAAATGGGACTGTGGGGAATGTTCAATCAGGGTGTGCATCACAGGAAAGGGCGGCAATCATTTTTTTGCGTTACTTTGGCTAGTGTGGCTTGCAAACATGCCAAGATGCACAGTTTTCGTCGTGGGTGATGCCTTTGAGGAAGTTCTGTTCATGTATGCCCTCTAAGCTTTTGTGGCAATTTCGGTTTGGGGGGTGGGGGATTGGGGTGCAGTGTTGAAGCTTGCTGTTTTGGCAGAGTGCTTGTAGAACGTCGATGCATGACCACTTCCGCAAGTGTACATGTTGTGGTCGTACACTTTGGAGCCTTCTAATTGGGTTCCATGAATTGTTCCCATGTGTACCATCAACTGAAGAAGATGATGAAATCAGTGAAGTGTATTTTTACCACTGCCAAGGTGCTTTTCTCATGTATACCACCGACAATCGTGTGGGACTATTCCAATGATTCCTGTAGCCAGCCATAGGTCGTAAGGGGTCTCATCAACAGAAGCATGTGTGACTTCTTGAGTACTGCTGGGATGTTTTCCTGTGATATTGAGAACACCTTTTCTTGATATATACACCTTTTCGAAGGAAATGGCATGTCTTTGTCGACCAGTGGCAATGAAATTTTGTTTCACAATCTACAGGCTGCACTGAAGACCCTTCTGTAAGAATGTGAGCTGACATACAAAACACAAAATACTTATAAAAAATGCAAAAAAGGAGTTTCTATGGAAGCACCTTTAAAAAACCCAAAAATAAAGCTCTTTTCAGAGCTGCCACAACTAACGACGTCCCCTACCCTGGTTGAAAGTGATAGCCCCACTCCCGTGCGTGCACAGCACGAAAAGTCAGTGAATATTGTGATAGTTGCAGGGTGGCACGTGTGAGTTACTCCCCTTTTGCAGATGACAGCCATAGAAATGGGCCTGTAAAGGATACGCGAGTGGTCAATAAGGTTTCTGGGTGTGGTGTGTACGCACAGAGTGATGCATAGTGTATTTGTTGACAGAAATGCAGAGGGTGTGGTTATGGCTGTGTGTTGCATGAGCCACAGCGTGCAGGTTTTGGGGGAGTTTGAAATACATTGATGGAAACTGAATGGAAAACACTGTGCAGTGGCTGTTCATTTTGGAATCTATCATGTGGATGTGTAGTGCTATGGAGTACCTACAATGAAGTGACTGATTTTGGTTTGTCGGTGTGACTCTTGGTGATGAGCAATCATGGCACCATTATTGATGTTCATTGTGGAGGAAAAATTGCACAGCATGTTACACGAGTTTCAGTGTTGTTTGCGATGAAGGTGGCACTTGCCGAGGTCATGTGCCTGTTTCCGATCTCCTGCATAACATTCTATCGCATTGTGCAGACAGCGATGTGGCTACGTCATTATTAATATGGTCCGCAAATGAAGAAAGCGTGGTACATTGCAAAGACGTGTATTTGTGCCTTTCTACAGCATGTGGCAATGGCGTACTTCACACATAGGAATATGACATTTCACATCATGAACAGTTTTCCCCAGAAATAACGTTCATCTTACTGTGTCTCCCATCCCGATTTCTGCACACCCCATCCAAATTTCCTTGGTGCCCTTCTTGAAACTACTAGTGGAAGAACTTTTGTAATAAGTGTTACGCACTAAAAGTCTTCAAAACTCTCTGCAACATGTAAAGAAACCTCTTTCTGCAGCGAACCCCTTTGCAACAGATGCAACTACAGTGTTTTGCACAGTGCCACGCCTCCCATCCTGTATCCATTTATTGCCAATTCCATTGTTCATCTCTGAAAGGTGCTCTCTTTATTTCCCTCTTTTCCTTTCCCAGTTCATTTGCATTGATTTTGGGCTTCTAACACATGACACAGAAGGAACAGCAGGAATGGCCCGTTGTGGAACGGGGAGCACCTGCATCGATACCATACGGGATGTGCAGAAAGATCGAATTATTGGGTGACCCTCACCTACATAGGCGCCAGTCATTGTCATACTCCCGGACGGACCCTTCCCATGCACTTCCATGCACCTTCCATCTGTAGAGTAGTGCATTGTACATGCACAATTCAATGCCCTTTGCTGGGTAAGGGTCTGTAGCCCGACATATGGTCTGCAATGATGTTTTAGAACTCTGCTGCCCTACAGGACTGTCCCTGTTGTTGGCTGCAATAGATGTGGAAAATTATGTACATGAAATTACAGACTGCGGACTGGTCCCTTGTGCTTCCATTTCAGTTGTTGTCACATGCAGTACAAACACTTCATGATCCACCATTAGCCTTAGGAGTAGCATTCAGAGAGATGTATACATTTTGGAATACAAGAATGTTTACAACTACGCAAAACACAGCTTTTTTACGTGGATCAGGCAGACAATTATTCAGTGAGACCCATGCAGCTAGAGTACTTTTCTAACCACCACAGACATTGTTTGCTCTATAACATTCTGCTGTTTGTTTACTTGCTTTTTCATGCACTAATATGTGAGTGACCAAGCCGCACTAGCTTTGCTATTTTGCAGACTCACTACAAATGGACCCACCTGCAGTTACATGTTTTCTTTAACTGTACGACCCACAGGCAACCTCTTGACACTTGCCGTCACAGTGCTCAGGGCAGAGAAGGTGTGTCTGTTTCATGGGTCATGGAAAGGCAAGCAGCACATCAATCAAATTAATGCAACATTTAACATGCCCATGTTACACTGCAGGTTGCTGTTGCTTGTTTGCCAGTGGGCCACATACAGCCAAGCGTGCTGCAGCCACACATTGGTATGTTTGCAGAGCCACCCACGTAGTTGGCAGGAGTACTTTAAATGCGGCATCCTACCGTAAGAATCCGTAGGGCCGGTGATAGGGGCTGTCTCACCAGCGCACAGTGGATACCCTATGCATGGTTATAGCTGTGCATCGGATACATGTGCGCTCCCACAACTATTTAAAAGTGCATTAGAAGATGCAGACATGCAGCCACTAATGGAGTCCTACGGATACTTGCAGTGTGATTGCACATATGGCGGCCAGGTGCAGTCTCCCTAGGAAACATCCATATTGCTCACCTGCAGTCATCTCTGCCGGTACTGTGGAGCACAGTCTCACCATGCAATGTTAACACAAAAAGAGAAAGCACTCAAACACTCACCAACACTTACCATGTACATCTGTAAATGCTAAGACACACCAACACTATTAGGAAAAGGAAGGGGTAGTGCAAATGGATACATACACCAGAGAATTCAGACTTTCCACATGTTCATCATGAGGGCAGCCAAGGAATCAGTGACAAAGCGTTGTTAACGGGACATTATCGCTCCGTAGCAGTAACAAACAGCTATCATCTTTACAGAAAACACTATGCTAAAGCAATGTTCCGGTTACAGTGCCCTACTAAAAACCTATGAAATTCACTAACAAAAAACATTGACGTTATGGTTAAGTTGCTCTAATACAAACCTATTCCCTTTACTGAAAAAATTATGCTAAAGGACGGGTCTGGTTAAGTGGCCTACTAAAAACCTATCAACTTCAGTGCAAACACGTTGGTGAAGGGACGTTATGCTTCAGTTGCCCTAAGAACAACCTAGCAACTTAAGTGCAAAACCTTCTGTTACAGGAACGTTACATCTACTAACCACAACCTTACAAGTAAAACCGAAATTTGCCAGTTATGGTAAGTTAAGCAACCATAACTCGCACCAGCACTCTGCAAAGCTAACACTAACACCCATGACATTAAAGATGGCATCACAATGTCATTGATGATATCACTGATGACATCACATTTCTGTATCACTCTTTTTCTGTTCACTGACATATCTGGGCCAAGTGGGTTTCTTCACTGACAGTCAGCAGGTAAACAGTCAAAAGGTACTATATTTGTAGAGCTAACCCTTCTCGTATGGTCTTACACTAGTTTCTTTACGGTATATATACATCATTTGATACATATACATAGGGGAAGAAGCACGCCCGAAATACAGTAATAATTTCTGTGCATGAAGATAATCAGTGGTTTTGACCACGTTCTGGTAATAGTGTTGCTTTTTTGCTTACTTTACTTTCCCTGTGTATGCTCATATTTGTATGCGCTGTAGTCTCTTTTTGTTTTGTGTGTAGTAGTAAAATGATGTAGTAAGTGAGGCATTGTTAGCTATTTATGATATGTTTACAGTACGCAAAACTCTGAAACGAAAGCATTCATCATTTTACTATCCAGAATGGCAAGATGTTGTATATTGCACGTCCATGGTGCATGCTACAGACAATGCTTACGTTTCTGCATGAGTAGGTTCATGTAATAGAAATAACTCTGTAATGCAATGGTCTTTATAGTAATGCATTGCTTAATGAACTATGTATGTCATGATAGTTCTCCCACTGAACTCTGATAGTGTTATGCCAACATTATAATGACAATCCCTTGTGGAGGCGTTTCATGACAACTAACTGCACACGTGATGTCATCAGTGATGTCATCAATGGCATTTGTGGTGTCATCTTTCATGTCATGGGTGTTAGTGTTAGCAGTGCAGAGTGGTTGTGCAAGTTATAGTTGCTTAGTTTACCATAACTGGGAAATTTCTGGGGGTTTTCTGTTTTACTTGTAAGCATAGTATGAATAGGTCGTGGTTAGTGCAAAGTAGCTGTAACATTCCTGTAACAGAGTGCTTGCATTGAAGTTGCTAGTTTGTTCTTAGGGCAACTGAAGCATAACGTCCCTTCACCAACATGTTTGCACTGAAGTTGATAGGTTTTTAGTAGGCCACTGTAACCAGACCCTTCCATTAGCATTATTTGTTCAGTAAAGGGGATAGGTTTGTAGTAGTGCAACTTAACCATAACATCCCTTTAACAATGTTTTTGTTAGTGAATTGCATTATTCAAAATGAAATGGTAAAATAGGGTTCATTAGAATCAGTTTCTTAGATGTAAATTGCAAGCTTCACTAGCATGAGCTGACATGTAGCCACTTCCGATATTCCAGCCTCTGCTGAATCAGCTTTTTTTGTACTTGAAGGCTGGGAGTCATGATGGGAATTTCAATTGATTACCATATATTTTCTACTGGATCCATTTGCTGACAAATGGGTATTTGTACAACTACTGAATCTCTATGAAAGATATTTTAGTGGTGACGTAGGCCCATCTTGAACATCATGTTTCCCCTCTGTCTGCCTGTCCACACTTCTGCAGACAGTGCCATGCAAGCTGAACTCATTCCCTCACTAAGCAGCACTCTTATTTCCCATGTTTTACTTCACTGTTCTCATCCCTCTTACCCTAGCCATCCCGTTCACTCTCTGCCTCAACTCTTACTGCTCCCCTTTTCCCTCACAGACCAACTTTCCAGTGTCAATACTAAAACCAAACTATTGGATTTTCCAATGCCTATTTAGCTTTTACATGGTACACATCTTAAGGTGATCACTGTTTTATGTGCTTTCAGTTTTTACACTTAAGTGGACTGAGGCAAAGAGAGATAAAGATGATATGCCAAAGGTCTCACAATGGTGGTGATGTTAGGTATCGATCGCCCATCGTAGAAAATGAGTACCTTTCCAGGGACAATCAGATTGTCAGAATCTGATTGTCCCTCGCCGGGTCCTTACTGGCCCGACAAAGCACTGGTCGCAGCTGCATCCCTCTGTGTTCCTTTCGCAAATAAGTGTAGTCCCTTCTCCCCTTTCCATGGTGTCCATCTTTCTGGTTTCTTTTTTTTTTCCTTTTTACCGCCATGGACAGGGAAAAGAGACTACGTATGTGCCTTCACCACATTCCATGGCGCCCATCTTTATCTTCTTGTTTTCAGTTGCAAAACGCCACTGTTTCGGGGCATTACCTGACGCACGCCATAATACCCCCAACCTCCAGGCTCGGGCTTTATTTCTTAATTACATACCTGGACCTACAATTTGATGTGAATAGAAATTGCCAAATAATAAACCAAAGAAAACAATATTATTTAAAACAAGAATAATAAATACATTTGTAAAACATGCCTTCTAAGAATACCACATACATATTTATTATACAATAGGTAGATGTACTTGGCACAACTTGGCTTGCTTAACCTGTGGATATGTTGCAGCATATATTGTATCCATATTGTGTATCATTCCAAAATTGAACCCCCGGAGAATGTCCACAACCCCCAAAGGTCATAGACAATCATTTGTTTTACTTTTCGCATGAAGAACTGTGCTACACAAACACATCTGACAACAATATATGACGTTATTTTACAAACAAGTTATGCAAAACAAGCATCAATCAATTTTAAATGGACATTACCAAAAGAGAGAATGGATATCTTCAAAAGGGGCTGAATTAAAATATATGTATTTGCATAATAATAATAATAATAATAATAATAATAATAATAATAATAATAATAATAATAAATATCAAATAAAGGGAAAGAAAAGCGCTGTGCATGGATATGAGAAGTTAGAAACGTTTATGAGAAAAAAGTACTTCCGGATATCAATAGAGGTGATGAACTGCTACATTTGAAAGGGAAAGGTGACTTACTCATGCAAAAGCCTGTTCCCAGCTTCAAGGGCTGCAGACGGGCAGCTGAAGGCACGTGTCGCTCCATTCCAATTAATTGGACCCCTCCCAAAAGTATGATAGTATGGGCTGCCATGCTTACAACGCATCAACAAATGAATGAGATGGACAGCTAAAGGTCCCCCCCTCTCAGACTCAGCACCCCGTTCGGACGCTCAGGCCGCCCCTGCCACATGCCTGCTCTGCACACACCAACCTCTAGTCAATGAATGAATTGGTGGTAGGGAAAAGAGACAGGTTGTCTCAAGCTAATGCCACTTGTGGATCTGTCTCTCAGCAGTAGTGAGAAAAGAAGGCGTTGGCTGTTACCCAGGAATCTCCAACTTCCAAATAAGTGATGGTATTATTTTTAAATGCAATTAGGACTCACAGAGAAAATATTGAGGCGAGATAATTAGACAGGTGAGGGAGGAAAACACTTTTCTGGCTGACAGCGTCTTCTGAATAGGAAATCAGCCAATTATCTTAATTATACTGGTTTCATGCTCGTTATGTGCACACCGTTCCGCACCAGGCTTTGGTTCACCGAGCTTTGACTGGCTCCCCACTGAAGCAGGCTAACAGGAAAGGTGGTGCACTGAAAGAGAGGCCGTGGAAGGGCGTGCAGTGTCGGTACATTGCTGTGGAACTTTCCCACTCGGATGGCAATGGGGTCACATTGGGAGAGGCCAAGGAATGCCTTCCCACGCTTACCCGGCTAAAAGGGGAGCCCCTTTTCCTAAGCCAGCTGTTTCAATAAATATAACTACGTGGGGAAGGAGGTTCCTTGCTTCCCCAATGCTTGTGATAGGATCGCCGTCAAAATCTCTTTTGCTAATGTACATGTTCTGATTCGGATGGGATTTGATTCTTGCGTGTGTTCATTTGCTTAGAGGAACTAACATAGACAGCGAAAAGAAGGAGTTAAGGACACCTTGTGCATGCTCACAACATTGCGTCAATCCTTGTACTATGAATGTCAGCTATGGAGGTTAAGGGCAGGTCTACAAGCAACAGAGTTCAAAAGGCTGGCAAACACACCACTTGGTCGTTCCCACATAGGAGAATCATTAAAGCTGCAGCATCAATTAGAATGATACGTTTGCATTGATTATTGATTATGCCCAGCAGTGATTTCCCCTGGGGTTGCTTGGTTTTCTGTGCAGAGGGGACCTGGCCTAGCAGTTCGGGCTGGGCTGCTAGCTTCGGTGGCGGCAGCTGCTGACTGATTTGCACATGGCTGGTCCCCTTTTACAATGGCGCAGACGGGCTAAAAAACGGTGGTGTGGAAGGTTGCCCAGAGCAATTGCCAGTGGTTTAGATTCATTCAAAACCTTCCACCCATCACTTTTGTGTTCAGTTTATTTCTCCTTGTGAGAGAGGGTATGCCCAGACGTGGGTCCCTTGCTCGCTGCGCCACAGGGAACCAGGCTGCACCTCACTGAAGAGGTCCAACAAGGCCGAAACATGTCTGGGGTTGCTTGGTTTTCTGTGCAGAGGGGACCTGGCCTAGCAGTTCGGGCTGGGCTGCTACCTTTGGTGGCGGCAGCTGCTGACTGATTTGCACATGGCTGGTCCCCTTTTGCAATGGCGCAGACGGGCTAAAAAACGGTGGTGTGGAAGGTTGCCCAGAGCAATTGCCAGTGGTTTAGATTCATTTGAAACCTTCCACCCATCACTTTTGTGGTCAGTTTATTTCTCCTTGTGAGAGAGGGTATGCCCAGACGTGGGTCCCTTGCTCGCTGCGCCACAGGGAACCAGGCTGCACCTCACTGAGGAGGTCCAACAAGGCCAAACCATGTCTGGGGTTGCTTGGTTTTCTGTGCAGAGGGGACCTGGCCTAGCAGTTCGGGCAGGGCTGCTACCTTCGGTAGCGGCAGCTGCTGACTGATTTGCACATGGCTGGTCCCCTTTTGCAATGGCGCAGACGGGCTAAAAAACGGTGGTGTGGAAGGTTGCCCAGAGCAATTGCCAGTGGTTTAGATTCATTTGAAACCTTCCACCCATCACATTTGTGTTCAGTTTATTTCTCCTTGTGAGAGAGGGTATGCCCAGACGTGGGTCCCTTGCTCGCTGCGCCACAGGGAACCAGGCTGCACCTCACTGAGGAGGTCCAACAAGGCCGAAACATGTCTGGGGTTGCTTGGTTTTCTGTGCAGAGGGGACCTGGCCTAGCAGTTCGGGCTGGGCTGCTACCTTCGGTGGCGGCAGCTGCTGACTGATTTGCACATGGCTGGTCCCCTTTTGCAATGGCGCAGACGGGCTAAAAAACGGTGGTGTGGAAGGTTGCCCAGAGCAATTGTCAGTGGTTTAGATTCGTTCGAAACCTTCCACCCATCACTTTTGTTGTCAGTGAAGGTACAGTCTGCCTTACATCTGCCACTGCGGAAGGAAGGCCAGGACCTCCAAGAGGGAAGCAAGATCCCTCCCCTAAACATCACCCATGGAACAGAGGGAGATGCCGAATCCAGAGGACCCTCCAACAGCTCCAGAGCCGCGATTCAGCTAGCACAGAGTTTTCCCTGCTAGGCTCCGCAAGCTTCCTAGGTGGAAAGTTACAGAGAGTCTCTGAACCAAACCAAGGACCAGGCAGCTGCCTGCAACACGCTACTTAGCTTCAGGCCATCCAACTTAAAGGACGGCACAAGCCCAGTGAAGAATCTAGGATGAGTCCATCAACAAGCATTCATCGACATCTGACTTAAAGGACATTTCGAGACGGCAGAGCGACTCGAGCGCCTCGAGCCGCAACCAACTGCACAGTGACTGTTGTAATACTACAGTCGATAAAGCATTCCAAGATGCCTCAACCAGTGCTTCAGTAGTGACCAGCACTGAGTCTAAGATTCCTGAACCTGAGATGGTGTGTAGGACAGCCTGCAACTGTCGGTTCAGCCTCACTCGCGGAAATGCCTGCTGCCTGAAACCCACAGCTGTCTCCCATCTTGAACTTGGTTGCAAAAAAGTGCCCTGAAACCGACACAACCCTGTTGAGCAACAAGAACTCCTGTGGCACAAGTTGCATTGTGTTTTTGTCCCCCTTGGTCCTTTTCCATAGGCCCCTAGTGACATTGTATGACCTATTGCTCCCTTTGTGTTGAAGCCAAGTATCCTTGTACTGTTGTGATTAATTACTATACAAACTATCCTCCTGTCAGCATCCAGAGTGCATCCCTTTTCCTTCTTTGTAAAATTCTGTCCTCTGCATTGCTTAACAGGGTGGGTTGTATTTAGTTGTGTGATAGAACTGTCTTAGGTGATAATAATAACGTAGATATTTGTATACAACCTTGATTTGACAGTCCCATTTATCAATGGGTAATAATTGTATTTCTGCCGTGTTGCAAAAAACCAACGATCCACAACCTTTCTTCGATAAGCCTGCCTTTCTGTCCACGTTACCAAAATTGGCCAAAGAGGTTTATAATTTGCTTGTGTTTTCAATCTGTTCATATCCCTTCTGGTGTACTAGAGATGTAGGGCAGATTGATGGTTTAGAAACCGATATTCATCCCTGGACCACCCAACGATAAAAGTACTGTTGCAGGCAACGTTTCAACACTGCTAGGAATTGTTAAATAATCATAAATCCTGGCATAGATACTGTGAAAGGCATGACCAAGGATGTCCTGCATTTCCTATGTCAAGAGAAGGACTTCCCCACAGCACTAAGTTTAATAAACCTGAGTTGCAGACCAGCCTCCAAGCTTCGACAGAAGTGAGGGCGGTTGGGGAGAAGACCCCAGGGGATGAGTTAGACACTTTTTTTACCCAAATGAAGAAGACCTTTCGGAAGGGATAGTGGAAGATGACGGTGAAGACAGCATGAGCAGTGTTTCTCACCAACCATCCTGCCGGTTGGCATGCATGAGAGTGTCTCACACTCTAGAATGTCACACCGCTAGAGTGTCAGTGAGGTCAGGGGCTAGTGCGGCATCCGGCATGTCCCAGGCCTCAGCACAGTCTCTAAGTTGCCCTGTAATTGTTACGGCAGTTAACGAGGTAGTGGCTAGAAAGCTCCTGCTAGAGGAGAGGAGACTAGTGCTAGAAGAACAGAAACAGCAGAACAAGGTCAACGTAGAGCTGTGCAATCTGGCGCTAAAAGAGAAGAAGGAGGCTAACATATTTCCCGCTAACAAAAGCAGCAGTAGTGGCTCAAAACAGTTTGCCTGGGAAAAGTCCTGGCACCACATCCCAAAGACATACTGCAGTCTTACAAAGTGGAGAAGGATATTTGTGAACCTGAGCACTGCATTTGATAAAGTAGATAGGGCTTTGCTCTGGGCAGTGCTCAGGGACATGGGGTGCCCGGAGGATCTGGTCAAGGTCCTCCAGCTAATTCACGAACAGACATCAGCCTGTGTCAGATTTGGGGAACAGGGACAGTGCACAGCTTTCTTTGAAACCGTTTTGGGTGTTTGTCAGGGCTTTGTTGTGGCCCCAGGGTAATGTTTGCTCTCTATGTAAATGGTGTCTACCAAGCCTTGGTCAAATCCTACACGGTGGGTGGGTGAGTGTCCCCCTCCCAGTCCTAGGATATGCCGATGACATGGTTCTAATCGCTCACGCCCCTAGAGCCCTACAAAGTCTGGTGGATGTTTACACCCACTTTATGGTTTCACATGGGCTTTCTGTTAATTCAAAAAAATCTGTAGTCATGGCTTGTAAGAGCTCGGGAGTTAGACACCTTAAAATGCGCAAGATATGGAGTGGAGGTAAACCCATTCCGAGGGTCACTAGTTTTGACTACCTGGGAATTTGCTTTACAGAGAATTGGCGAGGGTTGGGCCATGTTGATAAGCAGTGTCTGAGGATGAGGCAGGCGCTTGGGGGTCTGTCACGCTTTCAACATAACTGTGTGGGGCGCCCAATTAAACTTATCTTAGAAGAATACAGGGCTCAAACAAAAACTGCTACTAACGACGGGGCTGCACTGTGGGGCATGGAAAGGATCCAAAACATTGAAAATGTGAAGAATGCCTTCCTTAAAACACTTCTTGGATTGCCGCAGTCTGCCTCAAACTATGGGAGACATTTGGAACTAGGATGCCCCCATATTGCTGGTGAGTGGTTATTGGCTCTGGTCCCGCATTGGTTGGCATTACGGGCAAATCAGAAAGCAATTCTCTCAAATAACATTTTAAGAGCCCTCCTAAGCAGCTCAGCAGTAAAGAAAACCCTGTGGCTCAGGTATATTCAGAAATGCACCAGACAGTTAAACGGCACCAATCTAGTTTGCCCACCAAACATTTTGACCCCATGTATGGTCAGGGCACAAAAGCAACTGTTCAAAACCATTTTGGTGGCAAATAGGGAGTCTGCTGCCTTACGCATTGGTGCAAACAGAAGGCATATTGTGTATGCAACAAGCAACAACAGATGCTATTCAGCCATATCTACTCCATAGTGGTAATCCTGTAGACCGCTGGGATTTGACTCAAGCGTGGTTTGATTGCTTATGGTTAGGGGACAGATAGTGTGCAACCTACAGCTTGCCCTTTTTGTCAGTGGCCGGCGGAGGATCTCCTACACTTTGTATTGTTCTGCCCACATTAAATAGATTTAAGATGGAGAACACTTTTGCCACTACTCAGATCGGCCGGCATGTTTCAGGCTAAGCCTGCCTTATGTTATTTGCTGTTGGCAGCTACGATTCCAGTGGCCTGGGATATGGTGGATTATTTGAGACAGGCCTGGTATCGGAGATCCAAAACCGTGGCACAGAATTTGATTGAGCTCTGAAATTTTAATCGTAATTAATTGTTTGGCTGCTCTTTGTGGATATTAGCTGATTTACACACATGCACATTTTAAATCTGTATGTATTGTTTGTAAATTTATACTCTAGACATCTAGACATTTTTTTTAATACGTTGAATTGACTTTTGTAATGTATGCATTTGTATTCTGTTAACGGTTTATGGATAATTTGTTTCCGAATAAACTTTTATGATGATGATGATGTATTTGTGACTGCTTTGAAGAGCTCAAGCTTCCTTTTCAGCAACAGGAGGTGGATGAGGTACTATGGGGTGCAGCCCTGATGCATTGGTTACTGACACAAGGGAATGATGCAATTCTTCAGTTAACTCCTGGGGAATGGGCAGTTTAGGAGAGCATGAAGGTGGCCTTCCTCAGGATGTTTTGTACAACTCTAGAACAGTATCCCAAGCAGTTCAGAGAGCTCAGAAAGAAAAGTGGGCAGACATTTGAAGCATTCACACACTTGTCGTTGACAAATCTGAGCAGGTGCGTGTCTGGTAACAAAATTGACACATTTAATGGGATGTGCAATTTGATTGATTGTGAGCATGTATTGAAGAATTGTGGGATTGACCAACAAAAGCATCTTGTGGACAAAACTATTACAAACTGCAGGGAGCTTGCATAGTCTGCCGACAGGTTTCTAATAAGAAAACGTCTCATACAAGCCCACCTAAACCAGAAGAGAAGTCCTCGGGCAAAAAAGTTAACAAGGATGGCAAGGACAAAGGTCCAACTTACTCCTCTTCGAAGTTAGGTCCTCAAAAGACTCAAGGGGAATCCTCAAACTTGAATTCAGCCAAACACACTGAAAAGAATAGTGCAGGCACCCCTAATACAGGGACATGTACGTTCTCACCACCCACAGGTTGTTTCATTGTTTCATGTGTAAGGAGTCGGGCCATAGAAAAGGGGATCCTGCTTGCAAGGGCTTACCCAAGCAAGCCATGGTGAAATGGTGGATTCATGGAAGAGGCCATCATTAGTGTGGGCCTCCTGGAGGATGACTTCCCACTAGGCCAAGAAATGGCAGAATGTGGATTGGTTACACTGAATGGGAACAGTACCAGGTCTCCAGAAGAGATCCCAGTCCTCAATAATACACAACTGTTTATATCAATTGACACAGAACTCCTGTGGTCTGTTTCACTGAACCTAGCCTCAATGCTGTCACCCTGCAGTGGGTACAGCCTGGCCAGTATATCAATGGGCCTGATTGTAGCATCAGTGAGTTTGTCAGAAATAGTAAGTGCCCCTTGGCGATAGAGAATTCACCTGGTAAGGTGAAACAAACATCCCTGTGTATCGGTGAAAGACGCCATTCCTGTCCCATTTCTGTTTGGCAATGATCTTCCTGATCCTAAGATATTCACAGTGGCTATGAGATTGTGGGCCAAGAGGCCGCCAGATTTAGGACTCTCATTAGGGCCTGGAGTGGTTCCAGAAAGCTTGTTGGTGGAACCAGATTGGCCGGTAGCTCCTAGACCAGTTCCACAGACTGCCAAGTCATCTCTGCCTGTAGGTGAGGGGCCAGTTGACACAGAGGACCCTACTTTGACTCAGTGACTTCAGAGTTGCCTGGCATAGCACAGGAACCTGAGGTGGAGGACAAGGCAAGCTCAGATCTGAAGGGCATGCCCAAGCTGAATGAGTTTGCATCAGCTCGGAGCCCAGATCAGACTGACTACTTTAAAGCCGATAAAGAGTATCCCACTCTGACGGGCATGTGGAAGCAGGCATAGGAGCCGGCTAGGGGCGAGGCCCCTGGCCTGTTCAAAGTGTACTGGGAGGATGGACTTTGGTACAGTGAACCAACAGACTCTGAGTGTGAGGGCACCAGAAGGTTGGTGATTCCCCAGTGCCACAGAAAGTTCCTTTTGGATTTGGCTCACCAAATTCCTTTATCGGGTCACTTGGGAGTAACTAAGACATGAGTCTAGTTGTCTATGCAATTTTACTGTCTCAGGATGATATCTGAGGGATAACGTGCTCGCTTTGGAAGCAAGACAACACGGAGTAACACAGGTTCGATCCCCAGTCTGCGCTTAGGAACCTCTGGGTATTAAGTGCGTTATAAATAACCTATCATATCATATCATACTGCCCACAGTTCGGTGTAAAGTTTAAGGAATTTGTGCAGTCCTGCCTGAGTTCTAAAGCTTCTGACAAGTCAGATGGTGCCAAAAAAGGCCCCCTTAATTCCACTACCCATGCTTGTATGGACCTTCAAGAGAATAGGCATGGACATTGTGGGTCTTTTGGATACTAAAACCGGCTCAGGGTACAGATACATCTTGGTGGTGGTAGACCACGCCACAAGGTACCCAGAAACTGTCCCCCTGAGGAGCATCAAAGACCCTGTGGTTGTGAAGGCTCAGATTGGGATATTCACCCATGTTGGATTCCCCAAGGAAGTTGTTTCTGACAGGGGATCAATCTTCATATCAGCATATATGAAGGCTATGTGGGAAGACTGTGGAGTCACCTACCAGTTCTCTAAATCCTTCCACAGACAAATTGACTTGTTTAGGGTTTCAACAAGACCTTGAAAGGCATGATAGGTGGCTTGGAAGAGCACCTGAGGAGAAAATGGGATATTCTCCTTCCATGCCTTTTGTTCGCCTACATGGAGGTGCCACAGAACGGAGTAGGGTTTAGTCCCATTGAGCATCTATGTGGAAACCCGTACAAGGTCCCCTAAATCCAGTAAAAGTGGTATGGTAGGGCAACCGATCATCCCCTACACGAAATGTGGTGGACTACCTATTTGGCCTTTGGTCTAGAATGGCAAAGTACATAGAACAGTCGACAAAAAACCTAAAGGCCAGTCAGGAGCTAATGACGCATTGGAACTACAAGAAGGTCACAGGGTCAGTCTATTCTCCAGACCAGTGGATGTCGATTATGGAGCCTGTCAAGCCCATTGCCCTTCAAGACAAGTGGAATGGGCCTTATTTTGTGCTGGAAAAAGTCAATGAGGTGAATTATCGCATTGACGTGAAAGGACCTAAATGGATGTGCAGGGTCTTTTACATCATCTGGCTAAAACCCCATTATAGCTGGAATGACTTGGTCATGGCATTAGTGACTGAAGGAGAGAATGAGAAGGAGATAAGTCCTCTCCCAAACTCCAAAACAGTAAAGGCACAGATGGGTCAGTTTGAGGTGTCAACCCTGAAACTGATGTGTCAGAACAGCAACTGACAGACTGTCACTGCTTACCGGGACAGCTTGCTGGTCTGTTTTGACTGACTCCAGGTTGTGCAGATTAGTGCACCCATGATGTGGACACTGAAGGCAGTAAGCCAGTGAAATGTAGGGATCACTGTATGTCTGATAAGGTCAGGAACAAGAGCAAAGAGGACGTTTTCAAGATGCTGTACCTAGGAGTGATAGAGCCATCCTACAGCCCTTGCCCTTGCCCAGTGGTACTGGTCCCTAAAAAGACCAGTGGTGGAAAGACTGAAGTCCGCTTTTGTGTGGACTACAGAGGGTTCGATTCTGTCATGAAGACATATGCTGACCCCATTCCTCAGGCAGATGAGCTCATTGACAAGCTTGGAACTGCCAAATGCATGAGTACCTTCGACCTCACAGCACGGATTGGCAGTTTGGATTGACATATGGAGCGAGTGAGAGAGAGGTCAGCATTCTGAACCCCAGAAGAACATTATCAGTTCACTGTGATTCCCTTCAGATTGAAGAATGCCACTTCCACTTCTCAGTGGATGGTTAACCAGCTCTTGTCTGGTCTGGAAAACTTCAGTGTCACCTATTTAGACAACATTGCTGTGTTTTGCCACACCTGGGAGGATCACTTATCCCACTGGGAACAAGTATTTCAGGTGAAGCAGAATGTAGGTCTGACGATCAAGGCCACACACTGCAAGGTAGGGCACGGTGACTTACCTAGGCCACCTTGTTGATGGAGGTAAGAAGCAACCTCTCAAAGCAAAGTTTCAGGCGGTGAAGAATTGGCACATCCCCATCACACAGATGCAGGTGAGAGCCTTTCTAGTTCTCACCAGTTACTACCGGTCATTCATCAAGGGGTATGGGACCATTGCCATCCTTGTGATTGATGTAAATTCCATGAAAATGGCGAAGAAGGTAACTTGGACTCCCCGCCTGTCAAACCTCCTTTCAGGATTTAAAGGATGGATTGGCTGTGTGTAGCTGTGTGTTTGGAGGTACTGGAGATGCATGCTGAGCATTTGGATTCCTTTCTCACTGCCCATGATTTTGAGGAGGAGCGGTGTGCATGGCAGAGCAAGCACAAGCTTGAAATACACACCATATGCACGTAGCACAAGCAGTGTGTAGCTATGTGTTGGGTGGAACTGAATATTTATGTGGAGCATTTGGAGTCCTTTCTCACAGCCCACAATCTCAGAGAACAAGTACTGTGCATGGCAGAGCAAGCATAAGCTTGAAATACTCACCATATGTGCGAAGCGTGTGCGGTGTGTAGCTGTTTGTCTGGAGACAATGGAGAGGCACGCTGAGAATTTGGAGCCCTTTTCACTGCCTGTGATCTTGGGGGAAGAGCGATGTGCGTGTCAGAGCAAGCACACACTTGAAATACACACCATCTGCGCTGAAGCCGTGCAGTGTGTAGCTGTGTGTTTGAAGCTACTGGAGAGGCACGCTGAGCATTTGGAGTCCTTTCTCACTGCCCAGGATTTTGGAGGAGGATCTCTGTGCATGGCAGAGTAAGCACAAGCTTAAAATGCACACCATAATGGCCACCAGGGGGCACATGGATGCAGCCTGCCTCCGTGTGATCTCCCGACCTGATGGTCCCAAAAGTTGGATTGAGCCCCCACTTTGGACCCCCAACCCCAAGACCGAAAAATACATGAGGTGTATGAACCTCCCCTGCAGCTGCTGAGCGGAAAAGCAGAGAAATTTGACCACTGAAAACCGAAGAAACAGCCTCGGCTTCAGGAGGTGAAAGCGAAAGTAAATCTGGACTTGTGAGGGAAATGCGTTGCACGGAGGAGCGGTGCTCTGAATGCAGAACATGAAGAGGGAGTATCGGCCAAGCGAGGGGGCACTGAGGAGCTGCGGGCACGTAGACCCCCCACCGCCCCATGAGTGGAGGGAGGTGGCAATTCAGAGAACCCACGAAGACTGACAGCACCCGACAAGTGGAGCACCCGAGGAAGAAGAACCAACTCAACTGAATGTGCTACGGCAGCCTGTGAGGAAGCTCAACCCAATGGTGATAAGGACAGTGTGGGGACATGCGGCATCCCTCCCCAGTGCTTCTTGTGCATTGGCATTGCGAGAGGGTGGCCTGCCTAGCAGGTGATGGACCCCATCTCCCTACAGATGCAGACTGCGGCTTTGGCGGTACACACGTCCACTGGGAGGCAGCACCTCTGCTGAGGAGCACTGAGAGCCCATCAAGGAGGTTGGCCCCCCGAACCAGACTGAGTGGAGGGCTCTGACTGAACCCACACACAGGACCTCAGGAGCCTGGCTCAAGTGGACTTTGCAGCTGCCAGCAAGACACCCGGCACAAAAGCAAGTGCGTGGGAGGCAGCCCGGTCGCCCATGAAGACGTGTGGCGCCCCAATGGTTGCAGCCAGTGCTAAGAGGATTCCAGAGATTTGCCCACACCGGAGCACCCAAGTGGTAGACACCCGGAGACAACAGACGGTGACCAGAATGCCCCAAAATATTTCAAAGTGAGAAGGGACGGTCGCACTACACCATTACTGCGTTGCGCATACCACCACCTCACTCCACCACAAGCTTCCACAGCAAGGGATATACAGGGTCCTCACCCGCCTGAAGTGGAGGGGTGGCATATCTGCCTGGGAGTCGGGTGGTGCATTATGGACCCCCCCAAAGAGAGAGGTCCTTTGGTACTGACGCCCCCCTACCTGCAAGTTAAACAAAAGGCATACACACCTGAATGTACGTGAATCCGTGAAGAATACGGGTTGTGGCAGTAGAACACTGAGCACTTTTTGGTGGCACTTGTGGGATTCTCTTCAAACCAGCCTTGACTCTCTTGGAAGCGTGCGGCCTGTCCTGAACTTCAGTGGGTAGGCCATGCCACGGAGGAGTGGAGAGGGCCACGTGCACCTCAATTCTGTTGGTTGTCCTCCTGGTGAGGGGTATCTGGGATCAAGACTGAGAGGATGCTCTTGATACTTCCCAAGTCCTGACCACATCTCAGACCCAAAAAAAGGATGGAACAGCCCACCTGAAGAGCACAAGGAACCCACATGCCAGAAAGTGGTGGCAGGTTGGTTGCAGTATGCATTGTTAAAAGTTGAAGGCTGTGGAGAGAAAACCGCCCAACGGGAGACTAGCGCTGTCCTCTCATTGTCGATCCAGGGACCACTCCATGCACGTGTAGTGCTTTAAGAGTCAGGGAAGCCGGCAGCTTCTTCAACACCCTCCCTGATGGCACCAGGTCACTGCGAAGGGCAGGGGCAGATCATTTACTGAGATCTCGACGTCACACATTGACCCCAGGCAACAAACAATGCGGCGGGTATCTACTTACTGCCTGAACAACAATGCAACCCTAATCAGCAGGAGGGTTAGGCCCCCAGTCCTGGCCCATTAAGTTACTACACAGGTGGCAATACGATCTGCATAGGTTAACAAAGATGAGTCCCCTGTGCTGGCGCCAATGCAATGCAAGGGTGGATTATTTGCACATGTGGTGTGGATGCCCCTGGGATGGATCAGCGAACTGGACGGGATCCAATGCACTAATGGACCTTTCCTCATACTATTTGGGTTGGAGGAGGATGAGGCAGAGCTCAGGAGAATTAAAGGGATGACAGCGTCACTCCTCCGAGATCCTGACCAGGGGGTTAACAGTTACAATCCCAGCTAATAGGGGCGTGTGCCTGCCACAGGGACAATGGAATTAACCCTGTAGATGAGAAGACTCCAAATCGTAGGATGAATCGATGCAACAAGGGAGTTAGAACCATTCAAGGAGGTTCTGGAGCTAGAAGGAGAGAGTAGGGGGTGACCCATATGTGCCGGCATCGGAGCACTGGAAATAAGGCAAAGATTGGAGAACCGGGAAGAGGAATTCTGCCTAAAAATTGACGATTTCGGAAAACCGCGAATGGCGGAACAACCTAAGACTTTTTGGCATCCCGGATAGAGAAGGAGCGTCTGAACAGGACTTGAAAAGGATGCTCCATGAAATTATGATGCTATTATTTGAGGATGACCTCAACGATTGTAAGGATACATAGATCAGAGGGTTCTGCTGGCGGCCCGAAGACCATCCTAGTCCGGTTCCACAATTACAGTGACAAGGACAGAATCTTGGAAAAAGCAAAACACAGTGGTCCAGTCACCCTTGACGCAGCTCAGAGATCACATGGTCTCATCATGATATGGTCACGGTTGATTTGAACTGGGCAGGCTTCCCGCACAAGGTATCAAAGTGGAAATGTAATGAATCATTGTGGAAAGACCCGGTCTTTCGAACTGAGATGGAGGGGGAAATAAGAGAATATTTCAAAACGAACAATATGAGAGAGATACCAAAGGTCACAGTGTGGGAAGCAGGGAAGGCAACATGGCGGGGGATCCTGTTCAGGGAAGGGGCCAGTAAAAAGAGAGAGAGGGCACTAATAGAAGGCAAATTGAGGAAGGAGATAGCCCACCTGGATAGAGTGGCACAGAGTGCCACGGAGGAGAGGGGAACACAATCCAGGAAGACAGACAAAAGAGAGAGGAGCTCTGAATTCTAGAGGAAGGTCAGATAGTTGGGAAACTACAGCTTCTTAAACAGAAGTTTTACAAGAAGGGGGACAAGGCAGATACTCTGTTGGCCCCCAGACTCCAGGGACAACTCACAGAGAGGTCTGTGGCATCCATAAAGTGAGAGGGAGGTGCCCAGAACTCAGAGACAGGGGGAATCCTGAAGCATTTTCAACATTTTATGAGACCTTATATAAATCTGATACTGGCCATGTGCGGTTGAGAATATATAAATACATCGAGAATGTAGAGATGCCTAAACTCTCCTGTGAGGGGAATGACAAACTGGTTACCCCGATCACTGCAGAAGAGATCAAGAGGGTCGTGAAGAGGCTGCCACTAGCAAAGGCCCCAGGGGAGGATGGTTACACAGCAGGTTCCCTTTCCTCTCTTCTCCCCTTCATGGTGGAGCTGTTTAATGATATTCTAGATACGGGTGTAGCCCCTGATTGTTTTTGGCTGGTGCTCATTACTGTAATCTACAAGGAGGGCAGGGACCCCAAAAAGTGTGGCTCCTACCACCCCATATGTCTATTAAACATCGACACCATGATTTACACAAGAGTACTCGCAGAGAGCTTGAAGTACACATGCCTCGTTTGATACACCAAGACCAGGTCAGATTTATAATGGGGAGATAGGGCGCGGACACAATGAGGAAGACGTTGCACTTGATCCACAAGTCACAAAACATGGAAGGGGACCCGGTCCTCCTCTTTGTAGATGCTGAGAAGGCGTTTGGTAGGGTGGAATGGAGTTTCTTGGAGGCTGTACTGGGCAAAGTGAGACTGGGCGCTTGGTTCAGAAGGGGAGTGAAGGCAGTGTATACGTCCCCCAAAGCATTGGTAATGGTTAATGGTGACTATTCCCGATGGTGTGACCTGGGGAGAGGAACACGGCAGGGTTTCCTTCTCTATGCAATATTGTTTGCCCTCTCCCTTGAGCCCCTGGCCCAGAGACTCAGAGCAGACCAACAGGTAGAGGGAATCAAGGGTGGGAGGGAGGGAATATAATGTGGCCCAATGCGTGGGCAACCTAATTTTGCATGTACCGAACACTCTGACATCCATACCAAGAGTAATTCAGATGATTGAAAAGTGCGGGGAGCTTTTTGGCTTCAAGATCAATAGGGCCAAGTCAATTCTATTCCCTCTGCAGAAACCCGACCAGGACGAGATTGGTAGATTTGCCCCACTGGGTCTAATAATAGGAAGTTATACCCTTACTCATCTGGGAATAAATCTCACGAGGGAAATAGTCACCCTATACAATGCCAACTTTCCTTCTCTTCTCTTCCAGACCAATTTAGAAAAATGGCAAAAACTCACTATATCCTGGTTTGGGAGACTTAACGCCGTGAAGATGGTGTGTCTGCCCAGATTCTTGTACCCATTCCAAATGTTCCTGATTCGAATTCCGAAACCCTTCGTTGGTGATTTAAAACCGGTAATCCTGATGTGTCTGTGGCAAGGAAAGAAGGCTAGAGTATCATACAAGATCATAACATTGCCCAAAGACAAGGGTGGGGTGCTCCTTCCGGATCTACAGAAGTATTACGAGGCGGTGCAGCTAAGAGTTCTTGTCCCCCATCTCAGAGGGCAACAAGGAGTCCAATGAATAGAGTTAGACAACCCAGCCACGGTTGCAGAATGCCTATGGGTCCTAAGAAGCAAGCTCATACGCAGAATTAGGGACCACCCGATATTGGGCACCATATGGGAAATCTGGCGGGAAGGCTTTGACATGTGGAAGATCACTTCATGGCCATCTCCCCTGAGCCATGGGCACCGGGTGTCCGAGAAGACATTCATAATCACTACAGATTCCAATCTTGGTTTGAAGTGTGTCTCGAGAGAGTGGGTCAACTATGAAGGGGGGGCACCTTTGTTTCAATCGTAGAATTAGTAGAGTCATTGGGCATGGGCCCTCTACTGGTCTTTCCCTTCCTTCAGTTTAAGGGAATCTTTATGAGGAACAAAAGGAATGAGAAGATCCAGAGGGATCTACCCCCTTTGAAGAGCTTCTAGACAAAAGGAGAGACTCTAAGGGTCTAATCTCTGCCATGTACAGAGGCTTGATAGATGCTGGGAAGGGGTCAACTGTAAACCTGAGGCTCACATGGGAAAGGGATCTCAGATCAGAAATATATCCCAACCTGTGGGGGGAAATATGCAAATGAGCTTGCAAATATCGATAGTGAGCCAGTAAAAACTGCATGCCATTAAGTTACTACACGGATGGCAATACGATCTGCATAGGTTATCAAAGATGAGTCCCCTGTGCTGGCGCCAATGCAATGCAAGGGTGGATTATTGGCACATGTGGTGTGGATGCCCCCGGATGGATCAGGGAACTGGACGGGATCCAATGCACTAATGGACCTTTCCTCATACTATTTGGGTTGGAGGAGGATGAGGCAGAGCTCAGGAGAATTAAAGGGATGACAGCGTCACTCCTTCTGGCTGCTAAGTCTTGCCTTGTGATGCAATGGAAAGGGGTAAAGGTACAGGGAAAGAAAAAATGGATAAAAGTTGCCACCAATATCTGTACAATGGAAAGGATAACCTCAGAAATCCATGGGAAATCTTCTCTGAGTGAACTTCTATGTGGTGGATTCATGGATACCTATATGACCAACACTTAGAAGGTTGTACTGTATAAAGATCAAGGTCCCAGACTTTGGTGGTTTGCTGACCATGTCCGGAGAAGGCTAACTTACATTTGAGAGGAGTCTCACCCAAGTAGACACATAATGCATGTCAGACTGGAACTCAGTCAGGGGGCCATAAACACTGATTGATAACAAATGAACAAACTGTCCACACATCACGGCCAGGAGAACAATGGTTGGCGATAAACGTGGGAGGAGACTCCGTTCCATGGGGGGAGGGGAGGGAGAGATGGAGGGGCGTTGCAATGTAGGTAATAAGGTGTTGCTTGGGGACGGGATGAGGTGTGAAAAGTTGATGTTCATATTATACTCCAAACAATGTTTCTGTAATGTGTGAAATGCCTTTGAAAACCTTAATTAAACCAAAAACAAAAAAAAAGAAATACACACCATGTCCACAGAGCATGCGCAGAGTATAGCTGTGTGTTTGGAGGTACTGGAGAGTCACGCTGATCATTTGCAATTCCTTCTTCTTGCCGACGCTCTTGGAGGTGGAACGCTATGCATGGCAGAGCAAGCACAAGCTTGAAATACACACCATATGCGTGCTGTGTAGCTGTTTGTTTGGTGTTTGTTGGGCATTGGAGGCATGGAAGGGCTGCACTTTTTTGATTTACAAAAGAACCCTGGTTGTCGGGGTGAGTAATCCTTCTCCCCTTGATCAAAAATGTTATTTATTTGTAACCTGACTCACAGTGCTTCTATATACAGTTTAGTTAGAAAATAATGGCGTACTCTTTGTACATTGATATGCCTTGCAAGAAATTACTCTCCAAGATGCTCTCTCTTTGGCAAAAGTTGAAGTAATGGCAAACGCCTTGATTAACCAAAATAAAGAGGAATAAGTGTTCAACTTCAATAATGTGACAATTAAAATATGGGATAATAAGGTACTGGTCCCATCGTTTGCTGAAATTGCAGCAGAAATTGCAGCAGGAAAACAGAAGGAAGGAATATCTCAGTCCTCATCTTCTGTAAGGAAACCATTAAATAGTTCTCTAAACTTGTGTAGGGAATATTTTGAGGATTTTTTCCAGAACTGTTCTTAAGCTTCATGCTCTTTGGATCATGTAGATATGGAGGACTTTGTAAATTGTTCCCATACATTTTTTTTTTAAAAAACATCGCTGATGTATCCATGCTAGGGCCTAATGCTTCCCACGAATTAGCCAAGCAGGTTCGGCTCTCTCTGGACTCAGAAAGTGTAGAGTCTCCAGCATGGGATAAGTGAGAGAACATTTGTCTTTTCAGAACCCCGGTGCTAGCAGGGGAATCTTCCCCCAAGTTGGAAAACAAGGCTTGACTAGAATCATTGGGCCGGATGCAGCATGGACTTCAGTTTTCCCAGCCTCCATTAAGTCAAAAAAGACAGTGGGCCTCATTACACGGTAGGCGGTAACCATGGCGCTATTAGTGCCATGGTTGCTGCCGGTATTTTACCGTGTCCGCCTTGGTGGATGGCGGAATTACCGCCCTACTCCAAGGTGAGCGGGGGCGGTAATTCCCAATTCACCAAGGCTCTTCCCCATTCCCATTTTTGCCCTCATAAGGCAAAATGGGAATGGGGAAGGTGCTAATTACGGTACCGAAAATTGCAGTACCGTAATTAGCTCCGAGGTCCCTTTGCGGCACCCGACTTTAACGGCTGGTAAAACCAGCCGTTAAAGTCGGGTGCCGCAAAGGGAACTCGTAGTAAGGCGGTAGGGGTTTACCGGTACCGGTGCCCTTACCGGTACCGGTAAACCCCCCCTACCACCTACCGTGTAATGAGGCCGAGTGTGTTCAAGGCACAGAGCAGTGTAATTGAAGTGTGCACGCTGCTTTATCCCCAGTGAAGGAGATAATAGATGCTTTCTCATGTCCTGTTCTCTCTCGGCTACTGCCCTCGATGGATAAATGTCACAAATGAATGCAGCACGAGATTAGAGATGTCAGACAAACTCTAAAAGAATTGTTGGTTAAGATGTCTATTTTGGAAGTCTTTATTTTGGCTGTTAGTATATCAAGTAAGCCATCCAGACGTGCTGACTTGTCTGAGGTCCAGTGTAAAGACCGTTTTGGAAGCAGTTACCCATTACTCTCGAATGGAAGTAGGGGCGGCTGCTAGGGTGATACCTTAATGTGGTGGGAATGCCTCACTAAAGGGAAATGGTTTTGATGCGTTTGGATTTAAATGATGTCAAAACTCAATTAGCTGGGCCTACGTTTCACTTCTTCTGTGGCTGTCATTGTTAAAATGAATGCAGAGTCGCTAATCAATAGACTTAAAGACCTCACAATAGGTTGGTTACCCCTCTTTTTATCCTGGTGGGGTTGCCTTGATACTATTAAAATGATGCTGGCCCTCATTGTTCATTACTATCTACAACTTCTCTCGACCTCACTATCAGCTTCTTTTTTTAAGTCCATTAATTCTATTCTTCTCAATTTTCTTTGGGGGGTGGGGAAATGTGATAGAATAGCTGTTAGCAAATGAAAAGCCCTGTCTGATGGTGGCGGGGGGGGGGGGGGGCAGATTTCCTGACTTTAAACTTTACCACTCTGTCTTCTTACTCAGACAGATTTATACAGAAAGAACTTGTCCAGAGGACCTTAGTTTTTTAATAAAGTATCAAAAATTATTTTTATTAAACTTGAAACATCATTTCTAAAAAATGAGTTAATCGTGAATTAATCAGCACTTAAACTTTTGTTTACATTGTAGGAAAACAAACCATTAAGAACATATCAATTTATAAAACAGACAATGGGCCTCATTACGAGGCTGGCGGAATGGGTTTAACGGCACCAGTAATGGTGTCGGTGCCATTAAACCCACTCCACCCTATTATGAGGTTCCCTCGTGGGACTCAGAAAGGACGTCTGGTCGGAGCAGATGTCCATTCCGGGTCCCGCGAGGGGACCGGGGTGCTAACAACGGGCCTGTTAAAAACGGGCCCGTTGTTAGCTCCCTCCCCATTCCCATTGAGCTCCATGGGGCTCAAATGGGAATGGCGATCAACTTTTACCGGGCCCATGGAATGGGCAATTACCGGGTTCGCCAAAGTCGGCATGACCCGGTAACTGCCCATTCCATGAGCCCGGTAAAAAATCATTACCGGCGGCAGCCTCGTAATGAGGCCCAATGAATAATTCACTCATTCATCCACATTTAGCTCCATTCGTCATAGAGTACATTCAATGTACAGGATCACTAAAATTCTAACATGTGTGATTAACTAGTAGAGTGCATCGGATAGATGTAGTCCGCGATCACATCCCCAATTATCGACCGGTTTCGACGTATAAAGGTGACTTGGTAAACATCTTCATCAGGAATAAACATATATATATACACTACAAAAGGAAAAGGCAAAACAATTAATTAGTGCACTAGCCTATCCAAACAAACATTAACACTGAAAAACTAGAAAAGCAAGTCTTCTTGTCTGTGACCCAGCAAGAACACAATTTAAGCGTCAAAAAAGTTTTAAAAGTAGTAGAGAAGTACTGCCAGACACACGTTGTAGGCCTCACAACTTATTTCCCAATGAAAAATGGTAAGTGACACCAAACAACTGTGCCCTGTGGTTGAGTGGCGGGAGCACCGAGAATGCACCGAAAGCAGATGTCATGAAGTGGTTGGGGCTCCCATAAAAGACTCACCCAGGAGTTTGGCATATGGCATGCATGATTATAACAGAGGGAATACCATCTATAACTGACCTTGCAACAAAGGACCATGTATTTAAATGCAAAATAGCAGGAGGCCATACAAACAATCATCAGTGCCTGCAAAAAGACAAATCCATCATGAACTCTACCGAAGTTGGCAATGAGGATACTGACATAAATGTATACACAACTAGGTGTGGGTAACTTACCATGTTGGGAGCGATGAACTCACTGTATCTCAGTTAAGATGTTGACAATATTGGTAAGTGGCCCCAGACGTTCTGGTAGTGCATAAAACCCTTAACCGCATGCTCATGCGTGTGTTAACGTCATCTAAGTGGCTGAAAATAACCAAATTAGATGTAAATTGGTAAATTTCTGCACCACGGTATGGAGTGAGATCCATCAAGAAATAGGTGCGCATACATTAGGGTGCGTTAAACTTGATCAAGTCCATAAGCATACCATCAGAAGCCGAAACAATGATCAGGACTCTGGAACCGACAGCCCCTAATCATGGAATAGCTAATGGCTGTACGTCGGAAGTGCTACGTTACTGACAACAAATTCTTAGGGTATACATAGAAGACATTTCTACCATCTGGAGCCGAAACAATGATCAGGACTCTGGTATGTTAATACCCCAGTCCAGAGCGTGGGGTCCCCTGCACCTTTCAGTTTCGCATTCTTACTCAGATAGACCTGTTGCTGGTTCACCACTTCTGTTCCCTTTCACATCCCCTCTTGGCGCATATTGGAAAAAAAATGTGCTACTCCTGTATGACATTACTGAATTAATTTACGTCTTTGGCCATTTCTCCTCTGCTTTCTCAGGCCCCATGAAGGCCTCCTTTTCCGCCTTGAGATGATTTCTCTTCCCTGACCTCAGATCCCCCACCAGGAATCTCTCTGCATTTTTATGGCATAACAAAGCTATCATTAAAAATCACAGGGCACTTTATCGCAAGTTCCGGGTAGCTGAAGGCATCAGAGTCTTCTATCACATTATAGATAATGGCTCCCCTCGATCTTTCCAATAGTTAAAAGGCCTGTTTTCTATCACTGATTCGGATCTGAACTTTTACATTAAATTGGTTAATGCCTGTCTGGATGCTCTGCAGTGCTCACCGAATTGTATTCTTCTACCCGATGCCTCCAGACTTCTGCTCTTAACCATGGCTTCCACTGCCCCTGCTGCTAAATTCTATAATGTTTTGTGCTTTACGGCTCATCCTACCACCAAATAGTCCATGCAATCTGATTGGGAATTGGACTTTCGTGCTAATCTGGATGACAAAACCGGGTCTCTTTTATTTGCAAGGATTAAGAGAGTCTTCACTTCTGCTAACGTCACACAACTTCTGTATTTTTTCACCCACAGAGCCTTCATAACTCCTCAAATCAAATTTGGGATGGATTACAAATGCTGATCCTGTGGTGTTGCCTCCGCCTCCTATAAACATATATTTTTTGATTGCCCCCATGTGCTCAAGTTCTGGAAGTAGGTGTGGTGATTTCTTCATTTAATCGTTGATGTCGAGGTTCCCCTTTCTTTTGTAAATGTCTTTTTGGCAGTCATGCCATTGTTACCATTGACTTATAGGACTCAACTAAACTTTATGACCTCCTTATTGCTCTGACCCTTAAACTTGTCAATACTAATTGGAAAAATGTGCAAAATGTTTCCGTGAAGGGATGGTGGAACAATGTATGTCATGTGCAGAGAACGGAACACTGCATGGCGATCTACCTTGATGCCATTCCCAAAAAAAGCTAAATGGGATCACTTTATTTGTTACTTGCATCACTTTTGTTCGACATCCTATGGCTCTTAAGTAGTTCTATTATCCACTTTCTTGCCTTGTTGTACCATCCTGTCTTCTTCAAATGGATTTAAGCATTGGTTTGTTTGTATTTGTTTGGTTTGCATCGTAATTCAATTCCAAAGCTTACTTTGTTCCATAATTATATGCTCCTTTCCCTCCCATCCTACCTCTTATTCTCATGTTCGTCCCCTCATTATTCCCCCTTATTTGTCCACTATTTATCCATTTATCTTGTAGATACAGAATGTGTTCTGTAACCTGGCTGGGTTTACATATTGTTATCACCTTAACCTACCTGTTTTTTTCTTTCCCAGCATCTTATTGAACAGTCTATTGTTGCTCTTGTTCTCTTCGAATAGACTGTCTATTTGGCCCTCTGTATGGTCCTAATTATGCTGTTATTATCCTTCCTTATAATCCTAATAAAGATTATTAGTACTCAGTAAAACACATTCTGATTGTCTATCACCTGGTCGTTACCTGGCCGGGAATCCCTCGGCCGGGATTCCATGGCCATTGTTCCCGGCGTGGGGAGTGGCAGCCCCTCAGCCAATGAGGAGGCTCGAAGCGGGGCTATCCCCGCTCCGAGCCTCCACACGGCTGAGAAAGTGCCATCGCCCCGCACCAGAAACTCATGTATGTTTTATTACCTTTCCTCGCCTCCTCCCCACCCTCCCAACCCACTTACCTTCTGATTTCTCCTTTTTCAGGAGCAAACACACTGGGAACACTTCTTTTCCCAGTGCGTCAGCTCCCGAAGGCCGCCATGGAAAGGGAAAATGGACTCCGTTAAGGCTTCGCTCGGGCCTATAACTATGGGCCCCGGGGCATTACCTGACTAGGTAATGCCCCCGCCACTCGGGGCATACTGCTTAATTAAAACCTTTTAAAAACGGAAGAGTTGCCCATAAAACCGATGTGCCATCTCGATGGCTATTCAGGTATCGGAAATCGATTTTGGTGAGGCTACTAATAAGAATCTAGAAGATTTGAAAGACAATGGCCTGTTGGTGGAAAAGGGGTTTGTTCTTGTTCAGCAAGCCAGTAGTGCATCACTAGGAACAGGATCTACTGATGATACAGCTACTGTAAGGCAGAAAAAAACAAAGAACCAGAAAAATCTACCAAAGAACCCACTATGTGTTCCCGTAAAGGTTTGTGTCAACTCAAATGGTATCCACATGTAAATCCAGGTGGGTTAGAGGAGGATGTGAGTTACAAAGAATGTGATACTATTACTATTGCCTTCCCACGTGTTGATGAGAGGGAAAAAGTGGAGGAAACAGTATTAGTGAGTGGTGAAATGAAGAACTGTGCATTAAATCCAAAACGAATTGACTGACGTTGAAAATAGGGGTAATTACTAAATTCTTAAAGCCTATAAAAACTTTGAACAAATCTGTGGATCTGAGTATTCTTATTATCCATTCGGACTCAGAAGCTGTTGTGGAAAGAATATTTGAGTAAAGTGCCTCATTTGGAGTCTGAATGTAAAGTCTAGTGGTAGAAAAGTATCCCTAAAATCCACCGCCCTTGAATTTGTTCCTAAAAATATCTATGAAGGTGGGAATGTTGACAAAAGTGTGGTTGGAGTGGAAGGTACATTTATACCAAAGGGTCTCTTTATGGCTGAAATAAATACTGTTTACTCTAAGTCAGGGGCAACCTCTAAGGTTGCCCCTAAGAAAGGTGTGGAGAAGGTTTTTCCAGCATTTTTCTAACTGGAATACTGCAGGAAAAAAGTTCATGAGAAACTGGGTTCCGAAAAAAGACAAAAGAAGAATAGGTAACCCAAAGTCTATTTAGAGTTCTAGAAAAGGGGAGATACATTTAGCCTCAGAACTGGATAATGGTAAAGGTAATACTAATCCTCTGTGCAGAAGTGTATACCTTTTAGAAGTGGAAAGGAAAGTTTGAGAATTTCTTCCACTAAATAGAACATATGTGTTGGCCCGAACTGAAATACTGAAACTAACCTTAGTAAAATCTGGAGACCTAGCTCAGGTCCAATTCATTTACCTGGGGGAAGTTGATATAGTGAGGCTTGGCTTCAAATCAGAACTGATTAGAAATGTAGTTCTGACTGAAATGCAGGCCTTTGAAGAAATGGGATATGATCTGTGCAGGAGGGAGAGCCTGTCAGTGAAAGTGCTCACATGGAGGTGGTGCCATGCCAATTATTGATGGTTAAAGTAAATTGTGAAGATCACAGTTCCAGCAGGATGACAAATCCAGTGGGCTCTGAAAGATCTGTCACCTACCCTGAACACCCTGCATATGAAAAATGTTAAGGTAGATGGGCAATTCTGAGACAAACAATTTAAGATATCCTCCTGGAATACCCAGGGTTTTGCTCATCTGTCTTCTCTTTAATGTCTTTGGGGTACCTCGGAATTCATAGCTTTACAGGATTCATAGATCTTAGAATAACCGATATTAGAAGGTTATACTTTCTGCTATGAACCAGCAAGAAAAGGCTTGCTGTAGCGACCATTTGGAGGTTTGGTGTGTGCTGTTCGTAACGACTGTAAACTTCTAATGGAAAAACCTCCATTGGAAGAAAAAGATATATTAGTAGTTAACCTAGTAATGCATGTGAAGATGGAACTTGATCTGCATGTCTGCTTGATTGTACATGTCTATTTTAATCCTAATAATGATGATTTAATGAATTCTTTAGCAAAGATAGATCAGGTAATGGAGACATATCTGACGGGAGAAAGTAGCTGCATATTATGAGGTGATTTGAACAGTGAATGTTTACATGAGAAATATCTGGGACAGCAGGCAAAGACTTTTGAGGCACAGGAAAGAGAACATATATGGAAAGAGGCCTTAGGTTCTTAGGATCTTACTCTAGTAAATGGTAATGTTAAGGGTGATATTCCCCCAAATTTGCCAACGGTAACTTATGGTGGGGTCTCGACCTTAGATTACATTTTTCTGTCTATGGATCTTTTTAATTGAGCTGAAAACCTAATTGTGGTCAGTCTGGGAGGGAGTGATCATTGTTTTTTAACACTCTCACTTCACCTGGGTATTGAACACAGATCCACAATTCTCAACATGTATGTTGAAAAAGGACAAAGGAATTATAGGGTACTCTGGAGGCCGACATGTGCATCTAGATTTAATACCAAAATGTCATAGTGTTTATACTTGACTCACAGGGAAACACTTAGCACACTGATATTTGCATCTTTTATTCAAGATACCCTGGTGGGCTAGATGCCCCATAATATGCTTGATGGATGTGGTAGAAAGAGCCTACATAAGCATGTTTTTGATGATGACACCAATAAGGGGAAAACAAAGTTTTTAATTAAGGGCAATTAGAAAAATCGGGAGTTTAGGTTGTCCTCTTCTGAAAAGATTACAACATTAATATTCGAATCACGTGAAAGAAAAGTGACACTTGGATTATCAATATGATGCAGAGAGGATGCTTGCCTCTTGGAATGCAAAAAGTGGGGCTTTTTTTTGTTTACTTATGAAAGAGAAGAATGTGCAAATGTCTCTGCAGGTAAATCCAATTGCAGCCAACATTTGGGTTGACTTTTTCTCAAAACTATATGTGGAGCTCCCCCTTCCTATCCCAGGGTTAATCAAGATATTGCGACAGGTTTCATCCCTTTGAGATGTTCTTAACATAACCCAGGAGGAGGTCTACTCAATAATCATTAGATCTAAAAGTTTCAAACGTTCTGGCGCATGTTGGCCTGTCGAACCTCACTTTAAAATCAGAGACAAATCCACCCACGTGCAGAAATACCACACTGATACTCATTTATAAGGCAGGTGATGGACTGGATCCAGCCAACTACCACCCAATTTCTTTATTGGATGGCTCATATAACATTTTGTCATCATTGATCTTGAAATATCTTCTCAATGAAACCAAAATCCCCCTGTGTATTTATATATACCAGACTGGCTTTATAATGGGGGGAGGGTGGGTATTTCTCTGAACTGTCTTGTTATCTCTCTTTTGATGAGGCGGATCCAGGAGGAGGGGAGACCAATATGTGCGGCCTTCCTGGACAGAAACAAAAAAAAAAAAACTTTGATTTTGTAAATCACACCCTCCTGTAGTTAAAGAACCAAGGCTGTCCGCCTGCCTTACTTGACATGTTGATGGCTCTACACGGCGAAGTAAGACTGAAAGTGAGGTTGGATGGCACCGGGAATTCTTCTGGTTGGATAAAGTGTGAGAGGGCACTGTGCCAAGAATGCGTCTTGGCCCCTTTCCTATTTAACCCTCATAAAGTAGATTTAGGCTGCTCCTTGCAAGGTGTGAAAACTCATCCTCAGAAAATAGAAAACTTATTCATTCCTTAGCTTCTGTATGCAGATGATTTCGTTGTATTTGATTATACACAAGTTGGCCTCCAGAGAGCCTTGTTAGCAGTTGATAAATACTTTAGGGGGGTAGGTTTGGAATTGAATGAGGCAAAGTCTCAAATTGTCCTAAATAAAACAAGAAAGGATTTTAAAACATTCCAATGGTGGATTAATGATCAACATTTGGAGCAAGTACAATTCTTTAAATACCTTGGAATTCTCAATTGTAGTAACAAGACATTTTACAAACAATGCTCAGTTATGAAGACTGCAGTAACACCTTAAGTATCGCAGTTAAGACAACTTGAGAAGAAATTTGGATGGTTTTTCCTCCTTTCACTGCTGAAATGTTATCAGCAAAAGATGATTTCACGGGTCATCAATGGTACAGAGGTGGGTATTAATGAATGACAGTAAATGCAACATTTGGCGTAAGGTGCTCTCCTTTCTCCTTGCCCCAGAGTACCCCATTGTCAGCTATAAGACACATATTAGGTCTTACCTCGATCCAGACTATGATGGACTGGAGAAGTCTGCAACTATATAAAAGCCTTTTGTGCCTCCGGGCAGATTTTTTTTTTGTTTTTTTTGTAGAGTTACAAGGTGTATTATCTTTAGGTAGTTGAAGCCCCCTAGTACTATGGACAGAAAACTGCACTTAGATTATGGCACGTGGAGGTATAACAGAGAAAGTGTTCTCATGCAGGCCAGACACAGCCAAGAAGCGCCTTTATGAAATGGATTGGTCAGATAATGGGGTTCAGCTAACCTCCTACAGAGTCCTTGAACATTTTATCTATGACATAAGACCAGTGGGCTCTATGAATGCAATATTATGCAAATATCCCTCTATAAAAAATCGGCGAGTTTAGCTGTATATAAAGTTGAATTTGTTTCCAACATTTGTAGTGAGGGGGGCACATGAAAGTATTCCTCCGTCTCACTGTGAGACTGTGTTGGTTCTACTCTGGTGAAGTAGAAACCATACACCATCTGGGAACAGTATGCCCTCAACTCTCTGGTATACATGTTAAAATATTTGGTAAATACCTATCCTTTGAAATGCTTGAAGTGACTGCCAGAATTTGATGCACTTTGCTTGGAGACCTGCCAACTTCCATGGTCATTGTAGCAATGATATTTTTAGTTCTGATATTTCCCAACCAACTGGGCTACTTTATTATTGTTACTTTATTAAACCAACTGTGAATGTATGATGATTTTTAATTAAGAGGAAAGTATGTTTGATTTTAACAAAGGATATCTGTAGGTTTCGAATTTTAGTTTTGGATATTTTAATGTGATTTTTAAATCATAAGCTTGGTGCATGCTAGTAATTTTGCTTACTTTTGTAGATAAATGTACTATTTGTGGTTGGCTTTTGATTGTACTCTGTTTTGCATGAAAAGTTTGACATTTTAAACTATAACACATAATAAAAGATACATAAATACATTGTTCAGGGCCCCAGTTCTGAAAGTACCAGACTATGGTCAGGCGTTCATTATCCCAACAGACACCTGTGATTTTGGGTTAGCTCAGCTGAACTCTCAAGTGGTAGAGCAACCTGTCACCTACATCTGCTGATGATTAACAAAAGGGAATGGAACTGGGTTGTTGTTGAAAAAGAGGCTTACCCAGTTGTGTGGACCGTAGAGAAGCTGAAACCCTACACCTTTGGGTCACACATTACAATCCAGACATACCATTGGCCTTTTCGATGGTTATTGGCCAAACAAGGGGAGAACCCTAAGCTTTTGCGTTGGGCCATTTCCCGACAGGAGTTAGATATGGACATTCAGCACAAGCAAGGCTCCCTGCATGGAAATGCATATGGGCTCAGCCAGTACTTTTGCCTTGATGATGAAGTAGACCCTCAGCAGCGTGGTGGCTCACATGCTGAGGCTGGAGTTCATGTGATGAATTTGAACATCTGCACGGTGGGTGTGCGATCGCTTGGGTTTTCAGAAAATTTAAATGAAACTTAATGATGGTAGATCAACCTCTCTAGAATGTGTGGGGCTTATCCGCTCACATGTTCCTATGCTCACTGCATGACATACGCATAGACCTGTTTACTCTGTGTGGACACAGCCTACAGGCCGCAGAACCCTGTGTCATATTATTTGGGATCTGACATGTGGAGAACACAATGCCTCAACAGAAGGAGGAAAACCAAACCTTTCCCCTGCCATGGCCAGTCTAATTAACTAACAAGGGCTCCATGGGCCCACCTTGTCCTTTAGTTGGGCCCTGTTGCTGATTCACGCTTTGCATACTAATCAGAGTTTAATTCAAACAGCCCACAAAGGGTCTAGCTGCAGAGGCTAACAAAGTAGACAGGAAACCCCTAAGACCCTTTCATATGCACTGTGTCAATCTGATGTCAGCTCCTGCCTTCACTATTAATTGACAGTGAAATGTCATGTGTGGGACTGTATGTTACAATAGTCATACACACAGGGAGACCCCATTCAGAAGGTACGAGTATCTGGATTGACAGAGACAGAAAGTCTGATCTCGCCACAACTTCAAGGGCGAACTGCCTCTTTAACCAGGAACCAAATAGAGCTCCATTACCAGAGAGACCTTTTGATCCACAACAGAAAGGAAGATGGGTACAACTTAGTATTATATGTTTTCACCCCTTTACCTTTTCTGTTACAAAGCTCTCTGGTTATGACCTCATCCATGCAGGATATTTTTGGTGGGGACACAGGATTGGTTAATTAAGGTAGGCTTAGCCTACACCCAATTCCAGTGGTCCATTTAGCTTTAAAGAGGGCTGGCCCCTCTTTTGGAGATGATCTGAAGGCTTCACCAGAGCAGAATGAAGAACTCATGATTTGGAAACTGGCTGAAGGTACAGTGTGCCTTACATCTTCTTCCACTGAAGGAAGGCCAGAATCTCCAAGAGGGAAGCAAGATCCCTTTGCTAAACATCTCACTGGAGGCAATAGAGGGAGATACTGAATCCAGGGGTGTCTCCAGCAGCTCTAGAACCGGTACCCAGCCAGCAGACAGCCTGCCCTGATAGGCTCTACAGCTAGCTTTATAGGAGGGAAGTGCCAGAGAGTATCTGACCTAAACAAAGGACAAGGCAGCTGTCTGCAACACTCTCCTTGGCTTTAGGCCACCCACCTAAAGTATGACACAAGCCCAGTGAAGAAGCTAGGAGGAGTGCATTGACAAGCATCTACCAACATCTGCCTTAATGGAAACTTGTTCAACCAGTCATGCCCCTCGAATTGAGATACATAAACAATAGGTGTATCCTACCCTTTGTTGGACTACATCTATGTTTAAATGGTTACTGTGGGAGCAAGTACTCGACTATTGCTTTGCGAGAGTGCTACAAGTATTATCAAACCACTAGTGGTGTTATTTGTCCACTTTCTAGTGAGGGTGATCTGGTTGGAGGGAGAAAAAACAAACAATCATGTATTTGCCACTAATCGTTAGCAGGTTGGAGACGGTAAATCAACGATTCCTTTTGGAAAAATAATTTAGTCCAAATCATTTGTGCATTTTCTTACAAAATTGTATTGATATTTGCAATGTGTGTAACATAAATTCTGTGCATAACATAAATTCAAAAGCAGACACAATCATTCGACTTCATGATTCATTAGCTACAAGAAGATGAATGGGGAAATCATAGACATTTTTGAAACATATTAAACAACATGACAAACTGAAACAAAATGTCAGCAAAAGTTCTTTTACATATGATATAGAAAAACCTTCTAGAAAAGAGGGGAAAGTAAAAAAGTTGTTGCCCCTATGTTTGAGGGAAGTGCTTTTCTCTTTTTTATCAAGTTAATTCCCTTTGAGACAGTTAATTTTGTCTTTATCTAAATTCAGGGCTTCAGTGTTGCCCAATCTACCGGTCTTTGTATAGAAAAAGAATTCTTTGCCCCTCGAATTGTACTTGACTGGACTGCTGACTGTTGTTACGCCGCAGTCTCTAAAGCCATCAGAGATTCCTCGACCAGTGCTTCAGAACCACTGACCCGCACTGAGACAATGATTCCTGACCCCGAACTGCTGTGTAGGCCAGCATGCAGCCATCCGTCCAGCTTCTCTCACCAAACTGCCTGCTGTCCGAAACCTGCAACTGTCTCCCATCTTGAACTATGTCACAGAAGCTGCAAAGCGCCCTGAACCAACTCGACCCTGTTGAGCCCAATAACTGCTACAGCACAAGCTACATTGTGGTTCTGTCCCCCTGATACTTTTCTCAAGGCCCCTAGTGACATTTTCCAACCCTTTGAACTATTGTGATTAATTATTCTACCGACTACCCTCCTGTCAGTATCCATAGTGCATCCCTTTTCCTTCTTTGAAACTGTCTGTCCTCTACATTCCTTTACAGGGTGGGTTGTATTTTGTAGTTTGCTAGACCTGTCTGTTGTGATAATAATAAAGTATATATTTTTGTACATCCTTGAATGGACTGTCCCTTTTATCAATAATTGCATTTTCGCTGTGTTGCAAATAACCAACAATCCACAACCTGTTGGAGATAAGCCTGTCATTCCATTCATGTGAACACAATTTGACAAGGAGGTTTATAATTTTCTTGTGTTTTCAATCAGTTCGGATCAATTCTGATGTACTAGAGGTGTGGGGCTGATTCATGGTTTAGAAACCAATATTCAACCCTGGACCACTGGTGACCCGGAAGTTGATTTGTCACAGTTAGACCTAGCATACTTAAGTCCAACTGCCCCCTTGTCATCAGCATTCTTGCACATGGTGATTGGTGGTGTGCCTCGTGAGGGGGCTCTGTGACAGGAGTGTCTGGGTGCTGGCATACTTTGTTGTTTGTGTGTGTGTGTGTGTGTGTCTGTTTGTGTGTGTGCGCTATTCTCTGTTGTTATTGTTGTGTGTGTGTGTGTCTGTGTGTATTGTCATCAACTATATTATGTGTGTGCTGCCATCTACTGTTGTTTTTGTGTTTGCGTCTTAAAATCGGCTTTGTGTGTATGTGTGTATTCTTGTGTCCTGTCCATGGTTGTTTTATGTGCATGTGCTGTTATCATTTGTTTTTGTTTCTCATGTTGTGTATGCTAGTATCCATTGGTGTTGTTTCTGTTGTTCTGGGATTTGTGTATGTGTGTGTTTGTGTGTGTGGTTGGCCATCTGTTGAATTGTGTGTTTGTGTTCCCATTTGTTGTTGTGTTTAGATATGCTGTTATCCATTGTTGGTAGTGTGTTCTCTGTCCTGTCATCAGTTGTTGTATGTGTCACCTTCTCCTGTTATTGTCCAAAGTGCATTTGCCTGTGTGCTGCCATTTGTTGTTGTTTTACATGCGTAAGTCTGTGTGCGTGTTTTGTCATCTTTGTTTTGTTTCGGTTATCATTCTCTGTTTAGTTAGTTTAGTTAGTTTATTTATAAATCGTGTCCGATCCCTCAGGTAGCTGGGCGCATAATCATGTGCACAGCAGAGTTACATATCGTTACACATCTTAATACAGCAGACAGAGCATACATTAGTCAAGGCTCTGAAAGTTACATACAAGCATAGAATATACCTAGAGTATAGTGTACAGAGAATATCACAGTTACATCTTAATACAGCAGACAGAGCATACATTAGTCAAGGCTCTGAGAGTTACATACAAGCATAGAATATACCGAGAGTATAGTGTACAGAGAATAGCACAGTTACAGTGGCGAATGAGGACCGGTTACAGATTGGTCCTGTATAGGCTGTAGAAGAGTAAATATTACTGCAGGTGGAGAGCGGCGGCTGTGTACTGCCATCCAGTATTTGTGAGTGTTTGTGTGTGATTGTTTGCATGTAGTTGTGGTTTCATGCAGATCTGATGTAGAACATTTTCAACATGGAAGGGTGTGCACACTATAGTAATACACAACACACCAATAACCAGCTGCACTCACTTTTCTCAATCATATTTAAAGTTATATAATATTTTCAGTTCACATACAAATCAAACAATGTATGGCGCTAGGAAGTGATTGGTACACCATATATCTAATACTCAAGGGGCCTCATTACGACCCAGGCGTTAAGGGTTAACGCCGTTGTTAACCCTTAACGCCTATTCTGATTTTAACGGCTGCTCTTAGCAGCCGTTAAAATCCATGGCGCTAACCTGCCATGATGCTAATTACGCCACCGTAATTTACGGTGGCGTAATTAGCGCCTTCCCCACTCCCATTATGCCCTATGGGGCAAAAATGGGAATGGGGAAGGGAAAATGGGAAATGGGGATTTACCGCCCCACTCACCTTGGAATGGGGCGGTAAATCCCCCATCCACCATGGTGTAAACATAGTTTACACCATGGTGGTAAAGTTGGCGCAATTAGCGCCTGGGTCGTAATGACCCCCAAAACCTTTATAAAAAAGACAACACTCAAAAAATTGTGTTTGAACTCACCACACTCTATGTGAAGTACATCACTTTTTCAAACAAAGATAGCTATTTAAGTAAAGATTTAATATTTCAAAAAAGGAACATAAAATATATTTTCGTCTTTTCCCAAAAAGATTACTTTAGGCAAATCTAAAGAGTCACATAATACAAGTATGCATTTTAGTCATGCTATATCCCATTAGTATGATTTAAAAAAAAAAAAGATGCACACATTTTCTGTTGTTAGCAATACAAAGATGATCTTAATAAAACACCTCCTTCATAAACATCTACTAATAAAATGTCATCAATTTTTCATGGTAATACATTTTATGTCTAATGTGTTTCGAAATGAGCTTGCTTCATCAGACACATACACCACTAATATTTTCTGAAAGTAATAACAAAATACAAGGCAATTAGTATTAAAATCAAAGTGCTTCAAAAAATGAAAAGTGAAGCCCATTCACATATCACTAACCTTATTAAATCCTTGGATACAACTGTGGAGTCATCAATGGCAGTGCACGGCACAGTCTGTCAAAATGTAACACAATCTGTAGGTACATAAAAAAGACCCATGTCAAGTCCTCATCAAGAGCTTCAAAAGTAACATACTCATAAATTGAAGTTACTAGACACCAAAGGTCCCCTGTGCCATAAAAAACATTTAACCGGATGGCGCCAACAGCATATACAGTGTCAATGTAGTAAGTCATGGCTGAAAAAAGTATAAAGAGTTACGCTATGATTAAGTGTCCAGTATGGATATTCCGAACTATTGATGAATACTTTAAAATAAACATACTTCTCCCAAAGTGACACAGTAAACAAGATCCAAGTCTAGTCAGTTGTCTTTTTATGTACATTTTGTGCACACTATAGACAATATTATAATCTACGAAATTCATTAAATTGATTAACTACAGAACACATATGGGACTAATCTCTCTTGATATTCGAAAAAAAATAGACATATCTCAGTTGTATTATGCAACAACCATTTCTGTGGTTTCAATTCCATGAATTACAAGTCATAGATAATGGTGATAAGTTCTCACATTATTTGAGCCTAATGCTTTGAGAAGTTATCCTCTTTAGATGCTAACTTTTTGCGGATTGCTCAGTCATTACTGTGAGTTTCATGAGTGAAATCTCAATGTGTGCACAACTAATCTATGCCCATGTAACCATAGACAATGTATGCTTTCTTTTTTCTTAAAATTAAGAAGTATTTGTGAGTGTGTGTGTTATTATATATTTTTGCTGTTCGGTATGTGTGTGTATGTGTGTCATTATCTCTCATTATTGACGTGTTGTTTTCTGTTCTCACCTCTATCATTGTGGTCATGCATGTTTGCGTGTGTGTTGTGTTTGCGGCCACCCATTTCTGTTGCTGTGCGTGTGTGTGTGTCAGGGGCAAACAGACAAAAGGGAAGAGGAAGGTAACCAGAACTATAGGGGCAGTAGCAGCACTGTCAAAAATGACTGCCACCAAACCTCGAAATGCTTTTACACATGCCTCATGGGCATACAGCCTTATAGAAGACTGATTTGCCCTTTGGGCTGGGGAAGAACGTATAGAAACGTAATTTTCAAGCAAGACTTGGGCAGCCAGGAACCAAAGAGAGGCCGGATTGGATGGGGCATGCCAATGCGCATGCGCGCAACTCAAACCAGGGGCTTGTGCTTGAGTCTGCATGTGGAGAAGATGTGCATCAAGCAGTTCCTCCTGACAAAGAAGCCTATGCGAGAGGTCCCACTGGAGGAGCAGCCCGCATCTCCGCATGCAAAGGGAACGTGGGGGAACGTGCATGGGGCTCCAACCCACCCCTCAACCCCTGAGCCCATACTGAAGCTAAGTCACTGCACCCTTGCTTTAACCCTTTGCTTACCTGATACCAATACTTACTACGACGTGTGTGAATCATAGCTACAAGTTCGCAATAGACACAGTGCGTTGGGGTGTTTCCTGTCTCATGTGAATGAACAAGTAGCCACGTGAGGGTTTAAACAAATTATCCTAGTTTTACAAACGAAAGGCAGACACGTGCGGCAGCGCACGCTTGAAAGCAGGAATCACTCGCATGAGTCCACATGACTACAAAAGGCCACATGTGGAGGTCCACGTTGTAGGTCGCTAAAGCCTCCTCTTAATTTACGCTGTCTTGGAATGAAAGCCACATGCAGCAGCGCATGCCGCAGGACTTAGATTTGCGCAATGAGTGTTTAGTTTAGATGCATGTATACAAGTGAATTGCCCACACGTGTTAAAGCATACAGCACGCACTAATGTGGTTGTTCTTTTCAGCATGAACCTGCTCCTGTAAACAACTGGCGCATCACAGGATTTGACGGCCTATAGCAGACAACAGAGGAACACTCCTCAGGGACCATATCCCCAAAAGCTAAGTCTGCATGCTTGCTTATGTAACCACTCAAGTAACAAAGCTCTCTCACTCTATTGATGTGTGTATGTATGTGTATTGTTGCATTGGGAGGGCAGAGAGGGGAAGTGGCAGGGAATGGGATTGTTGATGCATCACAGCAACGTTCTGCAGAAGCTGAATAAACGTATGCAAGGATCTGAGCTTTTCCTAAAAACCCCAGTCCTATCCATAACCTCTTCCTAACCCTCTTTCCGGTTTCCCTACAACCCCCATACCTATCCAATCAACAATACCATAACCCTCCTTCCCTGTGGTGGTTAAAGACACCTGTGTAAGCTGTGTCTTGCAGGTCCCAAGACTATTGCGGGGGTGGTTGGTTTGTGCCACTCCTGCGACTTGGACCTGTGAACCACGACAGTGTGTGTCTGTGCATGTGTGGACTGCTAACCAGTGATTTTGAATGTATGCGTGTGTGTTTGTTGTAATCCAGTGTTGTGTGTGCTGCCTTCCATTGTGTAGTTGTGTGTGTTGTGTGTTTGTGTGTGTGTTTGTGTGTATGCATGTGTGTGATCTGCAATTCATGGGGCCTCATTACGAGTCCGGCGGTAACCTGCCGTTTTTTCCGTCTCGGTTACCACCGGACTCGTATTACCATTCCGCCTCTGTGATTCCCGGATTTACCGGGGCATTACAACCTCGGTGACCCAGGAATTCCGGAGGTGGGATTCGGTAAATCCCCATTCCCATTGAGTCCTTTAGGACTCAATGGGAATGGGGACCATGGAAACACCGGCATCATATTGTGATGGTGCTGGTGTTTCTACGTCCGCCTGCAGGCGGGCGGTGTTAAACCAGTGAGGTCAGACCTGGCAGGAATGACACCTCTGCCTGCAGGACTCGAGATCACCCGGTATGGAAACAACGGCGGCGGCGGGTCAACAAACATGCACACTCAAACTACATAACTACTATCACTGCTAAACCAATACCTCATCTGTTTCGACAATCTCCTGCTCTTTCTCTAGTGCTAGCTCCACTCCGGGATGTGCACGGGGAAGCTTTGAAAAGGTATTGATTTCTGCTCACTGGTGCTGCAGGTGTTTATCAAGCAGTGGTGGCATTCTAAATTCAATGCAACAGTTGGTGTTTTGATAATACTTCTTCCGGTGGTGTCTGAAAATCATGTGAAATGTCCCTGGTGGTTTAGCAATTCATGTTGCATGTATAGACTCCCACCAATGAGTACTGGTGTGACCACACTGTCTCTGTGTTTGCTGTGGTTTCTCCTATTGCTCTCTCTCTCTTTTTTGTTCTGCGGGTGGCTCTGCCCCGGCTCTTTCTCATTTTGAGTACGCTCGATAGTGCTGTAGGATTTTTATTTCTGATGTGGGTGATGTCTGTCTCTTTGATGTCTGACTCTTGGGTTGGTCAGGATGACAATCTGGTATCGATTTAGATCTGAAACAATAAGAGGAACTTAAGTGATCATTTTTGCCAAGAGGCATGGTGGGAGATAAGGCTCAAGAACCAAAAAAAGTGATTGATGGAAAGGTTTTTAATAAATATGAACAGCTGGCGCTGCTCTGGGCAACCTTACACAACACCGCTTTTAGCTCATCTGCATCGTTGCAAAAGGTGTCCCGCTATATATGTAAATCAGTGTTTCAGATATATTCAAAACCTTCCACCAATCCCTTTTGTGGTTATAGGACATAAGGGTCTGCATGCAACCATTTTGGCACAAACAGGAGGTGGGGGGAAATGGGACCCTCTCTGCTGCCACCATTCACCTCACGGCTGGGACTGGCTGTGGGTGGCTTACTGGTAGATCTCCCAACCCTAGCGGACAGGGTTCCAGCCCATTGTGTCCAGTCTTGGTTAATAGCCTATTTACAGTGTATGTGTGTTATAATCATATATTGATGGTGTGTGTGTGTTTGTTTGTTTCTATGTGTTTGCTGCCACACGTGTGTGTGTGTTTTTCTGTGCTTGTTTGTGCTGCCGTCTGTTGCTGTTAGATTTGCTCGGTGTCATCAGTGTCATCTTTTTTGTTGTATGTGTGTTCCATTTCATTGTTTTTTCTTGTGCAATATTGGTCTGTGTGTGTGTTGCCACCTGTCATTGTTAGTGTCTTGGTTGCCTTATGTTGTTGCTGATGTGTGTGCTGCCAATCTTCTTGTTTGGGAATGCTGCAATGTGTTATGGTATGTTATGTGTGTATTGTAAGTTACTCATGGTGGCAACAGTAAAGACAGACACTAGTGATCACAGTTCAAGGGTGTTTAGCAAACTGCAGAAGTGGGTGGAATAAACGCTTAATCTAAACCTGATGCGAGCAAGCTTCGACCATCAAACAAATAATAAAGCAGTCGTAGTGGCGTTGTGTCTAATAAAAAGCGCCTATAATAAGAAAAACCTATTGCCAAATCTTACGCTAAATACAAACAATGAGTGTGGAATAAGGTTCACAGGATAGAATGAAGTGTTCTAAAATAATATGTCAGGATGCAGTAGTTGGGGTCTCCCTTTGAGAATAGGATAAGGTTAGCCTCTTGAGCACATCACAATTCTCGAGCTTCCCCAGCACGAGATTACAGTTCCGTTCTCAGCTTATTAGAAGCCTCGATGGCCAAGTCTCTTTTCACTAAAAAGTATCTTGCCTTCGAGTGTCAAAAAATATCAAACCAAAAAGTTCCTTTCATACGGTAGTAAGGGTGATGAAGGCTCACCCCTGCCCCCCCTCTTCCCGGTACAGACCCCTCTTGATTCTCAGCCTCCCTCTGCCGGGTTCACTATTGCTCTAGTTCGCTAATTTTCTCCTTTTATATTCACCAGTCTTTGGGTGATGACTTTTCACCCTGGGCTCCCCCTCTGTCGGGTTCAGACCCCTTCTTGACCGTTTGCTTAGATTCAGTACCCTTGTACATTTTCCATTCACAAATCTTATTGTCTTTTAAACAATGAACTGTTGACTTCCCTCCATCGGGTTCACTCCTGTCACACATACAGTTCTGTCTTCTTTCTCAATGAACGGGATTTGTCTCCTGTAGCTTTTACTGGCTTGCCGGTCAAAGACTTTTGACTTTACAGAGGCTTTGGCTAGATCCCTGTATGACCACCTCAACCGCTCCTTTAAGGCCTTCACAAGGCCTTCTGGAATCAGCAGTTTCAACAAACACATCATTGACCAGAGCCTCTCGAGTAAGCACCCATGTGGTGCCGGATCCCTCTGCAGCTGGTCTTCTCTTTTCTAACAGTTCTTTGAACTTCCCTTAAGTTGTTACTTTGCAGCTTTTGTTTAACACAGTTTGGTTCTTATCCGTTCTCCCCTCAATTTACCGGCTGTGATGAACCGCTTAGCTTTTCAGAATATCTGGAGTCAATAATGGAACCACGGTAGCAGGTGTCTCCCTTGATTCTACTTATCAGTGTAGGCATGCTCCATGTACCATTGACATCAGTTGCAACACACTTGAGATATTTTCTGTGGTCTGGTGATTCCTTTGGCTAGAGTTTTCACGGGTTTGGGTTGGAAAGGACAACACATCTCTCCTTGTCAGCCTCTCGATATTTGCTGCCTTCTTCCTCTCCTCCTCTAGAACTGCTGTGACTAGATAGCTGTCTCATCATGTGGTCTGCTTTTCTCATAGTGGGCCCTTGTGCTTCACCTTTTAAACCTATGGGGAAGGGAAAGGGCCATCACATTTGTGTGATTCTGGTCACTTGCCTGACAATGTCTGACCCTTGTATTGGGAAATGCAAGGTAAAGGGCTCGGGTGTTAGTCAGTTGTCTGTGGTGTGTGAAAGTGTTTGTGCTGGAAAAGGGGGGGCACTGTTTCGGAATATCCTATGTGGTAGGAGGGGGAAAGGTGTTGAAAGAAGGGGAGGCTGCCTCTCACCCATCGGTGTCCCACTTCCACTCCCCGAGGGCCCCCATCCAGGTGATTCTGCCTCACTGGTCCACCCCTAGGAACTGGATCCAATAGTGATGGCCGTGTCCTGACCACCTGAATGACATATCCACAGGGACTAGTTTGGGAGACACAGTATGTGCAGCCAGCACCTGTGCATTTGCTAAAATCCAGTGCTATGGTGTACGTATATGTGAGATGGCATCTTATGTTAATGTTGTTATGTGTACATATTGGTATTTGTTGTAAGTGTGTGTATTTGTGTGCTACCTTCTGTCATTGTTGTTATTGGTGTGTGTGTGGCCATCCATTGTTGTTGTCATGTTGTGTATCCTGGCCTCCAGTGTTGCTTTTTGTGTGTGTGTGTAGCTGCCACCTATCAGTGTGAGAGTTAGTTTGTTTGTGTTTAGCTATTGTCTTTCATTGTTTCTGTTGTGTGTGTGTGTTTGTAGAGTGTGCTGACACCACTATTGTGAGTGTTCTACCAACCAATTTGTGCATGTGATAGAGATCTGCCATCTATTGATATTACGACTGTATATATGTATATGTGTGTGTTGTTTTCTATTTTTGATGTTGTGTGTGTGTATCTGTGGCAGTGTGTTTTGAAATACTTATTGTGTGTATGTGTGTGTTGCCATCAGTTGTTGCTGGTGTATGTGTGTGTGTGTGTGTGTTTCTGCGTGTGCTGTCATCCATGTGTGTGTCTGCCACCTGCTGCTGTTGAATGTGTATTGCAATCCATTGTCATGTTTGAGTGTGGTTTGCCATGTATCGCCTTTATTGTGTCTGTGCTTGTGAAGATGTCTGTGTGTGTGTGTGTCTTGATGTTCATATCTGTTGTGAGTGTGTTTGTGTTGCCTCCCATTGCTGCAGTTCTGTGTATGTGTGTCATACGATGCCATTCTTGTAGTGTGTCTACTTCCAACCATTTTGTCGGTGCATGTGTGTGTGCTGCCACCCATTGTTGTCATTGATTGTGTGTGTGTGTGTGTGTGTGTGTGTGTGTGTGTGTTTTGCTATCATTTATTGTTGATCGTGTGTTTGAGAAAGAGTGTGTGTCTTGTATGTGCCATGTGTTGTTGTTTTTTGAGACTCTACCCTGGCCTTTTCAAGACTGTGTCAGAGCATATGGTGAGAGGCATATCACTGAGCAGTTCATTGCATTCCTACCCTTGAGGTGGGCTGTGGCAGGTGAGAGAGTTTCAGTTCCTGCCCCCTCCATGAGTGTTTTTTTCTCAGCAGCCCAACTTTTGTTCATGCCATAACTCAACAAGATGCTTTCTGTGTTCTCTTATTTTTACTAGTGATATCACACTCAAAGGGCAAAGAAATAAGAAGCATCCAGGGGACATGAAAGATCCTAAGTCACATGCCAATTGTCTGGAGACTAGGATCTGACTAATAATTAGATATGTGGTCGAATTTGGCAGTCAGCTGGTGCAGGAAAAAGACACACAGAGAGACGTTTGGAACCACAATGCACTAGTCCACAAAGCTGCACGACACAGCTTTGTAGACATGGTGATCACACTCAGTCATGCTCAAAGACCCTAGACCACCAGAGACTAATACAGAGCATACAGACCCATCTAACATACAGATTTACCTTTGGGTCAAAGGAATCAAGGCCCAGACAAAAGCTCAAGCAATCAGCCTGTCGAGCTGCAGTTGATGTGCTGCATCGTGCATGAGTGGAGGCATGGCTTACCCCCCTATTTGAAATGTTTGTCAGTACACAAACTGTACTGGGATGGAAAACAGGGCCAGACTGGCAATGGACAATGAGCCAACCCAGAGAAGGGAGGGGTAGATAGAGGGGCAACAGGAAAGAGGAAGTGTATCTTATTTGTGTGAGTTCAGAGGAGGAGGAGGTGGAAGACAAAGAGACCGGCAATGAGAGACAGAACATGTGGGACCTGGAGAAATTAAGGTATTGTCATGATGCCTCACGCCCCCGGGTAAAAGCCCAGCGGCCCTTTTTAGGGGCTCTTTGGACTCTGTTCTGGCGCCGTTGGCGCCAGGCTCATGTTGGACATCAGTCCTGGCGCCATAGGCGCCAGGCTCATAAAGGGAAGTGTTTGGTGCACTTACCTGAAGCAGACCATGCTGCACACTCACCTGATGCAGACCATGCTGCATGAAGAACCAAGCCAAATGAGGCTTAGGAGGGACTATTTTTCTGAAGGAACTATTTTGTTACGTGGGTGGGGCTGTGGAAGAATACTCACCTGGAACTTCTTCCAAGGCTATTTAAGCCACACCTGGACAGCCACATGTGCTTCGCGTTGTTCTGCATCCCAGCAGCTGAACGCTCACCGTGTCTGCTCCTGCACCTGGACTCCAGCCACGCCCGCCTCGAACCTGGAACACCTGTAAGGGAATAAGGGAAGAGAAAGGTGAAAACCAAGAACTATTTCAACCTTCTTACCTGCATCCGGAATCTTCACGCCAGCATTCCTGAAGGAAGACTTCCATTTAAAAGCACCGCGTTGCTCGCTGCAGCGCCGCGCTTCACTCACCTGTTCCCGAGACGCCGCCCGGCTCCATCGCGGCTCTCAGTGCCGGTCGCCACATCTCTGCACCGCACCTAAGGGAGAGAAGAAGAGACAAAAGGTGAGCAAGGGAACACAAGAGGAAAGCCGGTTTTTCAGCCATATTACTTACCGGCTATTCTTGGTGAGCCATTCCACATCTCGGGTCGGCGCCACATCTCTGGCAGGTACCGCACCCCGGCCCCTATGGGGAAAGGACAAAAGACATTACTGGGGAATTATAAAGACATTTAGAGGGGTCTCCCTCATCACTGACTCACCTGATTTTACCCCGGCAATTTAACCCCTCAACGCATCGCCTTTGTTCTGCACCCGAAATAAAGGACAGAAAAAGACAACATAAAAGGAGGCTCACACTTGAACTTTTGCATCTTCATACTTACGGCGTATCGCTCAGTAAAGTCAAGTGGATTTGCCAGCGCCATTCTGAAAACCAGTGAAGTAACTGGACGAACGCGCGCCCCTGCACCAGAAGCAGGATGGAGAGTTCATCCTTCCAAACCATAAGGTGAGCTTAAACCGGGGGTTTTGGAGGAAGTCAGAGGAGAACGAAGGGGGAAAGGAGGGAGCAAGCACATTATTCAGCAGACAGTTAATCCCCTTTCTCATCTGCAGAAGGATATTCCTACGGGCCAGACAAGCAAGATTTGGGGGTCCTGTTCAATCGGTGGTCCGAATTCTGCGCATCACGCTTGAAGAGGCCACAGCAACCCAGACCAGCGCCTCCGTGGGAGCCAGGTGAGCGTTACAGAACGCGAAGCCTTCCTACAAATTCCCACCCAGGCGCTATGGAAACTTCCGAGACTGACCAGTTGGACCAACTACTGGGGAATTACGGGCCGAAGTACACGCCGCTCATCAAGAGACTAATGCTCTCAGGAGGGAAGTGATTGTAACAAAGGAAAGAGCTGATGACTTGGCTAGACAGCTTTTGCAAGGTCAAGCTGGACAAACTCCTTTACCCGGTTCCGGAGGGAACTCCGCACCTGTGCTTTCCAGTAACCCGGTGCAGATTAATCTACCTGGAAACATGCCACTGGCCCCACCCGAACGCTTTGCTGGGGACCCCAAACGATTCGCCGTATTCATGAATCAGTGTCATTTGCATTTCCTGTGCAGACCTGGGGCCTTCCCTAATGACCAGACCAAGGTAGCCTTTGTATTGTCATATCTCAGCGGCAGTGCTGCCGATTGGTCAGTTCCACTGGTAACTCAAGATGACCCGATTCTTCGTGATTTTCAAAGATTTCAAGCAAGCATGGAAAGGTTATTTGCTCGTCACTCCCAGGGGCAGGCTCTAGGTGACGAACTTCTATCTCTGCGACAGGGCAATCAAGACCTCCTTTCCTACATTGCAACCTTTAATAGACTAATTGTGGAAACTGGGTGGCCAGAGGATAAAAGAATCACGTTATTTTATCGAGGTCTACGCAAACTTAAAGATGTCCTGGCCCAAGTTGTAAATCCGCCCCAAGAGTGCTCTGAATATATAGACTTAGTGGTCCAATTGGATCACAGACAGCAAAACAGAAAAGCAGATCGGTCCAAGTTTGAGACCCGGGTGTTAGTCAAGACCCACGCTAACCTCAAGGGGGCTGAAGCCTCAGAGCCAATGCAAATCGGAGGAGTTAAAGAACCATTAACGCAAAAGGAACGTGAAAGAAGATGGCAGATGCACTTATGTCTTTATTGTGGATCCTCTGGACACTTTCTACGAGATTGCCCGGCAAGGCCGCCCAGGAAGGTGGTAGGAGCCGCTGAAAAAATCCATGAAACCTCTGTTTCGGGAAACGACCCCGCCCGACAAGCGTAGGGGTCCGCTTGCCGAGCTTGAAAACTAACTCTCAGACCTCGCATTTCACTGTGCCAATGGTCCTCGTAGATCCGGAACAGCCTAAGCGGTTGCATGCAATAAAGGCATACATCGATAGTGGGGCTATAGGAAACTACGTGGATCGTGAATTGGTCTCCAGGATTAACCTCCCCCTGCGTCCTAAAACCAGCAAAGATGTCATCACCACAGTCGATGGAACCGAAATTGCCTTGGGACCGGTAACACATTCCACAGCAGAGGTAACACTTGTAGGTCCGGACGGCCATCGGGAGGCAGTTGTGTTTGATGTAATCAAGGCTCCACAGTTTCAGGTTATACTCGGAATCCCTTGGTTAGAGACACATAATCCTCGAATTGATTGGCGAGCAAAGAGAATAACCTTTCCAGAGTGTGCACGAACCTGCTACCCAGAAAATCTGAAGGTCAGTCTAGCATCAGTAACCTCTGTCTCCATGCAACTACCTCCGGAATACCAAGACTTCCAGGACGTCTTCCAAAAGGAACAGGCCAACACGTTACCTCCTCACAGATCGTACGATTGCCAAATCGATCTGGTGCCCGGTGCACAACCCCCTTGTAGCAGGATTTATGCCCTTACTGAGCCGGAGAATCTGCATTTGAAACAATATTTAGATCAATACCTAGCCAATGGTTTCATTCGCCCGTCAAAGTCTCCGGCACCCTCGGTTTTGTTCTTCGTGCCAAAAAAAGAAGGCGACCTTAGAACTTGTATCGATAACCGCGCATTGAACCAGATAACTGTTAAAAATCGTTACCCTCTGCCTTTGATCCCTGAACTCCTTGACCAGGTGAAGGACGCTTGAATATACACCAAGTTAGATCCCCGGGGGGCTTATCATCTGGTACGAGTTAAAGAAGGCGACGAATGGAAAACGGCCTTCCGTACAAAATATGGACTATTCGAATACCAGGTGATGCCTTTCGGGTTGTGCAACGCGCCTGCTTCCTTCCAATTCTTCATGAACGATGTCCTTCGGGAACTCATCGACGTCTGTGTTGTCGTGTATATCGATGAAATTCTGGTGTACTCCTCTTCGGAATCTGATCACAGAAAACATGTCAAGGCCATCCTTGAGAAATTGCGCCAGCACAAACTGTTTGCAAAGCTGGAAAAATGTTTTTTCCATACCACCGAGTTTGAATTTCTTGGATTCATCCTGACACCTAAAGGGATCCGAATGGACTCACGGAAAGTGGATGCCATCCTCAAATGGCCATCACCTAGTTCGGTGAAAGGTGTCCAAAGCATGCTTGGTTTTGCCAATTTTTTATCGCAGGTTTATCCCAGAATTTTCACGGGTGGTGCAACCCATCACTGCACTCTTGCGGAAGAATAAACGTTTTGAATGGACCGAGGAAGCTGAACAGGCCTTTCAGGAATTAAAAGCTAAATTTACGTCCGCACCTATTTTGAAACATCCGCGTCCTGATCTCCCATATATAGTCGAAACCGATGCATCCAGCTTAGCCATGGGAGCTGTCCTGTCTCAGAGAGACCCCGAAACCAACCAACTGCACCCCGTAGCATTTTGGTCCAGAAAGTTCTCGCCGCCGGAGATAAATTATGCAATCACCGATAAGGAATTATTAGCCATTAAGTCCGCCTTTCTTTAAGGCTTGGCGGCATTATCTTCTTGGCGCCAGGCATACCATCACCGTGATCACTGATCACCGAAATTTACAATATTTAAAAACTGCCAAGGCTCAGTCTTCACGACAGCTCCGATGGCCTTTATTCTTTGCTGAGTTTGATTTTGAAATCACCTACCGTCCTGGCTGTAAGAATGGCAAAGCGGACGCGCTATCTCGAATTGGAATGGGAGAAATGGACACAAACTCAGAACCTGTGCCGATAATTCCCGAACAAAGAATCTTGGGGATAACCACTTTACAAACCCTTGAAGACATTCAAGCACGGGTAAAACTATTCCTGGACTCTTCAGCCTTGCAGGATTGGATCAAAAGGGGGTCTGCCTTTTCAATCAACGATGGCTTACCTTACTTCCAAGGACGTTTGTTTTTGCCAGAAAAGGAATTGGAAGAACTGGTTATTTCCCGTCATCACGATACTCTGATGGAAGGACATCCTGGCATTGCCAAAACAGAGGAAAAAATTAAACGACAATTCTGGTGGCCATCCTGGCAAAAGGATATTAAATCTTTTGTGATGTCCTGTGGAGTTTGCGCCCAAAACAAAGGTCAAAAAACAAAATCCGCCGGTCTTCCTCAACCCTTAGACATTCCACCAGCACCTTGGCACACCTTGTCACTAGATTTTATCACAGACCTGCCCTCTTGTAATGGATACAATACTATTCTGGTTGTGGTGGATTTATTTTCCAAGATGGCCCATTTTATTCCGTTACAAGGATTACCTTCAGCTTTTGTTCTTGCCAAGGAATTCCTCGAAAATGTCATCCGTCTGCATGGATTTCTGGCCATACTAATCTCCGATCGGGGAAGCCAGTTCATTTCTCGTTTTTGGAAAAAGTGTTGTCAACTGGCACAAATCGACGTAAGACTCTCAACCAGTCACCACCCACAGACCGATGGTCAGACGGAGAGAACGAACCAGACCCTTGAACAATATCTACGATGTATGTTGCACCAATCGGAGGGTAATTGGAAGGACATTTTATGGGTGGCTGAATATGCATACAATAACTCGATACATTCTGGAACTGGTCAGAGCCCCTTTTATACCCTATATGGACATCACCCTCGTACTTCAGACCTGGACTCACCTTTGAGCCTCGAAATGCCCGCAGTCGACCATTTGCATTCTACGATTACTCAAGCCTTCAAAGATGCTACTGCACACTTACAACATGCGAAAGAGAAATACAAAAAGAATGCAGATCTGCATCGCAAGGAGGCGCCTCCACACCAAATAGGGGATCAAGTATGGTTGGCTACCAAACACTTATCACTCAAGGGACCTCGGACTTTTAATCCAAGGTATTTAGGCCCTTACTCGATCAAAGCTATAATTAACCTAGTGGCAGTCAAGCTAGATCTACCAGCTAACATGCGGATTCATCCCGTCTTTCATGTGTCGCTTTTGAAACCAGTGCAACCAGGAACCAGATTAATAAAGCCACCAGAACCAATCCAGATAGATGGGGAGCCTGAATTCGAGGTGAAGAACATTTTGGACTCTAAGATCTCAAAATCAAAACTTTTCTATCTAATTGATTGGAAGGGGTACGGGCTTCAGGAAAGATCTTGTGAACCCACCGACCACGTACATGCACCTCGGCTAGTAAAAAGGTTCCATCGGAATTTCCCGAACAAACCGAAACCTCCTAGGGAAAAGGCCTTGGGAGGGGCCTTGGGGGGGAGTGCTGTCATGATGCCTACCCCCGGAGCACCAGGCCAGGCCCAGCACCCCCGGGAGCAGGCATCACGCCCCCGGGTAAAAGCCCAGCGGCCCTTTTTAGGGGCTCTTTGGACTCTGTCCTGGCGCCCCTGGCGCCAGGCTCATGTTGGACATCAGTCCTGGCGCCATAGGCCCCAGGCTCATAAAGGGAAGTGTTTGGTGCACTTACCTGAAGCAGACCATGCTGCACACTCACCTGATGCAGACCATGCTGCATGAAGAACCAAGCCAAATGAGTCTTAGTAGGGACTATTTTTCTGAAGGAACTATTTTGTTACTTGGGTGGGGCTGTGGAAGAATACTCACCTGGAACTTCTTCCAAGGCTATTTAAGCCACACCCGGACAGCCACATGTGCTTCGCGTTGTTCTGCATCCCAGCAGCTGAACGCTCACCGTGTCTGCTCCTGCACCTGGACTCCAGCCACGCCCGCCTCGAACCTGGAACACCTGTAAGGGAATAAGAGAAGAGAAAGGTGAAAACCAAGAACTATTTCAACCTTCTTACCTGCATCCGGAATCTTCACGCCAGCATTCCTGAAGGAAGACTTCCATTTAAAAGCACCGCGTTGCTCGCTGCAGCGCCGCGCTTCACTCACCTGTTCCCGAGACGCCGCCCGGCTCCATCGCGGCTCTCAGTGCCGGTCGCCACATCTCTGCACCGCACCTAAGGGAGAGAAGAAGAGACAAAAGGTGAGCAAGGGAACACAAGAGGAAAGCCGGATTTTCAGCCATATTACTTACCGGCTATTCTTGGTGAGCCATTCCACATCTCAGGTCGGCGCCACATCTCTGGCAGGTACCGCACCCCGGCCCCTATGGGGAAAGGACAAAAGACATTACTGGGGAATTATAAAGACATTTAGAGGGGTCGCCCTCATCACTGACTCACCTGATTTTACCCCGGCAATTTAACCCCTCAACGCATCGCCTTTGTTCTGCACCTGAAATAAAGGACAGAAAAAGACAACATAAAAGGAGGCTCACACTTGAACTTTTGCATCTTCATACTTACGGCGTATCGCTCAGTAAAGTCAAGTGGATTTGCCAGCGCCATTCTGAAAACCAGTGAAGTAACTTGACGAACGCGCGCCCCTGCACCAGAAGCAGGATGGAGAGTTCATCCTTCCAAACCATAAGGTGAGCTTAAACCGGGGGTTTTGGAGGAAGTCAGAGGAGAACGAAGGGGGAAAGGGGGGAGCAAGCATATTATTCAGCAGACAGTTAATCCCCTTTCTCATCTGCAGAATGATATTCCTACGGGACAGACAAGCAAGATTTGGGGGTCCTGTTCAATCGGTGGTCCGAATTCTGCGCATCACGCTTGAAGAGGCCACAGCAACCCAGACCAGACCAGCGCCTCCGTGGGAGCCAGGTGAGCGTTACAGGTATTGGCTACTGGGCGTGCTTGTTTGTGTGGCAAGTGTGGAGAGTCAGTGTTAAGGGTGACTGTGTAGTGTTTGTTGCTGAATGGGAGGACGGTGCTTGAGTAGTAGTAGTTGGAGGTAGGAGTGGTATTTGGATGGAGGAGTGATATTTGGAAGGAGAAGTAGTAGTGGGGGTAATGAATGGTAGTTGGAGGGTGAAGGGTAGTTGGATTGGAAATAGTAGTAGCGTATAGTAGTGGTAAGAGTATTGTCAAGGGAGGAGTGGTAGCAGGAGGGAGGACCTATAGTATGATGGAAGATGGAGTAGTAGTCTGAGGAGGTAGTAGTACTGAAGTAGGAGAGAGAAGCATCTACTGAGAGTAGGTTGTGACATCAAAGGGTGAAGGTGAGAACCAAGTGGAGTGAGAGACTTTAGAGTGACAAGAAGTGGAAGGAAGAGTGAGAGCAGATGGAGAAAGGAAGAGAGAGGGAGAGGAGACACATAGCATGAAAGAAGAAGAGCAGATCAACCAAGGTGTCTGCTAGGCACACATCCCATATCCATTTAGAAAAGTAGGGAGAACTAGAAGAGCCCTGTGGGAATATAGTGAGGTGAGGAATAGAGGTTTTTCTGTCAACTTCCCAGGTCGTCTAGCACTTAGAATACGGATGTAGAAACAATCTTTAAATACTAACCTGAAACCACGGACGTCTGGACTAGGGATGATGTGCTTGTAGACGAGACAGAGGGAGATGGCACAAGGGTCCATTAGGTGTTTAATAAAAACCCTTTAACTGCCTCTGTGATTTGGAGTGAATTGTGTGCCATTTGTGACATTGTGCACTATGAGCAAAGATGTATATGTCCTGTGAGGATCCAGGCATTGACACGAATGCACAGATTGCATTTATAATTATAGAATATAGAATATTATAGAATGTATTTATTTGTTTGGTATTTAAAAGGGTTGAGCATACAGCAATGACTGCCACAGAGTGCTAGATATTTGATGATGTAGTAGTAAAATGTACCATCTTTTTGAAATGTTGGACTTTAGCTTGTCCACAAGGTCCAACACGTCTGAACTTCATTGCTGGAGGCAGCCTTAGGCTATTTAGGCAAGTGTTGGGAGGTAGTGAGTGACTGAGATCCAGTCATTCATTGTGATTTAGGGTTGGCTGTGCTTATATAGCACTGCGTGACACTTTTACTCAATTGAAGTGAGTGAACAACATAAGTAGCCTGTCCAGAGATTTGGAGAGGAAGGAATACCACAAATAATTTTCTGTGTCTTGATACAAGTTTGCGAGACATGTGCTATCAGGAAACACCTGTTAGGAGCAGTGTGGGGAGCAAGCAATACGTGAGGGCAGTGTGTGGGACATTCACGCTCACCGAACATACCTAGTAGGGTGAAGAAGAGATACAGAGAGCTAGGTAATGTGTCACCAAGGACAAAGTTGGAAACTACTATGCTCATTAGTTTGTATTGTTTAAAGAGCCCGATTGCTCCTGTGTGCTCGGGGCTGGGCTGTTTCAAATGGATTATGGTCGTTTTACAGAAACCAGTGTTGATCATAGTTTATTGAGCCTTTCACTGTTGCAAGCAGTTCATTCAGAATAATCAGTGGAGATATGCAATGACGGCCATCATTGTGACATTGCTTTCCATAAACTACATGTGATAGAATGCCATCTGGTGAGGATCTGATAGCATGCTTTTTTTTTAATATAATAAAATGATGCAGGTAATTCTGTTTCTAAAAGTGAGATCTGATGGGAAAGACTCCACTTTCAAAGATTTCCATCCCATAAGGCAAAATGGACACGTACCTTACTATTATTGTTTCCTGAAACCCACACAATTGCCATGCAGTAGCATCAGGATAGGCTGAAGGATTACATGTCCATTCCTGTACATAACTCCTAGAACACAAAGTTCTAAGAGACTGTGGTGGTTTTTAACTGAGTACATCTCTTTTTGAAAATATCATAATTGTGTATTCCAGCAGTTTGGTGGCAGATTAATATCTAAAAAATAAACTGTGTCTAGTTTGGACATGGTGGATACTCAGATAGCAGAATTATTCAGCCACAAACATTTGGTGTCTGTTATTAGCAGCTTGGCGAACAGTGACTCATTCATGATAAGGCCTGATGTGTATTAAGCTGTTTGGGCTCTGTGTTCCCACAAGAACCACGTAGTTTCCATCACAGCAAGCCTTTTCTTTAATCACACTAAGAAATACAGTCACCTTCCTCCAGGGATCAGTGAACACTGCCTGGTCTTTTCCCTGGGAGTCAGTGCCGCAAAGACAGTCCTGTCATTTCAAGGCCACCTCACACTATGATGCTGATCACTGGGAAACTTTTAATATAGGCAGATAAAGGCAGAGGGAGGATTTAGAGTAGCCCATAGGAAAACTTAAGTCTGCAGTGGGGTCTCGAAATTTTGGGATTTTCCCAGGGCTCCCAAACATCCTGTCCCCCTCCCCATTTCCTGTAGACAAGACATTCTGGGTATGTCATTAGAAGCCAAAGGACATGTGTTATTGCAGCCAGAATTAAACCCTTAACAACAGGCTTTTTGTGGGCCAATGTGCTCTAGCATTTTGCCTATATTAGGGGGGAGACCCTCTTGTTATTTAATGTGTATATGGACACTACCTTAAAGAAGAATTCTCTGGAACCTGATTGGGAGTAATGTCTACTAAACAGGTCTCTGTAAGAAAGATGAAGACCAGGAGCTGTAGGAAGAGACTATCTCTTCTACCTAGCCATCTCAAGATCCTATTTATGATGATCAGCTGTCTGGACAATGCTTACTGAAACTGAGACACTGGTACACAGGACCCACACATTGGCAGTAGCACAACCATGCAGTTGCTGTCTGTAAACCTTCCTGGCTGGGAAGGGCATCTGGAAGGAATTACTCCTGAGAACCTAGGACCTATAGCAGTCAAAGAACCAATTAGGCACCCCAAACTCTGCCTGATATGATATCAATAATGTATAACTCACCTATTCACAAGTGTTTCTAGGTATAACACGACAAGGGAGGGAAGACAGAGGGAGGACAAGACAAACAATCTTCCTAGGCCTTGTGTCATTCAGATCAGTCAAGTGTGAGAACGAGAAGTGCAAGGGGAAAGGGAGGGGAGAAATTCCAGGCAGAGGGACTGGGAAAACAGGGCATCAATGCTCTGAGTATGTGAGCACAAGGCAGCACAGCTCTGGGTAAGTGCAAGGAGGCAAGGGACTTTCAGTTACAGCCCCTAAGTGTTTGGAAGGCCTGGAGGCAGTTCAGGTGTGACTGATCAAGACAGAGCCTGGTACCCAAGACTCAGAGGGTAGCCAAGCAAACAGATGATGCAGCAGACAGGTAGGTCAGGTAGGTCAGCAGGGAAGGGAAAGAGAGAAAGCAGAGGAGAAGAAGAACGTTTTGACCTGCTTCCATAACTTCAGGTGGTGTGGCTCAAGGTTGAGAGGGACAGGGTGACCATTCCAGAGAGAGGCAACTGAAGAGGAGAGCGATCTACCCCCACTCTCTGCCTGGAGAAGCGGCTAACCCTGAGAGAGTTGAAGGTAGCTGAGCAAAGGGCTTGAGAAGGAAGGTATTTGAGAAGAGAGCATTGGATGCAGTGTGGGACCCTACCCACAAAAGCTTTTTGGACAATGCAAAGGGTCTTGAACCTGATCCTTGCAGCCATAGGAGCCAGTGTAGAGATTTCAGGGCTGGGGAGATATGGTTTGTGGGCTTGAGGCCAAGGATAAATCTCACATTCCTGTTCTGGATTAGTTGCATAGGGCGGAGAGTAGCAGAATGCAGATTGAGAAAGAAGCTGTTGCAGTAGTCCAGCCTAGAGAGAACCAGTCCTCTGGAGACAGGGAACTTCTGGGGGAAGGTGAGGAAGGGAAGAGTGCCTTTGAGAAGGTGCACCTGGTAGTGGGACTACTTGGCAACATCCGAGATGTGAGGAGAGGTATAGAGAGTGGAGTCAAAGATGACATCAAGGATTTTTCCATCACAGGAAGGCGTTGGAAGAGGGCCCAAGGAGGGTGGACATAGTGAGAGAGAGAAAGGGGGAGTTGGAGTCCCAAGGAGAACGATCTCCATCCTACTAGCATTAAATAAGAGATTGTTGGGAGCGCACCAATCATGAATAGCGATAGATAGTCAGGAATGAACGAGAGAGGATTGGAGGTTAAGGGGAGCCTGAAGGAGAGATGAGTGTCTTCCGCATAGCATTGTAAGTTAGAGGAGAAGGTAGATAAGAGATGGGCCAAATTGGCAAAGTAGAGGTTGAAAAAAACAGGGTGAGAGTATAGAGCCGTGGGGAACGCCACAGGTGTAGAGAGAGGTGGCAGAGAGAAAGGAACCAAGTTGGACCTGGGAGAGGCGGTCCAAGAGGAAGGTCAACCACTCCAGGCCCTGATCCGTGATGCCCAGATTCTCACAGAGTTGATTGATCATGATGGTGTAGTTGACTGTGTCAAAGGCAGAGGAAAGATCAAGGAGTATGAGGACATGCCTCAATGTATCTATGAACTGCCTCAATGCTGGTCTGGGCACCATTCACACCATTCAAGCTGCTGCAAGGAGCCCTTTTAGTAATCATCGACCTTGAGGCTCAACTGCCTCTGCATCTTTGCTCTGTGCCGCCTCCCATTTGAGCCTTGCTGACTCTTCTAGAATCCTCAATTTGACAATGCCTGTCTAGTTATGAGCTTCTTTGAGCTCGAACCCATCACTGTTGTAGTACAACACTGCTGTGTTAAGCCATTTGAGCCTTCTTGCCACTAATTATGGTTTCTACACCTGCGGTCACTGAGTCTTCCAGCACTGAACAAACTCATCAATTGCTGTCTCCAGCATCTTCCATTTGCAAGCCATTGCCTCTGCTGAACAGCACTGCATTGTTGGAACCCAGCGCTGTCACTCCTAGAATAGACCCAGTATCATAGATATCCTCTAAAAAATGTCACACCACAGTGAAACATGGTCAATCTGGCATTTCTCATTTCTTAATGTGGCATAACATTTTTTATTGGACATCTATGATAAAGGAAGCATGATATGTGTTATTACGTAACTAGACTGGCATTGCTGTGTAGTCAGTCTAGCCATTTCTAACTCTGACCTGACATTATGAGCAACTATGATAAAGGAACCATGAAAAAGTGTTATTACATGGCTAGACTGGAATTTCAATGCAGCCACTGTACCTTTTTCTTACTGTTGCATGACATTTGTTACTGAACATCTATGATAAAGCAAGCATGACAAGCGTTATTACATGACTAGACTAAACATTTTGGCGCAGCCAGGCTAGATATAATATCTTACTGTGGCATGGCATTTTTTACTGGGCATCTATGATGAAGCAAACTTGATACGTGTTATTACGTGTCTAGACTGGTCTGCATTGGAGCAGACAGTTTGGATATGTTTTCTTATTGTGGCATGAACCTTTTAATGGCCAAGGCAACAGGAGTATTCTTACTTTTGGGTATTGGAATATATTGGCAAAGTTAACTTGGACATGTTAAAGTATCATTACTGGCCTTATGAGCAAAGCAAACATGAGTATGTTCTATATGGGAATACTGGTGTTTACAGGCAGCATGGGAATGTAAGAGCACAGCCAGCATGAACATGTTTTTTACCACCATATATTCTGGAGAAAGGCATCATGAAAATGCACTGTGAAATGCTCTAATGCACTGTCAGTGATCTATTGGATTTTTTCACAAATTACCCTACACCACTGACTATAAACCCGCTGGCTTTGTCCAAATTTGTTCATGGAAAGTTTGCTGTATAATGCACCATTTTAACCTATTATCCAAAACAATTTCTTATGGGGCGAACACCCCCGAATCCCACATAATTGGTCTAGGATCCCTCACTACTCTCGGTTGTTCTCGCATGTTTGTGGCAATTATTACGCCGCCAAAATGTTAAAACAATAAAATCACCAGCTAAGACTGGTGGGTACTTTTGCCTCTACTGAACTCTGTTTGTGCACTGCAGTAGTTATTTCGTCACAATGTGCCTCCTTTTTTTGGTGAGAGGAAAAGTAGGCAGAGTCCAAACAATCTAGAAAGACTGGTTAATCCAATATCAAAACCACAAGGCTTGCATTCCCTAATGCCAGGTAAAATGTCAAACGCTTAAATAAGTAAACTCTTCAACAGTGTAAAACAGCAGGGATGACCGGATTAATCAGTGCACATCAATTTAGGGGGCCTGTTTATCACGCTGTTCACTGGATTTTCTTTGGTTCAGGCAGGCAGCGTATCACAAGACCACCTGGGCTCTCCAAAGAGAATTCCGAAAAGCCACCACTGAGCGAGTAGTTTGGGATTCTGTTTCCAAGTTTTTTACATAGAAACATTCACAGCTGGGATATTGTGCATGCAGATTATGAGCATTAATTACTGAATGTACTCTCTCCACTGGGTTCTGCTGCGCTGCTCTTCTTGACACATTTCTTTCAGCGTGTTTCACTTGACTGATGGCGTCCTGGAAGTGGCTGTAAATGTCACTGACTCTGCAGCACATCCAGGCCCTGTCTGGCACATCATGCGCTATTTGAGCGAGCCCTGCTATGTCACATCAACTGCCTGATTCATGTCAGATGAGTCGACATTACTTGAATCAGAGCGCTTCATATTGTTAATAGGAGCCGTGAGCCAAATACCTTTCAAAGTCATACGCCAGCGTTTCACTTCTTGGCTTTCAGTCGGTTAGTTTCTTCTTATTTTACGCAGTGGGTGTGGTGAGCTCTATGCGGATGCTGGCAGCTCTTTTTTTAAAGCTCTCTCCTTTAAAGCGTATGAAAATAACATACATTGGATCAGACATACCAACTATAATGTGTAGGTAACTAGCGATAACACGGGTCCTGACAAGGACTATGGTGGACATATGGAAAATATGTGTCAGCCTGCATTGAAAAGCAGTCTATAAAGCTCTCATGTTAAAGCTGTTATTTTAATAACAATTGTTTTGGCTGTATAGGTATCTCGTTCCGTGCCACCTAAAAGCCAAAACTAAAAATCAGGTGTGTATTTGAAAAAAGGATTTGGTAACAACAATTTCGCTAGTTCCCGCTAAAGGTATGTGTACTCAGAGTAAGGCTTACAAGGGAGTGTTTCGTGGGAAACAAAGTGGGGCACAAGACCCCGTCACCCCCCACACCACCACTACAAAAGGAACTGGGGCCCTGATAAAAGGAGCGGAGGAGTAAAACAATGGGGAGAAGACAAAACTGCTCTTCTCGGCATTGTGCACTGTGGAGATGTGTGTGGTCTTGCATGGATGGTGCATGTCACAGTGCATAAATGTGAATGTTACAAAGCGAAGGTCAATGCGGAGGAATGCCTTCTGAAAAATGCAGGAAGTCTCCATTCGAATGTGTTAGACTGTTGGGAGTCACTAGTGGATGTAATACTGGGAAGGTATGTGCATGTGTGGGAGTTTTACGTAGAGTGCACGTGTTGCTAAGTTTTGAAATCATAGAAAGAGAGTTTTGAGTGTTCAGGAAACCACATGTAGACGATGGTTATATCTGATCTTACCGAAGCCAATAACACAATGGTAAATTTCATCGCAGATCGAAAAACACTGATTTCTCCCTGTTTTTTACCCTCATAATGCCACCCCAACCCCATTCCGACCCTTTTTAACCCCTCTATCCCACTACCCGTTATTTATTTAATTAATGTTTACAGTGTTTTTCAATGTTATGGTCCACTATGAAATGTAACACTCTGTAAAGTTTTAGATATTTTGACTGGATCCCATAGACAATTATTCCATAGTTTTGCCAAGAGTAAGTCATTCCTATAATGGCAGGCGATGAGGAAAATTAAAAATGCGGTGATTGCAGAGGATGTGATGCAGTGTTTATGGGTAGGTGAAGCAGGTTTGCACATCAAAATAGACTTTGATTATACAGGGCAATACCTTTGGCCACAGCTTTATATGGAGCAGACATGTGTCTGCAACAACATCCCAGAAAACACAGGACATATTTTTAAAATTGCTGTTGACTCTTCCCTCTTTCGCTTTCTCCTTTCTCTGTTGAGCAATAACTAAACCAACTGTATGCATCTGATGAATGCAGGACTGACAATGTTGCAGCCTTAACTCAGCCGATATTGAAGGACATGTTACAGTGGGAGCATGCAGTGACAATTCCCTGGTTAGCAGACATTAAGAAATCACTTGAATCAATAAATCAGGGATATTGGTGTTATATTCTTGGTACCTTAAACACAAATGGCAAAACACTTGATCACATTCTATGACGAGTCTCTGGTCCTCAAAGGTAGAAGAGAGTGAACTTCACAAAAACAATAGAAACCATTCTGTCATTTCAGCCCACTGATCCTTGGAAACATACTTGACATGGAATCTTAATATGTTGGATAGATTTGAATTGATTCATTTTAGGTTTGGTCTAATTCCATTTGTTTTAGCCTTTAATACAAAAACATTAGGAATTCCAGCTGTTACTACTGCTAAAATCTAGGGACCTAATCATGTAAGACATACTTTACTCGTTCTTAAATTGATTGATGATCCACTCATTGGTTGGGCCCTGCAGAAGTATCTAATGGTTGCTCTAATGATTAGTAAGACACGTCCCCAAATATTGCACTGTGGCTATGCCAACTTGAACTTTCTGTTTTTGCACCATCCATATGTGCACTGAATATATTTTTATGTATATAGGGTTCTAACTCTTTTATGGTGTTGTGATTTTTTGTTTATCCTCTTTCATATTTAGTTTTTTTGTTTTTTCATCTGTATCAGTAAATGTTGTATTTATATGTTGCATTGAATGATTTGAAGTTTACAGCTTGTACCACAATAACGTATTAATTGATTGATTGATGACTTGATTCTATTGGATCATTTTGTAAAGTGCATATCCCAAAGGGTACTGGACAACAAAACCTGCATCTTGGTGAAGATTATAAAGGAACAATAAATAAACCATTATGAAATGTTTGCTGATCGACACATGAGGGTTCAGTCAACATATACCTTTTATTTTTAAAGGACTTTCAAAGGTGGAGACTCATTGTGTCTGGGAGATAGGAGAAATGAACATTCATCTCTTACCATTAAGCAAGTGTTGAACTACATGAGATTTGTCCCTGTATTTTTTATGTTTTTGAAGAAATAATTTAGTTATGATTAAGAAAATGTATTATTAAGTGCCTTTTAAAAAAGATTCATGATCAAGTATGTGTCAACCAGACATTTGGACCGGGTTCTTGTTAATGACATCTAGTCTTTCTTGTGTTACTGTATCACTCCCTCACTGGTTCTCCCCTCTTGGAAGTTACATGCTTTTACTCTTCTTTCTTAAATCTTTGCACAAAAGAAGGTTTATTGTAATAACCATTTCTTTATAACCACAATACATTTCTTAACATTTCATTCACAGTGTACTGGAGTGCTCGTGAGACACAGTATTGGTTTACATTTTGGGAAAATAAACGTCCTAATATTTGATAGAGTTTGGTCAAATTAACAATCAATTGTGTATTATACCGAGTTGGCAGGCGTTTCTTCTGTTTATCTTTAGTTCCTTTGACCCTAACTTCCACCAATTGTTCAGGGCTCCCAACTTCGTGTTTAAATGGTATACTGAAACAACATCTGGGAGATTCAGCCACCAATGTGCCATGGCACGCAGCACATGTAACAACACAACAATGCAGAAAAAAAGCATAATTGTAAGTGTACTTTTTATTAAAAGGTGAGACACTGCCCCACCCACCCCCAATACATTTTGTTGAGAACCTCATGTGGACCCCCTATTGTTTGGGAGAATTCTCCAGATGGCTAATTTCCCTCAGCAACTTTGATGGATTCTTAGGATTATTTTTTTATCACCTGGTAAGAGTGTGAGCCTTTTTTCCCACTCTTTACTGTGTGTGTTTAACATGTTTTCTGCTCATAGACTGTGGAGTCTCACCTACTCCATAGGCATCATCTTTTTACTGTGTGTTACACAGCACCTTCAGTGCAGTAACACAGGGTTGTCTTTTTCAGACTTCCCAACTGAAACTTCATGTTTTGGGACTAACTACTGTCTCCCAGAACATGTAAAGTTGCCAATGACTTTAGTATTCTTTTTAAACTCACATACCCAGTGCAAACTATCCTACATAGATTTCTGGAAAGGGTTAATAATTATCCCTTTTTGTCTGTTTCTAAGGGAAAATTGTTTTGTACCCTTTTCATTAAGATTTGGCTGGTGGCAGTGGTAATTACCCTATTTTTCCTACTGCAGTTATTTTAAATTGCCTTGGTATTGTTTTAGGCTTTCTTAGCAACCTCAAACTTAAACCAGCTGGACCATATACGTTTTTATATGGTTCCGGCTGGGTTTATTCGCCATTTCTTTTAATAAAAGTCTTTCTCGTGTTTTACACTGCGTGTCAAACCAGGGTTGATTCCTTTGTTCGCCTACCTTTGGCGGGCTTCTGCACAGAAGCCCTCCTTAGACACCTGAATGTCTGAGGGGGGTAGGATTTGAGGGAGGGGTTTGAGACTCCCTGCACAGGTCACACTCTGGTATGATTGGCTGTGGTGACTGTCCCGGCGGGACAGCCACCCTGCTCTGTGATTGACAGCCAGGCTGTGTGAATGGGGGAAAACTGCATAAAAAGCAGGTCTCTGGGACTGAGAAGCCAGAGTCGCCATTGGATCAATAGAATCAAAGAGAAGCTGACAGAAGAGGACCTCTACCATGATTGAACATCCCGGTGAAGCCCTGCTGTGGGTCCGAATCTCCAAACTTCGATGACAGGGAAGATGTGCACAGAATCTTCTCCCCTTCAGCAAGTGGGAGCAACCAGTTTGCCAAACTGCAAGCCAGGCCTCCCTACTCTGGTCAAATTTGCTGTGCACAGCTACAGTGAACCGAATAGCCAGGAGGAATGGACCCTGCTTGTGTTTTAAGGAGCGCACCTTTTATTTGTCGCTTTGTTCCGCTGCTGGTTTCTTCCCTGAGCAGTGCAGGACCCTCCAGTCTTCCACCTTCTTGTCAGTCCGACAGTCGCTTCAGGAACCATGAGCCTGCAGGACCTGCCAGGAACGTTTGCCTCAGCTACAGCTTTCTTCTGCTCTAAAGGTACAGTGCTAACCCAGTTGTTCATTTCGTCCGACCATAGTGAAAGTGTTGTGAAACCTTTCACCAATCCGAGGGCTTGTCCTTCTCTAGTCTTTAAAGTAACTTTACATTTGACCAACTTCGTTCTGAACTCTTGGCAAGACTGATCCGCGAACTACCCTTGACTGTGTGATCCTCTGCAAAGACTTTGGTCAATTGACTTTAGCCTTGACCTCTTGATTTGATTTTCTCACTGTAGTTCCTTTTTCTGGATTGCCCTGCTTACTTACTTGTTGGTGCTGCTCAACTTTTGTCTAACTTTGTCTTTCCCTCCCTTTTTATTACTGGAGTACCATTTTGCTCACACTTAATTTTGAGCCTAACTTGTCCAGAATCTATCGGGTGTGGTGTAGTGTATTAGAATCGTGACTTTTCAACTGCTTGATAATAGTGAAATGTTTAATAACTGATGTGTAAATAAATGTATATTCTTTTATTCAGAAACCTTGAGTCGGTGTTTGTTTGAATCATAATAATTGCTGTCCTTTGTGTAACTATTGACACTGCTCACTTTACTCTTGAGATAGGTTTGGCTGCTCAGCCATCACTACCACTTTACTGTGTAGTACAGGCTTGTACCAAAGAATTTGTACTGTAATGTGTAGTCCTAATTGTGTGTGGTGTTCCCAAAGGGTACTGCATATAATTCTACCTAACACTGGTGGCAGCATTGGGATCAAGTATAGTGATTAGACTTAGAGTGCTGCTATTACCTTGGATCAACTAACCACAATGCCAAACATCACTACAAAGAAATACCAATCATGTCTGATATGAAAAGCTACAGTCAGGAGACCCTGTTACACTGTGGATTATCTGAAAAATCTGTGTAGAGAAAGGAATCTCTCTGTTAAAGGCAAAAAGTCTGAATTGATAGAAAGGTTGTTAGAGAAACAAGGTCTGGAGGGTCGGTCTGAAACACCTAACCCCTCAGCAAATGTGGAAAATGATGAGGATGATAATGTGTCTATTATTGATGAGTTAGATGAAACAGGTGTGTCCCACAACGTAGGCCTCACTGCTCCTTTACCTGCTAAACAACCTCAACCTTTGTCCACTGGCACCCCTACAGGTCCTACACTCAGTCCTGAATTAATCGCTCTAGAAAAGATGAGGCTTGAATTGGAGTTTAAATATTTAAATGCTCAAACTGAACAAAAGCATCAAGAACTTAAGCTCAGAAAAATGGAGATGAACCATGCCTTAGAAATCTAAAAGTTCTCTATTGAAATGCTTCTCTCCCAGAATCTGCTAGGTCTTCCAGTCCTAAGAGACCCCGTATGCCTAAAGAAATTGTGGGAATGTATGAGGTTAAGCTTGATATTTTGGGTTGGTTGGCAATGTTTGATTATAACCATGGGATTCAAGACATTACAGGGAATCGGTTGCTTCCTTGGCTCTTCTGTAGGCTACTCACTGTTGCATCTGATGTTGTGATGGAGTTGTGGGAGGTGGATAGGATGGATTACAAGTGTGTGAAGCTAGCTTTAATTGCTAGATTTGGGAAGACCCCTTCCCAGTATCTTAAGAGGTTTAGGACCTTCAAAAAGCATGATGGTACCCCTTGTGCTACCTGGGTGTGTGAATGTTTGAAAACTTAAATGGTTGGGTTAAGGGTTACAGAGTGAACACTTATGAAGGTATGAGAAATCTTGTTATGTTGGAGTCAATTTATGATGCCTGCTCACCTGAGCTCAGACAGCACTTGGCTGATTCTAAGGATATAGATCCAAAGAAGTTAGCTAAGCTTGTGGGTTGCCAACAGGGCTTCTCACAAGGATTCTGCGGCCAATCAGAAGAAGGATGAGGGAAAACAGTCAAAAAAAGATAACAAGGAGAATTCAAATACCTCCAATCCAAAAGAGGTCCACAAACAGCAACATAAAGGTAAACCACAAAGGAAACCAAATCAGGCTAGTGCACTATCTGGATCCAAACCAGATGGAGGTCAGAACAAAACCCCATTCATCAAAACATTTGGGAAATGTCATGTTTGTGGGTCAACTGACCATGTGAAAGGGGATCCCAGATGTAAGGGTAAACCTTCAGGGCCCCACACGGTCTTCTTAGCCTTCTCCCCAGAGGAAGAAGTACCTATGGCAAGTGGAAACTTTCACCTACTGGCTGATGCACCCATGAGAGTCTCAGCTAGTGTTTCTTTAGTGTCCCTGGGCTTGTGGGAACAGCAACATTTAGATGCCTATAATTCCATCCCAGATAATACTAAAGAGTATTATTATTATTTTTTTTTTTTATTTGTTGTTTTGCTCAGTAAAACCTGACCTTTCAACAAGAAGAAGTAAACATCATTGCAAAGTTTAAAAATATAAATTAAGCATCCAATTTTAGAATCATTATTACATACATAAGAAAAAAAGAAAATTATACAATTATTAAGAACAGTATCAATATATTACATATTAATTTGCACAATTAGAACAAGGATCATACTTCAACATAAGATACATATGTACATCACAACTCAACCGTTTAGGCAACAACCGTCTCTGGCAATTTAATTTCTAGGGCGTTTAGAAAATTCACAAGCGCATACCTTATTTGTTTTGAGTGGCCTTGGAATACTATTGTCCATAATTCATCATGCATGACTACAGGTTTATTGATCAAATGTTTAAAATAGATTATTCTAGATGGTAAAAGAGTAACGCATTCAACCACTAGATGTCTCATTGTTTCTACCTGTTGATAACAAAATCGACATGTTTGAGCAGATGTCTTCTTCCATCTAAACAAAATTTCTCTGGTGGGCCAGATATTCAATCTAAAACGCAAGAAGTCAGTACGATGCCTAGGGTGTGGTGATTGACTTAGATAGTTTTCCATATGTCCTTGTACTTTTAAAGCAAAAGGATTCGACCCAAATTTAATTATTTTCATACACGCTTTGCGGGTTTTGATCCAATCTGATTCCCATAGTTTACTTTTCGCTTTGTTGGGATTTTCAATAAGCAAGACTTCAGAAACATCCACTCCTGTCAATATTTTTTTAACACTAGTACGCCATTTCTTTGGAAAGTGCTCATCAGCTGATAATAGGTAACTAGATATAATATTAAGTAGCCCATTGATACTCTCTTTCATGATGCACTTTCTATATAAGAGACACAATTTCCATTTAAATGCAGCGTAAAGTGATATAAGTCCCAATTCATGTCTAATGATTGAAATAGACTCAGAATTAGGGAGCATAAGCGCTCTTTTCCAAAACTTACTTTCATAATTAGCCCAGTATTTGTATGATAAGCATATCTCAGCTTCAGATCCATATAGGATGGTAGGCACACATTTTTGCTTTTAATATATAACCATTGGTTTAAAGAGTATTATAAAGATAGTGTTCTTGTGAATGGCCAGGAGACTCGTGCCATCAGAGACACTGGAGCCAGCATAACTTTGGTGGATGAATCATTATTCAAGGTGGAGGAGGTGGCTAAGGCACTCAAACACCTCATCAAGTTAGATGGAGCCCCTGTGCAAATGCTTCCCCAGTTACCAGCTCTCATCCAATGTAATGATATGACTCTCAAAGTACCTGTTATACCTGTTAGTGTGCAGAGTGAAGTGCCAGGGAGAGTCATGTTGGGTAATGACCTGAAAACTCTTGGAGTTGTGTCCAGTACTCCCCCACCGCCCAGTAAAAAGAAACAGGAGCACACTTGGCCTGCAAGGGAGAGGACCTTGAGAGGCTCTCCAGAGGAGTTGATAGAGGAAACTGTCACCCCCCACTCCATAGGAGTTGCTCACTGCTAATTCTTGAAAGAAAGGGGAAACCCAAGACCTCCAAGAAAATGACAGACAGCACCCCTGTGCTACCAACAAGGACATCCCCAAGATTGTCCAAAGTCACACCTGTGACTCCTCCACCTGCTGATGCAGAGTGCGAGGTACAACCCTGTGTGGTTGATCCAGTTTCTGAAGAATCAGACCTGGAGGAAGGCACTGTTTTGGTTGGAGATCTTGACCCTGTTGACCATCCTGAGCTGCAGTCTTTACTGGCAGAAGGTGGACCCAACAGGGCAGATTTCAGCACAGGACAAAGAGTGTGCCCTACTCTCGAAGGTCTTCGACTACAGGCTGCTTCTCAACTTGATGGGCAAGAAGTTGGAAAGCAAACCTCTGGCAAGAGGGGAGCCAAGAATGTGGCACCCCTGGTGTCTCTCCCAGTGGTGGGAGTTCCTTTTGAGAGGGTGAGCATCGACATTGTTGGTCCCCTTGACTCTCCCACATCTTCAGGAAACAGGTTTATCCTGGTTGTTGTAGATCATGCTACTAGGTATCCTGAAGCAATACGTATGAGGACTGTTACAGTTCAGGCTGTTGCTAAGGCTCTTCTTGGTATTTGTACCAGAGTAGGGTTTCCTAAGGAAGTGATATCCGCCAGGGGATCCAATTTTATGTCCCACTACATACAAGCCATGTGGAAAAACTGTGGTGTCACTTACAACTTCTCTACAGCCTACCATCCACAGACACATGGGCTGGTAGAGAGGTTTAATCATACTATGAAGAGCATGATAGGTGCTTTAAAAGAAAGTGGGACCTTCTACTGCCATGCCTTCTCTTTGCTTATAGAGAAGACCCTCAGCTCTCCCCTCGATGTAAGAGGATTCTAGTGCAATGCGTGTACCTCCTGCTGGAGGCTGGAAAAGCCTGTGCAATGTTACTTTACAGTTACTATGCAGGCTTAGCCCGCCAGGATGCTGCATTGCGAAGCATTGGCCCACAGACACTCCTGCTCCCAGTCTGCTGGAGGGATAAAATAGCGGGGCACACATGCACATGAGAAGTAGAAGATTTCCACAATGAAAACTGCCAAATGGAACTTGATGTGGTGGACACTCTTGAGGAAGCCATATTGCTAACTCCAATCACATCATGAGCTGAAACGCCTGGGTGTCACCAATAGAAGACATGATTTGGCCCCTGGTACCAGTCGTCGCTGGCAAGCCTGTCTAGTTGTCACACACAGAGTCACCATTAGACATGAGTAGTACATGTGTACTGTGAGAGTATGTGTGAGAGTCGAGCATGGAGGCATACCAACAGGTGAATGGTTTGGTCTTTGCATGGTTGGGTTTTTGGAGGGCGTGACTGATGGCTAGTTTCATGACAGAGTTGATAAATAATTGTATGAGGAATGATGCATTCCCTGTGGTGGGGATGTCTGTGAAGTGTGATTCAAGTTCATTGACTGTGAAGCTTTTGGATGATTGTTGCTGAGTGAGTGAGGATGCCTGACCTTTGTGGGCCAGTGAAGTGGATGACCGAGTGAGTGCCTGATAGTGGGATGGTGGCACAGTCAGACTAGTCGACTGGGATAGTGTGTGTGCAGGTTATGAGTTTGATGATGCAAAGACCAAGCCAAGGGCTTTGCCTTTGTTCTGCATGGGGGAGAGAACAATTTGCTCAACGTCCATGGGGTCAGTTAGTGTGAAAAAAGCGCTATGAGCATGTTTGTCGACTTGAGACTCAGGGATGTTAAAATCTCAGAGAACGACATTATTAGAGTGTGCTAATTTTGCAGAGGAGAGTAAATTGGAGATATTGACTGATGTGAGATGTTCTGCAGATGTGGTGGAAGGTGATGGATTCCTTGTTTGATAAAGTGAACCAGCAACCGCGTGATTCAAATATGCTTTTTCTGGGAGAGGGGATGATAGAGAAAGGTCAATGGTCAATCTCTCCTGTGGACAATTTCCACTCTGCCTCCTGCCCCTCCTGGCCGGTCGGCATTTAGGATGCAGATACCTGAGGAGGAGGACATAGAGGAAGGATTGGGTAATCCGTGTTTAAGCAATGAACATGATGTCAACCTTGTTGTATGAGATGAGGTAAGCAATCTCTGCAGCATGAGCAACTGTGGACCATGCAATTGATCAACATGAGAGGGTGTGTGGCCCATGGCCATTGGATGAGGGCAAGGGAGATATTGACAGTTTTTGCAAGCCTGCCTGGGTTGCTCAGGGTGCTTGGCTATTGGAACCCTAGCAGGGTGGGAGCGACTACTTTGTAGGTGAAATGATGGATAGCAGGTCTGGCACTAGGCCTTATCATGCCCGAAAAGGAACAGGCAGGTGATGTCCTTGTCTTTGTCTGTCCTTTACTGAGGACACCTATTGAAGTGTGGTGTAATAGATCATGGGTGGAGCAGCTGAGTAGCAAAACCTGGTCACAAGACCAACAGCCAACTCAATGATGTCTGCCTGGAGCTGGACTAGAGTCCTTATGGAGCTGTCAGGAAGGCTCATTAACTTGTGGCCTAGGGAGCAGCTAAGTGTCAGGGCCTGGCCACGTGATCACCAGCCTAATCAATGTTGTTCCATTAAGCATGTGCCTTCCCTTACAGTATTCCTGCTATTAATGAAAGTACGTGAGAGTCAGGCTTTTGGCATGTGTAATGCCATATTCAGGACTCAGTAGGTCATGATTGAGTATGGTCAGGGGTGAAATGGGACAACCGTGTCAAGGTTGCCTAGGTAGTGTGTGATCCATTGCTGCATCTCAGGTGACATGTCGACCATGGCCATGCTAATACGTATTTAGTAGTCGCAAACAATTGGGGTCATATGTTATGGACATGTGGGGTTAGTCTTGGAAACGTATGGTCTGTGATGTCAAATAGCACTTTGTATAGCATTACAGCACAGTCTCACATTCACCTGGCACTTTTACATTGAAATTCCAACGTGAACATGGACAGCATGGATGAAACCGGTCACTCTGTGGTTTTCATTGTTAATCTTGCAAGATTAAGCACATTATATATTTGAGGCCCTTCTGCCGTCCATGTAAACATGCAAGGAGCTTTACCAGGTCACTACAGTAATCATGATACATGTCACCTATGTCAATGACTGAATCAGTCATGGCAGTACTGCAACTCAACACTTCTGTCAGAAACAGCAGGAGTCCTTCCACTGGCCACACACATCCCCATTCAGCAAATGTGCAGGTGATGTATATAATGCAATGTACATCTCAGGATGCTCACTCTGTTAGCAATGTGCCCAATGCGCATTAATGACAGTGGAAACTGACGGGCAGGTCAACTCACGAAGTCCCTGCATGTGCATCCGTCCAGGAGATATTATGCACATCACTCTTCCACAGCGGAAGTGAGTGGCCAATCGCCTACAATGCACATCTGCACAAAAGCAAGTCACAGTGAGCAAAAAAGACATCATGAAGTACTGTGACTCACTAGATGGGAGCACTTTAATGCAGTTTTTTTTTTTTATCACTGCAGCTCCAGCAAGAAACCCATGAAGGTCTTGCCATCATATGATCAAAATAAATATACTTCTGTGTTTACCACTAACTGGTGCCCTATTAATTAGTCTTCTCAACATTCCAAAGTCAGTCACCCACCTGTTCCCCAGCCCATTCGGCCTCTATAAGGAAACCACTCTGCAAAACCTCTTTAGAAGAGCGTTGATGTAGCATGTTTGCACATGATGCTGGCAGCAGTCCTGGCAGTAACCCCCCTGATGAAGCAAAATAGCTGCTCGCAGCATGATTTTCAGAGACATTTGGCTTACTGTTTGGAGTAGACTCACTATTAGAGTGTGCTAATTTGGAAGAAAACATGGTGTTGAGAGCTGGAGTGCTGTGAAGAGGACGTTTGTTATTGAGGACAGGATTAGTGTTCAAAGCCTGCTTGATGTTGGAGCAGTCATTATGAGAGCTAAACTCTGTGCTTTAAGTAGGATAAGTAGGATACAATATCGAGGGCGACCTTTGGGAATGTGGGGGGGGGGGTCCAAATTGTGCTGGGCATGTCCTAAAGGAGGGACAGGTGACTTAGCGAAGAACCAGGTTCCCCAAACAACTAATCCATGATGAGGCCCAGCACACATGTACTTTATGATTTATAACGCGCCTGTAAACACGTGTTTCAAGGCCCAACAAGACAAGGTAGGGAGATATAGGGAGGATGAAGCAAATTATCTTACAAGGCCTTGTGTCATTCAGATTGGGCAAGTGCAGGAGGCGGGGCGAGGAGAAATGCCAGGGGGAGGGAAAGGGGAAGTGCGATCAGTAAGTGTAGCCAGAGGAGCCAGGTCTTGGTAGTGAAAGGAGACAGGGGACTTTAGGGTTACAGATAAAACCCCTGAGTGCGCAGAGGCTTGGAGGCAGCATAGGTGCTTACAGTTCGTAGAGGAGCCATTGGGTTCAGAAGGTAGCCAGGCGACCAGTCAGCCAGCAGGTGTGTAGGTCAGCAAGGGAGGGAAAGAGAGAAAGCAGAAACGAAAAGTAAGATTTTGAGCTGCTTCCGGAACCTGAGGTGGTCTTGCTTGAGTTTGAGAGAGGCAGGGAGGCCATTCCATTGGGAGGCCTCTGCAGAGGAGAGAGATCCACCTCCCACTCTGTGCCAGGAGAAGTGTCTGACCATCAGAGAGTTGGATGTAGCTGAGTGAAGGGCTTGAGAAGGAATGAGGTTTGGGCCACTGAGCATGGTCTCAGGTGGTCTTGTTTGCATCCAGTCTGCAAATTGTAAATTAATCTCCCTCAGGTTAAATTTCTATGTCTGTAAACACATATCTTTCTGACTCGGGATATAAGCAGTTCAATCAGTGAGTAAATCACTTGACCTGGGAAAATTTTGCTTACAAACTCATTTGGGGTGTCAGCTCCTCTGCTGAATAGCTGTCCTGTGACCATCTGTAGCTAACTCTGCAACGACGGGCTGATAGTATGCACATATTTCCTAGGGAGGCACCAGTCATCGCATACTAAAGGTAGTTTCATTTTAACTCTTTGTTTGCTATACAAAGACACCCAGCAGAGCACCCAGTTGCAAAGGGTTGAGGAGGACAAAGAGAAATAAAGTACTTGGTGCTTAGCATAAAATCAAAGTGCATATTGGAAACTTACGAAGAGAAAACATGTTTGTTTTGTTATATATGACATATATGTTACAGTGGGTCAAACCTGCAGACCTTCTGAGGTCATAATGCACACTAGCCTTTCTGCTTCTTGCATTTATGATAACACCCTACCAGTTAAATGGTGGCAAACTACGAGTTATATATACACATTTGGAGACAGACATTTTTTGGGATTTATGTGACGGCTGTCTTGCTTTAGCAAACAGGTCGCTTCCCTGCACATATTTCTTTCATGGTGACCAGTTAATTTAAAATTGCGCCGGGTGCTATTCAGTGACCTGTGAGCCTCGGCAGTACCTCATCACAAGGATAGTTTTTGGAGACTGCTGGGGCTCTGCTTTAGATAGCACTGCTGGATGTTAATGAAAGCAGGAGTCATGTTCAGTTGAAGCTTGTCTTTGGGAGTAAGCGTGTTGGATTGCTAGCAGCGGACACCTGCACAAGGTTCCTGCACAGGACAGGTAGAAGAGGGGACAGAATTCAGTGTGCCCTTGAAGTGGATCATTTGGATGGATTGTATTAGACTTTCTTGCTCCTGCAAAAACCAGCAGAATTAATGCAAATTAATGGGATCATGCATTTATTTGTATACCTTGATATAGTTTTACAAAGAAAACTGTACAGATATAAATGCAAAATCGAATACATTTTTGATGAATATAAAAATAATTTTATTTTTTCTGGGAAGGCACTCTTCGTAAGGCACAAGCCCGTCTGTGCCTCATTCCCCCAGCATCTCCCAGGTGGCCAGGAGCACAGCCTGGTCTGCCACACATCCCATGAGGAAATTTGCCTGCATCTACGACCGACGATCAGCTATACGCACCATCATATGATTACTCGCCCATAGCGAGGTAAGAGCAGTGCACAATCCCCACTTCTGCTCCCTGCCGCCAAACTCCCTAGGCTACCCTGTACCATCTATACCATTTGGCGGTCTTGCCTGCTGCCCCGACACAAGGGTCGTGAATTACAGCGTCTAAAATGGCAGCCCGTATTTTGGCTTCTATGGTTGCCAAGCAACCAGCCATCGAGTGATTGGCCCGCCGCTTACTCTTTAGCCAGTGAGCAGCACCGGAAGGCGTTAGCTGTCCCTTTCCAGGAAGGCACTCCTGGTAAGTCACAAGCCTGTCTGTACCTGTCTGTAGCCGTCCAGCCGTCGGCCAGACATGCTGCTACTGCTACCCTAACAACTTCTACCTCGTGTGAGTATGCCTCAGAACAATTGACTTGCTGGCCCGTGTTACAATACGGCGCACCGCTGCACCTACTGCCGTCAGCACATGCCCACCTTCAACCACTGCGGACGGTACTGCAACTTTGCCACAGAAGTATCCTAAGCCATATAGCCTACGCCAATGTCACACTTACAGGAAAATTAACTTAGCAGCACGATCCATAGATCACATCCTACAACACTCTAGTGGAAGCAAACCCACGGCAATTAGAACCTCTTAACTGCACCAGGTGCGATACACATTGTGTCTATCAGCCGAGCTCGCGCTTACGTCTTTCTAGTCTAAGGCTACCTTTCATTACCTGATGTAGCTGGCCGTTTGTGCGCTATTCCTAAACGTACTGTCTTATCTTGGATATCAATACAAATGTAATTGCCTACCAATGTCTTTTAGCCAATTTCGCAAAACTCAGAAGTGTATCTGTACTATGCACCTCGGCAGGCTAAAGCCAAAATCGAAATAGCTTATTCTGATAACCTCACTATACTAGACTTATCATTCCCAGCTCCCCTGATCCATCGCCAGCCGGTAGAATGCCAAATTAGCCTACTCTGATCTATGAACCAACTGACTGTAATGTATACATGCTACCCATGTCAGCATAGCCTCTATGATATACTGCCTATCATGCTTTTTGTGCCCACTGTGACAACAAACTAGCCTACTCTGATCTATGAACCTGTCTGTTTTAATGCATACCCTGCCCACTATGCCAGACTAGCCTATATGATATACTGCCTATTACGCCCTACCTAGGCAGACTAGCCCATTTGAAACTGCATTTGCTCTGTTTATGCAGTCCTTGACTACCCTGATATGTAACTGCCCTACCTAGGTCAGATGAGCCTATTTGCAATTTTATTTGCCTGCTTGTATTGTCCTTCACTACTCTGATGCATAACTGCCCCACTTAGGTCATATTAGCCTATTTGTAATTGTATTTGCCTGCTTGTATTGATGTTCACTACTCTGATGTATAACTGCCCACCTAGGTCAGATTAGCCCATTTGCCACTGTAAACTACTATACTGTATGCCTACCTATAAACAATGCTCAACAGAAAGACCTTTCTACTATTGCTCACCCGACCAATAATCCTCTTAACCATGGCCCAAACGAGTTATGCACCTTGTCCCACTCTTGACAGCAATACTAGGATACGAGCTAGCCGTCCCTACCTCTACGAGCCCAAAACCACCAACAAGAAGTACCTAAATCTTCGCTCTAACCACAAACCTAACACCTCATACCTTGAGCAAGCCCCTACATGAATGACACCATGTGCTAAACCTAAACAACACATACCAGCCTCTACGGAACCAGAAGAGACTGCCTATAACAACCTCGATATCCAGAGCTCTGATTAACGCCAGATCTGTTGTAGCTCATACCACTGAAATAGCTGACATCTTAACATCTGATAACCTAGACCTCCTAGCGGTCACAGAAGCCTGGCTGCTCGAGGCAGCAGGCCCAGCCTTCACACTAGCCATACAGGACGATTATCACCTACTCAGAATAGATAGACTTAATGCCAGAGGAGGAGGCTTAGCTATTATTGCTAAAGCCAACCTCAACCTAAGACTAACTACTCTCCCCCTACTAAAATCATGTGAACTACTTAGGGCTAAATTGCCCATATCTCCAAATCGCACCTTAACTATCCACACAATATATAGGCCTCCTGTCATGATGCCTACCCCCGGGGACCCAGACCAAGTCCAGCAACCACGGAAGCAGGAATCAAGTTACCCCAAGCAAGCCCAACAACCCCTGCTAGGGGCTATTTGAGTGCAGTCCTTGCGCCTATGGCGCCAGGCTCATATGGAGAGTCAGTCCTGGCACCTATGGCACCAGGCTCATAGATTAAAACTTACCTGATGCAGACCATGCTGCAAACTTACCTGATGCAGACCATGCTACAAGAGTTCAAAGCCAAAAGAGGCTTGGAAGGGACTATTTTACCTAGGGACTATTTTTTTACTTGGGTGGGGCTGGGGAGGAATACTTACCTGGGACCACTTTGGAGGCTATTTAAACCATGCCCGAAGAGCAGCACATGCTTCGCGTTATAATGCATCCAACAGCGTAACGCTCATCGTGCCTGCAAGCCTGCATCCAGTCTTCTGCCATGCCCGCCTCGAGTTTGGAGCTCCTAGAAAAAGGGAGAAAGAAGGAGAAAAGGTTAGAACAAGAGAAATACCTTTGATCCTTGCCTGAATTCCCGATCCATCGCACCTTCGAGCTGGAAGAAAGAAGTTATTTTATGCGCGTTGACTCGCCTGCTGCAGCGCTGCGCTGAACTTACCGGCCTTCGCAGCATCTTCACATTCCACCGCATCCTACTGCATGTTCCCGCTGCACTCCGGCACCTAAGGAGAAGACAAGAACAGCAAGGTGAGCCAAGGGAATATACAGAGGGATACCCCATAGACTTACCTGATTTTCCCACCGAGGGTACTATTCCTCTTCACGGGTCGGCGCAGCTCCCACTGCATCCTAGCCAAACCCCTGCCCCTAAGGGGAAAACAAAAGGACTGCAAGGTGAAACAAAGGGATTAACAAGGGGAACCCTCCTCACCACAAAAGACTTACCTGATTTTACCGCCGGAGGCATTATTCCCCGAGACTTCATACTTTCTCTCAGCGCCTGAATAAGGGAGAAAGCAACAGGTTACATATGGACATTATTTTATCGAACTGTGTTGGATAATACAAATCCTTACCAGAATATTACCGGTTGCCACGAGGAACTCTTCAGTAGGGTCAAGCTGCAACCTGCAAGGAATCAGACAAGAGTGAAAGTCAGGCATTTGAACTCTAACTAACTACATACTTACGGCGTCTTGCCGGGAATATCGGAGTCAATATTGTTCTGGAACTCACCAATTCCTTCGAGCCAGTGAAGCAACTGGTTATCTACGCGCCCCTGCGCTCAATGCAGGATGGAGAGCTCATCTTTCAAACCATCAGAAGAATATTCCTACGGGCCAAGCAAACAAAGCTAGGTGGGCCAGTCCAGTCCGTCATCTCGGCCCTACGCGTCACATTGCTGGAGACTGCAGCTGTCCAGTCCAGATCGACGCCTCTGTGTGAGCCAGGTGAGCGTAACAGAACGTGAAGCCTACCTACAAATTCCCTCCCGGCGTTATGGATACCTCAGAGACTGACCAATTGGCCCAATTACTAGGTGAACTGAGGGCTGAAGTGCATTCTGCCCGTCAAGAAACCAATGCCCTTAGGAGAGAACTGATTTTGTCAAAGGAGCGAACTGATGACCTTGCTAGGCAACTATTACAAAGCCAGGCTGGACAAGCACCCCTACCTGGTTCCGGGGGAAATCCAGCTCCTGTGTTATCGAGTAACCCTGTGCACATAAACCTACCTGGAAATATTCCATTAGCTCCACCCAAACGCTTTGCTGGAGATCCCAAAAGGTTTGCCGTGTTTATGAATCAATGCCACTTGCACTTTTTATGCAGACCTGGAGCCTTCCCAAATGATTAAGCCAAGGTAGCCTTTGTATTGTCATACCTCAGCGGTAGTGCAGCTGATTGGTCAATTCCACTAGTTACTCAGGATGACCCAATTCTTTGGGATTTTCAGGGCTTTCAAACGAGCATGGAAAGAATATTTGCCCGGCACTCTCAAGGACAGGCCCTGGATAACAAACTTTTGTCCCTACGACAGGGTAACCAGGACCTTCTATCCTACATCACGACCTTTAATAGGTTAATAGTGGAAACTGGATGGCCTGAGGTAAAACGAATCACGTTATTTCATCGAGGGCTTCAGAGGAACTCAAGGATGTCTTGGCTCAAGTCGTGAACCCACCTCAAGACTGCGCGGAATATATAGACTTAGTGGTCCAGTTAGATCACAGACTTCAGAACAGAAAGGCTGATCGAGCCAAGTTTGAGAATCGGGTGTTGGTCAAAACCCACGCCAACCCCAAAGGAGCAGATGCTTCAGAACCCATGCAAATCTGAGGGGTTAAAGGACCTTTAACCCAGAAGGAAAGAGAAAGGAGACGGCAAATGCAATTGTGTCTATATTGTGGAACTTCTGGACATTTTCTATGGGATTGCCCTGTAAAACCACCCAAGAAGGTGGTAGGAGCTGCTGATAAAAGCCATATGGAGTCAGACTCGGGAAACGACCACGCCCGACAAGCGTAGAGGTCCGCTTGCCGAGCTTGAAGTAGGATACTCAGACCTCACATTTCATTATACCAATGGTCCTCGTAGATCCAGGGCAGCCATCGCGTATGCACGCAGCCAGGGCATACATTGATAGCGGGGCCATAGGAAACTATGTGGACTATGAATTGGCTTCCAGGATGAATCTACCTCTCTGCCGAAAAACCACCTCAGATGTCATCATCACAGTCGATGGAACTGAAATTGCCTCTGGGCCTGTAATTCATTCCACCGCAGAGATGACACTATTGGGTCAGGATGGGCATTGAGAGACTATTGTGTGTGATCTAATCAAAGCCCCACAGTTCCAAATAATACTGGGGATACCTTGGTTGGAAACACATAATCCTTGTATTGATTGGCGAGAGAAGAGAATAACCTTCCTGGATTGTGCACAAACCTGTTACCCAAAGAAAAATCAGAACGCAGGCCTGGCCACAGTAACCACAGCAGTCATGCAACTACCTCCAGAATACTAAGAATTCCAGGATGCCTTCCAAAAGGAACAGGCAAACACCTTACCTCCTCACAGATCGTACGATTGTCAAATCGATCTCATACCGGGTGCACGACCCCCTTGTAGCAGGATCTATGCCTTTACGGAACCTGAGAACCTTCACCTATGACAATACTTAGACCAGTACCTTGCCAATGGCTTTATTCACCCATCCAAGTCCCCTGCATCTTCCGCTTTGTTCTTCGTACCCAAAAAGGAAGGTGACCTCAGAACATGCATAGACTACCGTGCATTGAAACAGATAACTGTTAAGAACCGATACCCGTTGCCTCTGATCCCTGAACTACTAGACCAAGTGAAGGACGCTTGCATATACACTAAATTAGATCTCCGAGGGGCATACCATCTGGCACGTGTAAAAGAGGGCGACGAATGGAAGACTGCTTTCCGCACTAAGTATGGGTTATTCGAAATACCAGGTGATGCCTTTCGGGTTGTGCAATGCACCTGCAGCCTTCCAATACTTCATGAACAATGTCCTTCGTGAACTCATTGACGTTTGTGCTGTCGTATATATCAATGATTTTCTAGTATACTCCTCTTCAGAATCTGACCATGTGAAGCACATCCGAGCAGTCCTTGAGAAATTGTGCCAGCGCAAACTATATGCAAATCTGGAAAACTGTGTTTTTCATGCCACAGAAGTTGAATTCCTTGGGTTTATCCTGACCCCAAAGGGAGTCTGAATGGACTCACGAAAGGTGGACGCAATCCTTAAGTGGCCCTCACCAAGTTCAGTTAAAGGAGTACAAAGTATGCTCGGCTTTGCCAATTTCTACCGCAGATTCATCCCGGACTTTTCACATGTTGTACATCCCATCACAGCACTCTTGCGAAAAAATTAACGCTTTATGTGGACTGAAGAAGCTGAAAATGCCTTCCAAGCGCTGAAAGCGAAATTCACGTCTTGACCTGTATTAAAGCACCCGCGCCCTGAACTTCCATACATAGTCGAAACTGATGCATCCAGTCTAGCCATTGGAGCTGTCCTGTCTCAAAAGGACCCTGAAACGGGCCAGCTTCACCCAGTAGCATTTTGGTCCAGAAAGTTCTCGGCACTTGAGTTAAACTATGCGGTTACCGATAAGGAGTTATTAGCCATTAAGTCCGCCTTCAAGGCTTGGCGGCACTATCTTCTCAGTCCCAGGCGTACCATTACTGTGATCACAGATCACCGGAACTTAGAGTATTTAAAGACAGCCAAGGCCCAATCGTCACGTCAACTCCAATGGGCATTGTTCTTTGCAGAGTTCGATTTCGTGATAACCTATCAACCAGGTTGTAAGAATGGTAAAGCAGACGCCTTATCCCGAATAGGGATGGGAGAGGCAGAAGTAGACCTTCCCGAAAAAAGGATTCTTGGCATGACTACTCTACAGACACTAGAGGACATTCAGTTAAAGATCCAGCAACTCTTTGATCCTACAGCCTTGCAGGACTGGGTAAAGAAAGGCCCGGACTACTCTGTCACCAATTATCTGCCTTATTACCAAGGGCGGCTATTTCTGTCACACAAGGAACTACAAGAGCTAGTAATTTCCCGTTATGATGATACCCTAATGGAGGGGCACCCCGGTATTGCAAAAACTGAAGCTAAAATTAAAAGACAATTCTGGTGGCCCAACTGGCGAAAGGATATTAAATCACTTGTGATGTCTTGTGCCATTTGCGCCCAAAACAAAAGTCAAAAGAAAAAACCAGCTGGGCTGTTACAACCTTTAGACTTTCCGCCTACACCATGGCACACCTTATCGTTAGCCTTTATTACTGATCTACTCCCATGCAATGGATTTAACACCATTCTAGTTATTGAGGATCTTTTTTCCTAGATGGCCCACAATATTCCTTTAAAGGGATTACCTTCTGCTTCAATCCTGGCCAAGGAGTTCCTTGAAAACATTGTTCGCATACACAGATTTCGGTCTGTATTGGTCTTTGACCGGGGCAGTCAATTCATTTCACATTTTTGGAAAAAAAATGCTATCAGTTGGCGCAAATTGATGTGAGGTTATCGACCAGTCACCACCCCCAGACCGATGGTCAAACGGAGAGGACCAACCAGACTCTCGAACAATACCTGCATTTTATGTTACATCACACGGAGAGTAATTGGAAAGACATTCTTTGAATCGCCGAATATGCATACAATAATTCAGTACATTCTGGAACTGGACAAAGCCTCTTTTATACCTTATATGGGCACCATCCTCGAACCTCAGACCTTGACTCACCCCAACACTTAGAAATGCCCGCAGTGGACCATCTGCACGCTACGATTACACAAGCCTTTAAGGAAGCAACTACACATTTAAAACAGGCGAAAGAAAAATACAAGAAAGATGCTGATCGGCATAGAAGTGATTCTCCACAATACCAAATAGGGGGCCAAGTATGGTTAGCCACAAAACATATACCTCTAAAGGGAACACGGACCTTTAACCTCAGATATTTGGGACCTTACTCTATTAAGGCCATTATCAACCCGGTGGATGTCAAGTTGGACTTACCTGCTAATATGAGAATTCATCCCGTCTTTCATGTGTCACTTTTGAAGCCAGTACAATCAGGGACAAGACTAACCAAGCCACCAGACCCCATCCTTGTAGATGGAGAACCCGAAATTTGAAGTTAAGAACATCCTGGACTCCAAGCTGATAAAGTCAAAACTTTTTTATTTAATCGACTGGAAAGGTTACGGACCACAGGAAAGGTCATGGGAACCTAGTGACCACGTTCATGCACCCCGATTGGTGAACAAATTCCACCTGAAATTTCCCAGACAAACCGAAACCACGACTTTAGGAGGGGCCTTGGGGGGGGAGTGCTGTCATGATGCCTACCCCCGGGGACCCAGACCAAGTCCAGCAACCCCGGAAGCAGGCATCAAGTTACCCCAAGCAAGCCCAACAACCCCTGCTGGGGACTATTTGAGTGCAGTCCTGGCGCCTATGGCGCCAGGCTCATATGGAGAGTCAGTCCTGGCGCCATAGGCGCCAGGCTCATAGATTAAAACTTACCTGATGCAGACCATGCTGCAAACTTACCTGATGCAGACCATGCTACAAGAGCTCCAAGCCAAAAGAGGTTTGGAAAGGACTATTTTACCTAGGGACTATTTTTTTACTCGGGTGGGGCTGGGGAGGAATACTTACCTGGGACTACTTTGGGGGCTATTTAAACTACGCCCGAAGAGCAGCACACGCTTCGCGTTATTCTGCATCCGACAGCGTAACACTCACCGTGCCTGCAAGCCTGCATCCAGTCTTCTGCCATGCCCGCCTCGAGTTTGGAGCTCCTAGAAAAAGGGAGAAAGAAGGAGAAAAGGTTAGAATAAGAGCAATACCTTTCATCCTTACCTGAATTCCCGATCCATCGCGCCTTCGAGCTGGAAGAAAGAAGTTATTTTATGCGCATTGCCTCGCCTGCTGCAGCGCCGCGCTGAACTTACCGGCCTTCGCAGCATCTTCACATTCCACCGCATCCTCCTGCATGTTCCCGCCGCACTCCGGCACCTAAGGAGAAGACAAGAACAGCAAGGTGAGCCAAGGGAATACACAGAGGAATACCCACCATAGACTTACCTGATTTTACCACCAGGGGTACTATTCCTCTTCACGGGTCGGCGCAGCTCCCACTGCATCCTAGCCAAACCCCGGCCCCTAAGGGGAAAACAAAAGGACTGCAAGGTGAAACAAAGGGATTAACAAGGGGAACCCTCCTCACCACAAAAGACTTACCTGATTTTACCGCCGGAGGCATTATTCCCTGAGACTTCATAATTTTTCTCAGCGCCTGAATAAGGGAGAAAGCAACAGGTTACATATGGACATTATTTTATCGAACTGTGTTGGATAATACAAATCCTTAACAGAATATTACCGGTTGCCACGAGGAACTCTTCAGTAGGGTCAAGCTGCAACCTGCAAGGAATCGGACAAGAGTGAAAGTCAGGCATTTGAACTCTTATGAACTACATACTTACGGCGTCTATATCGGAGTCAATATTGTTCTGGAACTCACCAATTCCTTCGAGCCAGTGAAGCAACTGGTTATATACGCGCCCCTGCGCTCAATGCAGGATGGAGAGCTCATCTTTTCAAACCATCATAAGAATATTCCTACGAGCCAAGCAAACGAAGCTAGGTGGGCGAATCCAGTCCGTCATCTCGGCCCTACGCGTCACATTGGTGTAGACTGCTGCTGTTCAGTCCAGATCGACGCCTCTGTGGGAGCCAGGAGAGCGTAATACCTCCAGGGTCCATCGACACATTTGAAGAGGACCTTTCTAGCCTCTTAGCAAATGATACCAAAAACTCCTCTCAAATACTTATTCTGGGTTATTTTAACCTAGGATTTAATGATCCAGAGGACAAACAAGCTCAAGCAATAGCAACCATGCTCGCTGAACACAGCCCAAACCAAAATGTTCTCTTGCCAACACATTACAAACATAGGACCCTAGACTGGGTAGCCACCTTGAACTGACCTACCATCATTACAAAAATTGGACCTCAACCATGGACTGACCACTATTAATTGACTTCTGTCTAACTTTAGACAAAGAAATAGGTAAAGATAAAATTATGGTAGCTCCTCTCTCCACTATATCAAAGAAAAATATTACTCCTGACAAACTTTTACCTCTTCTACTCCCTACTATTAATGCTCTCCCAAGCAACTCTGATCCTACACTTTGGTGGATCTCTACAAAAATAGCATGCTTATGGCCCTTGACACCATTGCGCCTTCCAAGCTACGTAAGAGTAAACAGCAGGCTCACCTCAATGCCTGGTTTACCCCCCACCTTAAAGAACTAAGATTGCAAAAGAGAAAACTAGAAACACTATGGTGACACTCCCCGACGGACGAAAATAAATTGCAACTAAAACATTTGGCCAGTAACTACAAGAAAGAAGTCATCTGCACTAAAAAAGACCTCTTCAACAAAAGAATCTCAAATGCCAGCTCCAAAACCAAGGAACTATTTATGATCCTGCGTGAACTAGAATCACCTATACCATCTCCTGACAATTTACCCAAAAACAAAAAAATGGTGTACCAGCATCCAGAATGCTTTAACTAATAAAATAACAACTCTGCAAACCAAAATTGCCTTAAAAAAAGCCTCCCTGCCCTCTACTGAGACGTTAACTACCTCCTCTACTACTAACAACAAACTCAGCCCAGCACCATTTAAATTTACTAAAGTATCCATACAGGAAACTGAAAAAATGATTGCATCCTTGAAGCCGTCCAACTGCAAAGGTGACGATTGCCCTGCCCAAATAATCAAGGATGCTGCAAGAGATGTAGCCCCCTTCATCTCGGAACTCATTAATGCTTCCTTTTCATCCAACACGGTCCGAAGTAAATTAAAAGAGTCATGGGTTTTACCTCTTCTCAAGAAACAAACGCTAGACCCCTCCATCCCGACTAATTATATGCCCATTACCGCGGTCCTTTTCCTTCTCAAGATAATAGATAGAGTAGCCTATCTTCAAATCCAGAATTATCTTTAGACTAACCAGCTCCTGGGCTCCCGTCAATCCAGATTTAGACCACAATATGGCACGTAGAATGCCTTAATTGACCCACTTCTCAAGCAAAGCCATAGCTTGGGTCCAGTCATTCCTGGACAACAGAACTATGAAAGTTTTCTCCACCTCGACATCAGCAGACCCTATTCAAACTACATGTGGCGTCCCACAGGGCTCTTGTGTCTCGCCAGCTATGTATACTATTTTTACCAAGCCCCTATTTGACAAATTGGACAGACTGGGTGTCACTTACATGAACTACGCAGATAAAACCCAGATCCTCATTCCCCTTTTGGTCAATTTCGTCTCTGATACGGCCTTGTTAAATTAAATTTATATCCTCATTCAGGCATGGATGGCAACCCATGGCCTCTGCCTGAATGACGATAAAACTGAAATCCTGATTCTTGGATCAGCTTCAAAACTAAAAAAAACTTGACACAAAGTACTCCGCCTTCAACATTGATGGCAACATAATTAAAGTAGCCAAAGAAGTGAAGACGTTACCCTTGTGTGATGCTGGAAATGCATCGGAGGGACAGCGACTCTGTATCCTTATCCTTTACTGCTTTTTATCGTGTGTTCTGTCGTGTTTTCTGTGCAGGAGTTCATGTGGGACTCCTGGCGGTGCAGCTCTGTCTTTTGGTTTGGTGTACAGACCCATGGGATACCCTTTTGGCACCCATGGATGCGGGTACAACCCTGTGCCCCTAGTGTATGTTTTTGGGAACCTGTGTGTGGCCCACAGAGCAGAGTATGGGCTGGTGGCAGCTCCATGCTGAATTTACCAGGTGCCCTGAGTATCCTCCATTTTGGTTTACCCAGGCCCTGCCATTGGAATCAGTTGATTCCTGATAGGAAACAAGATGGCGCCTGTGGCATCTTGCGTTCTATTGCCTATTACCTTGTTTCCCAAGTTCTGGGAAGCCCTGACTCTGTCCCTTCTCCCTGACTGGCTGTTGGGTGGAAGTTCCATACATGGAGTTGTTGTGAAGTCCAGGCAAGACTGGCTCGAGCCTTCCCAGTGACTGTATGTTGTGGGTACACCCTGTGGGTGGGACCTGGGTGAATGAAGTGTGTGACAAATACGCATTCTGTGTTGTGGATGTCCAGTATCTGGTGGTTGACACAATGACTGAGACATTCCTGCCTGAAACTGGTATGAATGCAGTGTGGAGTGTTGAATGGCTGGATACTTGTCCCAATACACATAACTTGTTGTGAGTGTCTGGAGAGGAGTGAATGGCCTGAATGCACTATGCACCTGATTGGATGCCTGCCTGCATGAATGCCCTTCTGACCGATTGGTTTCCTGATTGTGACCCAGCAGAATGAATGGGTGAGCAACTAGTATAACTGGGGCCCTTCACTGCTAGAATTTGTGTTCAGAAGCTGAAGAGTAACTGGATTGAAACTGAAGCTTAACCTTGAAGCCCTGCTGGACGAGAAGAATTGATGTTGCTCTCCTTCACAATCTGAAAGCTGCTGTGTCTCCAAGAACTGACCCAGAGAGGACCTGGTAAGGTGCCTTCTTCCCGAGCTATGAGGGACCATTGTGCACCAGCGGGTCTTTGCCAAAGCTCCCTAGTAGATAGACCTTTGAAAGGCTGCCAACCCGAGACAGTGACCACCGTGGAATCACAAGGAGAAGTGCCCGGACTGTTGTCTGCCACCGTTGATGACTGCCATGGCCGACCGGAGCCGCAGTGCTCCCATTTGCCTAAGAACTCTTGATTCAAGGATGCTCTCATCTGCATCATCGCCTGCTTGATCCCGCTGGAGAAGGCCAGACCATCGACTTGCCGAGGAGTATCCGCCGGTGGGTTTCCCGCCACCCAAAGACCACAGAGACGCCGATGACTCGGTGTCCTTGCTGGGCCACAGTTATGATATGATATGATATTTTATTTATATCGCACCCATACACAGGTGTTTCAGAGCGCGACAGTTCTTCATACTCTTTGCGGTCCAGGACTATCATCATCGAGGTGCCCTGCATGCCTCTTACTTGCAGGACGTTTACGCTTCCCCATCGGCGAGCACGGCTAGGATAGAAGCTGCCACTTCACCACCGTAGTTCACCCTGTATCTGTCGGATGTTCGACGACCGTGACTCCTGCCTTAAAGGGAGGGCACTCAAGAAAGGCCGTCGATTCCCCTACGACAAACGCTACAATTCCAGGTACATTGGGGCTGTAGAACTATTGTAGAGGGAAATAAGACTCATAGAACAATATATGGACTGGGCTTGTGATACATCTTTGCTTTACAGGTTGCCCAGGTGGGGGGATCTCCCCACAGAATTGTGCCTAGTTAATCAACCATCTTGCTTTCCTTCCCCTCTCTTCTGCTGGTTTCCTCTTTATTGATCTGTGTGACATTTTGACAGTATAGCTGATGCACTTTAATGAGATCTGATAATAATTGTGGTACCACTTTAGAACTGTATATATTTACCATTATTGATTTTCTGAGCACAAAGTGAGTTATTGTGATAGTGTACATAACCTTGAATATTAATTATATAAAGACGGTGTTTTAACTAATACAGTGTGTGGACATTCCTTTGTGGGGGCTTGGGGACTACACTGTACTTAAGAACCAGACTGCTTTACCTCCTGAGAAGCTAGGCCTTGATTGCTCCACCACGCACCAATAATAGAGAATCTTGGCTGGGGTTCTCTGTGCCTCTCCTCTACCACATAGAGAGCAGAAGTCAGACCCCACTCCAGTCTTTACACCTTGCCTTAAAAAAACAGGTACATTCCCTGGCCTCATCGACCACGTACACCTGTAAACTTATTAGATCTTGCAGGCCATTCCTCATTTCTTATGGAGTAATTTAAGGTAGTATAGAATACCAGGGGGGCAGCCCAACATGTGAAGTTTGTACCAGAGACGCTTCCTGAACACTGTATTAAATGCAGCTTTAAAGTCAATGAATAAAACATACAGTGGCGGATTGTTAGGTCGAAGTGCTCTGGTACTTAAATTGTCTAAAACTAACAAATTGTGGGCGGTCAAATAACAAGCTCTAAATCCACCCTGGAATCAAGCCAATATACCTTCTTTGTCAACCCAGGTTTGTAGCTCCTGGAGGAGCAGAGAGGCAAATAATTTCCCAGTACAATCCAGCATGAAAAGCAATGTATACTTATCCGGTTGTATTTATTCCTCTTTTAAACACCGGGACCAGGATTGCCATCTGCCATGAACTGGGAATCATGCTTTCTGTAAGAACTTTGTCAAAGAATATTTTAAGTAAACGGGACCCAAAATGAGAATCAATTTTTAGGACCACATTCACTAACCCATTAGGGTTTGGTGCCCTAGATGATTTCAGGTCCTTGATTTTTTTTTCAAGATCAAAAACCTTTACAGAAGTGGGGGGCAGACAAGCTTAAAATCATCTCAAACTTCTCCAAGAGACAGTCCGGATCATTACATTCCAAAAGAAATACACTACAGTTATTTGTGTTAATAGGATTGATTAGAGAATGCTCCCTACTACCCTTAGCTTTACCCAAAAGAGTCCATATACTACAGGTATTTCTGCTAGATAATATCTTTATAGTATGCTGCCATGAACTGTCTTTACATGAGCATCTCCATTGTTTGAACCAAGACCGATACTTATGTTTTAGCTTTCTGGATACCAGATGGTAATCGCCAGTGAGCCACAGGTCTTTTTTTTACCTTTACGGACATCACTCCATAACTCACGTTTGGCATCTCTTATGATTTTAGAATATGTGTTCCCTTTCTTAGCTTCGCTAACATGTTGCATGAGAACAGGAAAATGAGGTTAGCCATCTCTCAATTTCATCTGTGGACATTTCCTCAAACAATTTTAGATTAGAAGATATCAAGTATGTTGTGGCTATTCCCGCTTTTGGAATGTTGTTCTCAGACCAAATGATTATATTTGCTGATTGATTGGTTACCAAATCACCCTGTAATTTGATACAGGGGCTCGTATTTACATCACTAAAGCTCATGACCAATGCTTCATGATCACGCCATATATATTGGCTGATGGTCATGTCCTTAATTAGTACAGCCACATCACAACTTATGACTATGTAGTCAAGGGTGCTATAAGAGCACCCACTATTCCAAATGACCTTACCAGGGCAGTGACTATGTGTGCGTCAATTAACAATTTCAAGCTGTCAAAGAAATGTAACCAGTTAGATCCCTCAGTGTCTTCAACAGTGTGTTTGATAGTACTTTTGGATTGCAAGTCAGGATTAGAAGTTGTACCTGTTCCTCCTCTGATATGACAGTTAAAATCACCAGCAACTATGATGAGGTTACTATTAGAGGTATTCACCCAATAGCTAAACAAATCATGCATTTCATCTTGGAGATGTTCTCTCAGGTTAGGCCCCAGGTGATTTCAGAAATTCACCAGGAGCAATTTCTCCCAATGATCCTTAACTGGGATAATAACCTCAATTGCAATAATATGGTCCCCCAAAGTAGTATCTTACAGAATTTCAACACATGGATCACTCCAATAATGAGCCCACCATAAGGTCTTCCCCTAGGGCCCTTTTTGCCTGAAGTTTGGTGAATGGTGTAAGCATTTAATACAAGAGGGGCAGTTAGCCACGTTTCCTGTAGGAAGAAGAACATATGGTTAGCAAGTTAAAGAACCATTGGGGGACATAAAGTGGTTAAATCCCTGTGTGTTCCATGATGATAAAGAACAATGTCAATGTTTTTGGTCAACTGGTAAAGATTCTGCATATTTTGAATATCAGACATCTCGACTTCTTTTCCTACAGGGAGTACAGATTTACTTATATCAATGTTTCCCCCTGCATTGATGTTAACAGGCAAATTAGGATCGGCCTGCTAGGGGTCCACGTCAATTTCTACATTGACCGTCAGCAGGATGTCCCTATATTTTGAAATCAATTGTTCTGTGGCGAGAAACGTGCAGTGAATTGCCGTCACATTCGGATTATTCTCTTTTAGAGGTTCAAAATACTCAAAGTCCTGTGAGAAAAGAACTCAAGGTTGGGGAATTGAATGGACTCTAGATAGAAATGTAGATCTGGCGAACCGTTTCCTTCAACATTTCTTAATGATGCATATTTTGATTTCTGATAATTTGATAGAAGGGGCTTTCCCAGATAATAAATCTGCAGATGGTAATTCAACAGGTGCCTGGATCATCACCTTCCTGTCAGGCATTGAAAGGTTGGACCCAGTCTGTTCCATATTCTCAGATAAATCTGATTCCTGGTTATCACTACCGGCAATATAAATCTCATCATGTTTTTCGGGAATTAGACAGCTGGTTAAGCTGCCAACCCCTTTACTGAGGCGCTTCTTAGCTCATCCTGCCGTTTTCCATGCTTTTTTAAAAATGTTTTCCATTGCGGAAGGGTATAAGGAAGTGGAGAAGCCACCTCACAGGGAATGTTCCTAGAGGCAGTCCTGCTTGCCAATCGGCACTGTTTCCTGGAAAAGAATATTGCAGACTTCTTCATGATGTCTTTATTTATCTCTATAGTAGCCAAGGATTCAGACATATCCCGAATTTTGGTGGGGATTGGATCACTCATCACTGCCCGCTCCCCCACACAGGTGGGGTTAGTTGAGTTTGTAGATAATGTGGTATGTATGCGCCTGCATAATTTGAGTAGTGTTTTCATTGCAAATTGTAAAGATGCCATGGATGACTGAAGTTCGGCAATAGCAGCGATGATAAGAAGAGAGGCTTCCTTTAGTGAAGATTCCTCGAACTGCACAGCTCCCCCTGCATCGCACCTTAAGTTGAGTGATGCATATAATCGGTCAGAAGGCGCCCCCGATGGCAGGCTCTGTTCCGCTCGTAACACTTGCGCACGCACAATTACTTCCCTCCCATTACAGGCTGGAGGATTGGTGACAGCTGGAGACATGTATCTTTGTATAGACAGACACAGATCCAGTAGTGAATTATTATCTATGTCATCATAGTTCACGGAGCCTAGTGATGTGCCACATTCCTGATTACTAACTTCACACTCTTCAGTTGCTGTCAAGCGTTGTTCAATCCTTACTCCGGCTTAGAAGAATGCCAGTAGTGTACCCCTTAGCATTGATTGAATTGGTCTTTTTACATCCCATGACTTTATGCGGCCCACCGAAACCTGTCCCAGGTGACTTGACAGCAATCTTGTTGCCTCCCTTCCTGAGGTTATAGCGAGGTTTCTGATCTTTTCTGTGGGTCGGCATTATGTTAAGAGGTATTATAGACAATAGATTGAATAATGTAACTCTCAGTACCCAGTTCTGGGCTATGGTGTTGTTACTTCACACTCCCAATAAAGTATTTGGCCACAGTTAAAAATGGGCTATGCTCAGATGAACACACTAACACGTTATTGCGGCCCGAGTTTGTGGAATGCAGGTAGAAAATGAGAAGAACTGTTAGTCCAAGCCATTAGTAATATCACAGTACCTTATAATCCGGGGTACTGGAGCTGTCAACGGAGTCCAGAAGTCGAGAAGAGCAGCGGCACAGAATCTCACGTCCTGTGTCCTTTCACACAGTAACACAGAAACACAGGAAGACACTCTTTTCACACTCGCACCGCTACTCACTTCGTGTGGAGTGTTAAGAGTGAAGTTCACACAGTTGGATTGCCTCCTCTGGCAATAGAATGCAGGGAAAGACTTCAGTAACGTCCCCACACCTCAACACACTCTCTTCTCTCTCGCTCCACTTCTCACTCTCTGGTAGTGTTAAGAGTGGAATTCACGGAGTTGGACTGCCTCCTCTGGCAAAAGAACACAGCAAAAGACTTCAGTAACGTCCCCACACGGCAATACACTCTCTTCATACTCTCTTCACACTTGCACAGGATAATGGCGTCCACCATTTTTACAACGTGTGCCATTAAGAATTGGGCCTCACACCAAAAGTAGCTAAGCTAAGATGGTGTAGGTATGTTTGGACAAATTTGAGAGGAATGATTATGGATTTAAAATGTTTTGGTGATCATTTTGTGTGGTCTTGTAAAAGCTTCAATGTACTAGCACCTTATTTGAAAAAACATCTGTCGAGAAGCTTTAGGTCTCAAGTATTAAGACTTAGGTTGAACTTGGTACCAACTAATGAAATATTGGGACGGCGTCATAACATTCCATGAGACAGTAAACTTCAGACAGAGACTCTGAGGCATCTATGTGTAGAGTGTCCACATTTGGAAATCCTGCGACTCCAATGTTTACATGGAATCGGGTATTTCTCGGAAGATGAGTTGTGGAGGGGGGTCATGAATTGCAATGAACTGAGCCTGAGTGTTCATGTTTTATAGTTTTTAAAGGATGCTTCAGTATTTTTATAATAGGTTGGAATGTTTTCTTAATCCTTGTATTGTGAATTTGTATTATATTTGTATTTCTAGAGGTTAACTGTGTTAAAAGTACTTTTGTACTGTGAAACACAATAAAATAAATAAACAAAACATTTTAAAAAATTGATGAATTCCACTGTGCACATGTGCCAACAGGTGAGACGACTCTAAAATAACAGATAACATGCAGCGAGGGGTGGAGAAATTTGACCTAATACCCTTTTAGACATCCTTCACCACATATGTGCAGTCATTCCCTGATCTATGTTTGTGAACGGCGTAGGAACAGAATCGTGGTAGGAGCCAAACCTTGCTGATGCACAATCAGGGTTGGCTTTTTCCCAGCCAGCGTTTCACTCTAATGTTTGGTTGAGAGGTCTGTCTGTTGGATGCAGTTTTAGCATTTTAATCTGGCTTGATGCTGGGGAAATCCGTATGTTTAACAGCCGGCTTGCTTCAACAGCAGGCCTGGAGTAAAGAGCCGGTTTGTTGTTGGGATCACACCTGCTAGCGAAATCTATTTTGTTATTGTCTTCCGGTATGGTGTTGCTATCAGCTGCCCCTTTCTGCTGCTCTCTTTTTCCCTATTCTCCATATTGCCAGCTCACCGGCAGAGGCTGCTGTCTGTTATTTATGCATATGTCTGATGCACTGGAGAGAAGTAAGTGGTGTGATCGTCTTGTCACCGGCAGGTGTATCCATGGGTTTGAAGGAACTGGCAGTCTTTCTGACGAATGTTCATTGCAGAATGTGGGGGAGCGACACTGCATCTCAAGAGAGGGACAGGTACAGAGCATTCTTATTTTTGTTTTCGGATTTCATATATTCTTTTTCCTTCTTTCAACATATTTTATTATTCAGTTGTGTGCTGTCAATGATGGCAGACTGACAGTGCGGGGAAGCAATGCTCTGTTTATGAACAGTGCAGTTCAGGTGCTGATGGATGCCTAACCATCGCTTCTCATCAGTGCCCATCAAGCCTGAACTGGGGGATACAATTACCAAGTGTGGGGAGTGGGAGTAAGGGAAAGGAGTCCAGCCTCTATGACACAGTTACTTCTAAAATGCTTTCATTATATTATTTATCGCAGGAGAGCGGGGAGGGCAGGAAAACCCCCCATCATGGCGCGGTGCTTGCCTGGTCCTCAACTCATGTACTATTCAGCCCACGCCACATTCTTGCATTGCTGTGAGAGATGGGGAGCTGGGAAATGAAATGACTCTTAATTCGTGCCTGTGGCGCCATAAGCAAAGAAGGGCCAAAGACAGACAGCTCAGAAAATGCACAACATACTTTAGCCGACAGTTTGCTGAACGGGGACTCACTCCTTGGCTGATCGATTCCCTGGAGGCCATGGGTCAAACAAAACAGGAGCCATTGATGTAGTAGAGGGAGTTGAGAAGGACACTTACCCCTGTCTGTCATATAAATACAGTATATTACAATACGCACGCAGACATTTGAACAGTAAATAACTGTACCCAGAGAGCCAGAAGATTGTGTGGGTGGACTTGTGATTAAATGGTGGAAGCCATCACCTTGAATTTGAAGCTACAATATATGAGGCCAATCCCTTATGAGCAGAACAACTGTTATTGGATTTTAGGTTTGCTCAGCTGATCCTTCCACAGTATGATGCTGAACTCGAGTTTATACGACTCCGGAGATGTCGATGGTAGCAGGTGCTCCAAGAAATAAGGTCACAACTGCAAATGTCCCTTGCGTACATCAGAACAGCATCACCTGTACTAACTTGCTGGAAAATGTTCAACTGCACTGCACAATAGCAAACACGTTTCCACAGCATACCATGTGCATTCACCAAATGAACAAACAGCCCCAATAATAGTGCATGTCTCACCCTCAGAAGAGAAAGTCCATGCCATGTGCAGCCTTCCCCCACAGGGGCTCCTGGCACAGCCTTTTGTCATCACTGCATTGGATCAGGTGGTGTCATCAGGACCCAACATGTTGACAGTGGCAAGTAGGGCATGCTGCTCTACTTGCCAGCCCACCCTAGGTATCCCCCTGACCCTCACAATCCCTTGCTCCCGGCCCAGATGCCCCATCCAGAGTGGTGCCACACCCAATCACACATTAGAATGGAGTGTGCTTTACACACTGGCAGACACATTTCTTTACAGATTTGATATTGAGGCAGATCCCCATGGTCTTGTCCTGTAAACAGATTGCTCTAATACTTCCTGGAGCCACCATTCCTAACCCTCACACAAGGGCCCACCATGAAAAGATATCAAGGTGTTCTCTGGCACCCATCCTGAATAAGTGCCAAGAGTGGACCAAAATGATGAATCAGTTTTTAGAGCTGCTCTAGAACCAGTGCAGGCCCCAGATCTGCCAGCGCTCGGTGCAAGATGTGTGCTCCTCCCGTCCCTCCCCATGCTCCCCAACATTATGACAGCACTGGACATCAGGCGCGACCTGAGTCCACAGGTTGCCGGATGTATCCTGCGTCCGTTACTAATCACGCCAATTATTCTGTAGCCCGCCGCCGCCAGCCCGCCGCAGATGCAGAGAAAGGTAACACTGAAGTGTTACCTTTCTTTGATAAATGCGGCGGGCCGGCGGCCAACTGCCGCGGCCCGGCCGCGACACCCTGGCGCCAGCAGCAGTCAGTGTTACAAAACACTGGGAGGGAGCGGCAATGCTGGGCGGAGCTGCCTAGGCCCGGCCTGCTCCCTCCCAATGTTTTGTATTACACTAGAGCCAGGCTGCAACGTATTGCGTGGGGGGCATATCATTTTTGAAAAATTGCCTGCACGGCACCTTAGGGAGTTTGGGGAGGTCCCACCCTTGGGCTCCTGCCATGCACTGGCCCCGCAGGACACGCTGGGCACAGACTGGTGACACTCTCCCCTGAGAGGAGGGAAGTCCCTTTCTAGCTGGGCAGATGGGGTGGTGGAGGAAGCGGGGGCTTCATTGAAAAGGCGCGCATTCCCCTCTCATGACATCACCTCGCCGCCCCGGTGCTGCCTTTATGGTCCAGGTACAGAGCGCACAACCCGAACTCGGAGCAGTGGGGGCGGAGAAGGCAGCGCCAGTCACCTCTCCCTGCTCACCCCTTCATGAAGTTCATGGACGTTTCTCTCTAGGAGCCCGAGAATGGCAGCTCTCAGGATCCCGCTGGTGTGCCTGGTGCTCTTGGCTCTCTCCTCTGGTGGCTTGGGTGCATGTATGGTGTTCAGGGATGGTCTGGGGTGGGCCACCGCCCCCAGTCAGCCCAGGAGGGCACAGAGCAGCACTCAGGCAGCAACCAGCCACCCAGGCCAGCCTGCCGGCACAGAGGTGAGGGACCCATCATCAACCCCACAGCCCAACACCACCACCCCATAGGCCAGCGCCACAGGCTGCCTGCCTGCTGCTACTGGCAGCGGAGAGAGATGCAGACGGCCCTGCTGAGAGGAGGTGAGATCATACTAGTAACCATTCCAGTCTTGCTTGTGTGATGACAATGTGCTGCCAGAGGAGGGTACTCCCCGTCCACAATGACTAAGTTTGAGGATGTGTGCAGCTCTTGATTTCCACATGACAATAAGTGCTTGCCATGCATGCATATTTAAAAGCTAAGAAATGTTGTGCTTCAAATGTAAGCATTTCAAGTATGATATTTGATTTGTTACCAGTCCATGTAATGCAGCTGGGGCTAGATTTGTCAAAGTGGTTTGAGGTAAAGATTTTGCCGCACTTGGAAAGCACGCAGCAACATTTGCCTGCCAAAAAAGATGTTTTCAGAGGCTGTGAGTGTGAACTAATTTCTAGAAAATGCTTTGGGTCATTGGCTGTCCGGCCTGTCCCATAAAAGGCCAACACTGAAAGGGCCACCACGGTCATTCATGTTTGTTGTTCGACGGGGTGGATGTGCACAGCAGCACAAAGGCGGCCTGTTGGGTGGAGGGAAGGGACCTGCGCTCTAGTCCAAGTGTAACATTAGGAGACACTCCTCCTTACATCCTTCACTGGGGGTTGGATGTGTTCGAAGGTGCCCTACATTGTTATTTTTTGCAACACCCTGGCAGCTCTGCCTTCTTCGGTGTTTGTTCGCTCGCCGGGGTGGTCGGTCAGTGGGTCACCCAAAAGCATGATTTATTGGCTCCTGAGTTCTCATCCTTTCTCCTTCCTGTTGCTTACACAGGCGAGCTCCAGTTTCCTGGTCTTTACATCCACTTAACACTATAACGACAAGCCGAAGAGAGGTGTTGCTAAATGCATCAATGAGGGCACATGTGTTCAACAGATCTTCATGTATGTGGTATCTCTCTCTTGTGATTAGTAAACACACTCCAGTATAAATGGGCGCAAGCAAGAAACATTCCTTCGAAAAACGGCTCACATTTTTGCAAAAAACATGCATTTCCCATAATATTTTAGCGAATGTAAATGATAACTGATGACTTACAGTAGTAATACACCGTACGGACTACATGAGAAATATTTGACAATAGCACATCAAGTGGCCATTGACTAGTCTTCATTTGTCCACAATGAATGAATGCTTTGTTGTAATGTGTCTATATTTCCCATCTCTGGCATACTGTTCAGGATGTTTGTTTGCATGTATGAGGTAATGAGTGATCAGAGTATGGGATGTCCTGTGAGTGTGCTGCTTTGCCTATTTTGCCAACCTCTGATCTGAAGCCTGAAAAGTAGATGCACGCAGGCTCGAAATGCAGCCATATTTGCACCAGACCTGCAGATGAACTTAACTGGTCTGCCGTTAAATCTCAGTTACCAGTTTAATGGTATCCACCAAATAATAATTGCTCATTTTACTATATCCGATATGATAGCTCAGTGGGTTGAGCGCTCGCTACTGCGATGTGTGTGTGATCTGCAGGTGTGAATCCCAGCAAGGCCATCTCAGCCTTTAATCCTTCTTAGGTCGATAAATGAGTGCCAACACAGGTTGGGTGATATTGTATGCAAATTTGTTCTATAAAAAAGAGCTTAAGCGTAAGTGCTATACAATAACATATTATCATTTGGCCTTGGACGTCTGCTTGCATTGACAGTAATTTGACAATATGGATCTATACACACAGATATTAATGATACATATCGTGATCCATTCTTGTATGCAAAGTTACGATATTTTATGAGCTGTGATGTAATGTGGGAAACTCATGAACGCTCCATAAGTAGCATTTTCTGTAAAGTCGTGAATTGACACGATTCACAGATGATGGTTTGAGGGCCACTTTTTTTGAGGCGAGGGGTGGGCCACTTTTGTGAGGCGAGGGGTGGGCCACTTTTTTTTCAGTGTCCGGGCCTATTTCTTCTCCCAGTCCGACCCTGTACTAAAGTGCCAAGGACGAGTATGCTCGTCCTTTTTGCATAGACTTGCATAATACCCTGGCACTTAAGGGATCACACACACAAAACAATTATTCTCCAGGTACAAAGTCAAATGTAAGGTTGCCAAGTCAAAATGTTCAGTCCAATCCATCAGCAATAAATATTCAATACATTTAGGTGTGTACATTAACTAATTCATTCATCAATTGGTTTTAACCTGTGAAACCATATAACTAACTGTTGCCTGAACATGGATGACAACACTCTGAGATCTGAAAAGGTGGGCTGATGCTGTCCCAAACAGGAACAGGATCAAACTGGGGGCAAGGTTTGTGACAATTGGAAGCATGAGGATAAAACACAAATTGAGTGAACCAACAACACTACGCACAAATGAAGAGAAACAGAGTGTGATTCCTCCATCTCACAGTGTGCAGTGCATGTGCCACTTTATGTCCGTTACACTTGTTCACAAAGAAAAAACTCACGTTTCTTTTCATTGATCAGTTCCCCATTTTTCGGGATCTGATGTAGTCATGACTAGAGAGATCAATGCCAGCCTGACAGCCATTGCAACCTTTTTTTATTGTCCGATCAAAGCTGTTCACAATGCAGCAGCTACACTAGGCTGATCTGAGTCATTGGAACTATACCGCCGTGGAATCTCGATCAAGAAAGTACAAAACATAGCAAAGAAAAGATTACAAGATTGAGCCTTAACAACACACAGACACGGCATCATACAGATACAAAAAAGAAGTCCCTTTTCTCTCTTAATGCAATGAGCTTGGACCACAGAGGAAACAGGGGCAGGCTCAGAGAGCGAGGTTGGCTACTGCCGGAAGAGATGAGGCAAGTTGGGAAGGGTGTTTTTGAGAAGGACGAGGGCATCTCGGATGAACACATTAGCATCATTCTGCTCAGAAAAAATCCAAATACCAGCAAAGTTTTCTTGGACTCTCGCCATTCTGATTGGTTAGCTGCCTTTGAATGTTTTGTTTCAGATGCTAATTCCCTCTATTAAGTACACTGGTTCCTTGTGTCAACTTGTCTAACATGCACCACCAGTCATCTAGACACACCATCATACCTGTTTTACCACCTCTCACTCTAGACATCTTTTCCTGCAGTTTAGGAACTCCAGGAACTCTCCAACAGTCCAAGAATGCTCACCTCTGATGTTTTTTTTTCTAAAACGTTCCCACATAACCATCATGAAGGATATTTATTTTTGTTAAAGAATATTGCCAATTAATAATTCTTGATTGACATCACTGCTCCTTATTATGATTTTTAATGATTTTGAATGTGCTAATCGCGTTCCAGCTCCTCTATTTATTTTTTATATATTCTGGAGCTTCTTTGCTCACTTGGATTCAGTCAACTAATGTTTTTTCCTAGTGTATAACGTAAGCAAGTGTTTCTCCTTCCCATGGCGTTTTCCTTATTTAGCACTGAGGGTAGATGAGCTAGCCAATCAGGCTGCTCGAAACCCGGGCTGAATCTCAAGACTGATGCCCAGGATCAGAACAAGCTTCCTTCCAGCCAGCCAAACCCCTCCTTTAGCCCTCTGCTCTGCCTTATCCACGGGGTCCATTGGAACCCTGACTTCTTTACCTCTCCATGAGTCGCATGCTCGCCGCAGCCAGTCCTTTTTCTTTTTTAATTGATATTAGCACCCCAAATGGGTTCTGATCCATTACCAGCCATGGAAAAGAAAAGGAGGTTTCATTTGAGGGCCGGTGGGAGAGCTCAGGGGCCACACACTTGTCTTGGAAGCAAGACAAGGCAGAGCAACACAGGTTTGAATGCTGGCCCCACGCTTATAGACTGTTCCCCTTTGTTAAGCGTGCTATGAAAGATTAATTAATTAATGTTCAAATTTATTATTCAAATCTAGCCCATCTTTCAGTTGCTGTTCTCACTCTAAATTCAGCTTGTGGTAAATTGCTGCTGCCAATTTGATCTTATGTTACCTTTCTGATTGCACTGCATGATTATTTTCGCAAATTTGGTTGGCCCAGGGTCAGCATTGGGTTACATCACCCTGCTGTTCCTAACTTGTTCCTCCCCCCTCAGTCTACCTCATTTCTGGCACTCCTTGTTCTCCCATCCTCCCAAACCCTGCCTATTTATCACCACCCATTCTGATTTAGCCGCCTTGCAACATGAGGTCAGGCTTTAACATTTCATGTACCTGGACTTCATCTTTGTAACTGCATGCCTTGATGTAGCTCCTTGCAACATGGGGTCAGGCTTTCCCATTTCATGTGCTTGGACTTTATCTTTGTAACTGCATGCCTTGATGTAGCTCCTTGCAACATGGGGTCAGGCTTTCCCATTTCATGTGCTTGGACTTTATCTTTGTAACTGCATGCCTTGATGTAGCTCCTTGCAACATGGGGTCAGGCTTTCCCATTTCATGTGCTTGGACTTTACCATTGTAACTGCATGCCTTGATGTAGCCGCCTTCCAACATGAGGTCATGCTTTCTCATTTCATGTTCCATGGACTTTATCTTCGTAACTGCATGCCTATTGTAGCCACCTTGCAGCATGCAGTCAGGCTTTCCCAATCCGTGTACCTGGCCCTTTGCAACTGTTGTAACTGTATTCATAAGCTTAAAGCACCCAGATACCTAAGGGTTCGGTGCGCTATATACATGTCTAAACACATAAATACATGTCTTCAATAATCAAGGTACGCGTGCTTGAAATCCACCAAAACTGGGCAAAATACTGCTTTAAACAACCTGTGTTGCACAAGTTTACATTGCCACGTCGGAACTAACACTCCCATAAAACAGGCCTCCAATTTCCCAAATGTGCTTACTTTGACCACTACCATTGTTCTACAAAAGTCTTCAGTTTGATGCGCTGTTTCCCCACCTTGCAACAGTGGTTGTGTTGTATTGTGCCTGTCTGAGGTGAAGTAGCTTGTGATGTCATTGGAATGTTTATTAGTGGATGATGGAATGTTCTGAGTGAGTGTTCGGTGTACTGGCAGTTACAGCTGGCTGGCCTTGGGTGATGCGAGCCAGTGTTTGTCTCAGTTAATGGCCTTTATGTCCTCATATGGAATTGTAACTATTAAGCTGGAATAAACTTAAATGAATTAATCCTAAAAAGCCTGGAACCTGCTTTTTAACAATGGCGACGAGGCAGTCTTCTGTATCACGCGTGCCGCCAACTGAAGGAAAGAGGACCCTGCTGCGGGGGGTGCAGGAAGGACAAGCTGCTGGAGAAGGACAACACCGCCCCTATAAACTGTAAGTCCCATCACCCAGGGGCCCAGGGGGTCATCAGGGAGAAGTCCTGACATGCTTACCCAGGGCGGATTAGGGAGGAAGCTGAAAGCCCCATAGCATACATGACCAGCAGCCCATCGCTAAGTGGGAGTGCTGCGTCTGGGGTTTAAAAAGGGACTTCATGGGCCATAAAATGGGTCGTGAGAGTGCTGATAAGGTGGAAGTGTCTCATAAGCTGTGCAATGTTTTGTGCAAGATGTGTAACGTTAAAAGTATCCCTGGTAGTTTGCAATGGCAGTGGAACTGGACGTGTTTCAAGGGTGGTCATAAAATAAATGCAAGAGCCATGCCTGAAAGGAACTGATGGGCACATACCTGCCGTGTCCTGCGCATAGCAGTGATCAGAAAATGACTCCCCGCATGATTTGTGGATTGCCGTGTATGTTGGAAGTTTAAGGCAGCCACCGGGGCGTAGGTAGTCGAGGATGAAGGCATCGGGAGCATATGGTACTTTTAACTGCTGAGATCCTTCTGGTGCGGTCATCAAAGAAGACTTAATGGTGACGTCAGAAATTGACAAAGGGAGTTGGCGATCGGGAAGAATGTTAAATACCAACATTCTCAGTTGAAGATACGATCGTTGCATAAGTGATGTTTGAATGAAGATAATGCTCTCGTGTAGTGGAAGTTTGGTTTTCCATTTCGGGAAGGATAAGAGAAACGCACCCTACAACGTTCATTTTGCGTGGAAATTAAATGGTCTTCCGGAAACAAGTGGAAGCAGTTCTGCAATGCGGAGGGCTGTAATAATACAAAGGGAGTTGGGAGGAGTTTATGATGCATTACCACAACACAGGATGACATGTACTGAAGGGAGGACTGGCTTCCGTGTTATATTTGTGTAGTAAAGAGCAATGAAAGCTCCCATCACGAGGAGTTTATGATGCATTACCACAACACAGGATGACATGTACGGAAGAGAGGACTGGTTTCCGTGTTATATTTGTGTAGTAAAGCGCAATGAAAGCTCCCGCATGCACATGGATGGGAAATTTTGAAGTGGTTCCTACCGGCAGCAATATGCATCATATGGATTAAAGCGGCCGTCTGAGGAAATGGAATAGAGTTCGAAACGTTCAGGATTTGATTGTCAGGATGTGGCGTGGTAAAAAGAAAAAAAAAAAAAGGGAAAATAGGAGTTCATTCATCACGTAGCTGCTGTGGATGCTTCCCACGAGGTTATATGAGGTACTGTTTTTTTTGGGGGGGCTGCCGGCAGAGTCAACGAGCAATTTATGGACTTTGACTGCGCAATTTTGTTTAAATGAGCTTTCAAATTAGTGACTTAAGTATTGGGTCTGGTTCTGTTTGAAGGTCTGATATAAAGGAGTTGAAATGTCATTGGGCAAATGAAATATTCGTTACTGGTGAAGCATTGTGCATGTGTGTTTACTGGGTCTTGTGCATGTCATTTTGCATATTTTATTGACCAAAGTAAAGGAAAAGAAATAATCCATTTGGAGGATTTTCAGCTTTGGAGTGCCTTCCCCATGGCACAGGGACTTCTGCTCGCACAATATGTTACTGTGTTGGTGCAAAGAATGCACATATCAATGTATTTTTATGTGATGGCTAAAACTAACGTTTTTTTTAATTTTTCTTAGGGTTTGCAGCATTTACAGTTTTGTGAAGAAAAATGGAATGGTAGGGATTTCTTTGGAGCCCAAATGGCTATGGACATTTAGGTTGTGATGGAGCCTAGTAATGGCTATGGACCCCTTAGGTTCATTCAAATTTTGGGTTTGGTGTTTTGCTATATTTATAGCAAAATATGGGTAATGCGTTTTAGTGTTATAGAATGCATGTTATCTATCTGACTTCTAAAATGTTGTGTATAATATGCGATGGATGGGGAGAGAGTCAGTGAGAGCTTGGTAACAAATTGAACTCACAGTTAGCATGGGTTATGCATGTTGTTCTGTTTTCAGGCATGTGAGTTAGTCCATGGTTAATGTGTGCTCGGTATGGTTTGGACAATTCTGTATTGTTGCCATGAAGTTGCCATGAAGTTGTGTACTCATGATAGGTTATTGGTAAAAGTTGAATTGCCTGGATGTAGTTCTAGAGTGGGGTAGCACCCATGTTTTTTCAGTACAGGAGGATGTTTTCTTTTAAGTTTGGAGATGGGTTTGGTTTATGGAGTTTACCTCACTTTGGGTAAAGATTGAGCAACGCTGTGGTTGTTTTAAGGGGAGGTTGCCCCTTCCCTAAGGTTCGTTAACCTTCTCATCATATAGGACAGTAGGTAGATGGTGGTAAAGGGGTAGCTGGGGACGCCTGGTAATGACCCGTCGGTATTGGGTCTGGTGTGTCCTGAATTGATGAGTAAATTGTTCTCTATGTTACTTGTGGCTTTTATTGTGGATTTCGTTTTGTCCATGGGTTCAACAGTTTGAATTGTGTGAGGATGCCATCCTTGCTTAAAAGATCGCTTAGTTTTATTTACCAGTTTTTGATGTGGATATTGGGAGTGCATGGCCACTGCTCCTGATGTGCTTGAAGGTTTGTACAACCTGGTCTGGTGTGATGTGTATGGTGTTGAGTCCATGGGTGTTTGTGGTTTCAGTGATGTTATGTGTTTCCACTTTGTGAATCCTTGTTGGAGTGAGGTTGTGGTTGTCTTTTTGGAGGCTTTGAGTTCTCAGTTCTCTAGAGTGGCAGTCTAGTGGCCTGCTGGGGTTCCAGGGTGGCAGCCTGGACACCCGCGTTGTTGTAGGCGGGGGAAGGTGGTAGGAGGTGAAACAGTCTTGTAGTGGTTCAGGCATGTAGGTGAAGTAGCCCAGTTTCAGGATTGGCTAGGTCCTGGGGTGAGAGCCCAGTTGCCTGTTTGTGGCAGGAACAGGCAGATGGATGACAGTAGTTTTGCGATTGGTTCATCGAATGTAATTAGTCAGGGTCTGATGTTTTGATGGTTGGGTTTTGGCCGTGGAAGTGTCCGTCTGCTAGTTGAGTGTCTTGTGGGCATATTTCTTGGTTGGTGGTAGTTGTGTTGTTCTGGTATATGACTTGTTCTGTGCGTATGGTTTAGTAAAGGAGGGAGGTGTGTTGTATTGTGCCTTTCTGAGGTGAGGTAGCTTGTGATGTCATTGGAATGTTTATGAGTGGATGATGGAATGTTCTCAGTGAGTGTTCTGTGTACTGGCAGTTACAGCTGGCTGGCCCTGGGTGATGGGAGCCGGTGTTTGTCTCAGTTAATGTCCTTTATGTCCTCATGTGGAACTGTAACTATTAAGCTGGAATAAACTTACATGAAGTTAATCCTAAAAAGCCTGGAACCTACTTTGTAATAGGTAGCTTAAGTATGCTCCTCGGTATACCTCACAATTACACATATATGTTTTTATCCACGCTCAATTCTGGACTACCCTCAAGAATACCTTAAAATAAATTAATGAAAAAGGAAATCAGTGTCACCTGGTGGGCAAGTCTTCACATGTGCAGAATCAGCAATGGGAAGATGCTCTCATCTTCATATATGCCCAAAACAGCCCATGCTGACACGTTTCAGTCTTTTAGGCAATGTTGCATTTATGGGAACGTGGTAAAGTAGCAGTCTGCATTGTCTGCCATGCTTGCTCGTCCTGCTCTGTGTGGTCTCTCTACTATTGCTGCTTTACTGAGCCACGCATCCCGCCTCTTGACGCAGCTACTAACCCGGACTTTCCCGCAAAGCTGTGTGCACAGTGTGCGATAAGTGGCCGTCAGTAGTCCGCGGGACAAAGAGCCAAGGAACCAAGGAGGCTTGCGTTTGTTCTTCCGTGCAGAGAACGAGCGACAATCTCAACTTGTACTGCTGCATTTTTGGTCCTTAATTCTTGAAATTGGCTTACTCGCGGTACTCACGTGTTGTCACTTAATGTGTTTTTCATGTTTGTTAGGTGGATGACGCCTCGCTAAAGAGCACACAAGAAATAAGTGATTTATGTAATATCTTCCGCCTTCTTGATATATTATCTCCGTTTTCAGAAGGGTTAACCCTTAGTACTGCATTCATCTGTGGAGCGCAGACATAACTTATTGGTGCCTCGTGTGCCCTCGAGTCATTCATAAAAATAAAAAAATAAAAAAAACACTGATTTTTCTTCGTGGTGACTGCAGGGCTGGTCCCTTTGAGCCACGTGTTTTGTAAAGAGTTACTGAATCATTGGCACTGTGTGTTGTAAGAGGATTCAATTCAGCACTACAGCCAAGTCAACGCCTAGTCTAGAATACTGAATGAAAACCCTTATTGATATATCTTTATGTCCAGTTCATGCATTCTGGATGACTACCCCTATATAACACCCCTCTCTTGGAATCCTCCTGACCCCACTGAGCCAAGAAGTAGTTCTGTTTTGCAAGTTAAAGGTTTATTTGATAATTTAAACAATAGATATATATATCACACTTTATAATAAATTAATACTTAATCTGATATGCTAAAGATTAACAACGGAGAATCTGGCACTAGCACACTTCTTTATAATCACTAAGGAGTTGACATGAATTGGATAAGGTAGCACACTGGTAAGTAGGGACAGAAGAATAATGTGATAGAGAATGCTTTATAGAGTTCAAATGGATGCAATGTTGAATGAAAGGCAGTACAGAAAATACTCAATATGATTTCAACAAAACAATGTAATCACTTTTCTCTGGCAATCCACTCCCCCCCTTTATGCAATGCAAGGAAATGGAAGGAAGCACACAGTTCTCAGAAATGCAATTCAAATGTAATTCAGTTCACCCAGCAACTTAGACTACAGAAGTTGAAACACAGGCAAAAGAGCTTTGATATGTGCTGGCAATGGAGTGAAAATATGTTAAAATGCTTTTAATTCCCTCTAGAGGTTCAGGGTGAGTGGTATCTAGTTAATATTAGTCCAGGCTCACTTTAGCAAGGATCTAGGGTGTAACTAGCAGGTTAAACGAATTTCTGGCAAATGGAAGGCAAGCAGCAGCAGATTTTTACACGTGGAGAAATTTGCAAATCGCGGCAAAATTCGCGGGTGCGCCGGGCGCGATTACAGAGGAACTACAAGGACTATCACTATCGTTTTGGGGTCCTAAGATAGCCTCAGCTTCCAGATGAAAGTTACTGCAAGTCTCTAGCACAAACGGTCGCGGAGATATGAGCAATTAAATAAAGGTCGTTTTTCAGATTTGAAATTTTAAAGTTCAAAAAGACAAGTGCAGCTTGCAACTAGAAAATGACAGGTGACAGCTTTACAAATGACAGGTGACAGTTAGGAGACAGTTCTACTTAGATTAAAATAGGATTGAATTATATTATTTTAACTAAGAGATCGGTTCTGCACAGTTTTGCTATGTACTCACACTATATTCTTGAATTAGAATGGGCCTTGCCACGGATCTGGTCAGGTTTTAGACTGCACTCTGGTCTCTGCACTTCACAGTGATCTGGGTCAGCTCTCTCTGGTTCTGCTAACAGTGGTCTGGATCAGCTCTCTCTGCTGGTCTGGTCTGGGTCTCTAGTTCTGGATAGATTGAAGTCTCCAGTTTGGCTCTCTGAAGGTTGAGGAAGGTAAAGTATGGATTTTCCCGGCAGAGCTTCCAGCTGCAAATGGATTTAAAGGTCCCTATCTGTCCTGTCTGTCTGCTTTTATGTGTTTTGAATGTGGGTGTGTTCTAGCATCACTGACCCTACCTCTCTCTCAGCTTCTAATTGGTCAAACTTCCATTTCTCACTTGATTGGGGAAGCTAAGTTATGTCAGAGTGATGTCATTTTACGGCCTGCAGAAAGTCCACTCCTCCTGTCAACTTGCACACAAATCTAGATTTGAACCAAATACATATTTGCAGAGGTACATATTGTTTAAAATTACATGCACCCATCATGCATTACAGGAGGTATACCCTGTTCAAACTCTGCTCTTCCTGAGAGCTTGCATTCAGAAGTGGCAATATTTTGCACTTTTTAACTGGTTTGCAATACCGGACATTACCCCAAATTTACACACATGTACGCAAGGAGTATGGACATTAATTGATGAAGTGTCAGATTTTTCACATGCACACATTTTGAGTAATATCCTCTTTTCCGCTAAAACTCCCCTGAACATACCACCGGTTCTAAAAACCTCTTAAAATGTGGGCAGAAAAATCACAAGAATTATGGTATCATTTATAAAATTTTCACAAGTCCGTACTATGAGTTATTCAACTTTTTAGAGTTATGTTCTGGCCCCAAAGGGGTGTGGTTTTCCTCCAGCACAAGGTTGAATTTCTGGTTTTTCCAGTTCTGCCAAGCCAGCTTGCTCTCACAGACAGTGCTCCTCCCCTTTGCTTCAGGAGGAAGCTACTTTTACGACATCTGCAATAAACCATCTGCCTGGGTCAGGACAGGGCTTTGTTCAGAGCTCCTGTATTCTGTGGGGGCTCCCCTTAATTCAATTATCAGAGAGATGGCATATCCTTAGTATGGCCAGCAAAAGGCAGATAGGCCTGGGAACACAGCTGTGACTCAAGTTTCACTCCTGATGGGGGTAGTTGCCAGGCAGAATTCAGTTTCTCAAGCCAGGTTTCAGATAAAATGTCACTTTTTGTTCCCCAGTTTAAGTCAAGGCATTTTTTTTACATATGCAACTAGAATGCTGATTCTAAGTTTAAAACTATGACATTTAAACAATTGCAACCTATGTGACACTCAGAAATAGGTCACTCATTTCTTTTAAACATTTAGATTTTTTTAGTGTCTTTCAGTCCACATTTACTTAAACTGCTGAAATCCACAGCTCAGCCAGTCTTGTTATAAACCTTCAAGTCACTTCAGAATATAACTTTACATTGGATCCACCTCTCAGTAAGTCTTTCTTTGGCATGTTTTGGGTTCATTTATTCAGTTTTCTACAAAAAAGTAAAATCTGGTGGTTTTAAAACGCCGGCTTTTGGATAGTGGTGAGTACTGCACCCATTTTTGGGATTTAAGAAATGAATTCCCAACAGTTATGGGTTTGCTTTTGGCAATCAGCATTGCCATTCCCAATGGTTTCAGACTACTGTGTGGGTAGTCCAATGGTGGTTTTAGGCAGTGTCTTTCTGTGCCCATAACATCGGCAAAATGAGTGGCAGCCTATTCTTCATGCATTTCCCTGTGCATTTTCTGGGAAGCTCTGGCCATCATGATGTTTTCCATGTCAGTACTGCACAGTTTTGAGGTAGGGCTTGGATGCGTGGATAAAAACATCCCACAAGCCCCCCTCTTGCGATGGCCATTCGGTTTCACTGATGGGACTCGCAAGACCTGGGATGTTTCCTCATCTTCTTCCAATAGATGGCACAGTTCAGCATCTTTTCCTCCATCCGGTACTGGTCGATCGGTTCTCCTCGCCGGTCCTGATGGGAATATTGGGCGGTACCCCGGGCCCGTTGCGTCTCTGCTCCCGGTCTCCGGATCGTCCTCCTTGGCCCGTCTCCCGGTTTTCTTTCTCCTAGGACGACAAAGGAAGAGCGGCAATACCTATTCATAGACATTTTTCCACCACTGTTGAGATAGTGGGGCAGCATATGCATTTCATCATAACAACACATTACATTCTTATTTTGAAAAAAAAACGGTATAACTAAGAGACAGTTTCATGCAAATCACAATATTTTAGAGACTAGATGTGGTATGTTTTAGGGTTGGAACTGAATTAGTCTGAGACAGTACCCGCTAGGATTCCAGAGGATTCCTCCAGTTGTTGCAGAGTGTGCCTGGGATGGCAACACTTCAACTGGTTAATGTGGACCCACTTGTCTTCCCCCTCTGCCGAACCGCCTTTGGGGATGCGGATCTTGTAGGCCACAGGGGAGATCTTGTCGATGATCTCAAAGGGTCCCTTCCATGTCTGACTCAATCCTTTGAGGTAGACCAAAACGGGAAAAGATGTGGTTAATCATCAGGGCAGCTGCCGTTTCTGCCTTGCAATTTGGGGCTGGGAGACATTCCACCCACTTGGTAAACAAGCATGTCACAGTCAACATGTACTTATTCCCCCTAGCAGAGCGAATCACGGGGCCTACAAAGTCGATTTGTAAATCTGACCATGGCAGTGTCATCCCCCTCTTTTGGAGAGGCGCACAGTGCGTGAGGGATGATGGCTGAAATTGTGCACACACAAGACACCCCTTCAAGTATTGGTCGAGGTCCTGCCCCATGTGTGGCCAGTATGCAACCTCTCTTAAGATTTCCAATGTTGTGTGAAACCCCCTATGACCGGCGGTGGCCGCATCATGGGCGTGACTTAACATCAGGCTTCGGAATGAGGTAGGAACCACCCACTGATCGTGGCCAGCTTTGGATTTCCTTACCAGCAAACCGTCTTGGATTCGGAACATTTTTGGACATTTCATCAACACTCTTAGGTCCTCTTTCCCAATGTAATCGGTATCCGTCAGGGGAAAGTTCTCAGGGTCCTCAAGGTGTTGGTAAAACTTACCAATTATTGGATCCCCCTTCTGAGCGGTAATCAAATCAGCATCAGGGGTCTCCTTACTCCACTGTGCAATTGAAAGGTCGTTGTGAGCATTTGTCTGGGACCTAGTGATAGCAGTGACCTGGATTTCCCCCAACAGGGACTCAATCTCAATTAGATCCCCTTGGATGGCCCCGGTTTTGGCCAGCTGATCAGCTAAGTCATTTCCAGTTTTGTCTGGTCCCTCTACTTTGGAATGACCCTTGATCTTTTTCCAATAGATGGTCATCTCATTCGAGGTGACCAGATCATCAATGTTTTGGATCAACTTCCCATGTTTCAAGGGTTTGTTGTTGGCACATAACATGCCTCTGGTTTTCCAATTAACCAGGTGCTCCACGAACCCGTTCCGTACATAATCCGAATCTGTGATTATGACCAGTTCGTGGAGTTGATGCTGGACAGTAGTGAGGATGGCCTGATGCACAGCCATCAATTCTGCCACCTGACTACTTCGGGGACCAATTTTGTATCCAGCGGAGGGTTCTGGAAACTCCTTCACCCATGCATTCCCTACGCCGGCCACCAGTTCTTTCTCCCCGTTGTTGTCAACATGGTAAGAGCATCCATCCACATAGACAGTGGGCATTCCCTACCACTTGTCCTCTTCAAAGACTTTGTGTGGGGAATTAAGATATGCCTCCGTGTTGTCCTTTATTTTTAGACTTTCGTCCTTGAGACAGTTTTCTCTGGCACAATCATGCAAGTCAGCCAGACCTTGCGCGAGGGGACTCTTCTTGTTTTGGCCATATCTGACCTCCACAGGAAAGCCTTGCATTGACAGAATCCAGGAAGTAATTCGGGAATTACTCACATTTCCGGCCCGGATTCTGTCACTTTGGAGATATTGCAGAGGCTGGTGTGGAGTCTCCACTATGATGTGTTCCCCCTGGATAAACGGGCGGTAATTCTTCAATGCCCACACCGTTGCCAGGAGTGCCTTCTCACAATCGTTGAATTTTTCCTCCACAGAGGATAAAGTTTTGCTCGCATAGGAGATTACTTTATTGACCTTGTCATGCTTTTGGTATAATACTGCCGTCAAGCACGTATTAGAGAACCCCGTCTCCAGGAAGAACTCCTTGTTTCTGACAGGGTAAGCTAGGCAAGGCGCTTTTGAGAGGCTTCTTTTGAGTTGTTTTACTGCCTCGGCTTGTTCTGGACCCCATTCCCACTTGACCCCCCCCTTCAGGAGATGAATCAGGGGTCTGGTGATCTCTGCGTAGCCCTCAATGAACTTTCTGCTGTAATTAGTCAGTCCAAGGAGGCTCCTTAGTTCCCGCAGAGTTGTGGGGTCTTTCAGTTTTTGGAGTGCTTCCACCTTCTTTTCCTGGGGACAGAGACCCTGAGGAGTAATCTCATGCCCCAAGAAATTAACACGGGTTCTACACCACTGTGCTTTCTGAAAGGAAAGTTTTGCTCCGGCGGCCCTCAACTGCGTCAGAACATAACGGATCTCCGCTATGTGTTCCTCCACAGATGAACTTTTGATGAGGACATCATCTACATAAGCCAGGTTACCCCTCGCACCCAGGTCGGCATTGGCCTTATGTAGGAAAATGTTGAATTCATTGCCGGAGTTGAGGTATCCGAAGGGAGTCCGGGTCCATGTATACTGCTGGCCCCCAAAGGTAAAAGCCAGTTTGTATTGGTCCTCCCTGCTGACAGGCACGGTCCAGTATCCATTGGTCAGGTCTATTGCAGTGAATACCTGTGACCCCTGGATCTGGGCCAGCCCTTGGTCAATGTAGGGAAGAGGCCATCGGGAAGTATGGACCCGTTTGTTGAGCTCCCTGAGGTCGGCGCAGAGTCTCCACTGGCCGTTTGGTTTCAATATTCCCAGCACCGGATTATTGAAGGTGCTGTGGACTGGACGGATTATTCCCCGGGACTCAAGGTTCTTAATTATTTCAGTAAGGGACTCCATTGATGCGAGAGGCAAGCGATATTGCTTCACAAACACTGGAGTCATGCCAGGGTCCGTGGGGATTGTTGTTGTGTGGATGTCAGTGCGACCACAGTCATATGAGTCTACCGCAAAGAGATCTTGGAAATCCAAGAAAACTTGTTTCAACTTTTGCTTTTGTTCCAGAGTCACACAGGCATCAGCTAGGTTGACACTCTCTTCCACCATCTGCCTGAAGCCTGGAAAGACTTCTGGTTTGGCTATCTCCACGGCCTCCTCCAGCTGGGTGGAGAAGTCCCTGGTCAGAGTGCTGATTTGGACCGGAGGCTTCAGGTGGGAAAGGCAGCCCTCATGGACCTGGAAAATCACCTCATCCCTCCTGAAGTCACAAGTCACATCTTCCTTACCATAGGGGCAGGAAGTGTACACCAGGAAGTTCCCCCCATGCCGGGTAAAAATCCTGTCTGGTGTTGTATTGTCATCACTGTCACTGTCAAAGCAGTCCTTGGGGATTGGCCCTAACAGTTCATTACCTAAATCTATGGAAAAATGTCGGTCATCAACCGCCATTCCAATAATGGTGCCTGCGGCTAGAGTAATACTCTTTAAGTCGCTGTTATCCACCTCTATTGGAATGGTGTCATGTTCTATGTTGACTAATGGTGTTGGGTTTACCCCTAACCCTTGCTGTTGGAGAGAAGCATTTAGATGTATGTAAGCATCAGGGTTTTGCAAATATTGTCCTCTTTTAACTTTCACTTCCAGGGAGAATTGTCGAGTCCTTTCTGGGATGGTGACTTCCTCTTTGATCTGAATTTCAACTGCATAAGGTAGCAATTGAGCTGACCTAAATGCTTTTTCTGGATCATCAAAGCCCATGGGATTATCCGCTAATCGGGACCAAGCTTTGAAGTTTATTAGGTCCAAACTAATGGCAAAGCGATTGAGAATGTCACTGCCTAAGTAAAAGGCGGCAGGGACGTCTCGCACGACCCAACAATTATGGACTATGCTCTTGTTGCCAATGGAGATTTTGAGCATACACCTGCTTGGCAGGAGATGTTTGGAATTAGGCGCTTCCAGGTCCATTTCCCATTTGTCTATCAGTTTGAATGTGGGAATGGCTGGATCTTTTGGGAGTTGGCGGAACATGGCTTCGCTGATGAAGCTCTTACCGTTGTTCACACACACTCGAGCGAGAACAGAGTCCTTCCCATCATTTAACTGAATAGGGATGAACAACTGCTCTCCAATTTGCTGAATATCAGCCAGGCTCTGAGCTGATTTCACATCTTTCTGGACTATAGGAGTGGGAGTTTCTGATTGTGGATTAGTATAGAATTTCAGAGTGTTTCCTTCCAGCTAGGAGTACCACTTTAGACTGGAAGGAAGGTTGATTTTCAGAAATAGAGAGGACCCCCCATCACCAGTCTGTTGTCCTACTGCTATTACTGTCACGTCTGGAATTTGGCTATTCTGGAAGTGAAATTCTACTTGGTCAGATTTTTGTTCAACCATGTGGCAGGTGCCGTTTAAACTAACATGGTTGACACTCTGTTTTAATTTTATTGGTCGGCTAGTCTGGGTCCAGAGGACCTTGTTTACGCAATCTATTAGGGGTGACAACCTTCTCAGGAGGTCATTCCCTAGTAAACAAAGGGTGCCCTCTAGAGTCACAACTATGACTGGGTGTTTCAACTTGTGTCGCCCGATCTTAATGTCCAAGTCTGCAGTCCCCTCAACGGGAATTTCCTTCCCGTCAAAGTTCTGCAGTTGTCCAGGAAGAGAGGTGAGAGGAATTTGGTAATTCTCTCCCCTTCCTGCATTCAGTTCATCAAAGGCCCTTCTGGACAGAAGGGTGGCTTGAGATCCAGTGTCCACCAGTGCCAAAATTGTACCCTGCCCCTGTACTTGTACCGGGGCATAGTATCTTCCCTCCTTCTCCTCAAGGGGGCACAGATAATGCACATTTTTGGACAACTGGTGGGCTAATTTTCTGGTTTTGGACATGGCGAGAGAAGAGATTTGGGCAGAATTCTGTGGAGAGCCTTGGGAATCTGAAAGAAAAAGTTGGCAACTGGAGATCAGAGCCATTGTGGGTTCCCCTGGCTCCGGTTCCGGGCCGCCCTCCCCTTTTTGGAGGCAGTCATCAGGATGGGTTTGAACCAGGGGATTTTCTTGCTGTTGGTTCTGGGATGAGATGGTGGGCGGCGGTAGCTCAGTCTCCACATCTCCCCAGTCTGGATTTGCATCCCTAGGGACCCATTTTTCTTTGGGAGGAGTTCCCCCCTCTCTGAAGGAGAAGATCCTTTTCCCAGGATACTCTGAGGATCCCTCTCCCTCAAATTGGAAGATCTGTACCTCCTCCTCAAACTGAGTCTGTTTGGGTCTTTTGTTTCTCCTACCCCCCCTCTGTTCCTTAGGAGGCAGACTTTCAGGGGCAAGAGATTTTGTTTCCGGTTCCTGGGTTTCCAGGGGCTGTTTACAAGTGAGGAAGGAAGCTTCCTCCAAGGCTTTACACCCCCCTTCCCTTTGTGCCTCCTCCCTGGGAACCGGTGAGTTATCGGGGTGCTGCCCCCGTCATTGTTCTGGAGCACCAGGTCCAGAGTTGGGTGCGTTCTGCGCCGGCATGCCAATCTGAGGGTTCTGCTGAGCCCTCAGTATGTGACCCAGATCCCGCGCCATGTTTTGAACCTGGCGCTCTAACTGGGAAACCCGCTCAGGCTGATACGGGGCCCTGTTTTCTCCCCTGGGCTGATCCCGGGAAGGGTAGCTATCCCTTCTTTGGTAGTACCCCTGGTTGGGAAGATTTGGGTACCCCTCCACCCTTGGCCTCCCCTCTCCCGGATTCGGTGGTCTGGGCTCAGGGAATTGGGGAAAGAAGGATGGATGGTTTTGGGGCTGAAAATTGGGTGGATACCTGGGGAAAAAGTTCTGCCCAGGGTTTGGAGAATTTCTGCCCTCCTGTGGGAAGTTAGAAGGGAGGTTCCCTGGGTTAGGTGCTTGGCTGGATCCCCCCCCTTGGGCTGGAGGAGTCCACACATAACCCAGGATGGGTCGATTTCCCTTGTAACGGGGACTTACATAATCAGGAGAGCGAGGGACCCCATTTGTGGGGCTGCCTCCTTGGCTCCCTGTCTGTGACTGACCCGAGGACCTCCTGGGCCTAGCATTATTAGGTGCAGGTAGGTTTTTAGGCCCCCCCATCTCCAAATCCAAAACGGGGGTGACCTTTACCTCTGCCACCTTGGCAGCAGCAGGGGTGCTGTTGGCTTTGGGGTTTTTCTGGGCATTACTTTTGCTATCTACCGGTTTCTGCACCTCATAGATCCGGGTAGCCTGTTCAATGACCCAGTCTAAAGATCTTTTCTCATGAAAATCTCTCACGAGCTGGGTCATTATATATTTGGGCAAGGCATGAAAAAATGTATTAATGAATTCTCTACTGTCTGTGCGCACCCTTCTGGTGGTCTGCGCAAAAGCACGTTTCAGTTCTTGCACAAATTCTTGTGGGGCCTGATCCTGCCCACATTGCAAATTGTAGGCTGCCTTGCGAGCCTCTTGAGGATTTCTATGAATGGAAAAATGTTTCAAGATGGCCGCCTTATAGGTGGACCATCTTAAATGATTTTGGTCCTCCAGCCCCGCAAAGAAACTGGCGTATTCCGGGGAGAAGGTCCACTTTACATATTGAATACAGCTTTGGCTGTCCTTCAAATGGAAAGTCTCCATCATTTGCTCAAACAACTCTAAGTGCTCCCAAACAGAATACTTGGCGTTCTTATGATAAGGCGTGATGACACTCCTGATCGCCTTAATCTGCTTTAAGGGGTCCTTAAGCAAGGCCCTTTTTGCCTTATTGGCCTTTTTGGTTCGGGTAACCCTTGTCCATTCATCCTCTGACTCAGAGGCACTGCTCCCAGAGGTTCCTGTCTGTTCTTCCAGGTTTTCCCGGATTCTGCGAGCCTGGGAATGGCTGGCAGAATGTGGGGACCTGGTCTCCTGTTTCCTGTGGTGCTCAGAGGAGTCCTCAGATCCCTCCTTGCTGCCAGGATTTGCTGGGTACCCCTCCCACTGACCTAACTGGGCAGAGGTTTTCAGGATGCCCTTAAGGGGCCTACTCTCCTGGGGTTCCCCACTGAACTGTACTGTACTTGGGTGCCCATACCCGGATGCCCACCCCTCCATTCCTGAGTGGTACTGGCCTATGGGCCCCATACATTTAGCTGGATTGTAATCTGCCATCCCTGTGGCCCTGTGCTCATGTGCGCCAGGGAACATGGGGGTGGCAGAGTCCAGTGACTGAGAGGTATGAGGGCCTCTGGTACTAGGGCTCCTAAGGTTATGCTCCGGAGCTTCCCTTTCCCAGCGAACCTCATCTCTATCCGCCCCTGCTCCCTGTTGCAATGCAAGAGCCTGCATTTGTGCCTTCAGTTCCTCAGTTAAGGCCTTACTAGACTCTATCAGTCTCTCCTGCATCGCTACCTGTTGTTGGAGCCTATCATTGTGTTGACAGAGGGTGTCATTTTCCCTCTGTGCTTCCTGGTTGGTCCTGGAGAACTGGGCCAGTCTTTGCTGCAGGAGGTTTACCTCCTGAGTCCCATCCCTACTGGCCTGCTCCTTTCTTGCCAGAGCATCCTCCACCCTCCTGGTGTGCTCTAGCAAGTCCTGGTGTTCTTTTTGGAGGTCACCCAGTCCCTGGTGGGCCAGGTGATTTTCTTCCAATTTCCTTTTTAAGTGGCAGACTTCCTGGCCTAAGGTATCCCTTTCCTGACTAAGAGCCTGCATCTGTGCCGCCAGGTCGTCCATTTGCCTTTGGAAGGCACCAGCTTTCTGGCGCTCCTCATCAAACTCTGCCTGGGTATCCAGGTCTTTCAGAATCAGTTTATTGCTCTCCTCTTTCTCTCTATCTAGCTGGCTTTGCAGGGGTACTACCTGCTCCGCGCATGCCCTGTTGAAGTTGATCTGTTGCTCCAACTTTTTCTGGTTCTGCAGTAAGGAGTCCAAACTGTCTTGGTGCTCCTTCTGCAGGGCCAGAAATCTGGTATCCTGGTCTGTCTTTTCCTGTTGTAGGATGCCCATATCCTCTTTTATTTTAATGATATATTGCCTACTATCATTTTCTGATTCCTGGCTCCTCTGCAGCCTCTGCTCAGAAGAGGCCAGATCAGATCGGGCCTTCTCTACTGCCATCTGTTGCCTATTTGCCAGATCTTGGCTTTCAGTGCATTTATCCTGCATGTCTCCCATATATAGGTACAGGTATGCTGCTATCCTGGCAATCTTATTGTGTTCATCTTTGGCTTTAGGAGCCATATATAGTTCACTCAGGGCCACATGTAATGGACCCTGATCTCTCCATAGGTCTGACCCTGTTTCAGTGACCTGTCGCGTGATGGCCTGCAACCAGGCATCCTGGCCCTGTTCAGTCCATTCACCTCTCACAAATAGTTTATGTAAGAGGTGCTCTCTGGCTATTTTCACGTCTACTAAGGTCGTCATTCTAGAGATTGGTCTCTGTCCTGACTTACAGAAGTTTGTATTTTATTTTTGCAAAACAGCCCGTTTCCTTGGAGCGTTCCTTTGAGGAGTGCTTTACAGCGTAACACAGCGTGGTGATCCGACCGGATATGTGTAACTGGTCAGCTGGCACGCTGTATTAATCTGCACAAATGGTAGATCTAACCCAAACGTCCGGCACGAGCCCCCAATTTGTAAGAGGATTCAATTCAGCACTACAGCCAAGTCAACACCTAGTCTAGAATACTGAATGAAAACCCTTATTGATATATCTTTATGTCCAGTTCATGCGTTCTGGATGACTACCCCTATATAACACCCCTCTCTTGGAATCCTCCTGACCCCACTGAGCCAAGAAGTAGTTCTGTTTTGCAAGTTAAAGGTTTATTTGATAATTTAAACAATAGATATATATATCACACTTTATAATAAATTAATAATTGGATATCACACTTAATCTGATATGCTAAAGATTAACAACGGAGAATCTGGCACTAGCACACTTCTTTATAATCACTAAGGAGTTGACATGAATTGGATAAGGTAGCACACTGGTAAGTAGGGACAGAAGAATAATGTGATAGAGAATGCTTTATAGAGTTCAAATGGATGCAATGTTGAATGAAAGGCAGTACAGAAAATACTCAATATGATTTCAACAAAACAATGTAATCACTTTTCTCTGGCAATCCACTCCCCCCCTTTATGCAATGCAAGGAAATGGAAGGAAGCACACAGTTCTCAGAAATGCAATTCAAATGTAATTCAGTTCACCGAGCAACTTAGACTACAGAAGTTGAAACACAGGCAAAAGTGCTTTGATATGTGCTGGCAATGGAGTGAAAATATGTTAAAATGCTTTTAATTCCCTCTAGAGGTTCAGGGTGAGTGGTATCTAGTTAATATTAGTCCAGGCTCACTTTAGCAAGGATCTAGGGTGTAACTAGCAGGTTAAACGAATTTCTGGCAAATGGAAGGTAAGCAGCAGCAGATTTTTACACGTGGAGAAATTTGCAAATCGCGGCAAAATTCGCGGGTGCGCCGGGCGCGATTACAGAGGAACTACAAGGACTATCACTATCGTTTTGGGGTCCTAAGATAGCCTAGGATCTCAGCTTCCAGATGAAAGTTACTGCAAGTCTCTAGCACAAACGGACGCGGAGATATGAGCGATTAAATAAAGGTCGTTTTTCAGATTTGAAATTTTAAAGTTCAAAAAGACAAGTGCAGCTTGCAACTAGAAAATGACAGGTGACAGCTTTACAAATGACAGGTGACAGTTAGGAGACAGTTCTACTTAGATTAAAATAGGATTGAATTATATTATTTTAACTAAGAGATTGGTTCTGCACAGTTTTGCTATGTACTCACACTATATTCTTGAATTAGAATGGGCCTCGCCACGGATCTGGTCAGGTTTTAGACTGGACTCTGGTCTCTGCACTTCACAGTGATCTGGATCAGCTCTCTCTGGTTCTGCTAACAGTGGTCTGGATCAGCTCTCTCTGCTGGTCTGGTCTGGGTCTCTAGTTCTGGATAGATTGAAGTCTCCAGTTTGGCTCTCTGAAGGTTGAGGAAGGTAAAGTATGGATTTTCCCGGCAGAGCTTCCAGCTGCAAATGGATTTGAAGGTCCCTATCTGTCCTGTCTGTCTGCTTTTATGTGTTTTGAATGTGGGTGTGTTCTAGCATCACTGACCTTACCTCTCTCTCAGCTTCTAATTGGTCAAACTTCCATTTCTCACTTGATTGCGGAAGCTAAGTTTTGTCAGAGTGATGGCATTTTACGGCCTGCAGAAAGTCCACTCCTCCTGTCAACTTGCACACAAATCTAGATTTGAACCAAATACATATTTGCAGAGGTACATATTGTTTAAAATTACATGCACCCATCATGCATTACAGGAGGTATACCCTGTTCAAACTCTGCTCTTCCTGAGAGCTTGCATTCAGAAGTGGCAATATTTTGCACTTTTTAACTGGTTTGCAATACCGGACATTACCCCAAATTTACACACATGTGCGCAAGGAGTATGGACATTAATTGATGAAGTCTCAGATTTTTCACATGCACACATTTTGAGTAATATCCTCTTTTCCGCTAAAACTCCCCTGAACATACCACCGGTTCTAAAAACCTCTTAAAATGTGGGCAGAAAAATCACAAGAATTATGGTATCATTTATAAAATTTTCACAAGTCCGTACTATGAGTTATTCAACTTTTTAGAGTTATGTTCTGGCCCCAAAGGGGTGTGGTTTTCCTCCAGCACAAGGTTGAATTTCTGGTTTTTCCAGTTCTGCCAAGCCAGCTTGCTCTCACAGGCAGTGCTCCTCCCCTTTGCTTCAGGAGGAAGCTACTTTTACGACATCTGCAATAAACCATCTGCCTGGGTCAGGACAGGGCTTTGTTCAGAGCTCCTGTATTCTGTGGGGGCTCCCCTTAATTCAATTATCAGAGAGATGGCATATCCTTAGTATGGCCAGCAAAAGGCAGACAGGCCTGGGAACACAGCTGTGACTCAGGTTTCACTCCTGATGGGGGTAGTTGCCAGGCAGAATTCAGTTTCTCAAGCCAGGTTTCAGATAAAATGTCACTTTTTGTTCCCCAGTTTAAGTCAAGACATTTTTTTTTACATATGCAGCTAGAATGCTGATTCTAAGTTTAAAACTATGACATTTAAACAATTGCAACCTATGTGACACTCAGAAATAGGTCACTCATTTCTTTTAAACATTTAGATTTTTTTAGTGTCTTTCAGTCCACATTTACTTAAACTGCTGAAATCCACAGCTCAGCCAGTCTTGTTATAAACCTTCAAGTCACTTCAGAATATAACTTTACATTGGATCCACCTCTCAGTAAGTCTTTCTTTGGCATGTTTTGGGTTCATTTATTCAGTTTTCTACAAAAAAGTAAAATCTGGTGGTTTTAAAACGCCGGCTTTTGGATAGTGGTGAGTACTGGTACTGCACCCATTTTTGGGATTTAAGAAATGAATTCCCAACAGTTATGGGTTTGCTTTTGGCAATCAGCTTTGCCATTCCCAATGGTTTCAGACTACTGTGTGGGTAGTCCAATGGTGGTTTTAGGCAGTGTCCTTCTGTGCCCATAACATCGGCAAAATGAGTGGCAGTCTATTCTTCATGCATTTCCCTGTGCATTTTCTGGGAAGCTCTGGCCATCATGATGTTTTCCATGTCAGTACTGCACAGTTTTGAGGTAGGGCTTGGATGCGTGGATAAAAACATCCCACAGTGTATACATTCTCTTTTGACGGTGACTGCGGGCGCCGTCCCTTTGAGCCACGACTTTTACACAAGAGTCTACGCCAGAATACACCGCTGGAATTTCTGCTCTTACTTTGTACAGAAAGCTGCTCGTATATCTGCTAAGAACACAGAGAAAAGCGGCACCTGCATTGGATTTGGTCTGCAATTGTTGGATAACAAATCAGCCACTATGCCTGAGATGGCTTCTGCTAAGCCTAGAAACTACAATCTAGGGAAACAAAAAACATATGGTTAATGTCATGGCTACAAGCCCGCCCCAACGTGGAGGGTGGAGGGGCACGTCAATAGAGGAAATCCCTGAGATAATACATCCTACTGTACCCCTTATTTCTGCCAAAACCCCCAGAACAAAATGAAGGAAATGTCTACATTTAGGACACTATTGTGTGTTTGAATAACGTGGAGCAGGTAGAGACAGATGTACAAGTTCATGAGGCACAACATGCAAATAAATCTGACCTCCACTCTATATTTGGTGGGATTGACAGTAATTCACTAGTAGAATTGTGCTACCAAGTTATTAACTCCATGCGGCCAGTAGTGGAGCCAGTTGTTGGTACTAAAAGCATGAATGAATTGTGCCCCAGGGTTTTAGTGAATTCATTTATAACTCCTCGAAGTCTAAACCCTGTCTCTGGGTTCAAAACACAGCGTCTTTCTCCTTCACCGAACATGGCCATGGACGATACGCCACCTTCCTTACATACGCTCCCTTCTGGCGCCAATAATCATATTAACAGTCAGCATCATTCTTAGAAGTCAATATCGGGATCGAACAATGATGTGGTACATTTTGCAATGAAGACTTTACTGCAACTATGTGGGCACATCGATGAGGACATGACATTGGCATAGCCACAGATCTTTTCCAGAACTAGCAACGCCCCCTGCCCCCCTGCAACCTGAGGAAGTACTGATTTGTACTGTAAATGAGCAACGCACATTAATTGGTGTTACACCAATACAAAGAAATAAACCAATTGACGGAATATGTGTAACACTGAGGTCACAGTCCATCAAACTTCGACACCCTCTTATTTGATATTTGACATTTGAATAGTAACTATTACTCAATCCATGCTGACATCATTTTGGTTATTCAATAGGTCAAAAACTAACTTGAATACCAACGTTTTGTGTTTCACAGAATCTAGACTATGTGATTTCGTAGTGATTTTCTTAAAAAGCAGAGGCCAAGTCAGGTTCATGTAATCAATCAATCAATCAGTTGGGAACATTATAAATTTGAGTGCCCCGACTTTGTATCAAACTCCAAGATTTAAATTCACTCAGCATTCTCAATCCTCCTGTGCAACTTGGCCTGTTTACTTATGAGCAAAAGACTGCCATACCGGACCGCAATGCCAAATAGGTGATATCTTTACTCCCCCACCTTAACAATGACACAGCCCTGTCCTTGTGACTGATATGAAGTGAGTTTGTCATCAGGCTCGACTTTCACTAATTAACCTTGTAGGCAGGCAGGCAGGCCACTGCATCACTCCACAGTTCACATAGTGCTGAACGGGTTGCTGGAGGCGAGAAGATCATTAGAAGTCTTGTGTTCATGGTCACCTATCATAACACGTTTGATGGTGTTGTCTGCTCTTATTGCAGTGGTTATCGTCTTACTTGCTGTGTCATAAACGGTGAAAAGTGTCATTGAACACATGTTCCTGCTTAAATAATAGAGAATGGAGCAAACACGATTATTCCCAATCCTTAGTATCTAAAACAATGTTTTACTATGACAACAATCAAGCAGATTGCTCTATATGCAATATTTGTATGTGACATGAAAATAAATTTAGTAAACACATGCATTTCAATGTTATGCAGAAATCATCGTTTAATAAAGAAAACATCCTGAATCTTTGTTGCCCAAGCACAACATTTTATAATAATATGGATTGTGACAAAACCTGTTTGCTACATTTATATTATTTAAGCAGGTACTCGTTTGTTAGATCTCGTGCAAATCTTTAATAATTTCGCCACTGAAGTTACCAGCCTACATGATGAAAGGCTTTGCTGGCATCTAGTCTCCCAAGCATATGATATGTGTGCTTATTTCTCACCCATTAAGGTGTATCCAGTACCTTCCACTTAATATGGGCTCCGTATCTATGCCAGGTATCGGTCTACAACATCTCTGGTGACAGTATTATGGCAATCAGCCGAATTTGTTTTCATTACTTATCAGAGAGATGTGCCTGCAATTGGCCCACAACTTGTGATCTTGGTTCAACTTGGAGACGAGAATAATTTGCACATTCTTCATGGAGGGAATGAAGTATTTGCTAGAAATGGCCTCATTGAAAACCTACTGAATGAGTGTGAGCACAGAAGCAAACATGCTGTAAAAACTAGACTAGTAGACTGTTTAATTTCAGTAAGTTAATCACATGTGAGAGTCCAATCAGTCTTTGTTCTAATTTTGGTTTTGGCAAATTTTTGTGGTGCAAGCCACACATTTACCAAAACCATTGTTACAAAAGAGAAAGAGAGGGAAGCAGGGTTCTGAACTCAGAAAATTGGGTTGGCATAGCAACTAGCAATGTAACAGCATGAAATGACCACTCAGTAAAATGTCTTTTTCCGATCTCCTCTGCAGTACTACCCAATGAGGAGCCCCCAACACGATTTTTTCCAATCAGCAGCTTTGTAAGAAACAAGTTGGCAGGACTTTCCATTTCCCAGCTCCGTAGTGATTTGACTCATTGGGCTGTTTTTGGCCATTTCACATACAATTGGGCTTTTTCTGGGTTACATAGGGCAGCAATCTTGACCGTGGGACCCAGACCTCGGGCTGACAAGCTTTGCAGCAGCACCCACTCGAATGTAGGACCACGCTGTGCCAGTGGAAGAAGAGCTTAAGTGATTCCCACTGGACAGCACTCACCAACTGCTGTGAGATTATTAAACTGTGCATGCATGGTCATTCATGGGTAACACGATATGACCATGTAACTGAATTTCTCGTAACACCGTGGAGAACATTCCCCGCTATCCTGTGCTGTCACCGGTAATGCCACTCTTCCAATGTTGTGCCAGGCTCTGTCTGTGCCATATGTCTGTGCAGGCAGCATGGCGAGTAAACATGATTTCATGACCCTGGATAAGTGCTTGACACACCCCTTCACATTGCAGGGGACATGCTTGGCTCCGGTGATTTTGCATATCAAAAACAGTAGTTGCGGACCAGGTTCAATACTGTGCATGCCCCTAGGGTACAGATTAGTCTTTTCTTTTGAGAAACAGAATTTACTACACCACCGTCTATTGGCACGGCTGAGTCTGGATACCCAGGAAGACAGAACAGATACAGAGGAACCATGGTGCACGCCAGTGGTTCAACACCATTGAGCAGATCAGACACTAGACCCCCAAACATGTTGGGTTATGTTAACTCGACCTGGGTGCCCTACAGAGCGATGGCCGGACAAAACAGGAATACATTAAACTGTGCCCGGGCTTCCCTGTTAACAAAGGCCCAGCAATTACTGAGGTAAAGCATTGCATTGTTAACACCTGCATGTATATGCATTTATTTTTTAGGCAATGCAGTTGTGATGTGTGGTTAGTACTTGCATTTCAGGGGAGAAATTGGATTGGGTAAGAGGGCAGGACATAACTAATTCTCACAGAATTCTTAAGTATGTGGTTTAATCTTTGAAGGAGAGAGTTCACTGCTTGTAACATTGAAGCAGCAGTGGAATGGTCTCATTGGAATGTGTAAAGAAGTTAGATGCCCCCCACAACACAATGTTTCCCCTCTCCCCCACAGTCTCTGAAGTTAGCGCCTCTCCCATCATGTGAAGGGTAAGCCCCCGAACCCCCTGAATATTTAGCCTAGGAGTACACCTGTTACAAGCTCCTGTTGATTTAGGGGTCTGTGTGATTTGAGAAGATGGCAGCTTCCTGTAGAGTCAGAGCACAAACACAGGGAGTGCTGATCATTTAAGGCGAGCAACCTCCTGGGCTCTCGTGACTCCCTATGTCAGACTATATCTGATCAAGTACGACTATACTGTACAACACCTTTCTTTATCCTTCACTGTGTCTCTGGCACCATGCCCCTCTCTGTCCTTCAACACACCCATTCCCCCACACTTGTTATCTGTTTCAGTTTATATTCATCTCACAGTCTCTGTTTTCTCTTATTATCTTGATAGGTTTCTTCTCTTCCCACCCAGTCTTCTTTTTCCTCCTTTTCCTCCTCCTTTTGTTGCATCTCTTCTCTACTCTTTAAGTGTCTTTATACTTTCCTTTTATCAGTCTCTGTCATTTGCTCTTCCTTCTGTGCCTCTATCCATTTGTTATATCTCTGTGCCTCAAAACACCACTTGTTGTACAGGTGCTTTACAAACATCAAATAATAATAAAAAAGTATTATGGTCGCGTTCTGTCCTTCTGCTTATCTCATCTTACTGTCCTACTCCCATTCACCCTACCCCCACTCTCTCTAACCCCACTCACTCTACACCCACCGACCCTACCCCCACTCTCTCTATCCCCACTCTCTCTACCCCATGCACCCAAGCTACCCCACTCTCTCCTCACTCCCAACCCTGACCCCTCACACACCTTCCCCCACTCTCTGTAACCCCACTCTCTCTAAACCCAATCCACCCTCCACTCTGTCTACATACTCCCTTACTTTACCCCAGCCCAATCTCTCTAGCCTACCCAACCCCCACTCACCCACCCTACGCACACTCTCTCTATCACACCAACCTTACCCCCAATCTCTCTGCCCCCACCCACCCACTCTACCCCACTCGCTCTACCCCACCTGCCCTACCCCACTATCTCTACCCCAGTCACCCTACCCCAACCCAACTCTGTCTACAAACAAAACCCCACCCCTCTTAGACAACTCACTCTACTACCACCCACCATATCAACTCTCTCTACTCCCACCCACCCTACCAACTCTCTCTACCCCAACCCATCCTACACTCCCCCTCTCTACCCCAACCAACCCAACCTGCCTGCCTCTCTCAATCCCCACCCCTCTATCTCTACCCCCATCCACCCGCCCGACCACCTCTCTCTCCATCCACCCTACTCCCCTCTCTCTACAAGCACCCATTTTACCCCCTCTTTCTCTACTCAATCCTACGCACTCTCTACCCCCACCACACAGTCTACTCCCTCTCTCTCAAGCCCCCTCCACCCACACTACCTCACCCTAGCCCTTCTCCCCATCCCCTCTCATCCTTCCTCTCACACTTGTGTATATTTCATACCCTCTCACTCTCATCCTTTCTTCCTAATATTTCCTGTTGCTCATCATCGATGGCACCCTCTAGCAACGGCATCCTCACTTGCTCTATTCCCTTTCCCATTCTATTGCAAACCTGTACTCCTTATCGCATCCTCTTTTGAAACTATGCACTCTTCTGCTTGTACCGTGGTGCCCATAACTGCAAAATGCAAAGAGCAGCAGTACATGCCAAAACAGTTGGAATTGCCAATTGCTTGTTTTTTTGTTGTTTTTATTTTACTTTAACATGCTGAGTTTGTCAAGACTCTGCAAAAACAATGCAATTTTTGAATTCATCTATGTGAGTCATTTTTTCACACTCAGTGTTGCTGCCCCTTACACGTATTATCACCCTCCATTTGTACCTTTTAAGGTACAATAGTCCTTCCCCAGGCAATGTGTGCCTGGGCCATAAGACTCTAGTAGCTCCTATTGTAATGGTTTGTTGACACAATGGGAACATTTTAGGGAGTGGCTGTGCTTCCCTGCCATGTAAACGATAACATTAAAAGTGTGAAGTTTAACTGGGCAGTCTTTGGAGTGCTTGTCCTGCTGCAGAGTAGTCAAGATGAGGCTGTCATCTTCTCAAGCATGCCGTGTATGGGATGCAGGACACAGCCCCTGAAATTGGGAATGTTATGTTATGTTAAATGCATTTATAAAGCACTGCCTTCAGCATCTAGGGCATCATGGCACTAAAGGTTAAACTGTACAGAAACAATCAAATAGGCAGAGAGGAAGGCTCAGGCTGAAAACAGGGAGGTCTTCAGGGCGCACCGAAAAGGCAGGTGGTCAACAATCCCCTGCATGGACAAAGGGGCGGAGTTCCATAACTGAGCCACGGCCACAGAGAAAGAACAACCTCCCACACGGGAATATTTGAAACGGGGAACGAGAATCCACAAGGCAGTAGAAGAACTCAAGGAATGGGAGGGAATATACTGATTAAATGTATATTGCAGGTACTCAGGCCCCGTTCTGTAGAAAGCCTGATGAACGATGCAAAGGGCCTTACACTTAATCCGTTTTGCCACGGGAAACCAGTGCAAGGGGTCCATAATGGGGGAAACAGAGGAATGGCAAGCAGCCCCAGTGGCCAGAGGTCTGGAGGATGTGCTAAAGCAGATAAATAGGTAAACCGTCACACAGTCCCACAACATACCGGATGGGTAGCCCCCTAATTTACTTTGTTTATGAATATCTTGAATGGAAAAAAGATGGAAAAAACAGCTTGGATGGACTCATCATTGGATGTATGAAAAATAACTGGAAATAGTAGGTGATTGTGCAGCACATTGTAACATGCGGAGATGTCTCTTTTTTATGACGTCTAACAGCACGTGGGGTTCTGCGTGTCTAATGAGGACTTTGCCCCAGTAAATGATGGCAGGGGTGCATCCTGCTGACAGGCGGTGGCTGGGACACAGCAGACCTAATTAGGGCCCCGAGTCACAGGGGGCAAAGACGTAGCTCCACGTCCAGGTGTTAACCAGCAAGCTTCTCCTCGAGTCACGCCATTTAGCGGGAAGCCACGCCGACCATTAATGAGAACTAACAACCGGACCACCGAGGTGCCATGCAGTGTGGACAGGACTCCAGCGTGTGGGCGCAGGTAATTAAACTTTGGACAGAAGGCCTAAGAGAATAGGAAAGAAGAGCGATATTAGGCAAAACAAATAAGCGGGGCTGTTGTGCTTCTGTAATGCAACAGTCACTGCATAGAATATCCGCTGAAGCTAGTAAGAGTTCTAATGGTGACGATTATTATAACAGTAATAAGGATGTTTCCAGTAATGTACTGTTTATTTATGTACTTATTATCCATTTCATCGCAAAAATCAACAGACATAACAAAGTGCCATTGTATACATTCATCATGTTCCTACTGCCCCGATATCGTTTTTTTAAATGTCTAAAATAACTCAGATTACACCATTAAAAAAGACATACAGCGTGGTCATTTGACTCATCATTGTACCTAGTAAACCATTCTTTTCAAAAATGACATTCTCTCATTATTTTAAAATGGATGCTCAGCAATGCGTGAAGCAGTGATTCCACACTACTCTTGTACAGACTACAAAATGGTTGCTTCATTTTAGTTCAGCCAAAGCCCCTTCATTTTCTTCAGTGGTCAGTTTGTGGAGTCTTAACATGCTGCCTAGCAACTCGATTTTGTAAAAAGTGCAAATGTTCTTGTATCCTTTTCAACCCCTGACATATTTGTTAACAGTTGATTTGCATTCCGTTCAAGTGTGCAGCATTCACTCCTAACTCATTGCCTCAAAACATTGGATAGACGGCTAGTCAGAACCCCCTTTCAGAATGCTCCACGACAAAAGGAAAGCGTATAGCGGTGTCCCGCAGCATCATTCTCCTAATCTGCAGGGACTGCACTTCAGTGGCACACAAGAAGTTCAAAGGTTGCAAGTGCTCTGTTTTACAGTTGCAGTGACATCAATGTAATTGCAGAGAGAGGCTGTATTTAAATCTGCACCTCTGATCCAAAACCATAATAATTATGATGAACAATCTGTCTGGTGGCAGGGATAGCTCTAACAATATGCTATACCTAGGTGTTGGTGTGTTGACTAAGTGTTCACACACTTATTAAAGATGCATCAGTTATGTATCATGCATGTCAGTCAACACTGTGAGCCCAGCCCAGCCAGAGGACAGCTATGTTGATTCTAGTCAGTGGACAATTTGGGATGGACCTGACTGAATCGTCAATTTTGCTGCATGGATTTTATTGAAATATTTGTAATGTATATGGAGGTTTTAAATATTGATTTGACAATATATGCTCTGTAGAACATGTCTTTTTAATGTAGTTAGTTATTATGTAGTATAAAGCATTGCTTTTCTGGTTTATGATCACCAAAATAAAATAAGTTACTCCTTCAACTACTGAAGGACAATTGGCATGAAGGCTTTGTCTTCTTCGATCCTTTGGGAGGTTTAGTAAGACCACTACAGCCCAGCCAATTCCCAGTGCGAGGACTCCTGAGAACCAAATATCAAAGAGGCAAATACAGTAAAAGAGCCAGCACAACACAAGGTTGTTTCATATCAAAGGGCCTTTCATGTGCAGGGTTGGGGAGGGGGAGAGTTAAGACAGTCAGACTGAGCAGAAGGGCTGAAGAAAGGGTTATTACATTTTGGTGTTCTGTGGGCTATTATTTCCTTCCTCTTACCTACACTTCCTGGATAGAAAAGCATGTGGATATGATGCTAGAAGGCAAATGTCTCTTGTTATCTTGGCAGGGATTGGACCATTCAAAAGAGATTTCCTTTCAGCCAGTCCTCACTGGCCTTTTCACTGTATAAGAAAGGAGTCTCCTACCCCTTCCTTCATTTCTTTGTACCATTTTACTTAGGAATTAAACATTATTTTGGATACTTTTGGGAGAGCTGTCCTTTCCAAGGTCTTCCAGTTGTGTGGTTGAAGGCAGGTGTTCCAAGGCAGAGGCAATGTCTGTCCTCTAACCAGGCACAGGGAACATTGGCAGTAACTGCTTTTCTTGGCCAACAGCTGCACTTTCTGGCATCTTCTCTGGTACCAATGCTCCTCACTAGAGGTTAAGGGCTTCTGCAAGTGCCAGCTAGTTTCCGCTGGGTGGGAGTGAAGAGAAAAATGACTACTCTTGTCCCCGAACCTCTAAACTGGGATTCACAAGACCAGAAGAAGACAAGCAGTTGCATTTGTGTATTTTGATGTTTCAAACTGTCCTCGAAACTGAGTGTGTCACATGTGAATGTCTTTGAAGCATCCAAACCTGCTGTAATGTCTTTTGCTCTTTCTTCGATTTTAGAGCCTCAATGTTGCTGCATCAAACCTATTTGTCACTAGTTAGTGACGGTGACAGGTGAGCACCGCACCTGCTTCACACCTGCTTCGGCTTGAACAAGAAGCTGTCTATTACAGTAGCATTCAAACTGCCCTGTCTCAAACAACACAGCGAACCACTAGTATCTTTGGCATCAACTAAATAGTGACCCTAGAGCTTACCATGGTGGCCTGATTGAAGTTCAAAACTCGAACCATGCAACTCAACACCAACACACTGCTGGATCAACACGAATCACTGCACCTAAACCCGGTTCATCCCATATGCACATCACTGTGAAGCCTCGTTTGACGGTGTCTAAAAACAGATTCAGGTACTTTTGTCAGGTCCATCCCAAATTGTCTACCTTTTGGGACCCAAGACTGATAAGCCATCCATTAGCAGTATTGCCATCCAAGACATATCCTTCTTGCAATTGTTTGCCTTTCACCCCTTCTACATTACATAGAGTGCATGCAACATCTATAGGCTGCATGTTCTGTGTTCTTTCCATGAAGGTAGGTTGTTGTTACTGTTGTTTCTAGTAGTTATATTGCATATTGGTGGGCAGTAGTATGAGGGCTGAGTAGGTGATTTAGCCACTACTCATCCTTGTACTACTGCAGAACTATAGACATTTTGTCAGAGACCTGAACCAAGTGATCAGAGGTTCAGAGCGGGTTAGTCTTTTATAAGTGGAATCATAAGTAGCAACATAAGTAATATAAGATGATCAATAATTATTTTGAAGCAAAGATGATAGTCTACATGCATTTTGATAATTTTCTCTTGATTTCTGTTTAGATTCAGGATCAAACGCACCAAAATAGCCATACGCTTTTTCCATTGTCACAAAGTGGACATTCAGCAACATATAGGCCTGATCATGGAGTATGGTTCACAAAGGGTTTGATTATTAAACATGTGCAGGATTAGCCAAAAAAACATAGGGTGTCTTAATTAAACTAGAGGTTGTACTGTGGGGCAGTGCTCTGGGAAAATATATCTCAAAGTAGATGACCACCATGTTCGGCACCGGAGTGCCTGCGGATGTCTCCATGGTGAGGAGTATGCACCATGCCTGATTGGCTTGCAGCACCTTCATCTCGCCCAGTAGGCATTTGGCAGGTGAGAAAGCCGGTCCCCAACACAGAAGACCCATATCTAAGGCTCCTGTCTCAGCATGTCCAAGCCTGGGAGGGCTTGTAGGGCCGCCAACCTTTTCCCCCCTCTTTCTAATCATGAAGCAGCCTCCTAATGCAGCTGGTGCCAACACAAACATTTACCACTGGACCCCCAAGCTCTCTGCAGTTCGCCAAGTGAGTGATGGCTGAACTCTTCCACTGCCTCCTACATTAACAAAACTCAATCATATCTGCCTCTCAGCCTCACCTAATCTTCCTCTTTCCCACTGTACTTTGTGCCCTTGTTTGATTTTTGAACATAGGTCCAATATATATATATATATAGTTTTATTTATTGTTGTTTTGATCAGTAAAAACCTGACCTTTCAACATATTCATTACACAATTTAAAATTAATTCATAAAAGAAGCATTTCATCATTCAGTTTCTACAATTACAATTCTACAATTATAAAAATTTAAAAACATTTTTAAGAGTGATCACAGGTTAATCATTATTCACTCTCAATGTTATTCAACTTTACATACATGGTAGGTATATATTTACATATGCACATTTCCAGTTCTTAACCATCAATGACTTCATATTACCCAATTTATAGTGAGTTTAAATAGTTTACAAGTGCATATCTTAACCGGTTTGAGTGTCCTTCATGCAAAGTTAACCATAATTGGTCATGCGTGACTACCGCAGTCTCATTAAACAAATATCTGAAGTAAAATATCCTCTTTGTTAGCAGACCAACACACTCTGTTACCAGGTGTTTCAACGTTTCAACCTCTTGGTTACAAAATCGACATACCTGGGCAGCTATCTTCTTCCACCTATATAATCTCTCTTTTGTGGGCCAAATATGCAATCTAAAACACAAAAAATATGCCCGATGTTTGGGATTAGGAGACTGCTTTAGGTATTTTTCCACGAGTCCCTGTACTTTTAAGGCAAAAGGATTCTTGGCAAATTTCTGCATTTTCATGCAAGCTTCTCATGTCTTAATCCAGTCTGATCTCCAAAAATTAGATTTAGCTTTGTTTGGATTTTCAATAAGTAAAATTTCAGAGACTTCTGCTCCTTGTAAAAAAAAAATTTGCACAAACGTGCCATGTTTTCGCAAAATTATCATTTGATAGCAGAAGATATCGAGATATGATGGTGAGTAACCCATTAGTACTATCTTTCATAATACATTTTCTATATAGTTGGCAAACTTTCCATTTGTATACTACATAAAGTGATATTAAACCTAATTCGTGTCTGATGATCGGCATAGATTCGGAATTTGGCAGCATCAGTGATTTTTTCCAATAACTACTTTCATATTTGGACCAGTAAACATAGGATTGACATTTTTTAGTTTCTGACCCATACAAGATTGTAGGAACATATTTTTGTTTGTAGTAAATAATCATGGGGTCTATGGAAAATTTACAGTATTTTGCCCAAATTATTCGAATTTGAGATAATGCACTCAGATGTTTCAATTGAAGATGTTCTTCATATGGTTTGTCAGTCATATGACTATTCACACATACCCCCAAATATATGTATGATTTTACAACCAGAAGATTAGTATCTTGTAATTGCCAATGGCATGCTCTTTTTCTTTTCTTAACACCAAATTGCATCACCTGAGTTTTCCTAGTGTTAATACTTATGCAGTTGTTCTTGGCATAGATGTTTAGCGCATTTAACATAATGCGCAAGCCAACTGGTGTTTTAGACAATAACACCATATCATCGGCGTAGAGAGGCCAATTAATGGCAGCTCCTTGTAATTTTGGTGGATCAATAGTCAAACCCCTAAAACTGGCCCCAAAGTCTAATAGGAAAAAATTAAACAATGCTGAGGCCAACAGACAGCCTTGTTTCAGCCCCCATGAAGTCTCTATGGGTTCAGACAGCAACCCCTCATTATTCAAACAAATCAAAATTGATGACTTTCAATGTAATTCAATGATCCATTTGAGTATGTGCCAAGGACACCTTAAGTCCATCAATTTCTTGAAGAGTAGATCCCTAGGAACAAGATCAAAAGCGGATCTAAAATCCTCAAAAGCCACATATATTGGTTGTTTACATTGTTTGTTTAATTGGATGATGGCATGCAAGGTGACAAGATTGACAGCTGTGCCTAGGCCGGGGACAAATCCTGGCTGAAAGGGATCTCTGTGGTTTAGATGATTTAACCATTTATTAAACTCACCCAAGATCATAAGGGCAAACATTTTCCAGGGCAGTCTAGCATGGCAATAGGTCTATTAGAGGCCGGATTTGCCTTGTCTCCTTTCTTAAATATTGGCAAAATGATCGAAGTTTTCCAATTTAATGGAACAGAGCCTGTCGCCTGATGTTCTTAAACATGCAGTACAATATATCCGACCATAGGTATCGATTTTGTTTTATTAAAGCATTATGTAGACCATCTGGTCCAGCAGCTCTGGAGACACTCAATTTGGATATATAAAAGAGTATATCATCATGGTCAAAATTCACCTTATGATTGCCAACAATACTAACCCAATTTAAACTGATATTTGAAAATGGTGTAGTATATATATTGCCATAGAAGGTTCTCCAACACTGCTGTGAGATGGAATTCACTTGTAATGCAGGCTGACATTTGATTGATATGGAATTTAACAAAGCCTAAATGACCCCTGATGATTTGAGGAAAATCTGTTTCAGCAGTACCTCTCCATCATGTTGATATTGGGAGACACGCCGGCCTCTTGACCATTTTTTGTACTTGTTTTTTAGCTGTTGTATGTGCTCAAGTTTAAACCCTGGATTCAGATCATATGCAATAGATTGCCTTTTTATATTCCTCCTTAATTCACTTTTCCTGCATTTAACCTCAAGGTCAAAGGCATGAAGGTGAAATTGAATGCCACGTTTAGGGTGTACTCTTTGTGTTGGAAAGATCTGCATAGCATGTACATAGCATCCACTATCACATTCACTGTCAACAGAGTATAGATTAGATAAAACATCTCTATACTGGCATAATTTCGACTGGGACCATTTTATGCGATTGCCAGCATTATTAACCTGTAAATTAGACATGTTAATATTGTAAGATTGTTTTTTGTTTTTCGGCCAATTGCATGTCAAATGGAGGAGACTATGATCACTCAGGATAGTTGACTTGACAGAGAACATGGTTATATTATTCAAAAAATGTGCATTTACGAAGATATAATCCAGGGTTGCATGATTACCAGCATTGTGCCAAGTGGCTTTGGCAGGCACATCTCCCTGTAGTGAGCCATTGACCATAACAAAATTTCGATCAGCCATTATGGACAACCAACGACATTCATCAAGCATGGACCTCGGGTTTTTAGACGATAATAGATGCAAATTTAGGTCCCCCATTTTAAATGTGTTGATGATAGTGTTGTCTAATAATAATTGATCAAGAATCAGGGTCAGAATCTCAAAAAAGGCCTTAGAGGACAGATGGCTTTTCCCCCAATATATGTTCACCATGGCACAAAAACTTTGACCATGCTGGATCTTGACATATTGGAAGCAGGGTGAGGGAGATCTATGCCAGATAACTTCAATATTCTTGTCCTTCTTAAAGGCCATTAACAAGCCAGTCATGGGACGTCCCTTAGACTGCTCAATAGCAGGTTCCGTGAAGATGTTATATTGGTCCCAAACTGGTATTGTACGAAGCCATGTCTCCTGGAGCACTAGTATGTCAAACTGAAGGAGCTCCTTGCTCTTGTTATTAATCAGATGTCTGTGACCTCTTGTGTTCCAGGAGAGTAGGCTAATAGAAACCATCATCTGGGATTGTTATGATCGCACATTGCAATTATCTGGTGCCCAAGCATTTTGTGTGCGCCCTACAGCCGATATCACAAATGTTACATTGTCACCGTATGTTCTAATTTCTGGGCGATCGATATTCATTTGGTTCATGTCATGGAGGGTCATATCCTATGTTAGAATAAACCCAGATTGTAGAAAGCTGTACGCGCCAGCCACAAGGTGTTTAAAACAACCCTTGATTGAATAAACAATCGCGCTTCTGTTAGGTCTATATCATTTACAAATTCCACTAAACTGATATCCGCCGATGTTATGTCTTCAAGTCCGGTAATTTCCACACAAATATTCAAAAGGCTAGCACAATTAAGGTCATATGTGGCAAAAGGGTAACCACGACATTTGATAAGTAGGCGATGATGATGTTTGTATTGGCCTTTACCAACATGCCTGGACATCCAGGGGTCATGCTCACTCTGTTGGGTCCTAAGCGGCCTGTTATCGGTTGAATGGCCGATAGTCCCCTGCTCAGTAGACTCATGTGGTGCCGTTGTTTTTTTAACATTTTAGGACCTTTCAGCAGAAGCTCAATATTGGGCATTTCTTTATGAGTATCTTGCTTTGGTTGATTAGGATTGCTACGTATGCCCTGATTGGCTGACCTGATGGTTTGTGTGAGAACTTCATTTTCTCTGGTGTATTTTTCAAAAGAGACTCGTATTTCTTCACGCAGATATTGCAACATGCTATCAGTATTATTTACATGTACATTTTCCACTTCTACATGAGTACCATGCACTTTATTGGCTTGACACTCACTAATTGGAGCTGTATAGCACTGCACAAGGGCATCATTTGCCTTAGAGTGTTTTTGTAAAGATGCTCATATATCTTCACGTAAGTTCTGTATTATGTCAACAGTTGAGCATGATGCATTTCCATGTGTGACTAACGTTTTAGATGGAGCTACTGCAGAGCTCATAGCTTGAACTGCATCAGCGGCTGTATGATTTGGGAGGGCTGCTGTATCTGCAGCTATAACTTGAGTGGACATTACTATATTTGAAACCTGCACACCATATCCCATTAATTTTTAGGACGAAGGTACCGCGATAGAAAGCAAGTCGTCAAGTGATTTATATTTTAGGGCTTCTTTTCTCCTAAGCTGATTTTCAAGGTTTAGGGTCAATTTCCTTTTTTTCTTAGCCGAGATCGCTAGTTTTGCGGCTTTTTTAACTTTCAACACAGAATTTCTATTATCAATTGATTGCTGAGTTGTAAGGTCAGTAACCTGCTCAGTGGACCGAGTTGGAACTGCATGCTGGGCTTTCAAGTTGGTAAACATTGGTGCAAATTATATTCCTTGCACTTTCGGGGTTACCTCGATTAGATCTACAAGGACTGGTTGGACACTTACGCCTTGGATATTAGGTGAAGTAGTTTGCACTTTTGGGGTTATCTCCATCAAGTTACCGGATACTATTTGAGTGCTTGGTTCTTGAACAGCATCTGCTGCATGGTTGGAATTTGTTACTAGGTTAGCCAACAAGTCTCCCATCATGCCCGGTTTTTGAAGTGCACTCATTTGAGTAGATTGGTTTATAAGCTTCAATAGCAGTGGATGAGATATTGGATTTTGCACAAATGTACTTCTCTTGCCTGACATGATATTTTTTCTTCTAATGATTTGTATAGTTTTGCTAAGGACAATAGTGCTGTATTCATTGCGCTCAACGTGTTATTTAAAGCCGGAGCCTCAGGAAAAGAGAACCTATTATCTTTATACAGCATCTGACTATCACGTATAAAGTATGGATGATTGTTGTCAGGTTCATTAAATCTAGTGCGTCTGGCTGTTGGGGCTACAAATGATAGATTTGAAATGCTAGATGGAGAATTCTCGAAAAGTACTGGAGATTTATATAGTTCTAGATTCAGTTTTTCCACTGGGGGAATGGAAACTTGGGTTTGTACATTTCCTGCGCAAGATGTTTGCATATGTGAGTTATCAGCGAATTGTATCAAATCACCCGTGTTAGAACATATATATATATATGGAGTGGAGGCATTCGTAGAGGCTAAGGTATCATCAATGAATTCACCCACAGTTGTGAGTTTTCCATATTCAGCTCGTAATAAATGCTGAGCTGCAACGGAACATAAAGGTACAGCCGAGGGTGATTTGGCCGCAAGCAGTTCTACTTGGACATCGGCACTGGCCTCACTTGGGAAATACCTATTTCTCCTGTTGTATAAGTTAATGCAATCGTTGCGTCCGCTACTTCTCTTCCTGCTTGTTGTAATTGCACATTAGTAGACCATGCTTTTGGATCAGACACTACTTCCTTAGAGAGTGTATTCAAAGTAATTGGTGCTTCAGTCAAAGCCAAAGCATTAGAACAAATAACTTGAGGAACTTGGACCAAAGACATATTAGATATTGATAACATATTGGTCTCACTTTGTGGGGGGACAGATAGTTGTTTCCGACCCCACAGCGTCTAATGTACAGAAAGTGCGAATATCTATATTTAAGGAAATCGCCCGCTTTTTGTCTTTATTGTTCTTAAGTCTTTTGGCAATTAAATCTCTTTTGGTTATAGGAAGGACCAATTTATATGTGTTTACCACATGCTCCAGCATGCCCGTTTTCAGAGAATTTATTAACCGGGACATAATCAACACAAAATAAATTAATTAGTAATAATATCAGGAAAAATAGAACAACAAATACACAAAACCAAATCACCTTAATTCACACTCACACCAGCTCTCCCGCTATCCAACTAGACAGCGAGACAGCAATACACTTAACAATTCACTTGCGCAATCGCCTATGCGGAGTGAAGTTTAAAAAAAAAATGTGGCAAACATTCGGTTGAAGGATAGGTTCAATGGACTACACAGGAAAAAACAAATAACACATAAATCATAATTATGGAAAGATAGGAAAGTTCAAAAAGCGTCCACTAGATATCAAATAGCCAACAAGTTACTTCATCTACCCAATGAGGCCAATTCCAGCAAAAACACACTTGTAGCCAAAGTTCATAAACAATCCACCAGCCTAGAGGTGTAATGATATAAATTACAATAATGCTCAATTTATGAGCTGGCTCTCAGTTGTTATCTTAGCAAATGTGTCTGATGATGCTATGACACCAAACGGTGCACTGTCAGCAGCCAGTTCTTACAAAAAATCAAGTCACCTCCTAACTGTTTGCAGGGTGAGGGCCACCAGCGTCAAACAGCCGTACAACAGCCAGTGGGCTTACCTCCAAAGGGCTTTACGCCGCAAGGGTGGCTCAGGGCTCGATAAATACATGCGAGATATCACGTGATCAGTCACGTGATGCTGAAGAGTCCCGCCTCTTCCAGGAAGCAGGAACAGTCCTAGCAAGAGCACACGGCTCGCAGTGCTAAGGACAGCACGTAGATTCCAGTAAGCATTTAAAGCCAAAATGCAGTCCTTGGCTTAGCAGCAGCACCTATATTTTGCATATCATGTTGTGCCCGTCCTGTAACTACCAGGCTGCCTGGTGAGTTTAGGCTAGGATTGTGCAGTGCAGCCACCCCTCTCTCGTTAATATATCCTCTGCCATCCTGATTGCACTCACCATCTCTCTTATCTTCTCTAACTGCTACACTATCACCTCCCTCTCTCATGAAATCTGGAAGAAAAAGCACAAAAAGACATCCTAACCACCAACCCTGGCCTACCAATTGCAGACACCTACGTCAGTGCAACCTCCAGACAAGTTTACCCTCCTCATCTCATCTCTACTCTGTCGCCTTTCACATCCTCTCCCATTAATGGTGGCACCAAGTGGGAAGTCCTCTTGGTGGGCTTCTCTTCATTCTGCTGTATCATTAATGTCTACCACACTGGCACTATCTTGGGTCAGGGTCCTCCACCCAACCTCCTTCTCTTTGAACGGTGCCTGCCATCCCTCATTAACTTCCTTCCCTCACCTGCCTCTCCCCAACCACTTTCTCTGTCACTCCCCTTCCGACTGGTGTACCACGCCCCTGTACTCCTCCTTGGAAAACCTTCAAAGGTGGAGCCCTCCTTCACGTGGCCACACTTAACGCCCATTCATCCAACAAAACAAACAATCCACTGACATCTGCCTCCTTCTTGAAGACATTGACCTTGACATTCTCGATCTTACTGAGACATGGTTTAATGCCAGCTCAGTTTCTGCTTTTGACTCCCAAATCCCTGACAGCTACAAGGTCATTTCCACGCCATGACCTAACCGTGCTGGTGGTGGAGTTATCTTAATCTTGCCTGAGTGGGTTCCTTCCTCGCTCATACCAATCCAGTCTTTCTCGTCCTTTGATAGTCTGGTTTGCAAGTTGGTCATCTGTCCCTCCTCCTAGCTGACCATTACCACGATCTACAGGGCCGCTGTGAATCTGCTTAGCTTTTGGTCATCAACTATATGCATTGAAGAAGGCTAGATGTATGTGGGTGCATTGGCCATCCATGCCAACCAATCAGTAGCCACATAATCATTCTGCTGCAAAATGTAGAGATACCCCCTTTAGGAAATTCAAGTTCATTGGGTAGAAATGTTATCAGAGAAATGTAATCATGCATGTACCACTGTCATACGTGCACCAGGGTACATAGCATACATTTCAGAAAGACATGGAGGATTAGGAGTAGACTGATGAATTCAGTAACCCACCTGAGGCACAAGAGGGACAAGAGATGACACTACCTCAGAAACAAAGAACAATACACAGATGATGAACAAGAGGTGATTCCTGAACATGACCCACCTTTTATTTCCTTAGAATCAGATTACTACAAATCAGAGAACAAGGCCTACCTGAAGATTTCCAGAGCAAAACATGTGCAAGGACGGGGAAAATCTTTCCCAGTCAAGGCCGCAAACTACTGGAACAAATTACCTCCATCTCTACGGCAGGAAGAGAACTACCTATGCTTCAGAAAACTTCTGAAAATCCATCTTTTCCATTGAAAAGTTGGTATCATACATGCATGCCGAGGAAAGAATGAAACGCTCTTGCACAACGGATTAACCTGGATTTTCCCCGCGCCCTGATGCCCGTGGGCTACTGGCGCGTTATAAACCCAAATACAATACAATATAATGCAAAGAGCATGAAAAAGATTATTCCGCATCCCATCATTCAAGATTGAGAGTCGATCACAACTTATTTGAGGACACCGCAGGAAGTGAAAGAAATGAAGGTGCAGGCATTAAAAAACCAATGCAACTGTCAAGAGCAAGAAACTGTCGACACACCAGTGTACAGCCTTTTCCAGAAACATTTTCCAAAGCACTTGCTAGTGTTAATACATTTTTGTATCAGTCACTTGCACACCCAAAAATCCTTGTTAACAGCACCAATACAGCATCTACTGCCTTTCACACTGGGAAGACCTTGGAAGATCTCACAAAGGAGGAGAGATTAGGGCATTTTTCAATCTTACAAAATCGGCCTGTGTAGTTATTTTTTAGCATAAAATGAATGTCCACATATTGCCACCTGTGATAAATACAAAATAACGCTGTCTTTCATTTGAAGAAGGGGAGCAATGTGGGCACTCCTTCCCTGGGGCCCCACATATGACTTCATCATCCACATACTTGGCTTAATGTGACAGGTCAGCCTCCCACCTCTTAAGTGCAGTCAATGGACACATTTGCACCACTGTCCCGTAGATTACACCAGAGTGTCTAAAAGATTCAAAGATTGAATGATGCCCCGATTGAACATATTTGCCTGCAGATCCCAGTACTACTACAGATGCAGCTACTCTAATGCTGACCTCATCTTTGCCCATCAATACTTCAACTCACTGTCGCTGCAGCGTTTGAGCGTTTTTCTAAATATCACAAAAGACAATAAAAAATAAATTATTTTCAATGGCATACTTGACTTTTTGTTGCCTATAGATTTGTTGAGCTATTCGTTTGTTGAAAAATGTGCCATCAGATGGCACCTTGCCCAGATTGAACCCAGCCATGAAAATCTGAATCTGAACAACTATATGTGAACTTTGGTGCCACAGAGTGGTAGTAACACTGGTCCAAAGTAAGAGTAAAAAGATCTGCTTCAGAAGTGAGTTGTGGGCTGGTTTTCAAGAAACAGAATTTATGGGTATTATAAGAGCTTGAAGCACTTTTCTAGATTACTGTCATCAGCAAAGTCCAAAGGCCTCATTACGAGTCCGGAGGTAACCGAGGCGGTAAAACGGCCTTGTTACCGCCGGACTTGTATTACCATTCCGCCTCCATGACTCCCGGAATTACCGGGGCATTACAACCACGGTGTCTCGGGAATTCCGGAGGCGGAATGGTGTTAATCCCCATCCCCATTGAGTTCCATAGGACTCAATGGGGATGGGGATCATGGAAACACCGGCACCATCTCGTTACGGTGCCGGTGTTTCCTCGTCCGCCTGCAGGCGGGCGGTGTTAAACCCGCCAGGTCAGACCTGGCGGGTTTGTCGACTCCGCCTGCAGGAGTTGTGATCGCCCGGCATGGAAACAACGGTGGCGGCGGGTTTACCGCCACCGTTGTTTCCATACCGGGTGAGTTATAATGAGGCCCCAAGTCTGGAACCCAAAAAAATACAATTTCTTAGCAGACTAGCTTCTGTATGGAAAGGATTGACAGCAAATACCACAGGAGTGTGGAACACTTGGAAAAGGTAAAAGTGTTTGTATCACTCTTCATTCTTTACAAGTGTGCCAATTGGCATCTGACAACAGATTTAATAGTGTAGCTGTCCTGGGGCTAGGTGAAACCATGAACATCCCTTGCTTTTCTCAGCTGCTCCATCTAGGGTTTGCCAACTTCATAAGCCAGGCTTGCCACTTGATAAGATGTTAGGCATAACGCAGACGATCTAAACACACTTGAGCTATTCTAACCATGCATGACATGCGCTAGGGAAGCTCTATTCATGCGGTAACGTCTCTTAAAACCAGTAAAACAGTAAAAAGCAGACTTTCGAAACTAAATATGATGGAGCACCTACAGGAACAATGCAAAACAGTCAGTGACAACTAAAATAGTCAAATCCAGTGTCTGCAAGTGGACTAACAAGCACCTACACAGATGAAAAGAATGTTGAACAATATGTGTTCTTTCCGCACATCCTTATTAAGATGCCACACAGTCGGTTAGCCTGTAATGTACATCCCCTTAGTGTGGTAGTGTTAATAGTGTGTCTATTGGAATTTAAAATATCCAACATAATTCATGAATGTGATATGTCTGATAATACATAATAAGAGTAACTGACCACGAAACTGCCCTCAACCTGCCCACAGTTTCCATATATTATAAGAATGAATAGGAATATGCAAGACCCGCTAACATGTTTTCTTGACCCAGAGTTTGAAGTGAAGTTGCCAACGTTTGAAAACCTATGTGTGAGGATGAAGAAATTATAGGAGGATTTCACTTGAAAGAGCTACAGATTATGACAATATTGATTACTGCATTCTTAAGGCTTGAACTCAATGGCAATTCAATGGAACTTGGCCCTGTAAAAATTAAAGATTAAGACAAAAATGAACACAGGTCTCATTGGACTGGTAAGAATAACTCTCAATCTAACACATGTTAGGATTGGCTGGCAAGGACATAACTGTGGTTTAGACAGACCTGGTGAGTTTGCCCATACACTATGTAATTAGCTGCACTGAAGAACAGAAAAGCTCAGAGCAAAGAAGAACAAAGAAGCAGCCAGGTGCTACAGTCTTGGGAATCCATTGGTGTCAGAGTGGATGCCTAACCAGCACACAAGGCTTTTGTCGGTGTAATTTCTCAGCGGTCGGCAGGGCCGTCCATGGATCTCCGGGGTTGGGGAGGCCCCAACTTTTCCCGCGTCCCAAAGGAGTATGAGGCACACACAAGAGCAAAGAGCTACTGCTGTTTATTGCACAAAACAGACAGGGACAGGTTCTCAGATCACAGGTATCCAGGAAACGTTTCATTCCTGGTGGGCTTGCAGGCCCTTTTTCTAGCCGGATGACGCGACTATGTGCGTCACCTGGGAAAACAAGCCCCTAAACCTAACGCTATCTCGGGTTGGCTCCCCGAGTGGTAGGGTCAGTGTGGATCCATATAGAAGAAAAGTTTATTGGTAGAGAAAGGATCAGGTGGTACGCTTGGGTCATCCCTAATAGTTGCTACATGAGAATTGTTACAAGGGGAAAATTAGTGATTGGCTAAACTATAGTGGTGTCAGTGATTAGCCCCTCGTATTCTGATTGGTTCACCCATGATCCCCCAAGCCTGGGACCATCGCTGTTCCCAGCTCATGGTGTACCTGGTGCTGGCAACAATGTATGATTATGTGTCAGTGGCGGACAATGGACAGGGCTGTTGGGTGTCCCTTTCCCATCGCTGTCGGTGTCCAACTTGTCACTTCATTGTTGCAGTCTGTGTCCCAGACGTGAGACCCCAGAGCTTCTCTGGTCCTTGGGGCTTGGTATTGTATCAGGTCGGCCTGGTCACGTGTTGTGAGACCATGGCTGGAGCAGAATTATGGGTATTTGATTTGTATTTCGGCTCTGAGGAGCGTTCAGCGGTAACAGGTGTAACCTTGGCACGTGGAGCGCGGCGTGTAAGTTGCAACTTCGTGGCCTTAGATGTGGGGCTCTCATCAGGGTTTGTTCTGCATGATCAGCATCTTGCAGCTTCGTCTGAGCTGCTCCGGCCTAGGGACTCTGGTTTTGCGGCCTACCTTGGCCTGGCTCATGGTTGACAGTATACAGTCCATAATACGGGGGTCGCAAATGGAGACATGGGTTCTTATGCATTAGTCCATATATAGGGCTACATCTTCATTTTTTTAGTAGCAAGGAAGTGTCTGCAAGCATATACACGAGCTCTTCTGGCGTCTTGCGTTTCTGCGGTGCTGTAGTTGGCCTATGTGAAAAATAACAACGATGCATATGTGAGTGTGAGTGGTCCTCTACGTCATAGCACTGAGTATGTTCTTTGTGTGGATTGGTGTGTGTCTGATCCATGTGCTTGGTGGCACATGTGTCCTTGTTAGCTGGCTATGTCGTCATGGCATCTCTAACGATGGCAATATTTGTGGGTGATGTCTAATCGAGTTGGTCCATATGGTCGGTGTCAACTCCACCTGAGGCCCCAGCCCGAGGTTGGGATGGCGCGCAGCTTGCCTGGGTGTGCGGGGCGTGGCCACGGTGGAGCTTGACGTCCGTGCGGCAGTGAGCGGGTCTAACTCCTCCGGCGCCGTGTGCTTAGGTCGTGACGTCATAGGCCAGGGTCTGGAAGAGAATCGGGGGAAGGGATCGTCCCATTTTTCCTCTTCACTGGACTGCCTGATCAAGAGGAAACAAGCAGCTACTTTAATGTATTTGCCATGGCAGATCAGACATGCCTGTATGCTTAAATTGGCAATTTGTCAATGTTTCCAGAGTAACATGCACATGCTTGATTCAGTAAAGTGCAGGCAGACCTGAACCATAACTTATGAAATGATTTCATGTGAAAAAGCAAACACCCATGACAGAGTAAATCTGCTTATTGAGCTAAATGCTGATGCTGCCAATGTTTTCCAAATTCAAATGGACTGTTTCGATTATTTTTGAGACAGAAATTAGACATTTGTACCAATTTCTATTTGTTACATCATTATGAGACAACATTGTCTATTTCTGCCAGGTATGCCTTTTTGCTGTCACTGTGCTGGTGAAACACTGAGTTTATATACTGAGGTTTGGCACATCATATTAAGACTTGTTCTATCCCTCAGATGTCTTTGTCCAGGATAAGTGGATCCATCAAATCATGAGGACCGAAAAGAGGACACTTACAGCAGGATTTGACACAAGGGTTTTTATCAGTTTTGCAAGGGTGGTATATTTTCACCTGCCACTTAGCTCACTTAACCAGACAGCACTATTGTGAGTGCAATGTTAAGTTTCACTGTGCCACACATTTAGATGGTTACACACTGCTGATTGGTTGTAGGGTTCTTTAACAATCTAGAAGTGAATATGTGAAGAATAGAATGCTAGGACTATGTTTAACTATATTATTGATCATATCGGGAACTGCATATGTTTGACTATTATTTGTAATGCTCATACTTCATCTCCACAAGTCAATAGGTTTGCATAAAGCTAAACAAAAAGAGTTAAGTCATTCTCAATGTATTTCTAATTATTAGTAAAAATAAAAGACAGTATAATGAAAATGTAAATATCAACTGCTTTAGTGGTAAAACTATGTAGGTAAGATATTGATAACATGTAATGTTAATCATACACCTGTAAGAGGATTCAATTCAACACTACAGCTAAGTCAATGCCTAGTCTGGGATACTGAATGGAAACCCTTATTGATATATCTTTATGTCCAGTTCATGAGTTCTGGATGACTACCCCTATATAACACCCCTCTCTTAGAATCCCCCTGACCCCACTGAGCTAAGACGTAGTTCTGTTTTGCAAGTTTAAAAGGTTTATTTGAGAAATAAAACAAAATATAGATACCACGCTTTTATAATAAATTAATAATCGATATCGCCCTTATAAATATAATGTTAATCAACAAGGGGTAATCTGACACTAGCACACTTCTTTATAATCAATGAGGAGTTGGTGTAGGATGGATAAGGCAGCAAAAATACTTTTATGGTTTCAAATGGATGCAATGTTGAATGAAAATGCAGTACAGAAACTAACTGATATGGTTTCACAAGATATCATATGTTCACTTTTCCCCTGGTGACAATTCACCCCCCCCCCTTATATGCAATGCAAGGAGATGGAAGTAACACACACAGTTCTCAGGAATGCAATTCAATACAATACAAAATTCAATTCCCACCCCAGCAAGCTTAGAGAAAACAGATATGAGTTTTAAAACACAGGCCCAAGTGCTTTGAATGTGGTGGCAATGAAGTGAGAAATATGCTGAAAATGCTTTTAATTCCCTTTAGGAGGTTCAGGGTGAGTGAGAGATACTTGGGATGAGCTCAGGCTCACTTTAGCAATGATTCAGGTATGGTTATTAAGAGGCAAACACATTTTTAGCAAAGGAAAGCAAAAAGCTGCTATCTTTTTACAGGTAAAGAAATCAGGCCAAATCGCAAATCGCGGCAAAATTCACGAATGTGTGAATCGCGATTACGGCAAAAGTATAAGGAGTAGCAAGTCGGTTCTAGGTTTGCTGGAAAGCTGAGATTCTAAGATTTCAGAGGAAAGTTAAACCAAGAGATATGAACGATTTTGTAAAGGTCGTTTTTCGGATTTAAAGTAACTCAAATTGACAGGTGACAGCTTTGAAAATGACAGGTGACACGATTTCTAGGAGACAGTTCTAATCAGATTAAAATAGTTGGATTAAATTATTTTAACTAAGAGCTTATTTCTGTCACAATCTGATCTAAGTACTCACTCCTAGCTTTGAAAGGACTGGACCTCGCCACGGATCGGGTCAGCATTGGCTGCGGTTCCCTCGCCACGGTCTCTGTGTGCAGCGCCTGGGTCAGCTCCCCGGATACAGCGGCCTGTGGTTCTCTGGATCTCTGGTCTGCTTTCTGGGTGTCTCTGCTTTCTCTGGGTACAGCACTGCTTCTGGATCTTTCTGGCGCAGGGTTTCAGGCCAGAATCAACAGCTCAGCCCGGCTGTGAATAGTCTGCAAATGATTTTGAGGCCTGCTGAAGAGAACTCAGCTTGTGGGTTAGGCCTGTTCTTTACAAATTCGGAAGTAAAGTCTTGGTCTCTGAAGATTGATGAATTGAAGTCTGAAGTCTCCCGGCAGAGCTTCCCGTGGAAAGTGAAAAAGGGATCTCCACTTGTCCTGCACTGTCTGCTTTTATGTGTTTAGAAAGTGGGTGTGTGCGCAGCATCACTAAGCCAGCCCCTCTCTCAATTTATCATTAGCCAAGCTTTCCTTTCTCCCTAGATTGGGGGAACTGAGTTGTGAGTCAGAGTGATGAGGTAGATTTTATGGCCAGAGGGCCCTCCCCTCTTATCTTTACACACAAATCTATATTTGCTCCAAATACATATTTTCCCAAATACACAGTTGTTTTTACATAACCTACACACATCATATCACATGAGGTAGGCACTGTTCCTACTCTGGCGTTTCTAGGAGCTTGGGTAAAGAAATGGCAACTTATTTTCGATTTTAGTGGGTTATGAAACATTGGTTTTTCATTAAAAATTATACACATATACACGGCCTGTCCATACATACTCCAGTAAATTCCCATGTCTCTAGCTTCAACACAGAGTCTGTAGTATCAATAAAGAGTGGGGTTTTGCCCCAGAACATCACACAAATTGGAGTTTGGGTTTGAATTGTGGGCAAAGTTTTCATTTTAAGGATCCCCACATTTCACATTTCTGTCATCTGGTTACCAAGAATTATCAGTGTTTCTGTAAAATATATATTTGCTTTCAATTCAAAGTACTGCAGTGTTTGAGTCCGCCCCCAAAGTTTGGGGATGACAGTGATCACATGTCTCTCCTGGCTGGCAGATCTTTGTTGACAGGAAACAGTCAAAATCACCATATCCTATTCAAGGGAAAAGGTATTTTGTGTGGGCTCCAGCAAGCTGAGGTCAACAGACCAGGGGCCCCTTTGCATTTGGTTAGCATGACCATGTGATATCCTGGGCTATCTGAGGTGAGAAGGTTTCCCAGCCTTTTGGCCTGTTAATCAAATCAGATTGTCTCTGGGAACAGCAGGTGGTTAGATTTCTAATTAACCCACAATTGTCCCAATTGTCACAGAAGGCTGATTAGCTTCTGAAGTAGCAGTTCTCCTGTCAGAGTTTAAACCGCTAGCGCCGCCTTGAGTCCAAAGCGGGTACTGCATGCATTTTTTTTTGGATCAGTCTTGAATTAATGCATTTCAAACAAGAGATTTTACATGGAAGTATATTATCCAGGTTCAGCACATGGCACTGGTGTGGTTCTGCAGTAAAATAATTTTGTGCCCATAATTTAACCATATTTGACCTGAAGAAAATGAATTCCCAATAGTTATGGGTTGCTTTTGGCAATCAGCATTGCCCCTTTTGCAATGGTTTCAGACTACTGTGTTTAGCCCAATGGTGGTTTTAGGCAGTGCCTTTCTGTGCCCACAACATAGGCAAAAATGGGTGGCAGCATATTCTTCATGCATTTCCCTGTGCATTTTCTGGGAAGTTCTGGCCATCATGATGTTTTCAATGCCAGTAAGGCACAGTTTTTGTGGTAGGGCTCGGATGCATGGGTAAAAACCTCCCACAAACCCAGGGTTAATAGGGAAGGGTTCCTAGATGTTCTAGAGGTAGACCCACAACAATATTGTTATACAATGGAAAGCATGTCAGATGCTCTAGGGTTGTGGTTTCTCTCCAGAGTACCGAGTTGGGTACTGCAATATTTGCGTAAGGCTGAAGGATGAAGTCTCTTTTTACCTGTGTAGCTCTAGTCGTGGGCCTTAAAATAGAAATCAGTAACCCTTCATCGTGTCACTCCAAACCTCGTATTTCGTACTGCACCATCCTCAGTCTTGCTAGTGCATAGCATTGATCACAAGTCCTTCATATTACACATAGTAGTACTACAGTCCATTATAAAGAGCTCTGTCACAGTACATCTAACATGCGGGACCATGCTCACATTCTCAATATACAAATTGATGAATAGAATTCACTTGATGGTGCTTATGAATACACAATTACACATATGTGCAAGCTCACTGTGCTACTCCAACATAAGAGAATAAGGTGTCTAGCTCTCGCGAGTGGCCCCTGCTCACTGTTTACATTGCTCCTACAAATCAGAGCTCTATTAGATGTCTGTCACGAGACCGCCAGTGTAGAAAATTGTGCTCACACTCTACCTTTGTGTTCAGATAGATGGATGAAAATCCTGCTTAACGCAATGTGAGTTCACACCCATTGAGAGACTCTCTCAAAGCCTCTATGTCACTCTAACATGCATTCACCACATATTGGTTATGGTCATGCAGTTGCTCCCTGCTCACACTCTACACAAAGTACATCAAGAACCGTTCACAATTCATGCTCCTAGGGGTAAGTGAATCCAGTGTGTCTCTCTTTGAAGTAGCCTCCTTTGGAGGGCTCCCTCTGTTAGGCATTGTGACCTGTTCTAATATTACACACTTGAGATGTGCTACATTGTGTCTTGCTTCCATACAGTGGGTTGTGACTGGTGATCTCAGACTCTTTGTCTTAATATTGGACTTGTGTACGGTCCAAATGGTCCTTCACCTTGCGCATTGTCATCTCCATGTAATAGCATCAGCCGGAGCATTTCAGTGCATAGACAACATAGGTGGTATCACACGTACATGAATGTCTCAATGCAATTTGTTTCCCTGAGTATGGGTGTGTTTTTTTTTCCCTTGGTGATATTGTTGCCAGTTACAGCATGGTAGTGTACCTGTGTGTCTTGATTGCGATGCGCTAGGTGGTGTGGTGTCCATCTTCAACAGCATATTGCAAAGGGCCTTGCTGTTTCTATAGGCAAAATTCCGAAATTACGGGAACAGTCTTTGTTGGGAGGGATCAAGTTGCAACATTGACCAGAGGTCTTTAAGTACCTTCTTTATTCTGTCACTCTGTATCAAATGTTTTGACATGTATAGAAAGGATGGTGCATTCTTGGGCGGTTCCGGTGTCAATAATGACTCACTTGCTATCTTTTGCACTTTCTCAGAGATCCTCTTAATTAGGTCCTTGTCATACTTTGTGTCCAAAAATGTGGCCTGTAGTTCTTGTGCCTGTCTCTTGTATGCCTCTGTGTATGATATATTTCTCCGATACGTCAGGAATTGTCTCAATCGTACACTATCAATGGTTCTCTTTGGATGGAAACTGGTGGCCAAGAGCAAACTGTTCCTATCTGTGTGACTTGGTAAAGATCCTTGTACTCAAACCATTATTCTCGTGATAAATCTCTATGTCAAGAAAGTGAATCTTGGTTTCACTATAATGGGTTGTAAATTTGATTCGTGAATGCATATTATTCATCATGTCAAAGAATTTCTCCAGCTCACCTACCGGTCCGGTCCAGATCCCGAAGAAATCATCAATGTAGCATACAAAGATCGAAAGATACTGCATCCGTCTTGCTGAGTTCACAATGTGTTCTGTTTCCAGGTAGAGCATGTAAGCGTTTACGTAAAAAGGCGCCATGGCTTCCCCCATGCTAGTCACTTATTATAACTGGAGAAAATGCCTCTTCTCGAATTTAAAGAAATTATTCATCAGTACTAATTTTAAAAGGGTAGGAACAAAAACCCTATCTGCAGCATATGTGTCGGACTTACGTAAAAGCCATTCAATAGCCTCTAGGCCAGCTTCATGTACAATATGTGTGTAGAGCGACGTGACATCCATAGTGAAGAGGATGTCAAGTCCTTGTACAAAAGGTGTATTGTTCAGTATAGATAAGAAATGCATCATGTGCTTTATGTACGTAGGACTATCCTGATTCAGAGGTTGTATGGCCTTATCGAAATACTTGGCAAGTGGTTCCAGTAAGCTGCCCATGGCTGCGATGATTGGATGTCCTGGTGGGTTTACCAGACTCATGTGGATCTTAGGCAATATGTAGACCAACGGCATCACTGGGTTTGTGGTTTGCAGAAACATTCTTGTATGTTTAAAATCACTTTCCTCTCTTCAGTCTCATCTAGGACAGTAATGCCTAGACTTTTACTGTGGGGTCAAATGAAATCTCCTAGTTTGTCACACCGTCTGTCAATTGTCTTTCAACTTCCTTCAGATAATCAACTTTGTTCATAAGGACAAGTGCTCCATCCTTATCTGCTGGTTTGAAAATCAGGTTTTGGTTTTCCAACAGTCCTTCCAACACCTGTTTTTCTCTGTTGGTAAAGTTCCCATGCTTTTTCAAGTGAAAAGTCTTTTATTGAAATCCTCAAGTACTCTTTTCTCAAAAGCTGTCAAGATCGTGGAAAAAAGGTACATTTAGGTGCCATTTCCAGAAACTCAGAACCTTCTTCGCTGTCAGGTTGTGTCTCTAACGAATCAAAGAACAGTTTCAATTTCAATGTCATCATTATTTTAAAGAAGTCTATTTTCTCTTTGAAAAGAGCGCTACTGTGCTGTGGAACAAGGATAGACCTTTCTGTAATAAACTTAAAACTTAACACTTAACTGAAACACTTGTGTATAGGCGCATTACAAATGCCATATCATATCATGTCATACTGGGTAGTGTGGCAGAAGCACAGGTATTTTTTTTTTCCTTTTCTTTTGCTGTTGGGAGAGGGGGAGGGTATACAAGAAGTGGGATTGCAGTAGACTAGGTCATTATTTATGTTAGTGGTTGAGGAGGTGGCGTGGACATGTAGGAAAAGTACTAATCTGTGTTATTTATGGTGACCTAATATCTCCAATCTCCTCTGCTGCAAAACCGACCCTTTGCTGGACAGTGCAGGGGCAGGGCAATGGTTATTGGGAGATACACATGCATGAGTAACTATACATTTGAGTGTCATGGGAACATATCCTCACTATTGGAAGTTACTCATCTACAATTCTTAATTTTTTATAAAATATGTACATAGATTACCAGATTGTCCAGTGAAGAGGCTGTAGTCAGTTAATTATCCATTTACCAGTAATGGCTTCGCAACCTCAGAAATACCAAATCCTCCCATGACCTTAATTGGCAGACAGTTTATAAAAGGGTGTTATTCAATGTGATCTTACTTTTCATGTTTGTTCGACCGTGATTTATCTAATGAAATAATTAATCTCCTGCAGATGGTAACAATATTTGGTGACATTTACGTGACCAAGAATCTGTTAAAACAATTTTTAGTCACGAAAACAACTTAGTTGCGTTATCCACCAAAAGTAATAGTGGTCCCTTTTGTCAGTATATAATTCTTCACGAAAGTAAACCCACAAATATAGTAGTTTATCCAAATAGTGAAATCATACGACAGTATATGCTCGTTTAATATTAGTGTGGCCCTTGAGAATAAGGGGCGACAATGGGTTTGACGCAGTCGGTTGGTAGGTGCCTTCTATGTGGTGAACGAACATGTAATTGAAACACTGGAATATTAAATGATACAATGCGAGAGCCTCCATCCCATTAGGGTAAACTTTGTTAAAGCCTATGATAATAGATTTTATCTTTTTGCTCTGAAATCTCTTCCCTTTGGCCAAAATTCATGGAGGGTAATGAACAAAATGTTATATTTTGTATGGTAACATTGTATTGGAAATATATGGAAATTTTAAAAATTATCTGAAAATGTTCTACTATTGGAACTTATAAAGATAGTTTAGTATTTTATGTATTCGTTGTGCGAGATCAAATCAGCCTTTACTATTTTATGTGTTTTAACTATGTTGCACCACATCAGTGTGTTGCTTGATGGAATTGCTTCATGTTGTAGGTGATTTCTATGTTTTGTTTTGTATATACAAAGCCCGCACGACTATGAGTATATTAGTAAAATCAATCAAATTGAAAGTAACAATTGTCATCCTCTTTACAACACAATAATCCAACCACGTATGTGATTGGTTGTGCTTTCCTATCATGCAACACAATGATGGACGAACCTCTCAAGTACAAACCAATCATGTGCATTATATGTGCATTCAGGGGCTACCTTGGCATTTCCCTGTGTTAATGGCTGCTAAGGAATGATGCACAATTTATGATCCAAACGGCCCATTATTCAGGCGAACCAGGTGACTCCCCCAATCGCAATATTAACATCTCCACATCTATTGATCTTTGTTCGGTCACACCATACCCCAGTATACTTGCTTACAATCGTGACACCACTTTAAGATATTTTGAAGAATGAACAATAGTATTTGTTTTCTGTATATGTATACATATAAGAGCATAGAGCACAGCATTGATATATGTTATTTCTATTTATTACATCATTGCCAGTGTGTGGTATGTCAGTATATACCATCATTGCTAGTTTACATAATGTTCAGTTATCAAATTACAGGATACTGAATTAGCAGATCACCAACCATTACCATTATTCCTACTCCCACTTGACACACCACTTGTGGATTGAAGTGAACATCTTAGCACATCATTACTAATGTATATTATGCCTGCTTTGGCCAAAATTGCCTGTGTCAGTAATTACCCGTATACACCACATTGCAAGGTTCTATTATGATTAGATAGTCCATTGTTGGCTGGTACAGACTGCAGTGGTACAAAGCCTCACCACAGAGCTCTAGGATCCAAATCTGTATCAAACCTATATTATGTAGAAGAAGCTATTGTATAGTTCTGTGCCCACTCCCCAAGAAGTGTCTGTTACTAGCATGAAACGACACCTCATCCAGCTTTAAAGCCAATTGCAGGATTATTTACTGCCGCAAACAAACCATTTGCACTCATGAAGCGGGGCTGGCCCTTTTACTCTGTCCCGGCTGCATGAGAGCCAAATTGCCAAATAAGGATGTTTTTGCATTGGGACAATGCCCACAACACCATGACTATATGTTCACGGATGGTAATACTGGCGCTAACAGCAACAGCTATATGGTCATTGTGTTGGCTCAAATAGCCACACAATGTCCATCTGAATACCAGTCTGAAGCAGCAAAAACGAGGTATTTGAGCCAGAATTGGTAGTTGTAGCTCTTGTATAATTACCCAATATGTCTGTCTTAGCCCTGGTGCTATGACACTATTTACTCTGGTGTTGACACTGGAAATGTCACTGGAACAAGTGCAGTATTTGAAACAGCCTCATTGGTCCACATTATTTTACTGCAACTTAGCTGAGACTATCGGAGGCTTGGTAATTGATATGATATGATAAGTCATTTATAACGCACCTGTAGACAAGTGTTTCTAGGCGTGACAAGACAAGGGAGGGAAGGCAGAGGGAGGACAAAACAAATGATTTTACTAGTCCTTGTGTCATTCAGATTGTACAAATGTGATGACGCAAGATGTGGGGGCAGGGGATTGAAGGGGGAAGTGCCAGGGAAAGGGAAAAGGGAAGTGCAATCAGGGCAGCATTGCTCTGAGTAAGTGCAGCCAGGACAGCACGGCTCTGGGTAAGCGCAAGGAGGCAGGGGACTGTAGGGTTATAGTTACAGCCCCTAAGTAAAATTGTAGGCCCAGAAGCAGTGCAGGGGGGACCAGTCATGGAGGGCCTGGTACCAAGCGAGACTCTGAGGGTAGCAAGGCTGCCAGTAACCGCAGCAGAAAGGTATGTCTGCCGGGGGGAGAGAGAGAGAGAAAGCAGAGACGAAAAGGAAGGTCTTGAGCTGGTTCCGGGAACTTCTGGTAGACTGGCTCAAGTTTGAGAGGGGCAGGGAGGCCATTCCAGAGGGAGGCAACTGCAGAGGAGAGAGATTGTGTCTGACCCTCAGAGAGTTAGAGGTGGCTGAGCCAAGGGCTTGGGAACAAACGTGTTTTGGAAAAGAGCCTTGGCCCCAGAAAGCCTTGTGGAAGATGCAGAGGGTCTTGAACTTGATCCTTTCAGCCACGGGGAGCCAGTGGAGAGATTTCAGAGCTGGAGAGATACAGTCCCTGGGCTTGAGGCATAGGACAAGTCTTGCAGTCTTGTTCTGGATTAGTTGCAGAGGGTGGAGAGTAGAGGAAGACAGATTGACATAGAGGCTGTTGCATTAGTCCAGCCTAGAGAGAACCAGGGCTGTGGGGACAATGAGCCTCTGGGGGAAAGTGAGAAAAGGAAGAATATCTCTGAGGAGGTGCAGCTGGTAGTGGGCCTACCGGGCAAGGTCTGTGACTTGAGGAGAGAAGGAGATAGTGGAGTTGAATATGACACCAAGTTGTTTTGCCTCAGAGCAAATGAAGGAAGATGGCCCAATGAGGGTGGCAAGAGTGAGAGAAGGAAAGTGGGAACAGGGGTCCTAATGAGAAGGATCTCAGTCTCACTACCATTAAGGCAGAGATAGTTGGATGTGCACCAATCCTGAATCAGGTGTAGACAGTCAGGAAATAGCGAGAAAGGAGAGGAGGTGGAGGGGAGCCTGAAAGAGAGCTGAGTGTCATATGTGAAACACTGAAAGGTAGAGGAGAAGGTTGCGATTAGGTGGGCCAAAGGTGCTACAAAGACATTGCAAAACCAGGGTGAGAGGTTAGAACCCTGGGGAACACCACATGTGGAGAGAGAGAGGTGGTGGAGAGAAAGGACCCAAGTTCGAAATGGGAGGGTCGGTCCAGGAGGAAGGAGGACAACCACTCCAGGGCCTGATCCATGATCCATCTCTGGGAGTCAATTGTATCAGGATGGTGTGATTGACCATGTCAAAAGCAAACGAAAGGTCAAGGAGGATGAGGACAGAAGTAAAGGCTTGAATCGAGATTAGTAAGCAAATCCTCACAGGTGTTCAGTAGAGAAGTTTCCATGCTTCTGGCTGCTCTGAAGCAAGACTGACGATTATAGAGACTGTGTGGAGAGTAAACTGGGAGATTGCCAGCTTTTCCAGGAGTTTTCCCAGGAAAGGATTGATAAAGATCGGGTGATAGTTTGAGGATGTTTAGGATCGTCAGACGGTATTTTAAGGAAGGGGTGCGCAAGGAAATGCTTGAGGAGAGAGGGGAAAGTTCCAGTGGCAAAAGAGTGATTGCAGATATCTGCCAAAGCTGGAGCAAGGATGTAAATGTGGTCCTTGATTAGAAACCTTCTCAGGTCTAGTTGCCGAGAAAGAGAAGAAGGGAGGAGGAGATGGAGAGGTGGCCAGAGGGGGGCCGAGAGGGACAGAGGGAGAGAAAGAGGAGAGAGAGGATAGGGTGTCCTGCGTTGTATTAATGAAGTGAGAAGCCAGAGCCGTACAGCGGGCCTGGGAGGGTACAGGAGAGGTGGAGATTGCAGAAGGATTGACCAGCTCCTTGAAGATTTTAAAGAGTTTGGCTGTGTTGTTAGAGACTGGATAGATGTGGGCTTGGATGTGGGCTCTCTTCTTGCACAGGACAGAGAATCTGTAATCCCTTTCGAGCAGGCGGCAAGCCAGTTTGTCAGAGGATGCGATCGATGCCTTCCACTTCCTCTCAGCCACCCTACACTTAGGTTTCAGGGTGGCGAGGTCGGAGTCATACCAAGAGTTGCACTTGGAGGTAGGCTTCAGATTGATTCTCATGACAGGGGTAAGGACAATAAAACACCAAATCCCACAAACCAGCTTCCTTCCTTTCTGTTATTGGTGAGTTCTCAAATGCCTATTGAGGTAGTCATGTCACACCCTTTCATCATAAATGAGGGCAAGTAACCATGGATTATCACTAAATATAATCATAATTTAATATTTATCAACATTACACAAATCAACAATACATCTATTCAAAAAGACAATGACATAGTAATAATTCATTTTTGCATGAACAAACATATATATACATATAACACACGTGTAAGTTATATGGCAAAAAAAAAAAAGGAAACTATGATTGAACTTTTTTTGTATTTTAGCCCTGAGCTATTTAATGGCTCTACTGGGATCCTACCTAAGGGAACCCCCTAAAAATGAGAGGGCAAAAACAATGTGCCTACACTTTAAACAATGTGTTTCTAGAACCAATACTCGTTTTTGAAAAATGCACACTAATTAATTATGATTGCATTCCTTATTGGTGCTGTCCTCAGGGCACTTATTCTGGTTTTCTTGGGTTCACATTCATCGCAAGATTTTGTCATCTTTCCCACATTTCTACAAAGACAAACATAAAACAAAACTTAATACCATGGTTGCTTTGATTTCTGACATGTCACAAAAAAAAACTCTTTAGGCATCTTTCACATCTTTACCTTTAAATAATTGTACACAGAAGGAAATCGTTTCATTTCTTGTCATTAACACTTGTAAGGAACCATTTCCTTTAGTTTACTCAATTTCAACAAAACATTTTTTCCGTATTTAAGGGACGCATTTACATTTCTTTCATATGACCCTCCTAACGACTCAAAGTGTTCCAATACCACCCCCATTTTGACAGATAATCTCATGGATCCTTACCCTTTTCAGTCCCACCATGGCCTGATGTTTGCTTTCTTTACGTGTGTCAATTCAGGCTGGATGGATATATTCTGCCACCTCGTTTTCAGATACTGGGGAGATAGGACTGCAAGTTATCTTATGTTAAACATACAGTTGTTACCCCCCGCTCAAAAGCCATGATTGATTGACCAAACAGTGCTCACCTAATGTGGTCGCTCTTTCGGGGACTGTTTCTGTATGGCGCGGCGTGCAGTACGCGTATCCACGTTTTGACTTCAAAACATCAAAGTGGCGTCTATTTTTAAGGGACCTAATCCCCTCAAGGCCTGAAATCACAACCGTAAGATTGTGTAAGGACATTGCACCATGGTCCATGCCGGTAACTTACCGACTCCGCCATGGCGGAATGGGGAATTACCGCCCCATTCCGAGGTTGGCGGGGCGGTAATTCCTCATGCCGCCATGGCCCTTCCCCATTCCCATTTTTGCCCCATAGGGCTCAATGGGAATGGGGAAGGCGCTAAGTACGGTGCTGCAAATTGCACCGTACTTAGCACCAAGGTCCCTTTGCAGGTTGCTAAAAGCAGGCGTTAAAGTGCCACCCACAAAGGGACCTCGTAATCAGGCGTTAAGGGTTTAACGGCGCTGCCACCTTTTACGGCGCCGTTAACCCCTTAACGCCTGGGTTGTAATGAGGCCCTCCGTCTGTGTCTTACCTTGTAGCGGCTATCAACTTGGCCCACAGTGTTGCTTCTTTTCGCAGCGTTTCACCTGACTGGAAAGGTCACGTGATGCGCTGACTGTCTTTCATGCGGTACTAAATAGCATAACCGCCATGATTTGGAAACAGGCCGCGCCTATACTGCGGCTGCCTGTTTTAAGGCAACACAACTGCATCCGCCATTTTGAAAAAAGGGGAAATCTATGTATTCCCAAACATTTCGCTTATCCTATACAATTGGTATACCGAACCGTGGAAAAACTCAATTGTTGTTTCAAAATTATACATTTTATTTGGAATGCGCACGAAACATGTCGCATATCTTGTAGAAAAAATGTACCTGCACTACAAATGTGCCCACCATCTTGAAAAGGAAGGGGTGACCCAAATCTATTGTATCTGAGATCTCACGCCCCAATTTCGACAGCTCTGTCCTATGAGTACATACTCATTTACGGTGGATGAACAATGCCCACTCAATTGAGATATTTAAACCATCTTTCACAGTATTTAAGGAATAGATCAATTTTTGTTCCGCCTGCCTCAATTTGAGGTCTCTATTACCACCTCGAGGTTGAGGAAGAATAGGTTCAAAAATGAACCAGTGAATGTCATCTGGGCCATGATGGGCAGACTTAAAGTGTGATACTAAAGGTTTATCTGTTACCCCATTTTTGACACAAGACCTGTGTTCACAGATTCTCTGCCGGATGGCCCTCTTGGTCTTTCCAATGTAAAGCAGTGTGCATGGACATCTTATGGCATACATCACCCACTTTGAATTGCAATTGGTGAAAGATTTAAGGTTCCAGATTCTTCCTTTCAAATCAACACTACCAAATTTGTGGTAAGATGGCATACTGAACATTTGCCACACGTAAAATGGCCTACCACAGGTGGTAGATTCCAGAGTGTTTGTTGAGTGTTATTACTCCCATCTTTGGATGATCTATACGTATGAACCAATTTGTCTCTCAAATAGGTCATGCGCCTGAAAGCAAAGTGTGGTTTATTAATAGAAAATTCCTCGGTATTAATCATACTCCAGTGTTTTAATATGCTCCTGCGCAGGTCATTGCTAATGGGAGAGAAAGTGAAAACACACGTTATCTTATCTTCCTTCACTCGTTGTCATGTGACCAAACAGTCCTGTCTGTTGGTATTTCTTGCCCTTTTCATTGATCTACGGACAATGTGCCAGGGGTAGCCTCTAGCTTTTAATCTGGCTGACAAGTCTTTGCTGTTTGTGTCAAAGTCCTCTTTTTGGCTACAGTTCCTACGTATACGTAAGCACTGTCCAAAAAGTACATTTTGTCTTAAGCTTTGCGGATGGAAACTGTCAAAAATAATAAGGTGTTTTTATCTGTCCTTTTCGAAAAAGCGTGGTGCCAAACTTATTGTTGTCACCTTTATAGATCTTGAGATCCAAGAATGAAATTCTATCAAAACTCGAGATCATTGTGAAATTAATACAAGGATCTTGATTGTTTAACCAGATGAGAAAGGATTCCAACTCAGGTGGACTCCCACTCCATAGCATGAACACATTGTCGATGTATCTTACCCAGGTTTTCATCAGGTGTTTAAAAGGATTATGATCTGCATAGACTGAATGTACCTCCAGATCATCCATAAAGAGATTCGCCAGATCTGGGGCAAAAGTGGAGCCCATACTTGTGCCGTGCTGTTGTAGATAATAGGTGTCCCGTTCTATAAGGAAATTGTTAGTAAGGGCAAGGACATCCATGTGTTGGAGATAGAAAGATGCAGGTAAGAGAAGGCTGTGTCAGAGTTTGAGTCAGCCTCAACTGACTCAAACTCTGGAGGAGCAGGAGGAGCAGAGAAAGTAGCGGCAAAGGCATCCACTGATACACGCTTCATGGGCCAAATGTCCGAGAAGGTAGGTGGCTGTGCTGGGGTGGGCTTATCCTGGGGGAAAAAGAGCATCAGGTGAGTGGAGAACTGAAAGTGGTCAATTCATTACAGAGGAGTGGTGAGAGGGTTCGAGAGTGGGATGTCTGAGGAGATGAGAACACCCATGGTATGCCCGGTGAATGTGTCAGACCAGAGGGTAGATTGCAAAGAGAGAGAGGTTGCAGAAGAGCCCTGATGAGGGATTATAAGCATCCATGTGGATGCTTAGGTCTCCAAGGTGGAAAATATGAGAAGTAGAGGCAAGAAGAGAAGAGGAGAGGCCCACTCTGAGAGGAAGAAGGCAACCTGTAGATAGCGGCCACAATGAGAGAAAGGACAGGAATGCTAGAGATCCTGCAGACCAGGCATTCAAAGGAGGAGTAGGCCTGCATATGATTGGCAGAAGTAGGGACCCACTCTGGAAAGATCATAGTTACTCCACCTCAGGGACAGTTGGTTCTGGGTTCGGAGTGGATCTTGAAACCATCAGGGAGGAGAGAGTCAAAACTCATGACAGAGCTGTGCATGAACCATGTTTCAGTGAGAGTAAGGACATCCAGTTGAAGTTCTTCAAGGAGTTGTCAGATGTCAGAGGAGTGTTTTACAGCACAGCAAGATTTGAGATTAGCGACGCAGAGCAGGTTGCCACATTTGAAAGACTTCTGTGGAGGGGTACAGGCATGAGGTATGCCCTGCAGAAGTGGCAGAGGGGCCCGAGAGTGGTTTTTCTTTTGCATACAGCCAGAAATGCTTCCTTGCCATAAAAGTAGTCTCTTTTACAAACATCAGCCAATTCCTTATTTCCCTATATTGCAGAATAATGGCATACCACAGTTTTACAACCATAATGTCAGTTATACAAAAACGGTGTGTTCCACTTTTCTAACTTGCAATACACCCCAGTTTCAAAACTGCAAAAATATTTCAATTTTCATGTTAACAGTGTAATTACAGTCCAGGTTTAGCAATCCAGAACACTTCCACCTTGAAAATATCCCTGTTTTGAATAAAGTGTGGGCGAGATTATGAGTTTGGTGGTATTACCTCTGATAATACCACCACACTCATTTACTTTTAACACATGTTGCAAGTACCAACTCCTCACTTGCCCCAAAAAAGATGTGGAAATCTGGCCCTTTGTGTGTCTCCCACCAGAACATTAACTGGTGGAGTAACTCAGACTAACACATGAGTATTAATTACTGCCAGCATTTCAGAGCCCTTGGGCCTCATTACGAATCAGGCGAAATGGGTTAAATGGGGTCTGCTAATGGATGCGGACCCGTTATTCCCATTCTGCCTGATTACGAGGTCCCCTCGCGGGACCCGCGAAGGGACCAGGGAGCTAACAACGGGCGTTCGTAATCAGCCGTTTCTAGCTCTCTGCACCCATTCCCCTATGGGGGCTCGAATGGGAATGGGGAAGGTCCGGGCCCGGGTTTCCTGAGGGAGGAATTACGGGGCCCTCCTAACTCGGAATGGCCCGGTAATTCCCCATTCAGGGAACCCGGACCCGGTTTTGGCAGCAGCCATGCCACCAATAGCAGCATGGCTACCGCCAAAGTCGCAATGAGGCCCCTTGAAATGATATGCCTGAAAACGGCAGAAACACACTATTTCTATCGATACTGAGAACCCTTGCTGATAGCCTACAAAGTGGAAAATGATAGTAATATACAGCTCAGTGCCCCTACTCATTCTCAAGATTTGGCAAGACTCCCTGATGTGCTCCCAGACCTGTGTGCAAGTAGGTCCTTCTCTTGCGCACATGAATGGGTGCTCCTCTCAGATAAACAGGGCAGTCAGTGCATAGTGAAATGATTGTCTCCAGAGAGCAAACTGTGGGCCATATTTCTTCTGCAGACTCATAGCCAACCTTTCATACATTGTGCAATCTCAGCTTTTGGTAGACGAATGTGTCAGCCAAAGTATTGCATTGGCAAGGACTTAAAGCAACATACATCTGAAGTCAAGACTGCACAGCCTCACAGAACCTTCTAGCCAACGCAGGTGCCAACTTTGGTAAGCATCTATGGTACCACCGTGCTATGATAAAAGCAGGAGTGCTTCAGGTTCAACAACCTACCAACTCTAGATTCTGCCAGACACCATTTCTAAACGTGGCCCCACATTTCGGCACCATGCTGCAATGTAATCTACAGTGTTAGCCAGCCTTTACGACACATTCGGATTCTCTCTGTGCTGCCGGCTCTGTCAGTAGAAAAGGCAGAAACACATTGTGGAACCAATGTGCTGTATCCAGCTCATTCGCCCATGCACGAGTCGATATGGGTACCGGGTGGCTTGCAGGCCCAAGAATCACGTGACAGTGCAAATCCCTTTTTTCAAATTACACAGTTCCTACCCAATGTGCCATCTTTGGATTCCTAAGAACACACTCAGCTCAAGAACCAACGTCATTTCTTTAATGGCTCCTTATTCTGATCCTAGCTGGTTGGAACCAAACCCTGGTAGCCTGGTGGATGCCTTTGGCCCCCGTTTGGATATTTTGATTGATTCGAAGGATTGTTGTTGATGATTTAAAACAAATATACTGAAATGGGTTAAGACTTTGTTTTCCTTTAATATTACCAGATACCGAACAATGCTATGATATAGTCTTGATTTTTATCAGAGTTAGTAAATTCACTGAAAAACTACTGTTTTATAAGATATCAGATGGCATATGATTTCAGCAATAAGTTCAGAGCTTGGGGGGGTGGCAATTACCTGAAGCGGTACTGCCTGCCAGAGAGGGGCTTATTGCTATTAGTACGTAATAGATCATTTAGGGAAGTTGTGAAACAATGTTGGCATTTCATGACTGAAAAGTAAAAAGATTTTTGCCATGGAACGGGGAGAAGGGACTACACGTAGTCTCTTCTGTTTCCATGGTGTCCATTCGCAGAGCTGTAGGGACGTGCTGGTAGCACTGCTGTTCCTGGTGCCAGTGAGGGACAAAGGCTGCAGAAGGTAAGTGGGGTGAGGGTTGGAGGGGGGGATATGCAAAAAAGGACAGTGGTGGATAGGAGGATGGGGACGCATGGCACAGGGGAGCCGCTTACCAGAGCACCCAGCAAGGGACGATGGCAGCATCCTGTTCTGAGGAGGCTCGGAGAGGGGGTTTTACCATGTGGTGAAGCCCCCTTTTCAAGTCTCCTCATTGACTGAGACACATAAGCCACATCCCTACCGGGTACTAATGTATAGTAATATTTTTGAGAAAATGTCTTTGCTTGCATTCACATTTTTTCTGTGCTGGCTAGATGTCTCCTGCTGCCCGTGATCAAGTTACCAAAGGGAAACCAAGGTTTGCTTGGGGAACATGGTGTTCTAATGCTCTTCTAGCCATTTTAATAGGTCTTTGGCTAGTCTTCCTAACGATATCTGCTACTTGACATGACCCCAAGCTTCCTCAATGGGAAATTCAGCATTTCTGGAAGCCTACGATTCACCGAAGGTAAGGGCATGTGCGGACTTGAACTCTGCTGATGCAGTAAGGAAAAATCTAGAAGACAGGCCTTCTATGTCTATGCCCCATGCATCTGAAACCTCCTTCCCATCAACATCATACTAGCCCCCTCGCTTCTCAAGTTCAGGAAGGCACTTATGACCCTCTTATTCAAGGAATGGCTCCTCCCTAACACCTACATCAACACACCCTCCACTCCCTATCCTATCTGAGATTTGGTGATCTGATCCTCAAAGTGTCTTCCCCTGAATGGTTTTAGATCCCTTGCTGACGAATTGCCACTCTCCGCCTGCCCTGTTGTTAAATACTGACTCCCTTGTTTCTCTGCTTCACCCACCATGTTCTTCCCTTTATGATCATAAAGGGTTCTGTTGCTTCCTGAAGCTAGGTCTGTGCGCAATAAAAACCCTAACAATAATAAAGATAGTAATAATGATAATAATAATAACAATAATAAAAATAAGAATACTAATAATAATAGCAATAAAAGAAGGGAAGAGTGGTGTATTTGTGCTTCCCTTCTCTAATGTGTCACAGCACAAGTTGCAACACATACGCAATACTTGAACCACTGGTGGCTATCAGCAATTTTAAAAGGTGCATCACCAAGATGGGGTAATGCCATTGGGGCAGTGCCCTACAACCCTATGGGGTAGGGCTAGAGATGGGGCAAAGGTGTACCCCATACGTGATTTTAAAGGTTTACATGATCTAGTAAAATTAGAAGAATATATGTTGTTCATGATATGAGGAGGAACACAGTAGCAGTTCATAAATCTGTTTTAATTAAGTTTAGTGCATTTTGTTCTGGTTGTTAGTACATGAAACCCACATAGACTTCTCTTCACATTGTGCTAGAATCATAGCCTTCCAGTGAACAATGAAATAGGAGCCATACCTACAATATAACTATCCCGGGGTTGCTGCCTCTGATCTCGAAGTTAAAGCAGTGAGGCAGAGGCAGTTGTGGGAATAACCTTACATTGCGTCTGCTGCAAGAGACGAGTGCTAAGCTTTCTACCCCTAAAGGAGCAGTCTGATCCCAGAATTGTTCTGTGCCTTCCGCTGCCAACCACGTACATGTTTTGTCAGGTCAAATAAAGAAATGAGACCCTTGAATTTACTATAGAGAGTTCCGAATTAGCTGATAATTGAGTCTGTCCCACCTTGTGAAGATGTTCAGCACCTCCGTGGTGAGAGGCAAAGAGCACCCTGTGGCATTTTGTTTGTGCAAGGACGGGTTTGAGGAAGAAAAGGCAGAATGTGATACTGAATTCAACAACACCTGGGTGTAGGAGCATGGCGGGAATTCATGTATTTACTGCACATTTAAAGGCATTTCTAAAAAATGTTTTAAAAAATCATAAATACGCTTTAAAAACTCTCATATTTGCATCAATAAGTCATTTGTAAGGCTCCCAAGATTTATCAAAGACTGTTTAGGAAGAGGTGTGTGAAAAGAATGCCTTTCACTGGTGCTCTGAAGTTCATTGCGTAGTGACCAAGATATGTTTTCTGTGTTCAGAGTGCAAACAAGATGGGCTATAAATTGTGGAGTGACACAAACATTTTCAGCACATGCCAACTATAACATGACTAGAGTGGGGATGGATTGCCCATAATGGGAGAGGGGGCGTCAACCCACCGGGCCTTGGCCACCTCTCACCCATTATGGAGGAGTCAGCCCAGTGAAATATGATCACTCCCTCAGCTGTTTATTTTCAGTGGGAAGAGTGCTCTTAACTGTCAAAGGGAAATATTGTTTCCTTTAATATTTAAAGTTCCCTAGCCTTGCCAGCTTAATGAGCATTGCAAGGCTGGAGGCGTTTTTTATTCCCCAGCCTCGCATAGCTCATTGGAAATGTTGGCTGGGGAATTGCATGTCTGTAAGTGCAAAGGGCTGCTTCTGTACCTCCTCACATATACAGACAGAGTCGGCTCAAGTGGGGCGTCTCATCACCCACACTCAGGCCCCACTATGCATGAGCAGAAACCAGGCAGCTTCCTAATTCCTGTTCATGGTAGCAGGGGAATGAGTGCTGCTTGTGAGGAAAGACCCACGGCAGATGGAATGTTTGTTTATGTTCTGTTTATTTTATTTAAAGTATGTGTATGGACGCATGCATGCTTGTGTTGTTTGTTGAATGAATGCATGATGATGGATGCTGGTGTGCATGAGAGTGTGATTGCTGTGTGAATTTTGTGCAAATGTGTGTGTTTGTATGTTAACTTATTTATTATTTAAATATGTGTATGGATGCGTGTATGCTTGTATTAGAAATCAGTGCATGATGGGTGCTTGTGTGAATGAGTCAGAGTGCTTGAAGTGTGTATGTTGTCTAAATGTGTGTGTTTGTATGTTCATTTATTTATTTAAATATGTGTATGGATGCGTGTATGCTTGTGTTATGAGTGAGTGCATGATGGGTGCTCGTGTGAATGAAAAAGGGAGTGCTTGCTGTGCGTATGTTTTCTAAATGTGTGTGGTGTGTGTGTGTGTGTGTGTGCGTGTGCGTGTGCGTGTGCGTGCGCGTGCGTGCGTGTGTGTGTGTGTGTGTGTGTGTGTGTGTGTTTGCTGCTGTGGGACCCAGGGGACAGGCATGCTATTTTCGTACTGGACATCTATGATAGAAATCCTGTAAAAAGTAACATCCTTGCCCACTGGATCCCCAGTGCCTGGCATACACACAAAACCACATTGATTGTGTGCGTGTGTGAGGAGCTCAGGACCAAGGGGACATGTGTGACATTTATTTTAATAGGCATCTTTGATAGATGTCCAGTAAAAAAGAAAATGCCTTACTCCAGTGACCTCCTGTGCCTCTCATACACACAATCACACTAATCATGTGCATGTGAGGCACTGGGGCCCAGGGGGCAGACATGGCATTTTTTACTGGGTATGCCCAGTAAAGAATGCCAGCCCAATCTGATGGGACTGTTAGCGCCTCACATGCAATGTCAAGCCTGACCCTTAAGCCCTCCAGTGCCTCGCATGTACTCACAATTAATTATCTGTGCATCTGAGGAGCTGGAGGGCATTGTGGGAAGGAATGACATTTAAAAATGGGCATCTGATAGATGCAGAGTAAAAAATACAATGACAGGGCCCCCCAGCACCTCACATTCACACAATGAATGTGTGTCTGTGAGGCGCTCAGGGCCTCAGAGTGCAGGCATGGCAGTTTTTCCTTGGCATCTATGCCCAATAAAAATTCCATGACTGTACCTCAGGACCCCAGCTCCTGACACACATCTGCCCCATGGGATATATGTGATTATGTCTGACTGCAAGGCACTGGCACACCATGGAGCAGGCGTGGCATTTTTTACTGTGCATGGTTGATAAAGCAAGCATAATACGTTTTATTATGTAGCTAGACTTGCATTTTAATGTAGCCAGACTAGCCATTTCTTTTTGTGGTATGACATTTTATATTGGGCAGCTTTGATAATGCAAGCATGATCAGAGGTATTATTCTTTCTGTGGCATACCATTTTGTATTGGCCATCTTTGATACATCAAGCATGACAAGTGTTATCATATAGCATGTCTGGCATTTTAGTAGAGCCAGTTTGGACATGTTTTCATACTTTGACATGCATTTTTATGGGAAAAGCCAACTGGAGTATGTTCTTACGTGGGGATACTGTCATATATTGGCAGAACAAACATGGACATGTCTTATAGTATCATTACTGTTCCCTCACAGGCCATCTGCACGGCCTTGGCTTCTAATTTCACCACTAAAACTCAGGACATCCTGTCCACCCTCTCTTCCTCTACCTCGACTTCCTCCTCCTCTACCACTCCTGGCCCGTCTGAGGCCATCTCTCCTCCTCTTTTCTCCTCCTTTCCCCTGTTCACCCCTGATGTTGTTTCTAGATATGTCCAAACTATGAAAGTCCGGTAAAAGCAGGTTCTCGCCAGCCCATCGAGACCCATCAAGGACCACATTGACATCCTTGCTCCAGCCGTGGCCGATTTCTGCAATCACTCCTTTGCCATGGGAACTTTCCGACCCCCCATAAGCACTCCCTTGTGCACCCCTCCTAAAGAAGCCCTCAGCCGATCCTTCCTCTCTGGCTTACTATCACCCTATCTCCATCACTCCTTTCCTGGAAAGGCTGGCCATCTCTCAGCTTAATCTGCATACTGAATCTGTGGGTTGCCTCTGCAACCACCAGCTTCAGAGCTGCCAGAAGCACGGAAACTGCTCTTCTGAACACCTGTGAAGACCTGCTCTCCAATCTTGACTCTAATCTCCCTTCTGTACTCATTCTCCTCAATCTATCCTCTGCTTTTAACACAGTCAGCAATGCCATCCTGCTCAAACGTCTCTGTGATAACCTGGTTATCACTGATCAAGCCCTGGCATGGCCCTCCTTTCTCACTGACTGACCCTCTCAGGTCCAACTGGGGTCTTTCCTCTCTTCTAACTCTCTCTCTACTTGTGGTGTTCCCCAGGGGTCTAACCTCTCCCCAATACCTGACACCTCTTGCCCACATCATCGCTACTTTATGCTCCAATTTTCAGTGTTATGCAGATAACACCCAGCTCTCTTTCAGGCTCCTCTCAGCCACCTCTACTCCTTCTCTCATACCAGAATGTCTACCCACTATTCAGGAATGATGTGCTACCAACAATCTCTGTCTTAATGTCAGTAAGACTGAGATCCTCCTCATTGGGACTCCTGCTCCCTCCTTTCCTATCTCTCTCGGGCCACCCACTCTGGGCTCTCTTCCTGCTCCTTCCTGTGAGGCTTAGAACCTTGGTGTCATCTTCGACTCCACACTCTCCTTCTCTCCTCACATCTCTGACATTTCTAAAAAGTCAAACTATCCGCGGAACCTTCTCAGAGGTATTTTTCCTTTTTCCGCATTCCCCCAAAAGCTCACTGTCGCAGAGCTCTGTTCCACTCTAGGCTGGACTATTGCAACAGACTCTTTCTAAATCTGCCTGCTTCTTCTCTTTGACCTTTACAACGTATCCAGAACAGGACTGCAAGACTTGTTCTTAGACTCAAGCGAAAGAATCCTATCTCTCCAGCACTGAAATCTCTTCACTGGCTTCCTGTGGCTGCAAGGATCAAGTTCAAGACCCTCTTCGTCGTCCACAAGGCTTTCTGGGGTTAGGGACAGCTCTGCCTCCAACTTTTTCTTACAAAACATCTTCCTTCTTGAGCTCTCTGCTCATCCACCTCCAATTCTGTGAGGGTCAATTGTTTCTCCAAGCAGAGAGTTGGTGGCAGATCTCTTTCCTCGGCTGTGTCCTCCATTTGGAACAGTGTCCCTGTTAGTCCAAAAATATGAGGCTACTGTAAAGCAATGAAGACACACCAGTCACAAGGAACAAATATATAAAAAAGAGTTTATTTACACTCGAGCGACTCAATGTTTACAATGCACGGCATACAAGCATAGGAAAAGTGAGCATAAATGTGTGGGATTAGGGGTGTTTTATGAATCTTCACTATACCATGACGGATTTGGATTAGCTCATCACATAATAATGACTTGTGACACATCGACCCATGAACCTGGGCAATTCACCATGGTAACATGTGGTTGAACAGTCCATGTCACTCTGCAGACTATTTACTGTCTGGGAAGCAAAGCGTAGAGGGGTGCTGGAGGGTATTGTGTTCTCCAGTACAAGGTAACATTCCTTGTGTTACTTTATATATGTTTGCGCTAAGCTAAAAGGTCAGTCTGCATGTCTACTCAGTAGTTTATTCATCTTAGAAAACAGAATATGATGTAAATCGTGCTTCGCTTTAATTGTCTGGATTGCACGTTCACAATTAATTGCAGAAAACAAAATAGTAGAGGAAGATCGGATGGTACCTAATTTACATATTAGCTACGTTCATGCCAGTGCTTCAAGGCTCTCTGTTGCAGAGTTAAGCATGTTTAGTGATATCAACATTCCTGTGTAGGGGCATGTTTTAAGGAAGCTTCTGAAGCAGTGACTTTGCAGGCTTTCACAGCGTTCAGAATGAAAACTTGGAAATGAGAGCAAAGCATCCAAGAGGGCTTTTTCTTTTTTTTTTCCGGAAACCGCGCTAGCACATTTCAATGTGTATGTGCTTAGGCCAATATTATAATACAAAATATATATACCTTTACAAACCCTCCTTTTGGTCTAAGCCAACGCATTGCTAGATACAAGTGACCATGTATCAGCGTTATCATCAGAACAGCCAGAATCATCACTGTCCTTTATATTTATGGACATACATTGTTTGATAGGTGCCTCTTGCATTAGCAAGGCATTTGTTACATTTATAGGAGGATGAGGACCAGGTCCAAGCTTTGTTAGAGATTTGGGACAACAATTACCTAGTGCAGAACCTAAGATGAGCAGACATTGCATATAACAACAGAAAAATAGTATTAGCCAAATGATAATAGCAAGAGCTGAGTAGATTTTCCAACCCCGCTTTTTAACAGATTCCAGGCCCATGTTCCTATGTCCCAATTCCCTTCAGGAATGTGACCTTCAGTACTAAGTTTGTGTAGTTGTTTTATCGCTTGGAACACCATGACGGAGGAATCAGGTATGTACACACAACATGCGGACCTGACCATTTTGAATTCACCACCACGTTCAGTTAACATGACATCTAAGACCATTCTATTCTGAAGAGCCACCAGTCTAATTGCTCTTTGCTCCAACGTTGAACAAGATGTCAGTAGTCTCATTAATTGTATTCTCCAATGCTCTTGCCAATCTCCTAATATCTTGTGAATGAAGTACTTGACCCCAGAAAGGAATCATGGCTTTTGCTACGTCACCCAATACCTTAAGGGGGGTGTCATCATCTATTTCCCTCCTAGGGCGATGTTTCAGTATGTCTGCAGTGGATGTGACATAAACTCTGGGCAATAATATTCCCAGATAACAAGTCCCCTTCCAATCTTTAGGTAACCATGGATAGGTCTCTTTCCACAAACAAAATATATGGGTCCCCCAATGTACAAGGGCCTATTTTCGTTCAATACAACAGCAGTATTCACACATTAATCATATGTGCCAATATACCGGGATCGTTCTTTTCTTAAACTAAATGGTACTATATTGGTATCATTATTAGTCGCGTAAAATGGAGGGACTGTGTCCCGGTTTCCTGCTGGTGCCATTTTAAATTAGATCATAGATTGATAGGGTCTAGAATGTTTATCAGAGTTCCTAGTGGAGGCAATATTTGTCATACTCTTATTTGCAAAGACAAAGCATCCTAGGAGTAGCAATACAAAATGGTCAAATTCATTGATGTTTGTCCCATCAAAGTTACCAGTAGCACTATTGTTCCATCTTCAAAAGAATAGGGCTCTAAAGAATGCCTAGCATGAAGCTGATAGTGGAAATGGATAGATGTACCATCCCAAACCTTTCTCACCGTGTTGTGGTAGGTGAGAACATACCCAGAAGTTGGTCTATAAAATCGCATGTGTGGCATTCATAATTTGTATGAGTGCGTTATTGTGGTAACATTCCCGATGTTTTAAATCATGTGGTCAAAGATTGTGAGAAAGCACATAAGTGGAGACAAAGTGGGGTTGGCAGTAGGCAACAGTATACTAAGCGGGTGTGAACTCTCCAAGTACCATAATACAGGTATTAAAATGATCATAACACAGGCTGCAAGTGTTATTACGATTAATTTCTCCTTTGTTGTCCATTGCCCTCTAGATATGGGCTTACCCGTAGCTATTTCTGTCCTCATTTGCGGGTTGCCCAAAGATAGGCATAGTTTTTAGTGTCCGTTAAGAAGCCTCACTAAAACAGGCTTTATAAGTTCATCTGTAGGTGGCACTTGACCACGTGGCCTATCTTGCTTGTATTACACACTACACTTTCCGAGTCTAGCAGAAATGTCATTCCCTATCTATTTCCATGGTCGGAGGTTGTACCTTGTGAATCCAGCTACAGTGTGATCGGTGAATAAGGAAAAAAGATTTTGAAGAAAGTGAAGTATTCTCGAGTTGCTTGGGCTCAAATGTTAGCCCCTGATCAGAATAGTCCTTGTTCATGGGCACATCATCTTTGTAGGCAGCAGGATCATCAACAACCCCCTGCTTAACCCATTTGTCACAGGGTAAAGGCAAGGGCACTCATTTCAGGTGCGCTGCAAGGATCCAATGACTCCACTGCCATTTGAGTAGCCAGTACCACCTGATACGGTCCTTTCCAACAAGCTGCAAGACAGGACTTTCTATTGAAGTCCTTCACCAAAACAAAGTCCCGAAGTCAGATGTGATGACCAGGTCCTTTGTATTTCTCAGGCAAAGCAGCTCGAACCTGTTGGAGAATCAAACAAAGGTTTTGAGTCAATTGGTCACAGTGACTGTTAATAGTGGATACTCTATTTCGTTCAGTTTCTTAGATGTGGATTTGTTCCATATATTAGCAGGCCTCCCCATGACAATCTCATAAGGAGAAAGTCCTGTTTTTGGATTGTGCTGCTGTTCTCATTGATAGTAAGGCTAAGGGTAAAGCATCAGCCCATTTCAATTTGCTGTGTGCACATATCTTTGCTAGTTTATTCTTAAGGATATGGTTATGACGTTCCACTAAACCAGCACTGTGGGGATTCTGTGCTGAATGGAATCTCTTATCTATTTGAAGTGCCTTGCATACTTGTAGTGTGATAGCCGTTATAAAATGTGGTCCATTATCGGACCAAATTACTCTGGGTAGGCCGAATCTAGGGAAGTACTCCTTCAACATTACTTTGGCATTTGACATGGCAGTGTTATCCTTCAAAGGGAAGGCTATGAGCCCATCTACTAAAGGCACATATCACCACCAACACATATTTGTAGTTTTCGCACCTCTCCTTCTCAATTAAGTCAAAGTGTATCACTTTAAATGGCATAGCAGGCGGTCCAAAACTACCTCTAGGTGCCGGTGCACGCTTACCAATATTATGTTGTAAACAAATCATACAGTTCTGAACTGGTTGTTCTGCGGCTTTGGGAATTTTATTGTTATACCAAACTGCATCTAAGTGTTTACAAATGCTAGTCTCATTAATGTGTGCTGGTCCATGTGACATAGTAACTATCGCTGTTACGTATGCGTTGGGCAGCATCCATCTCTGTTCTCCCCAATCTACCCAACATCCTTCCTTGTCCAATATGGCAGGTCCTGAAGCCAATATTCAATCTCCTCCTTCTGGGCCTCAGCCTGCATTTCTTTCACACTACCAACACCCACTTCCATCATCCTAGTTTCAGCAACCCATTTAGTAGAGTGAGGGTCAGTAGCAGTTTGTTTAGCTATTTTGTCTGCAAAGGCATTTCCTTTTCCAATTTCGTCAGTCACCCTCTGGTGTGCTGTGCATTTCAATATAGCTAATAGTTTCGGAAGGGCTAATGCGGATAACAATTCTACAATCTACCGGTTGTGAGCAACTCCAAAGGTATACTGACTGTCAGTTTATATGTTAAAGCTGAGCCCATGGGATATCTCACAAGCTCTAGTCAAAATAACTATCTCTGCAGCCTGGGCAGAGCTGTATGGTATTCTTTTGTTTTCAATAATGCTGTCTAAAGAGGTAATTGCATACACAGCAGTAGAAGTGCCATCAGGTAGTTTAAAACAAGAGCCATCACAAAACTGCTCTCCTTCTGGCGATGTTAATGGTGTATCGCTCAGATCGATTCTGCTTTTCGTATCTTGTTCAGTAATATATGGACCGTCATGAAATGTATTATCAGTGCAATCCTCATTCAAAGGAGGCAATAATTCAGCCAAATTCAAAGAATTGCATCACTTAATTTTGATGTGAGGTGCAAATAAAATTAATTCATACCACGTGAGTCTAGCAGAAGTGACATGCTGAGTCTGTATTCTATTTAAAAGAACATCCACTGAGTGGGGTACCATTACGGTCAAGGAGTGGCCCAAGACCATACCCTCACTTTGTTTGGCTGAGGCGGCAGCAGCTGCTGCAGCCCTTAGACATTTTGGCAAAGCACATGCAACAGGGTCTAACGTGGAGGAAAAATAACCACACAGTCTACTTCTTCCCCCATGTTCCTCTGTCAAAACATCCAAGGCTCACCCCTTCCTCTTCAGTGGAGCAGGAGCTCCCGTGACCCTGCAGGAGCAGTGGTCTATCAAAGGGAAGGCACCCCGAATTTTACAACTTTTTCCGGTAAGCGCACCTCCAAATTGTGCAAAACGGATTCTCTGCATCACAATATCCCAGCTACGATGCCCAGATGCCCTTGCTTTCCCTGCAACTAAAATTTGCTTTGGCGCTGTGTTTCTGGCCGAAATTGCGACCGTGTGCATGCTTCCACCATTGCTCACCATGTGGATCCCAGCACACTCAAAGATGGCCGCCCGCCACCCATTTGAGGCATCCACTGCCTAATCCACCCGGCAGACGCTGCTGAGTCCCGATTGGCTGGTGACCCTTCTTCAGATACCTATCGGGAGCCGGCAGGCGAAGCCGGTCCACTCTCACCAAGGCCCAATGAAACAAGGCTGACTCCTGTCTTAGCCTGTCCTCAGCCGCTACACCATTCGCCTGGACACTATGCCCTTTTTCACCTCGCACTAATCCCTGCTTGTGGTTACACAGCTGACTCTCCTCCTCGTGAACCTATGGACTAGCGCTCTCATCATCCTGAAAGTAAGACTAGTAACTTTATCAACTATTTCAGCGCTTCCGAATGCTATGCTTATTCCCACAAGCTTGCTACCTAGTATAGCTGTATAAGTTGTCCGCTCTGTGCCTACTGCCCTACAAGCATTTATCTTGCCTGTTGAACTAGCTGACATACTATCTATCCTGATGTTGATAATGCCTTTACTATGCTAATATATTCAGATACGCCACTTGACGAGCTGTAGCAACGTAGCAACGTGCTCCATGCACACCTCTGTACTAAGTCTGCACATCTATTACGAGCGTCCTGACTTTAATCAACTGAGCCAAATGCATATTTGAGCCCCTATTCGCTACCTATTCGCGGTTGCTTACCACCAAGTGATCGCACCATTTCAGTGCCTTATTTGCTTGCATTGCCTATGTCTGTTCTCATTGCCGCCCAGCCCATACCTTCCCATTGCATGACCACGGCACCGCTTTCATTTGCGCTTTGTTCGCCTGTGCTTGCCTTGAAATTACTATGCTGCCAACCCCATGCTCGCTTTTGAAATGATTGAGCTCTTGCTCAGAACCGCAACGTGGACCCACTTGTTAGCTCCATGATATATGCTACTCTGGCTGCCTGATACGTTCATTGTGTATTCCCTAATTTGCTGCGCCACACCTTGATCTATGCCTGCATATGTTGCACCGCTCCGCATAAGACATGTCCACATGATCTAAGCTAACTCCAGGGTACCTGCCTTACTCTGCCGTGCCTTTCAACTTGACATTTACCTGATCTGCCAATACTTGCTGCCAACACTAGAATGTCTTCTCTGCCTGAATTGTTGCACCGTTACAATCAGATCACGCTTCTTGCATTCTGCATTGTTCCCTGCATAACATGCTAATGTATATGCAAGCTTTGGTATTTGCTTTGCCTGTGTACCCTGATCTGATCCACCCCCATTGCTTGACTCTGAATAAGTAGACTTAACCTGTCTTAAACTCATTAGCCTGCATTGCTCATACAGAGCATGCACTGCCTAGCCAAATAGTGCCTGTAACGCTTACCTATAACTGCCTCACAGACCCAGCGGCACTTCCTCTCTAATCTTGGTAACATGCTACCACGCTGGTCTTCCCTAAGGTCACTGCTCTCCTCATTACTAGTAGTACTACGCTCAGTGTGGTCAATTACCAGGTCGTCACACCTACCACCTCCCAACTTAGCTGCACCTAGCTCCTTGCACACCTCATCCATGGCCACCTCTCACAGATCTCCTGATACCTACCAAAGTACTGCACCTCAATACCACAACTTCTACCTCAACGATCCGGCCCTATGGCTCGACCATTTCGCCAAAAAACCCTCACCCAACCAACCATGTCCTATCACTCTTAGAAACCTAAGATTAGGACCTAGACTTATGGGTAAGAAGGGACACTCCATGTACCTGAGCCCATACCTCAAAAATCATACGCACAACCCGCCTCCACAAACGGCCACCTCAACCACGCCCCATCACCCTCAAACCATCACAGCTTCATCAAGCAACGTTGGTTTAATTAAAGCTGCCCTGATTAACGCAAGATCCCTAGCTGCGCACGCTCTGGACATTGCTGATCTTATCAAAACTCAGGAACTCGACTTCATCGCCATCTCCGGGACCTGGCTGCACGCGGCTTCCGGCCCGACACTCTCATTGGCCATCCCCACTGATTACTCCATTATCAGATGTGATCGCACTACGAGAGGTGGAGGAATTGCTTTCATCGCTAGAAACTCATTAGGACTTAGAACCATCCCAAGCACTAAGGTGGAAACTGCAGAGTTACTCTCTGTCAAGCTCGGACTCTCAGCTAACCAAACGGCTACCATCCACCTAATATACAGACCCCCTGGTCCATCCACATCCTTTGTGGATGATATCTCTACGTTAGTACTCAACAATGCTAAATCCAACTCACAAACCATCATTCTTGGTGACCTCAATCTAGGACACCAAGACCCTAATGATCCTGCGGCCCTCGACCTAGCTAATACCTTAACAGATTTAGGTTTCACTCACAACATACAGGAACCCACCCACATTAAAGGGCGGTCCCTTGACTGGCTTACTGACACCAATTGCAATATCAGCGTAATCTCCAACGCCCCTTGCTTGTGGTCTGACCACCATGTCATCACTTTCAGCATCCAAGCAGCCCCACCACCCAGGCCTTTGGTCGCCCCAGCCACCCTCACTAGAAATAAAAAGAACATTACGACAGAAAAACTACTCCCCCTTATCCTTCCCACACTAAATAACGCTCCTGACACTTGCTCAGACCCCACCAACCTAGCCGACATGTATAACCAGTCACTGCTTGCAGCCATCAACTCTATCGCTCCGCTCAAACTGAGGAAACCCAAACAACGAGCACACCTTAACTCGTGGTTTACTCCCCAGCTTAAAGTGTTCCGCAAAGAGAAACGCACAGCAGAGTCACGCTGGAGAAGTCACCACTCCGACGCCCACAAGGACAGTCTTCTGATAGCCACCCTTAACTATAAAGAAGCTGTACTCCAGGCAAAAAAAGATTCTTATAATAACCGCATTATGTCAGCCCAGTCCAATACTAAGGAACTCTTTAATATCCTTAAGGAACTCGAGACACCTGCAGCCCCCCCTGACTCTTGCTTCAAAGACAACACTTGGTGCACCAATATTCAGTCAGCACTCCTGGGTAAAATTGCTACCCTCCAATCTAAAATCAGGGACAAACAGAAATCCCTACAGCTTGACCAACCACCGACCACACCTACACTTAATACACATTTAACCTATCCGCATAAACCTTTCTCCTTCTCCCCACTCTCTACTCTCGAAGTAGAAAGCATCATAAACAATTTAAAACCTTCCAATTGCCAAGGCGACCCCTGCCCAGCACCTATTATCAAGGAAGTATCTCATGAGCTAGCCCCGTTCATTACAGCATTCATAAATGCTTCTTTCAAGATGGGTATTGTCCCCGACAACCTAAAGGATGCATGGGTTATCCCACTCCTCAAAAAACCCTCCCTTGACCCTAATATCCCAACTAACTTCAGACCTATCACTACAGTCCCATTCCTGCTCAAGATCCTGGACCGCGCAGCCTACCTGCAGAATCAGGATTACATCGAACTAAACAATCTCCTGGGCTTAAGACAAACAGGGTTATGCCCTAAACATGGCACAGAGTCAGCTCTGATCGACTTGAAAACTCAGATGGAGTCACTGAAGGACAATGGGAAGCTAGCTCTTCTCCTTCTCCTTGATCTCTCTGTGGCTTTTGATCTGGTCAACCACCAAATACTCTGCCAGCATCTCAAATCTGCAGCCCACTTCTCCGACTCTGCCAATGCCTGGATCCACTCATTCCTGAGCAATAGATCCATGAGGGTCTTCTCACCGCTGGCATCAGCGGATCCCTCCCCTATTCACTGTGGCGTTCCTCAAGGCTCGTGTGTATACCCTACGTTGTACAACGTATTCACCAAGCCCCTCTTCGATGTGCTTGACTATCTGGGTGTCTCCTACACTAACTACGCGGACGACACCCAGATACTCATCCCTATCACAGGAGACTACACAGCTGACACCAAAGCCCTTAACGATGTTTACTCGGTCATCCAGGCCTGGATGCACAGCACAAACTTTGCCTTAACGATGATAAGACTGAGCTCTTACTTTTAGGATCAAATCATCGGCTCAACAAACTAGACCAAACCTACAAGTCCTTCATTATTGACGGCAATGACATTAAAGTCTCCAAAGATACTAAGACGCTAGGGGTCTATCTTGACTCCTCGCTTTCTCTGAACAGACAAATAAATGCAGTTAGGTCAGCTTCGGCCTATACCTGCAAATTTATCACTGCCTGTAGACCCTTCCTAAATTCCACCAACTGTATCACACTCGCCAGAACTCTTGTTATGGCCAAAATCGACTATTGTAGTGCTCTCTACCTAGGGACCAGTCAGTCTAACCTTAATAAATTGCAAACTGTACAAAATAATGCCTTAAGGGCAGCCTTAAACATCCCGAGATGCTCTCATATCTCCCCCGTCAGATTGGACTTACACTGGCTCCCGGTAAAACAGAGAATTGCCCTGAAAACCCTAGCTTTGACTCACAAATGTCTGAGCAACAATGCCCCACCTTACCTGTCCGCTCGCTTCTCACGCCACACCTCCACTCGACCGACCAGAGCAGCCGAAACTCACAGTCTCATCGTGCCTAGACGCAAACTCCAAAAAGCTGATGGGGTGAGCTTCCCCGTCCTGGCCTCAAAACTCTGGAACACCTTGCCCACACCTATCAGAATTGAACCATCATTCCACTCCTTCAAGAACAATGCTAAAACATGGCTGCTCTCCCAAGACTCATGAGACCTTGACACAGTCCAGACTCCATGTGGGGTACAGGACAGAATATACATTTTCTCTCTGCTCTGTCCCTGTATTATACGCTGTTAATGGTACCCTTTGGTACATGTATATATGCTGTATATTTTTGTAACTCACTGTAACTACTGCTTTTTGTAACATGATTAAGAGAATATACATGTATATATGCTGTATATTTTTGTAACTTCTGTAACTACTGCTTTTTGTAACATGTTTAAGAGTATGCGCCCGGTTGCCCCTGGGCCTGGTTTTTTGCACTTTATAAATCAAATCAAATCAAATCAAATCCCTCTGATGCACAAATAAAACAAAATCCTTTCTATATTTGGTGTGCCCAAAACTGGTACCAAACATAAAGGTTTTGAGAAAACAAAAGCTTCCTGACAATCTGTATCCCAAGGTAACTGTATAGTTACATCCTTTCTAGTGAATGCCAACATTGGCCTAATCAAAAGTAAAAAAAAATCCGAATCCATTGTCTACAATATGCAGCCATGCCAATAATGGCCAAAACTTCTTTCTGCGTATTTGGAACAGTTATACCAGACATGCTTTGTATACGTTCAGGTGCAAGCTGTCTACCCTCCTTTGACAGGAGATACCCTAAATAGGAGACCTTATGTCAACAATGTTGGAAGTTTTTCAAAGAAGCTTTATGGCCATGTTTAGCTAAATGTTTTAATAACAAAACAGTGCCCTCCTTGCAGGCGTTTTCGAAATTGGCAGCTATAAGTAGGTCATCAATGTACTGTATCAATGTGCAAGTGGATTGCAATTCAAGCATATTGAGTTTTTCCTTAAGTGATCTACTGTAAATCCATGGACTCTCAGTGTATCCCTGTGGTATGCGTATGAAAGTAAAAGAGCGTCCTCCCAGTGAAAATGCAAACAAGTATCTGCTGTCTGGATGAATGGGTATGCTAAAGAATGCAGTTTTCATATTGATAACAGAAAAATGTGTAGCCGTAGCAGGAATCATAGTTAAGATAGTGGTGATGTCAGGGACAATGGGAAATTGTAGTGCTACTACCTTTTTTAATTGCGTGTGAATCAATAACAAAACAGTAGGATAAAGCGATATCACCTTTCTTATAGACAGGCAGAATGGACTATTACATGTACTACCAGAAATCTCTTCAATAACGCCATGATGTATGAAATCTGAAACAATGCTTTTAAGCGCCTGTACACCTTCTACCAATACTTCAATACTTTATACTATGGAATATGTGGCAATGTAATACCGGATTTCAATACTATTCATACAGGTTCAACATTCAGTATACCTACATCGTTGTAGCTTACTGCCCATAAATGCGTAGGCACTTGTTGCAGTTCACTCGCTAAAGGCAAAGTCATAAATTGTGAAGTGGAATTCAGCTGGGGTGAAATGGTCAAATACACTCCATCTGGCGAGCATTAAATCACTGCATTCAATTTCTTAAATACATTTAATCCCAGAAGATTCTCACCACAATTCGTAGTCAAGAGAAATGGACATGAGTCAGTGAATGGACCCAACGCTACTGGTACCGGTCGAGAAACTGGACTCATTACTGGAGTACCAGAGAACCCTACAGAAACATTATTCTGTCCTGACAGTGGGATATCTGGAACCCGCAGATGGTCAATGGAACACTTCTGTGCCCCTGTGTATAATACAAATTATTTTTCTCTATTCCAGACTTTCATTTCAACATAGGGTCCTTTCTGATCTACGGGAATAGGAATAGGTTCCAGACTCTGCTTCGGGTTGTCCTAGCGAAACAAGACATCATCAGATGTGAAATCTTCAGTGAAATAGGAATGCAAAGTGGTGTCAAAAGCATTTGTATTACCAATATTTTGTTGCTGAGCTCCCTGATTATTTGCATTATTATCCTGTGGCTGGTTCTGTTGACTCTGAGTAAACTGATTTCTATTCAGACCGGGCATGCCATTGCATGCTCTCGATCTTTAAATACATGGAATACATTCTACCTATCGTCCCATTCGCTGCTCTTTGCTGGAGGGTCAGACACTGTGCCCTCCTTTGACCCTCTTGTTTACAATAGGCACATTTGTTTACATGCACTGGCCCCGTTTGTGGCATGAACTGGTTTCTTGATTGTGTATTCCCATTATTTCAACCCCTTGCTCCTCTCGCAATCTGTTGCAGAAGTACCCTAGTTTTAAAATCTCCTTTCTTCTTCTCTATCTTCTCTTTCTCATTATTTACTCTATTCTGACTGAGATTTCGCTTGCCATGCACTTTCAGAAGCAATGACCTGCGACTGAATGTCCGGCAGTAATCCTTGCATAAATTTGTCAACAAATAATCTCTTTCCTGGCTCTTGACCACAACAATATGAAAACAGTTGTTCAGACCTATTAAAAAATGCAGTTGTTCCCTCCGTCTTCCCTTGCATACATGCCGTTAATTTATCCCAAATAATTCTCTTTTCGGGTACTAAAGTTTTAAGTTTAGTCACTATGTGGTTTGGTAACATTAATATGCTCTGGAGCGGTTTTTGTCCTGCTTTCCTAGATCTATCAGCTAATTCCAGGGCAACCCAAATATCTTCCATGACAGCTTGGTCGTCTATGGTACTGATTTGCTTCCATAAATCTGTCAGCAAAATTACAGGAAATAATAGATCAATGTCACCTAAAGTAAAAACCGACTAATTCAAAACTGACTCTATTTCTTTGTAAAAGCCTGTAGGATTCTTTTGAATATCTGGAATCGATTGCTTAAGGGTGTTTACTTCCTGTCATGAAAAGGGAACATGAACAAACAGAGAAATATAATGGGCTGGAATAGTTGTGGCAGGTGCTCCCCCTACAGCAGGTATCTTTACCTTCGGGACAAGAGTTGGAGGATCCTCTCTCATAGGCAATTGCATTGTGGAAATGGTCAAACAATTATTAAGGAGCAAATCCAAATCGAGTGACAATGAAGTTAGTGCGGTGTCAGCAGAAAACACACGTTTCAAAATTACCATAATGTAAGCAGGACAGCACAAATTCTTTTTCAAACATTCATCTTGTGAATACTCTACCATCCTTGTAATACATTTCTCTGCATAGATGGAGAATATTGGTTAAATGCGTCATGTCCTTCAATAGGTGCAATGGATGTCTGAAATCCATCTAAAAGTGTCCCTTGTACATACGCGTGTTTCTTCGCTGCCTATTTTCGAGGGTGGCAACCATTTCTTCAGCACATACAATGGCAATCATGTGCCTTTGTCTAATGCTACTTGATGGAGACGATCTAATTCACATTTATAGAAAAATAGTTTTGACACATGGTTGCGCACTTTAGTATGAGACAAAAAATTAAAATCCTGCAATTCTTGTGGTACTGTCAAATCAGTTAAGTTACCCCAAACTTCAGCTGCATTCAAACCCATCGGTTATATCAGTATCTTTTGTTCGGGAATACCCCCATGGTCTGATAGAGAATGCGAAGTCGCTGCCTCGTCACCCCCTTCTATATATTTTTCTGCCCAATCCCGTAATTCCCTTTTTCACACAGCTGATATCGTACTACGAGTTACAATCCTTGGATCATCAACAGTATCATCATGTGTCAACAGTGGAATGGTAGAAGCAGTCGGTAATGAGAGCAAGAGTAAGTCGTGTGCACTGGGAGGCAAAGGGAAACTATCATAATGTGTAACTGGTGTAGGCAATGCTGGTTGCACTTGTGATGCTTGTGGCTGTACATTTGGAGGCATTGCGGTAGGAGACGTTCTCCTCTCATTTAATAATTAATTTATCAATTCATCAGATCCATGCAAATCTTGTGAGGGGTATATTTTCTGTACTTCTAATTGGAAATCCCTATCCATTTTCCTTATGGGCTCTTCCTCTTTTTGCTAGTCATGTGCTAAGGCTTTGCCAGCTTGTGTAATGTGTTTGTGTGCATGTTTCTCTCTACTTCTAAGACATTGGGGGTCATTACGAGTTTGGAGGTAGCCATGGTGCTATTAGCGCCATGGCTGCCTCCAAAGTCGTTTCCGGGTCCGGGTCCCTTGAATGGGGACTTACCGGGTCATTCCAACCTTGGAGGACCCGGTAAGTCCCCATTCAAAATACCCATCCCCATTCCCATTGGAGCCCCCATAGGGCTCAATGGAATGGGGAGGGAGCTAATAACGACGTTAATAATGGGCCCATTATTAGCTCCCTGGTCCCTTAGCGGCTCCCGCTAAGGACGGCTGGTTTTACCAGCTGGCCTTAGTGGGACCCGCTATGGTACCTCGTAATCCGGTGGTAAGGGGATAATGGCACCGGCATCCTTACCGGCGCTGTTAACCCCTTACCGCCAGCCTCTTAATGAGGCCCATTGAGTAGCTTCCTTCTGCCAATCCCTAACAATGTAAAATGTTGCTGGTCTCACTTTCTTTTGTAACAGCACAGTTTCCAAATGCCCAATTCTCACTATTTCAAAACGCCCCAAATTCAGACATTGACGTTCTGGTTCATGTCTGGTTTGACGATGCCAAATAGTTTTAAACACTACAGCCCCTATACCATATTTAATAAACATATCATATGCCGGTGACCCTGGCGGTGGCGCCAGTTGATTTTGTTCCAAATCATTCAATTGTCTTCCTCTACAACAATGTGCAGCCGAACAGGATGACAATTTACTAAAGCCTGGCATGTCTAAACAAGCAGTTCTACCAGGCCTGTAGTTGAACGTGTTCAAATATATATATCAAATCAAATCAACATCAGGCAGTACACTTGTCGTTTTGAAACAGACTCACCTGATTCCAATCAAAAAGCGAGAGCGCCCATCATCAATTCAACTATCTTCATGGCTGGCCATCTTCCCAAAAAGCCTCTAGATTAGATATTTTACCATCAGGACCTCTAGGCGAAGCATGGCATCCAGAGATCACAAGCAGCAGTCAGCTGAGGAGTCGCATCTCAAGATGTGCAGGGGCCCCCAATACTCCTATCTCAGTCCGTCCACTCTGTCCTTGCCAAGCAATGGGTCCTGATCGTAAGAACCCCACATTGGGCGCCATTCTGTTAGTCCAAAATATGAGGCTACTGTAAAGCAATGAAGACACACCAGTCACGAGAAACAAATATATAAACAACAGTTTATTCACTCTCGAGCAGACTCGACTTTTACAATGCAAAGCATACAAGCATAGAAAAAGTGAGCAAAACCATGTGGGTGTATAGGTGTTTTATGCTTCTTTACGATACCATTACGGATTTCGGCTACATCATCACGTGATAATGACTTGTGATTAACAGACCCATGAACGTGGGCAATTCACCATGGCAACATATGGTCGAACACTCCATATCACCCTGCAGACTATTTACTCTCTGGAGAGCAAGAGAGGGGTGCAGGAGGATATTGTGTTCTGCAGTACAAGGTAACATTCCTTGCACTACTTTATCAATGTTTGCGCTAAGCTAAAAGGTCAGTCTGCATGCCTACTCAGTAGTTTGTTCATTTTAGAAAACAGAATATGCTGTAAATCGTGCTTCCCTTTAATTGTCTGGATTGCATGTTCACAATTAACTGCGGACAACAAAACAGTAGAGGAAGACATGGTAGCACCTAAGTTACAGATTAGCTGCGTTTGTGCCAGTGCTTCAAGTTTCTCCGTTGCAGAGTTCAGCGTGTTCAGTGATATTATCATTCCTGTGTAGGGGCATGTTTTAGGGAAGCTTCCGAACTGGTAACTTGGCAAGCTTTCACCGCATTCAGAATGAAAACTCGGAAATGAGAGCAAAACAGCCAAGATGGCTTTTTCGGATAACTCAATAGCGTTGTTCAATGTTTATGTGCCTAGGCCAATATTATAATGCAAAATATATCTACTTTACATCCCTACCTCTCTCAAACTTGAGCAGACCCACCTCCGGTTCCGGAAGCAACTCAAGACCTTCCTTTTTTGCTTCCGCTTTCTCTCTTCCTCTCCCCTGCTGATGTACCTGTCTGCTCCACGCATTGGTCACCTGGATACCCTATAAACTCGTGCCCAGGCTCCTGCATGTCCAGTTGCCCTGGCACTTCCTGCAGGCTCCCGTGGCACTTAAATGTCTGTTACTGCAACCCTGCAGTCCCTTCTCGCTGCACTTTTGAGCCACCTGCTGGCTGTACATATTGATTTACCTGCGCCCCCCCTCCCCTGGCACTTCTCTGCTTTCCTCTTCCTCACACTTGCCTGATCTGAATAACAAAAGGACTAGTGTGATTGTTCCTTTGTCCTCCCTTTGTTTCACACCCATTGTCCTGTTGCACCTGGAAGCACTTGTGTATAGGTGCATTATAAATGCTATATCATATATCATTACTGGCATTATGCACAAAACAAACACGAGTATGTTCTTATATACAGCCAGTGTGGACATGCTTCATACTGGCACATATTGTGGGAAAAGGCATCATGAACATGTGCTGGATCTTGTGCACAATGTTAGGGAGAATTCTCTTATAAGGCTAATTTCCCAAACCTAGTGAGTCCCCCAGCAGCTTTGCTGGATTTTTGGGGCTTGCTTTGTTCTCCTGCTGAGAGTTAGACTATTTTACTCCCACTCTTAGACATGATTTGAGGTATGTATTTGACTTGTTATGTGCTTATGGGCTATTGGGTTTCTTTTTACTCCATAGGATATCATCTGTTTTTCTGTATGTGTGGTACACAGCACCCTCAGTGCAGTACCACAGGGGTGTCACAGTGACCCCCCAAACATAGACTCCATACCCTGGGACTGACTACTGTCTCGCAAGGCATGTAAAGTCACCATTGTCTTTACTAGTCCAAAATTGTGAACAGAACCAGTACAAACCATCATATTGTGGAAGTACTGGTAAGGGGTAATTCAATTGCCCCTGGGTCTGTTTTCGAGGGGGCACTGTCCCGCCCCCCTCGTCGAGATTTTGGTTGGTGGCAGTGGTTACCATGCAAAATATTCCACCGGAATATTCTCTATGGGATTTTCCCATTGATTTTACCACTTTTTGGTGCAATGTTAAAGATACCGCCGGTTTATTTATTTAATATTAAATCACTGGTTGGGCCTTTTTGCCAGAATTCAATTCTAAAATGGCATTTGTGTCCGTCTCTGTAACTCTGACCAAGGTCGAGCCCTTTGTTCCACTATTTTGGTGGGCTTCTCCACAGAAGCCCTCCAAATGGTGCCACTCTGTCTGGGTTCCACAGGAAGGGTTGAGGGGGGAATCGGCACCCTGGACTACGTTGCCTTAGCAACCCAAGTCACACTCTACTCTGATTGGCCCAGTGGTGAGCCGCCCAGCTCACCACTTAGCATGTGTGATTGACAGCTAGGCTGATGAATGGGGATTTTTCTGCATAAAAGCAGGGCCTTTGGGACTGGAACTTCAGAAGTCGCCACAGGACCTAAGAATCCGAAGAGGGAAGAAGCTAAGCCATCTGCAATGACAACACCGGTGAAGCCCTGCTGCAGCTACCTCACCACTTTCCCAACGACAAGAGAAGATCTTCTGCTGGACGAGTCTTCTTCCCCTGAGCTGGTGGGATCAACCAGTTTGCCCTTTTCGACTTCCAAAGAAGTCTCTTGGTTGAAACGCCCATGCCAAGCACCCCAGCGGCCGGATAGCCAAGCTCACCACTTTTGACCACGGATAAAAGGACTGCACCTTTTAATCGGGAACTCCGCGCTGGTTTCATCCCTGTGCAGTGCAACAACTCCATGTTTCCTCCTCGACGAGATTTTCTCTTCCCCTGGTCCGAACCACAAACTTCAACCACTGCCAGGAACAACTGCCCCCACTGGAGCTTCCTTTCTCTTTAAGGTACTGTGTCCTGCCTGGCATCCCTTTCTACAGATTGTTATCGGTGACCCTTAAATCCTTGGCTTCTAAACTGGGTTGGCTCCAGGCGTCTAACTATATCTTTTGAATCACCCCAACCTCTTTTGAACACTCTGCAAAGACTTTCAGTGCACTTTAAACCATGTGATCCTGGGCACATTTTGCTTTGCTCCATATAAAGTGGTCCTGGCCTATGAACTTTGGCTCTACAGTATAACCTGCCTTTCTCCCCTTGCTCTGAACTCTTAAAAGTGTTGGGAACTGTTTTATTTCGATGCTCTGTCTTTTTCTCTCCCTTTAACTGCATTATCAGAGTGCCATCTTGGTTAAGTGCTCACATCTATTCTAACAAATAGTAGTGTTTTAACCCTGGCTTGTCTGATAACTGTTGAGGGAGGTGTGTATATTTTACCTGACTGTGTTTTAACTTGCTTTTGATTGAGAGTGCTAGTATATGCCATAAAGTGTGTTTTAAATAAATAATTATATACTTTTTATACAAAGCTCCGGTCAGTGTTTGTTTGCTCTACTGTGTTTTCGCCCTATTGTGTATACTCTGCATACTGCCCTACTCTTCTTGAGAGAGGTCTGACTGCTCAGCCACAGCTACCAGGTAAATCTGGGTGGTGCTGACTGCTACCAATTGGGTTTACTGATTACTCCTGTAGTTGTAATCTTTTTGCAGTGTTCCCCAAGGGAACTGCACAGGGTTCTGCCTAACACTGGTATACAGCGGTGGGATTTGTATTAAGTATACATTTTAGAGTGTCTAAATAACTTAGTGCAACTAACCACAAAGCTTAGCACTGTAAAAGCTAATTTTTAACAAGTCAAACTATGGAAAGTTACAGCCAGGAGTCCCTTTCTGCAAAAACTGCTGATTTTGTTCTTTGTAGACATAAGGATATTCCTGTTAAAGGCAAGAAAATGGAACTAATAGAAAGATTGTTAGAAAACCAAAGTCTGGGTAGTGGTTCAGAGGAACCTACCTCCCCAGCAAATGTAGACAACAGTGATGAAGGTAATATGGATCAAAGTATTGATAATGTTGATATAGATTCAGAAGAGGAAAGTGAGGCTAATGTAACTGTCCCACTGCCCCTTTGCCTGCTCTAGCACCTCAAGCTATGTCTACTGGACCTTTGTCAGGTCCCTCATTAAGTCCTGAATTCATTGAACTCGAAAAAATGAGACTTGAATTAGAGTTCAAAAGAATTAGTGGCCAATCTGAACAAAAGCACCAAGAACTAAGACCCAGAGAAATGGAGCTCAAGCATGAGCTGGAGATAAAGAAATTATCTGTTGAAACTGCTTCTCTCCCCGGATCCTCTAGGAGTTCCAGTCCCAAAAGACTCCGGATGCCTGAAGAGCTTGTGGGTATGTATGAACATAAGTTGGATGTGTTGGATTGATTGGCTATGTTTGAGTATAATCATGGGCTCCAGAACATCACAGGGAATCAGTTACTTCCTTTGTTGTTCTCTAGGCTCCCCCCTGTTGAATCTGATGTGGTAATGGAGTTGGGGGAGGTGGATAGGATGGACTATGAATGTGTGAAGCTATATTAAATAGCTAGATTTGGGAAGACCCCTTCCCAGTACCTTAAGAGGTTTAGGACCTTCAAAAAGCATGATGGTACCCCTTGGGCTACCTGGGTGAGTGAAAGTTTGAAGAACTTAGAGGGATGGATAAAGGGTTACAGAGTGAACACTTATGAGGGAATGAGAAATCTTATGTTAGAGTCAATTTATGATGCCTGCTTTCCTGAGCTCAGACAGCACGTGGCGGATTCAAAGGAATTAGATTCCAAGAAGCTAGCTAAGGCTGCTGACTTGTGGGTCGCCAACAGGGCTACTCACAAGGAATCTGGGGCAACTCAGAAAAAGGATGAGGGGAAACAGCCTAAAAAGGACTCCAAAGAGAATTCAAATAATTCCAATTCCAAAGAGGGCCCCAAACAAAACTCTAAGGGTAAGCCACAGGGGAAACCAAATCAGGCTAGTGTACCTTCTGGTCCCAGACCAGAAAGAGGTCAGAGCAAGCCTCCATTCCAGAAGGCATTTGGAAAATTCTGTTTGTGGCTCTACTGACCATGTGAAAGGAGATCCCAGATGTAAAGGTAAACCTTCAGGGGTCCAGCTTGTCTCCCTAGCCTTCGCTCCAGAGGAAGAAGTACCATTAACAAGTGGAAACTTTCTACTACTGGCTGATGATCCCATTGGAGTCTCAGCCAGTGTCTAGTATCCCTGGGGTTGTGGGAACAACAGAATTTAGATGTCTATAATTCTATCCCAGATAATACTAAAGAGTATTATAAGGACAGTGTCCAGGTGAATGGTCAGGAGACTCCTGCCATTAGGGACACTGGGGCCAGCATAAGTGTGGTGGATGAATCTTTTTTCAAGGCAGAGGAGGTTGCTAGGGCACCCCAATGCCTCACCCAGATAGCTGGGGGGCCTGTGCAGATGTTTCCCCAGTTACCAGCTCTCAACCAGTGCAATGATATGACTGTGAAGATACCTGTCAGCGTACAATGTGAGGTACCAGGAAGAGTTCTGTTGGGAACTGACCTGAAAGCTCTTGGAGTTGTGTCACATACCCCCAGACCTCCTAGTAAAAGGTTACAGGAACTAACCAGACCTGCAAGGGAGAAAACCTTGAGAGGTTCTCCCCAGGAGATGATGGAAAAAGAAATCATTCCTACCCCACTGGAACTACTTACTCAAACTCTAAGCAACCAGAAGCAAAGGGGCAACCCAAGACTTCCAAGAAGAAACCAGTAACAAGCACTCCAGTGATTCCAACAAGGACTTCCCCTAGGTTGTCCAAAGTTACACCCGTAACTCCAACTCCAGCTGAGGCTGAGGGTGAGGTACAACCCTGTGTGGTTGAACTAGACTCTGAAGAAGAGCTAGTAGGAGACCAAGAACTTATTGGAGATCTGGACCCTACTGACCATCCTGAGCTGCAGTCTTTACTGGCAGAAGTTCGACCCAGCAGATCAGCTTTCCATAAGGCCCAAAGAGAATATCCAACTCTGGAAGGTCTCCGCCACCAGGCAGCTTCTCAGGCTGATGGGCAAGAGCCTGGGAAGTATAGGTTGCACTGGGAGGATGGCCTCTTCTACAGTGAACCAACTGAGTCTGCACCTGGAGACTACAAATGACTTGTAGTATCTCAAGAAAACAGACTTCAGTTCTTGCAGCTAGCCCATGAGATTTCTTTGGCTGGTCACTTGAGTTTCAAGAAGACCAAGGAAAGGCTCTCACTCTACTTTTATTTGCCAAAGATGGGTGCTGAGGTAGATAGGTTCTGCAAGACCTGTCAAACCTGCCAAACTTCTGGCAAGAGTGGTTACAAGAATGTGGCACCTTTAGTGCCTCTCCCAGTGGTGGGAGTCCCATTTTAGAGGGTAGGGATTGACATTGTTGGTCCCCTTGATCCTTCAACCTCCTCGGGTAATAGGTTTATCCTTGTTGTAGTAGACCATGCTAAAAAATACCCTGAGGCAATTCCTATGAGGACTGGTTCAGCTCAGGCTGTGGCTAAGGCCCTCCTTGGAATTTTTACCAGGGTTGGGTTTCCTAAGGAGGTCATCTCTGACAGGGGGTCAAATTGTATGTCCCACTACATGAAAGCCATGTGGAAAAACTGTGGAGTTACCTACAAGTTCTCTACCACCCAAAGACAAATGGATTGGTTGAAAGGTTTAATAGAACAATGAAGAGCATGATAGGTGCTTTAGAAGAACCCCTTAGAAGAAAGTGGGACCTTCTACTGCCATGCCTTCTCTTTGCTTTTAGAGAAGTCCCTCAGGAGGGAGTAGGCTATAGTCCCTTTGAACCTCTCTATGGCCATCCAGTCAGAGGTCCATTGGCCCTGATTAAGGAGGGGTTGGAGAGTGTTCCTTCCCCCAAGCCAGTCAGAGTGACTGACTACGTGATAGCACTCCGGAGGAGAATATCACAGATGATGGCTCAAGCTAGTGATACCTTGAAGGCTGGTCAAGCTTTGGTCAAGCATTGGCATGATCAAAAGGCTAACATGGTTGAGTTCGCTCAAGACTAGCTAGTTCTTGTTATGATTCCAACAAGGCAGAGGGCCTTGCAAGACAAATGGATGGGACCCTTCAAGATTGTGGGTAAACCTGGAGAGGTCAACTATCTGGTGGACTTGTGCAATCCCAAGGAGGCTCCCAGAGTCTTCCACACCAACAGACTAAAGGCTTATGTCTCTAGGCCTGAAGTAGGAGCTTTGCTTCTAGCTTCAGCAGCAGAGGAAGAAGTGAGTGAACCTCTCCCTGATCTCCTCAGAGGTTTACCTTTGGATGAAAAGATTGAAGGAGTTAATCTCTCTTCAAACCTGACACCTGAGCAACCAGAGGAGTGCAAATCTATGTTAAATCAGTTTGCCTCCCTGTTCTCACTTTCACCAGGCTTGACCCCTTGGGGACAGCATGATATACTCACTGGTGACTGTCTGCCAGTAAAAAGCAGAGGGTACAGAATGTCAGAGAAGGTAAGAACCCACATCAAAGGAGAGGTCTGCAAGATGCTTGACCTCGGGGTAATAGAGCCCTCTACTAGTCCATGGTCTAGCCCAGTTGTGTTAGTACCAAAGGAAGGATCCAAAGAACTGAGATTCTGTGTGGACTATAGAGCTCTTAATGCAGTCACCAAGACTGATGCCCATCCTTTGCCAAGGACAGATGAGTTGGTGGATAAACCTGGTGCAGCCAAGTTCCTCAGCACATTTGATCTGACGTCAGGCTATTGGCAAATAGCCCTGAAAGACCATGCCAAGGAGAAAACTGCATTTTCTACCCCAGTTGGCTTATACCAATGTAAGGTTATGCCTTTTGGACTGAAGAATGCACCTGCTACCTTCCAAAGGATGGTAAATCAGGTTCTGACTGGGATGTAGGACTTCTGCATGGCATACTTGGATGACATTTCAGTGTTCAGCCACTCCGGGAAGAGCATGTTGACCACTTAGGACAGGTTTTGCAGGCACTGGAAAAGGACCATCTGATCATAAAGGCAAGTAAATGCCAGATTGGGCAGAGTAAGGTGGTCTAACTTGGACATGAGGTAGGAGGTGGTGAAATAAGGCCTTTGCCCAGTAAGATTGAAGCTGTGCAAAATTGGACAATACCTACTACTCAGACCCAGACGAGAGCCTTCCTAGGCCTCACTGGGTACTACAGGAATTTCATAGAGAACTATGGGACCATAGATTCTCCACTGAATGTGATCTCCTTTCCTAAGTTCCCTAAAAAGTTCAACTGGAATGAGGAGTGCAATCAGGCTTTTGAAAACCTGAAGAAAACCCTTTGTCAAGCTCCAGTACTCAGAGCTCCTGACTATCACCAAACTTTCATTGTACAAACTGATGCTTCTAATGCAGGTATAGGTGCAGTCCTTAGCCAACTGGATGAGAAAGGTAGGGAACACCCCATTTGCTTCATCAGTAGAAAACTGAAGGATCCTGAAGCAAGGTGGACAACCATTGAAAGAGAGTGTTTTGCTATTGTGTGGGCTCTGAAGAAGTTTAGGCCATACTTGTATGGTTCTACTTTTGTTATTCAGACTGACCACCAACCCTTGAGATGGTTAATGCAAATGAAAAGGGAAAACCCAAAACTTTTGAGATGGTCAATCTGCCTTCAAGGGTTTGATTTCACCATTGAGCACAGGTCAGGGTGTCACCACCAAAATGCTGGTGGCCTCTCTAGGATGTTTATAACCGCTTAGAGGTATGAGATTCATCCAGGAGCTGATTCAATCCTCCAGTCCCTTAGTTTGGGGGGTGGAGGGGGCGAGTGTTAGGGAGAATTCTCTTATAAGGCTAATTTCCCAAACCTAGTGAGTCCCCCAGCAGCTTTGCTGGATTTTTGGGGTTTGTTTTTTTCTCCTGCTAAGAGTGAGACTCTTTTACTCCCACTCTTAGACATGATTTGAGGTATGTCTTTGACTTGTTATGTGCTTATGGGCTATGGGGTTTCTTTTTACTCCATAGGGTATCATCTATTTTTCTGTATTTGTGGTACACAGCACCCTCAGTGCAGTACCACAGGGGTGTCACAGTGACCCCCAAACATAGACTCCATACCCTGGGACTGACTACTGTCTCCCAGGGCATGTAAAGTCACCATTGGCTTTACTAGTCCATAATTGTGAACAGAACCATTACAAACCATCATATTGTGGTAGTACTGGTAAGGGGTATTTCGATTGCCCCAGGGTCTGTTTTTGAGGGGGCACTGTCCCGTCCCCCCTCGTCGAGTTTCTCGCTGGTGGCAGTGGTTACCATGCAAAATATTCCACCGGAATATTCTCTATGGGATTTCCCCGTTGATTTTAAACGCACCACTTTTTGGTGCAATGTTAAAGATACCGCCAGTTATTTATTTAATATTAAATCACTGGTTGGGTCTTTTTGCCAGGACTCAATTCTAAAATGGCGTTTGTGTTCGTCTCTGTAACTCTGACCAAAGTCGAGCCCTTTGTTTCACTATTTTGGCAGGCTTCTCCACAGAAGCCCTCCAAATGGTGCCACTCTGTCTGGGTTCCACAGGAAGGGTGGAGGGGGGAATTGGCACCATGGACTGCGTTGCCTTAGCAACCCAAGTCGCACCCTACTCTGATTGGCCCAGTGGTGAGGCAACAGGCTCAACACTTAGCATGTGTGATTGACAGCTAGGCTGATGAATGGGGTTTTTTCTGCATAAAAGCAGGGCCTTTGGGACTGAAATTTCAGAAGTCGCCACAGGACCTAAGAATCCGAAGAGGGAAGAAGCCTAGCCATCTGCAACGATGACACCACCGGTGAAGCTCTGCTGCAGCTACCTCACCACTTTCCCAACGACAAGAGAAGATCTTCTGCTGGACGAGTCTTCTTCCCCTGAGCTGGTGGGATCAACCAGTTTGCCCTTTTCGCCTTCCAAAGATGTCTCTTGGTCAAATCACCCGTGCCAAGCACTCCAGCCGCCGGATAGCCAAGCTCACCACTTTTTACCACAAATAAAAGGACCACACCTTTTAATCGGGAACTCCGCGACTGGTTTCATCCCTGTGAAGTGCAACAACTCCACGTTTCCTCCTCGATGAGATCTTCTCTTCCCCTGGTCTGAACCCCGAACTTCAACCACTGCAGGAACAACTGCCCCCACTGGAGCTTCCTTTCTCTTTAAGGTACTGTATCATGCCTGGCCTCCCTTTCTACAGGTTGCTAAAGGTGACCCTTAAATCCTTGGCTTCTAAACTGAGTTGGCTCCTGGCATTCTAACTATATCTTTTGAATCACCCCAACCTCTTTTGAACACTCTGCAAAGACTTTCAGTGCACTTTAAACCGTGTGATCCTGGACACATTTCGCTTTGCTCCATTTAATATGGGCCTGGCCTATGAACTTTGGCTTTACAGTATAACCTGCCTTTCTCCCCTTGGTCTGAATTCTTAAAAGTGTTGGGAACTGTTTTATTTCTATGCTCTGTCTTTTTCTCTCCCTTTAACTGCATTATCAGAGCGCAATCTTGGTTAAGCGCTCACATCTGTTCTAACAAATAGTAGTGTTTTAACCCTGACTTGTCTGATAACTATTGAGGGAGGTGTGTATACTTTACCTGACTGCGTTTTAACTTGCTTTTGATTGAGAGTGCTAGTAAGGTACCGGTAAAATACCGGTACCGGTAAATCCTTACCGCCTTACTACGAGGTCCCTTTGCGGGTTGGGGGATTTAACGCCTGCTTAACCAACCCGCAAAGGGACCCAGGGAGCTAATTACGGTACCGCAATTTGTGGTACCGTAATTAGCGCCTTCCCCATTCCCATTGAGCCCTATGGGCCAAAAATGGGAATGGGGAAGGGCAATGGTGGAAGGGGGAATTACCGCCCCGCCAACCTTGGAATGGGGCGGTAATTCCCCTTTCCGCCAAGGCAGTGCCAGTATTTTACCGGCATGAACCATGGCGCTAATAGCACCATGGTTCTCCGCCATCCGTGTAATGAGGCCCTAAGAGTTTGGCACACACTGGACACCAGTGAAAGGAACCCAGGTGGATGGTGTAAATGGAGATTTTGAGCAAAAGTGAGACAACCCAAGAAACTGAAGATGGAAAACAATGTGTAGTCTATATAGCACCAGACTTAGAGCTAGGGGTGCCTTTAGAGCAAAGACCGTCACACTAGCCAACGTCGCTTGACAACTTGCTGTTAAAGATCATAGGGAGCACCAAGAATAGCCAGTGGACGAATACACTGATCAAAGTGAATGCAGTGGCTGCAGCCCTGGACCTTAAAACCACGTGCCTCACCAGCAGAATACAGAAGGGAGTGGACTGCCAGAGGTGACCACAGCCAACCCTAATTGATGATGACCTATTGAGGTCAAAGAAAGTCAGAGAGGGTCAGACACCCACACCATCCCTGCAGGCAATGATAGGTATGTGAAAGTAGGCAGATGAGGGGAAACCCCAGGTCCAAAAGGAAAAACAAAAAAACAAAAAAAAAACACATGAACGTTGCAAAAGTGCAAAACGTTTCATGACTGCCCAATTTAATCTTGTTTTCTTTTTCAATCTGATGTTATTGAAAGAATGGCAAATCAGCTGCAGACACAGACAGTTGTATTTTTCAAGCCAGAGTGTGATGATTGGACAGGGCAGGCAGTGGGGATTGAGAAGTAAACTGGGGTTTCACTATTATAAAGTATAGGAGACTGGGGCTATTGTGTTTGATGTCTAGATGCACTGGAGGACAAGTAGACATAGGTAAAGTTGATCAGATGGTGGGCTTGCTTATGTCCAAGCATAAGTGCTTTGGTTTCCGTTAAGAGGAGAAACAAATTGGGGCATGGGGGTTGGGGCGAACCTCACCAATGTGCCAGATATGGAGTGAAGCAAGCATTAACTACTTCCCAGAGGTTTCATTTCAAAAGATTATGAGTGTTCTCCAGACATACTGCATTGCACCCAGAATTGGCATTCCTCTAATGAAGCAAAGGAGTAACCCAACGGATCTTGCCCTGACAATGCCTCAACCAGCAGAACTGTGAAAGCCATTGTTAGAGTAACCCATCACCACTCAACCCACATAGCTGCCACATCAACAGTGGAATATTACACAAGGCACCATGATTGCATAATCTATGAAGTAGCAGCCAGTGGAAATGTTATTAAAACATGTAGGATGGTAAGGAAATGCTACTGCAGATGTTATGGCTGTCACTGTGTGCTACTCCTCCTCAAGAGAGAAGATATATTCCAAGTGCAGAGCGAGGATAACAAGGAAGCAACAACAACTATAACACATTGTATACTTGGAAATACCAGCAAAGAGCGCCAGGTTGGAACATCCAGCCTCTGCCCACACTACTCTTTGTACTCTCCTCTTCTTTGATCATAACTGTGTTGATAGTGGTGTGAGTGTGTGGGTGTGTGAGAGAGTGAGATATAGTTAATAGTTTTATTAGTTTATCATCACAATCAACACCACTACTTTATTGTGTGCTAGTGCAAACGTCTGTGTACACGGGGCAAAATATTTTTTGGGTGGAGGTTTCCCATCATTGTTTTGTTAAATTTCCATTGAGCAGCTTAATCACATTCATTTCTTTGTATGTATTGTTTTCAATGCATATATGTTAGTGTATGCAACTTGAAGTATGCTGTTAAAGTGGCATCCCTGTTTTGGGCGTTTCTATAAAAATATAATTGTATGTTATGACAGTTGAAATACACATTTGTTTGCCTGGAAGATGAACTTGCATTCTTATTACTGAATGTGTAAGACACGATCACCCTCTAGTAGTGTGAACAGGCAAAGTCGGCAGTCTCTACAGCGCAACTTGATGACTTATTGTTGTATGCATAAGGCAACCGCTCTCTCTATTGGTGGTAACAGGTGAAGTGGGCACATGACGGCTTGGGACAAACATACAGCTGGCCTTTTATTATATAGCATGATGCTTGTTGTATCAACCCTTGCCTTCTTCTTGCTTTACAGATATACTACACTGATATCCGGTTGGATACAATTAAATGCAATAACCCTGCACAACCGGTATGGTGTATCACTTCAGCAGTATGTCCCACTGTAGAGAGTAAATATGACTTCCAGCCAAAGGCCTTAGCAAGATCAGGGTGAGCCAGAAAACATATTATACTATGAATTTGAAGCACACAAACCAGGGGTGTTCAGGATACTCCTGTTACATACATTGAACCCCCTCATAGTATAAAGCATATATTTGAACTTCCCCACATTTATATGTAGAACTCAAACAAGCATATTATGATTACTATATACATTATTGTGACCGAAAATGTACTGACACATTTTACAAATGTAGTGCTTCCATAACCTTTATGCGTTTGTTTATTCATGTGTGGGGCGTGGGAAAATGAAAAATTCATGCATGTACTGACAAAAGTACGAAGTGCGTGTCTCTGTGGTAATGGAAATGTTATCAATTCCAGCATAAAGCTTATTTATCTGCATTAAATCTGAGGCCACAGCGTTAATAATTAACTACAGCGGTCTCACAGAGCATTCATCACCTGTAAGAATACACTGTTTCTTTTGTACATTGGTATTATACTTACTTTTATATTTGTCCAAAGCTCTATCATTTCCATCAAAAATGGGTGTGGACCATCTAGCATTGTCGTTCTATGAGGGCTATTTTGTCATGCCTGACACTATCAGTAATGGTGTGCAGCGAGTGTTGGTCATTTGAGTGCGCATTGACACTTACATGATCTTCTAATAGATCAATACAAGAATTAAACCAGGGTCTTCTTGGTAGTCTCCAAACGAGGAGGGTGGTGTACAGATAGGACATCTAGAATATTAAGTTCATCCACAGACTCTGTGCTTGTCAGCTTACATAAAGACATGAAAAAAAGTCTCCAAATATTCCAGAAATGACTCTAAATATTTAACAGCGATTGCGCAAAGAGGAGTAGAAAAATAAATACCCCTCTAGTGTATAATGAATTCTTCAAAGCATCACTTAAACTCTAAAAAATCAATGGATAATACATTTGCCTGAACGTTATTTAATCATTTAAATCTTGGACAGTTTTCCAGGTTTCTAGACCTACTACCCAAAACAAGTGGCCCTTATTACATATTTAGGAGCACACATAAATGCATCCTGTGAAAATCATAGCCTATCCTGAAACGCTAAATCATGTCCTGTTTGGAAACTGGATGTTCAGGGCGATAGGGGATGACACTGATCTGGCCTTAGTTAAACAATCAACAATTTTGTAATGAAATGGCCCACTTGACTCTCAATGGCCAAACTAATATAGTATGCAAAAACAAGGTCAAATGGCTAATTTTCCAGGACTTTGTGGAAAGTTAAGGTTTTATTAAGGGCACAGAGGTAATTATTATGCCGTCTTTTCCTTATTATTTAGTGTCATTGGCAAGAACATTCACAGAAGATATTTCAAACATGAGATTTGAACTCCAAATCCAATGATCCTGAGGGAGAACCATGGAGTTTCTGTTATGTCCATAGTGCATGTTCACAAAAGACCAATGTATGTGATGCAATTGTCATTTCTATAGCACCTGTTCCCATGGTATAGTAGAAAAGCACTGCAGGTGAATGCACTCATGCCCTCATGGTATGGGAAAATTATGAGAGGAGTTAGGAATGTGTGTGTGTGCATTTGAGCTGGTATGAAGAAGGACATAGGTGGCCAAGTCCCTATGAGCTACCCATGTCGAACTGGCATGTGGATGGGTGATAAGCATTTGTCCGGAGAGTATGCAAGTGCAGGAGACTCAATATGTGCCCAGCTAGACTGAATGTTTGTCGTGGGGGATAGTTGCATTCCAATGGGAGAGGTCTTGTCTGATGTGTCTTAAAATGGTGTAAGATAGCAGGTGTGATGTGTGCGGGTGGGCGGGCTTGGCTTCGGCTGACTTCCATAAGCATGGAGTTTGTTACGTAGGTGCATGTTCTGCCTTGTTTCTTGGTATCCTAGATGTTGCAAGGAATCGGTCCAGTGGACTGCCAGAGTATATTCTGTCTGTCTCTGAAAATTTCATGGAGGGTTTCTTTGATTACCTGGAAGGAGGCTAAATTACCCGAAATTGATGCATGGCCTCGTCAGGGAGCACAGGGAAAAGACAAATGTTGAGGGCCCTCCGGAAGTCAAGGTGGTCCTTGATGCAAGGAGTAGTCTAGCTGCTGTGTTTTATCGCACCCATTGAAGCTTTCTTAGTAGGTAGGAGGCAAAGCCCAGGTACAGGATGTTTGTGTAATGTAAGCAGGAGAGCATGATGGCAATGATTGCTGTGACTCTGTGAGGGAAGGAGAGGTAAGAGTAGTTTGATCTGAGAATGCAGAGGTGTAGATAGCAGGATTTAAACACAGGGTTAATGCAGTGTGAGAGTGTCAGGTCAGAGTCCATGATGCATCCAAGGTTCTTTACTCAGTTGGAGGAGGCAGGAGGGGTGCATAGGGAGGACGGCCAAGAGGTGGGATGGGGGAAGAGTTATGTCTTCCCACAGATCATGATTTCTATTTTGTCAGGGTTGAGGAGGTGGTGGTTGGCCAACATCCAAAGGTGGATGTCTCTGAGGCAGTAGGTGGGGTCAGGTGGGGGAAGGAGGCACGCTTCGGGATCTTACAGATGATCTGGGTGTCATACCCGTAGTTGCAGCTGGTAAGGTTATGTGAGTAGATATGGATAGGTAGGTGGCTCAGGTAGGGCCTGCGATGGGGAGATAGTGGTGTGCCCGCCCTGTGGGACCCCATTGGAGATATGGCAGTGGCTAAAGAGATGGGAGGGAGGCGGGTGATAGATGATCTATTATCCAGGAAAGAGGAAATCCACCTAAGTGCTGTGACCCTTATGCCCAGTGAGTGGAATCTATCAGTGAGGATGCTGACCTAACATGTCCTCTTTTCTTGAGCTTCTGGCGTAATCAAACAGGTCCAACTGGCAACACCTAACAATCCCTACACACGTTCCAGTAATTGTACAGTGCATCACTGCCTGGACTCAAGAAGTAATCACAACAAAATATGGAATTTCTGACAGGGAGTCATTAATCACAGAGAGGTGGGGTAATACTTACTTCAGTGCACTTAATAAAATATCTACTGTCTGTGGAACTCTAGCAAAATTACCATTTAATGGCAGGTCATGGACGCTCTTATTAAGCCAATGCAAAGCATCAACAGTCACCGATGACACATGATCAATGGGCTTACAGTACAAAGTGCTGAAAATTGATTAATTAAACCAATGATTAGACAAATCAACTGCTCTGAGTATAGCCATCAATCATGCCTCTGCCCAAAGGGATTTGAATGCAATGGCCTCCTGCACAGAGTGTTAACAAAAGAAGGATACATCAACCACTGCTTGTGAGAGGACCCACCTGGATAAGGTGGGGTAGGTGACTGGCTCTTAGGATGTTTCAGAGAAAGAAAAAACTGGAACGAAGAAACCCACAAGTGCTTGGAAGCTGTTTCGTAACATTTAAGATAACAAACAACACAAACCATGGGGAAATCATTAAAGGCCATAAATTATACTTGCCTAGGCTAAGGGCCTCCTTACAAGTATGGTGAAGTGGTGGCGAAAAGTGGCAGTAACGGAATTACTACCACTTTTACCACCACTTTTCCTTCTCCGAGTTCTGCATTGGAGTGAAGGATTTACATCCAGCATCATGCTGGATGTAAATCCTCCAACTTTAAGCAGAGAAATCGGCAACAACAGAGGAATTACCGCCTGTGGTAATCTGCCAAAATCCCCATATAGGGCCTCATTACACGGATGGCGGAGAACCATGGCGCTATTAGCGCCATGGTTCATGCCGTTAAAATACCGGCACCGCCTTGGCGGAAAGGGGAATTACCGCCCCATTCCAAGGTTGGCGGGGCGGTAATTCCCCCTTCCACCATTGCCCTTCCCCATTCCCATTTTTGGCCCATAGGGCTCAATGGGAATGGGGAAGGCGCTAATTACGGTACCGCAAATTGCGGTACCGTAATTAGCTCACTGGGTCCCTTTGCGGGTTGGTCTTTAACACCTGCAAAAAGCAGGCATTAAATCCCCCAACCCGCAAAGGGACCTCGTAGTAAGGCGGTAAGGATTTACCGGTACCGGTATTTTACCGGTACCGGTAAATCCTTACCGCCATCCGTGTAATGAGGCCCATAGTATTATGGATTGCACAATATGAGGACTAACAGTGCCTACCACCACTTGCAATCCGGCAGTAAATCTGCCAGAACAAATGGAGGTAACGGTAATTCCGTTTGGTGGTATTCTGGCAGATTTACCGCTGGAATACTAACAAACACATAATGATCCTGTGTCTTGATCCTTTGAGACATGGAAAACCAGACGCTCCTGAAACAAATAATCCTGAAAAAAAGAATGTACCAGTTTGACATTTCAAAAAATGGAATACCTCAATAATGGAAGACGACTGAAATTTGTTTCAACACCTACAACTCAGCAGGAGTTAGCCCACGCGACACACATTCACTGTGTCATGTTGAGCTCAGCTGGTCGACATAACTGTTTCATATCCTTTTAGGTGTGGGGGATAGCAAATTCTCCTATGAACTTCACTATGTGGACCTCAGTGACAGTATAGACATCCAAATGTCAAGAAATGGGCAGAAAACCCAAGATCACCAAGCAGACAGATACAATTGTTCCAGGTGCTCTAACCTTTCGTATGAAGTCTTGCAAGCTATGAGACGATGTGTGCCTTTGGGCACTAGATGGAGTGACTGGCTTTTTTGGATTTGTTGCTGGCTGGGGCCAGAGGCGTTGCTAGAGGGGGACTAAGAGGGCTATAGCCCCTGGTGTTTTGGTTGTAGCCCTGGATAGAATCTCAGGAGCTACAACCAAAAGGCTAGCTAGCCCCCAGCCCCGACAGTTCTGACATTAACGTAGCCCCGGGTCTTTTCCAGACCTAGCAACACCCCTGGCTGGGGCAGTTCTAGAAGAAAAAGAGGAAAGTGGACGCTCATTTCTAGAGACAGAGGGTAACATGTGAGAGCCGGCCATAACAGAGTTGCCAAAAGGTTGAATGCTAGTTGCATGTGCGTCTGAATGAGTTCTCCTGAAATAGGAGAAAACAGACGGAAGGCATTATGTGAGCCTGGACAGCAAATCTGAAAGAACAGATTTGTTTCTACGGCGTCTGGGTATGGCTTTCATTTGAAAAACTGAAGGCATTGAGTGTTCCATCTGCGAGACAAAGTGGTCTATTTTTCTTTGTTTTTCACTATGAATGTTCTTGCTGTTGTCAGAAACAATAAAGAGTAAACTGCATTATATTAGCCCCCATGCTCTATCATTACATTATTTGACGGATTCAATAAATCAGTACAGCAATTGTCTTCAGCCTTTGAAACATCCACCAACACGCAATGTACCCTTTGCTTCAATAAGCTGCTCTGCATCTGTGTGAGACCCTGCAAACATATATGTTTATTATTTTCACCATCATCGATTCAGCAATAAAAGAAAGCTAACTGCATCTTCGTATTCTCTCCACGGTCCAAACCGCAGGGACCAAGTGTAAGGTCTTACCCATACACAACATGCGCATTACCTACTGTTCTGCATTTGAGGCACAGCATGGAATCCCCCAGAGGGCATGAACTCGCTGTATTCCTATATACACTTGTATGACCTTCATAATCAACACTTTGATAGAGTAGATGAGCAAATAGGAAAGATATCAGCCCTGAGGTTTGGATGGAATCTCTCTGCCAGTAATGTAATTTTTATATATAACTAGCGGTTGCACCAGCGCTTCACATGATAATTCCTACTACTACTACTGATTTTGTTTATTGTGTATTTATAATGCGCCAATACACAATGTGTTTTAAATTGCAATTTAAAAATAGACAAAGGTATATTTATATTATATACATATTACATAGTCTATACCATGGAACCTACCCACAAGCCAAATTTCAGGTTTGTAGCAAGTTGGGAAGTATTCTGAACATCTCAAACAGACACACATATCCACACATTTGCAAGGTGTTATTTACATCTTTTGGATGGGTGACATCAGTCTATCAGGAAAGCAAATGCAAGTAGCCCTAATTGTGGAGCCAAGCCTTGATTTCTGTACTCAATCCTGTGCTCAACCAAATAAAACGAAACTCCAGGATGTCTTATTTTCTTATCCGGTAGAGATGTATATGATCCGTTTTGAGTGGTCTCCAGAGAACCAAACATACCAAGAACTTTATTATGAGCTCTTTTCCTCAGGCTGAAGATAACTAAGGTGCGTACCAGACATACTGCCTACATCTGGGTAAACAGTGGTCCGGGTCTCTGGTCCTGAGCTGCAGGCAGAGCCCAAGTCATGTCAGCTGTTGTCCCTCTGTTTCCTAGGGCCTTTATGGAATGTGTCTCTCTCCCTATACACATTCAATGCCTTCTCTCGTCTGGAAGGGAATATTGAGCTATCAATAACTCTAACAAGTAGGGTTCTGCCATTCCGTATATAAATTAGTCCTAATTAGGTGACTGGCCTCTTAATCACCCTGGGTGTCATTCCCGTTGGTGTTCTTTTTTAATGTTTTATTTTATACCAGTACATAGTCATTGGAGTCTATCTTCTGCGTTTAATCCAAAGGGTTCACTGGATTGGATTTGTACTGGCTCTTATGATGTCAGCCTCAGTCTGGCTGCATTTTAACAGGTACAGTGATACTCCCCCTGCGTGTGTGCACATTTGATGTTTACTTTTATTTAATTTGGTTTACTTCTTTCTTATTTTGTTTTATTGGGGTCCTTTCACAGCTGTGGTACACGTGCGGCAGCGGGTGACTGGATGCTGTCATTATTTTGTATTCTTTTTCTTTTAATTTAAATATTGGCTTGTTTTTATGTTAGTTATCTTTGATTTCATTTTGCGCTATTCTTATACTCTGTTCCTTGTATTCCGATGTGTGGCAGGAGGGTGCCTGGCCTCCCAAACGGCCGCAGCTTGTTACCGTTAGCATTATTTTATTTTATTTCCTACCGGCAGTTAGTCATTGGAATCTCTCTTTCCTGTCTAATCCACAGTGTTCACTGGATTGGCTCCTGCAATACAATGGCCTCATCATAAGTGAGGCGGAATGGGTCAATGGGCTCCGCTAATGGTGGCGGGCCCATTAACACCATTGCACCTGATTACGAGGTTCCCTTGCAGGACCCGGTAAGGACGCCTCCCATGTTCCAGCCTGGTTTTACCAGGCGTCCTTACTGGGTCCGGCGAGGGGAAGAGGGAGCTAACAACAGGCCGGTCGTAATCGGCCCGTTGTTAGCTCTCTCTCCCATTCCCATTGAGCCCTATTGGGGCTCAAATGGGAATGGCGAATGTCCGGGCCTGGGTGCCCTGAGGGAGGAATTACCGGGCCCTCCGAACTCGGAATGTCCCGGTAATTCCCCATTCAGGGAACCCGGTAAAGGAGCCCGGTTTGGCGGCTGCCGCCAAACACGTAATGAGGCCCAATGTGTGTTATTAGTGTGTCTGGGTCCTGGAAGCGCATTGGATGAGTACAGCGGGCGCGACCTCTGCGTGCCAAAGTTTTGCCTATACCAAGCCCGCGTGTGTGTATGGGCTGCGGATGGGTGGATGGATTGCTCTGGCAAGCCTTGTCAGATAAGAGCTAGTAGGCGCTCTTATTCACGTGGCATGCTTATTGACCTTGTTCCCTCTACAAAATGGTCTCCTATGGGTTTCCTTGTTGAGACTCAACTTTCATGCAGTGTATTGTCATCACTGAATCAGCTCCAGTGTTTCTATTGAATGCACATTCTCTTGTTGCGCACTCAGCACATTGCCACGAGTTGCTGTGTGAAAGGCATTCCTACTTTGCATGCATCATTGAAACGCTGTACTTATAATTATCTGAGCCCGTTCAAGCTCAGTTATTACCTTCAGATCTCAATATTTTACATTTAGATCGGTTTTGTCACCTCCTGGTGGTGGAGTTGTTGTTATGTACAGCAATCGGTTTTCAGGGAGTACATTACCCTTAGAGCATGATATTAAATTGAAGGCATTGTTCTCCCGCTTTAATATGATCCCCTTCTTTGGTTATCTACGTCCTGATGGTCTATCACCCTCCTAGTAATGACCCTTTATTTGTACAAGCCTTTTTATAGTTGGCTGCAGATCTACAACTTCAATACTTCGATCTTTGGATAGTGGGCGACTTAGACTATAAAGTGAACAACCCACTAGATTTCTCTGCAACTTGGTTTGTTGAGGCCATGGAGGAGCTTGCTCTTCCTCAATTGGTGGTTGGCTACACACATCCATTGGGTAACACTTTGGATCTCATATTTACATGTGAATCAGAAATGACAGTCCATAATATGCTTCCTATGTGCTGGTCTGATCACTTTCTTATCCCTTTTTCTTGAAAAGGGGATACTGCTATCCTCTGGCAAAAATCCTTTAACCACTTTGGCCGAACTGGCAATAAGCCTCACGTTCAGAAAATTCTTACCAGTTAGGAATTTTGTGTTCTGACTATTGTACCCTAAATCTCAATGTTATTTCACAGGCTCTTAATACAACTTTTGATTGTGTTGCTCCTCTCAAGGGACTGAATTCCAGGGGTCGGGTATCCGAACCCTGGCTCAGTAACCATCTTTGCACCCTTTGCCTTCAGCGGAGGCAAGCAGAACGCAGATGAAATCTGAAGTATTGCCCTGAAGCTAAGGTAAACCTGCAGCTTCTGTCTGCACAGTATAATGAAGCCATATTTAATGAAAAAACATGCTTCTTCACACATCAGGTGGAAGCGTATCTAAACCAACCACGCAAGCTCTTTAAAAGTGGTGCGCTCTTGGTCAGCTATCTCAACAGATTCTGTTCCTGCATCCGAGTCGTTATGTGCCTCTCTCTCATATTTTGTGGATAACAGTGAGACGATTCAGGAGGACAGTTGTGTATTCAGCCTGAGGTCATTGAACTCTAGGCCTGCGGCAAATAGATTATTGTGGGTCCTGTTTGGGATGTTTGTCATACTTTTAGTTTGCCGGAAATTATAGCGACCACAAATACACTGATGTCAGCCTCCCTCACAGATGCTATTCCATTGCCTCTGATAAAGGTGGTCATGGCCCTACATTTCCCCACTAGTTTCACATGTATTGAATGTCTTGGTTAAATCTGGTCGGTTGCCAGCCTCTCTAAAACACACTGTGTTGTTCCTTTACTAATAAAACCTACTCTGGAACCTTTTGTTTCTGTGGACATTTTCCCTATTTCTCCTCTTCCTCTTCCTTTTCCTATTAAATTGATTGAGACTTTGGTCTGTCCTCTCCTAACTTCTTTTCTGGAGGAATCTTCTTTCTTCCACTCCTCTCAGTCTCTATTAAATTGATTGAGACTTTGGTCTGTCCTCTGCTAACTTCTTTTCTGGAGGAATCTTCTTTCTTCCACTCCTCTCAGTCTGGGTTTCAGCCAGGACACTGCACAGAGGGGGTTTACTGGTCTCGGTTGTGGACAACGTTGCTCGGCTACAAGATCAAGGCATCATGGGAGCCTTGAAATTGCTTGACTTGTCCACGACCTTTGACACCATTGCTTATACCATTCTGCTCAGTTGCCTCATGGGGACAGGTATCTGGGGTGCTGTTCTACCCTGGTTCACCCCTTTTCCTTTGGTTCTTTCTGAGTCATTCTCTCTCTTCCGCCTTTTCACATTGCTACAACTGCTCTTTCCTGAGGTTCCCTCCAAGGTTCTGCCATTTCTCCAGTGTTGTTTAATGTTTATGTACAGCAACTTACTAACTTGCTAAACTCATCTTCTTTCATGGGTTCTGCTGTCATGCTTACGCAGGTGATACCCAGGTTTGTGTTCAGCTAGATATGTCCCTTATGGAAAAGGTATATTGATGACGTGCTTATGGTTTGGCACGGAGACGAACAACAACTACTGTCATTTTTTGATTGGCTTAATGGCATCAATCCCTTTTTACAATTTACGATTCATTACGATAGATACAGAATCGTTTTCCTAGATCTCACCATTCTAGTTCACAACACCAACAACATGCTAGAAGTTAAACCATTCCATAAATCCACGGACAGGAACTCCCTATTGAGATATGACAGTTTCCATCCCAAAACACTTTGTGACAATCTTCCCTTCGGCCAATTTCTTAGGCTGAAGCGTAATAGTACCAAAACTGAGGTCTTCAAGGAGGAAGCTGGGATTTTGAGTAACAATCTCATACAAAGAGGTTATCCTCGACAAATTGTAAAACGGTCTTTCAAAAAGGCCTCTAATAATCATCGACAAGCCCTTCTCCAATACAAGCGTAAATCCTCTACATCTGTTCCGGATGGTCTGATTTTTGTAGTACCTATAACCCGTTGACACATAAAATTGTCAGCATAACCAGAATAAACTGGCACTTGTTATCTAAAAGCAACAATCTGGTCTTCGTACCCAGATGCACATTTAAACGCGGACGTAACCTCAAAGAACTAGTTACTAGAAATGATATTAGCGATTATTCTACCTCCCAGCTCACCATTACAGAACAATGGGGCTTAGCAAGACCTAGTGGTCATGCACCGTGCGGTAGTTGCAAATGCTGTTCGTCAACTAAACACACTACTATGGTTGACATAGGTTTGACTAAACCCTGGCAACAATGTACCTTTACAAACTGTAATACGAGCGGAGTTATATATGTCATCTGGTGTCCTTGCCAAAAATTATATATTGGACAAACAGAACGCAAAATAAAGATCTGCGTTACCGAACATAAGAGCTGCATTAGGAATAAAAACATCATAGCTCCCATGGTTGGTCATTTTTTGACTAAAAATCACGACTGTGAAGATCTGAAATGGACCGTTTTGAAAAAGTTACGCACTGCTATCGGCGGCAATACAAGCAGAAGTATCTTGGTAAAGGAAGAGGTGAGGTTAATATTTATCACTAAAAGCCATTTAATCGGCCTTAATGAACAACTAGACCTCTCTTTCTAAACCCGTTCTTTGAGGATGCAATTTTCAATTCAGATACAAGGATTTTTTGTCATCTCTATTCCATTGTATAACCATCTGCTTTCTTTCTTTTGTATCATTCCGCCCATCAGGTTTGTTGTGTTAATCATGATCAATTTTACAACAATGTTATGTGAATGACGACTCCTTTCCAATATGGCTGCATCAGGTTACTTTGAATGTGCTTTCACACGTGACTAGTACCGTTATGCTCTATAGTATATATGGAGCCGTTATCATCTCCTTACAGTCCTTCCTCAATTTCCTTGAAGAGACTGCGCTCACTTCTACTATGGATATTAGATGTAGGCTCCCGCACGCGGTAAGCATTTGTGTCTATTTTTGACTCGCATATACTAGCTGCACACAAGTTCACTTGTCTTCGAATCACGGTGCAGCTTCTTGGGCTCTAATTTTTCTTACCGTTATTGTAATTACCCGATATATTTGGAAAAACGGATGACGCTTGCTTGTCAGCTATTCTTTGCTTGATTTTGATTTACACACACTAACGATACACGCCATTCACAGGTTTTTGACGCATGCTTTGGCACAGAACCACACTGTATTATTACTGTCCTCCGGATGCGTGCTGTTCCTCCGCTTTCGTAAAACGTGCCGTTCATAATGTAATCTTTTTTACTACACGGTGCGGGGTTACACTCGTGTTCGAGACCATGTGTATTTAAACAGCATATACACTGACAGGCTGTCCAACTTGTTAACAGCGTTTGTTTTTATTGTTCCATTTGCCAGACGCTTTGAATAACTATTGTCGGGATACATCAACTATGATCATCTCTGCATCCACGTATGTGGCTCCAGTAACTTGATGGTGTACGTCATAACTTAAACTGCTACACACGTTTTAGCAGACACCGATTCACCCAAGTAAGTTCTTATGGTGTTCGGTTTTTGTTTCCTTTACCTATTCCTGCTAGCCTGCATATGACTTGACATTTCCCTCGAGCCCACATACTTGTTTTTCCGATCTGGTATTTGTCATATTTGACCTTATGTTTCATTTCCATAGGGCATGTTCTTCCAGGATTTCCGCTTGGTTACATTGTGCACGGTTTCACTTGTCTGATCCAATTAATGGGGCGTATGCCGTGACTTGGTATACGGCAGAGTAAGTGTTACTTTGACCTTAGTCCCATAGTCACTGAATTATGTAATTAACATTTGATACAGCATTCCATATCACTTCTGTCAATGTATTACTATTACTTTCTCTGGGTTTGACCAGCTACGGCTACCAAAGGGTACACTGGTTTTACCTCCTTAGAGTTACCATCCGTTCACGGACTGCTTGTTTTTTTTACCAGACCACTAACTTTTCCACTTTTTCCAAATATATTCGGTATATACTCTTTTTTAATAGATTTGATATACACTATGTGTCTTGAATTATGTGCCAAGTTTATATCTACAGCAACCTCTGATGTTGTGCATTTGTTCTCAGATGATTGTCTGCCTACAGAGCCTTCACAGGGCAGTTCTTTCTGTTATATTCACTCTCTTGCATTGTACATGGGGTTGGAACCTAATACATTTCGGGGCTGATTCATGGAATTTGTGCGCCGAAAAACAGTGATTTGTGTGCCATTCTGCCCGCAAATCCCCATTTGTTAAACCGGGATTTGCGGGCAGAATGGCACACAAATCCATGTTTTTCGGTGCATAAATTCCATGAATCAGACCCTAGGTCTCTATACCCTGTTGGTCCTCCCATTAGCTGTTTGTGACCTTCTGCAGGTGTTTTCTAACAGGTCATGTGACCTTGTATTCACGCCCATTAATAGAGCGTGCCACAAATTTATACTGAACTCTCCAATTTAATCGATTTGAGATCAGTAATTTCTGTCCCTTCCATTTTTTGTTTAGGTGTCAGGACGAGACTGGCCTATGGAGCTTTGCAACACCTCAGCACCATTGATCATTGATGACTTCAGTTCCTAAGTCACCCTGATGAATTTCCACATAATTAATTTAACTATGAAGATGGAAAGAAACATGTCGGTTTTCTAAATGGTCCACCCTTGATGTGGCCATAATTGTCAATTAATATGACTTTATGAAGGTCTTAACTTGAAAGTACATTCTGAGGATATTCTAACAATTTAGTGCTTGTCACTTACTAGAATTTGAACATGGTGCAATAATATTTTGTGCAAAGTGTTTATTTGTGTTTATGTATAGTCCGTGTCTTTCACCATTGTATTTGCGGTATGAATTTTAGATATGTATGAGTTTAGTATGAATGGAGTGATTGGTGAATTGTATGGGTCTGGTTGTGTTGCTTACTGTTCTCAGTATTTGTTTTGACAATCTTGTACTAACTTTTTTCATGAATTCTATTTTATGACTTCAATGTTTTATGATACATTAGGAGATTTTATAATTCTTATGATATGCTTTATTAAATGAAATTAACATTTTCTATCAAATTTAGGATGTGAATTGATTTTTTTCATCTCCTGTTTTGTGATGTGGTCTGTACTTTCCTAGTAGTATTATTTGGCTAGTTGTACGATGCATGGTTGAGTTTTGCCTGTTGACCTAAACAAGATTTAATACCTCGGTCTCTTAGTTGCTCTATATATATAAATGTTTTTCCCAAGCACGACCGGGTGTATTCTTTAGCTTGGAGTCCGACCATTGTTTGTTGGCGTCCTCCAAGGTTCTGCCATTTCCCCAGTGTTGTTTAATGTTTATGTACAGCAACTTACTAACTTGCTAAGCTCATCTTCTTTCATGGCTTCTGCTGTTATGCTTACGCAGACGATATCCAGGTTTGTGTTCAGTTAGATATGTCCCTTTGTGTAGTAAGTTCATTGGTGAATTCACATTTGGACTAATGCAACAGCCTTTTTGCAGTAATGCCTGTGAAACAGCATCAAAGATTGCAAATGGTACAGAATGCTGCCATAAGGCTAGTCTGCTGATTAGGTAGATCCTCTCATATTCCAGCCTCTCGCCGGACATTACACTGGCTGGCTGTGGAAGACAGAATACATTTTAAGGAGCTGTGTTCTATATTCAAGAGCTTGAACTGTCCTGTTCCCGTGTATCTGGGAGATAAAACTAGCCACTAACAACTGACTAGGATGCTACGTTTGGGGGATCTGAGGAGAGACAGATCGTTTGTTCTGAGGCTGTGGATCACCATCCCTCGAGAAATTAGAGGTCTTGTTTCCTTCTATCAGCTTCACAAAGCTCTAAAAACCTTATTCTTCAAATAATGGCCCAAAAGGGGCATTTGGGCTGTTATCCTTGTTTTGGCTGATAAAATGGTCCCTGACACTGTCTGTTGGTTTCTCTTGCGATTTGGTTTAACAGTTTGGCCTTTATACAATTAAGTTCATTCTGTGTGCATTTCTAAATGCTTCAAAATCAAAATAAAAAATCTAATCTCTACCGGAGACTGCAACCAGGCATAGGGTCTGTCTTGAAGCCATTTGATAATAAATGTGTAACAAATGTCTTAAGGTAAACGGGGGAAAGACAGAGTTGTCGGTTCATCTGCTGCCACCACTCTTCTGGACTTTTTCGCTAGGTCGCTACCCTACCAAAGTTCCTGTAGTTAAGGATCTGCGGATTAAAATGATGCCATCTCTTTCTATGACAGACTAGATTAGTTCAGTCTACCAGACGGGGCATCTTAAACTTAAAATTCTTAAAATGTTCTTCCTTTTCTATATACTCATCCGTGTGTACCTGTGGTTTCTTCTCTGGTACTGTCCTCTGTAAACTATTGTAAATCTTTGTTTCTTGCACAGCCAGCTTATTTGATCCGGCACCTGCAAATTCTGCAGAATGTTTCCACTAGCGTGGCTATTTCCAATTCCTGCTGGGGCCATGTTTCTCCAGTATTGCGCCGCTTGTACTGGCTTCCAGTTATAAAGCGCATTGAGTTTAAAGCACTTTGCTTAGTGCATCATGCCCTGCATGGCTGAGGAGCTACCTACCTACAGGCGAGGTTCAGGTTTTACGTTCCGTGCCACGCCTTATGGTCAGTTGCGGCTTGTCTGGTGAGTTCCGACATTTTAAATTTAAACTGACTCGGATTTGTGGTCGGTCTTATTCAGTGGCCACCACCTCATTGTGGAACTCTCTCCCTCATGCCCTTCAGGCTCTGGATGATTATTTGTCATTTAGGCGTTCACTTAAAACATACCTATTTTAATTTCCTTTGTTTATCGTCCTGTCTAAGTGAGCACCAAGATGCCTTTGCCGTATGCTGCGCTTTATAAATGCTGTTAAGATAAGAGAACAAGTGGCTTTCAAACCTTCTAGTGTGATACAATAAAGACGTCTCGCTAGTGTAGCATCCGCCTCCTTTTGCATCAATTCCTTGAATGCCATGCTCTTTGTCAAGTTGCTAGGCTGCAGTAATTAAACATGTAAGGAGTTCTGAAAGGGTGGAAAGAATGTTCACGGTATACTGTAGTAACTTCCATAAGGTGTTAGCTATTTTCATATACAACCTGATAAAGAATAAATTATAGTTTCTAAAATATTCTTCCCTTGTCCAAATTCCCTTGCTTATGAAGAACAGGTTGCCAAGGCTTGGCGTTAGAGTTTCTTTATCGTTTCAACATTTATAAATTCCCCTTCAGATCTGGTTGAAGTATGAAAATGTCACTTGGGGGGAACAACATATCTTTCTCAGTTGTGTTGTAACCAGTTTATATCAATACTGAAAGTAGTCATTATGTCCTTATTATTAACTCCAGGATCCTCGGGATGAATCAGTGAATAGCAGGTTTAGTAACTTTCGTCATTTAATATTAATATGATTATTGCTTGTAAATGTTTGCCGCTAATCATACCATATCATTTGCCTTTGGCAAAATCTGGCTTTGTCTTTAGTTTTACCTAGGTTCCACTTTGTATGTTTTAACATTGGAATATTCAATGAGTTTTACGTGGCTGTATGAATTTGAGTAAAACGTCATTGCTGGCAGGTAGTTTTGACCCAACGCAAGCGTCCCTGATAAAAATTACATTTTCGCTGACGCTTATCCTTTGACACCGAGAGGTTCAGTATGCTACTAGCCATCATAACGGCAGTTGGAAAAGTCACCTTAAATAGAGTGACTGGCAGAGTCATATCGTAAAGCAGGGTGTTCGAGGTACTTGTAATTAACCTTAAGCTTCAAAAAGGAATGTCTTAAGACGCTTTCTAAACTGTTATACACCAACGCCTGTTGTTGCCAGCAGGGAAACCTTCTTGCACTCCCAACGTGCATACGCCCTGTAGCCCACAATTCTGTATACAGATAAGTAGATTTAAGAATGATTCAGAAAGAAATCCAAGCTTATTTTGTCAACCGGTCATTAAGTCATTAGTCAACAAACCAACTTTAAATGAACACTTCAAAAATGAAGAAAACATGTATTTAATTGGATCAGGGGTTATGATCACCCCTTTCCGTATTACCAGAGTAATACGAACAATTTATTAATTGAGAGAGCTGAAAACAACAGCTCCAAATGGTATATTCACACAATAATAAACAATTTTTTAAACGAACCAACAGTAATGTGTTAACATATCACACATCAACATTTCCTAATTAAGATCATGAGTATTTTCATTATGTCCACATATTGTTTGGTGATACAATCTGTAATTTTTCTCATTCAAGGGCTATCCCGCCAATGACTATAGAAGACACAGGGGGTCATTACAAGGTTGGCGGTAAGGGTTTAACGGTGCCAGTAAAGGTGCCGGTGCCGTTAACCCCTTACCGCCGCATTACGATGGCAGCTGGTTTTAACAGGCACCCTTGGGAGCCACTAAAGGACCAGCATGCTAACAACGGGCCCGCTATTAACGGGCCCTTTGTTAGCATGGTCCCCATTCCCATTGAGCCCTATGGGGGCTCGAATGGGAATGGGGATGGGTTCCCTGAATGGGGAAATACTGGGTCCTCCAAGGTTGGAATGGCCCTGTAATTCCCCATTCAGGGAACCAGGACCCGATATGTGGTAAGGGGGTAGCCATGACTACCTCCAACCTTGTAATGACCCCCACAGTGTCCATGCTAACTCCAGAGTTGTTGTTTATACATAACAACTAAAGCCGACGCGTTTTGGACTGTTTCCATCCTCATGGCATTTGAGATTATGTGTTCCCAACGTATTCAATATGTATCCAACCTGTAAATGCAACAGGTACGTATATTTATTAGTGTGTTCTACATATAACGGTTCAAAAAATATATACATTTAAATAAATACAGGGGTATTTCAGTACTGACCTGTAGAGAAGTAAACATGTGATTCAGTCTTGTACGAACCTATTAAAAAAAAAGTTCTTTGTAGTTTCGAAGAAATATGCCCAGAAACTCAAGCATGGGCATTTACTCACCCACCTGGTAGACCTGATTGCCTGCGTGGGGATGTGTGTCAGGGAAACCTTCTTGTACTCGCAGCGTGCTGTTGAGAACAAGTCTGTGATATTAATGAGGGTGTGGCATATGTTACATTGCCCACATCACACCATATTACTTGAGACATCCGTGTGTCTGACTAGGTCGTATTAAAATTATCCCGTACATGCTCGGTAAGTGTCACATTTATTTTCCTTGTTCTGGCAACACGAGTGGTGCCTTCCACCGCTAGAGTGCTGCGTATGTGATGTAAAGTCTCTCGAATCTCTACATTACTTAATGCTGATTATTTGTTGGTTGCCATTATTCAGCCATGTTTGTGGAAATCTCCACGTCTCGTCCCTGTTAATCAATTAATGTCTGACTGAGTCCTAGAGATTTATTACACGTGACAAAACACTCCTCCTACTGTAGAGGACAAATTGCACCTAACACCATTCATTCAGGATATTTTAGAGACTCTAGTCTTTCTAAGTAAAACACTCTCTGTGTGCAACTCATCCATGTTAATGAATCCAGACCGATTTGCTTACTTGCCGAGTGTGTGTCTTGCATGCCAAGGTTGTCTCCCAACTGCGTTGCTGTTCGTCACTTTTCTGTATATTAGTCGTTATGGAAACCCAGCGCATGCATAGCATGGCTGGGGCTGTAACGAAACACCATCTTGGTGTGGGACTTGCCACACACTGTTCTTCAGTCACCCCGGCAACCATGATATACTTGGTTAACGGGAAACAATCTTTGGTAACCATTATAACCAACACTTGTTCCCACTTTGGTCAATCTAGTGATTTATAAACGTTATATTAACACTGATTGATGACTATGACCTGTCGGTACTGTGTGTGCCAACCACATATCCATGGAGCTGGATGTGCTGTATGCTACAGACCAATGTGTGTGAATATTCAGATTGACCGGGTATGTAGAGGGTGAGCACAGTTGACAGCAACGGTCACTGCACCCCACGTCTGCTGCCCCAGCCACCTATAAGTGTCTGTATTAGGCTAAATGTCTCTAAACTTATGTGTTAGAGTGATGACAAGCGTCTGTAAAGTTGTGGACTAGAAAAAATCTATTGCATACTTCAATGAGATATGACTACCACCTCAACTATAAAACCCAGCATTGCATATTAAACTCCTTGAGGCTAACATAATTAAATGGTTAATTATACATCATTAGCTCTTGTCACAGTGTTCCAAAGCATTTCTCTGATGGAGTGTCACAAAGTTAGGTAGTACACTCTAAAAAGTGTCTCGGAAAGACAAAATGCATCATTAAAAGTGCATCCTTTAGCTACAGTTCCAGAATTCATAAACGACAATCAGGTAAGTGCTGTCTAGACATTCAGCTGCTAATCTGAGTCTGCCGTGATCCAATTCTCAGTTCAATTTTGCGGGCTCATCTGCTCACAATCTTTTTTTTTTAAAAGAAGAAAATCCAGGCCACTGTAACGCATGGAAAATGTGCAAAGTTAAACAAAGCACATAAGATCGAATTCACAGTTCATACCCCTTGGGTTCAATGTGTGAAGTATGTCGATCCATATTATTTCCCTTGGTAACAACTTTTTCTGTAAATCCTCACCTCATGGGCCCAATTTAACTTTTTCAAGGGTAACACATTTTAATTGAGCTACTGTATTTCTAGCTCCTTTAAAGTGTGTTGCCACTGATGACTTTATGTTCTGAAACCTAATATTGGACTTTTTCTCAGTCCATCTGAGCTTGGCCTTACGAGTTGTAGTGAAGATTCCCCCTGCTAATAGCGCAGGGAGCTCTTGATTCTATTAAAGACAAGGAGGAGAGCATTAAGCTTCATCTTCTATTATTTTGTCTCTCCAGCAGTTTCAACAAATAATATTTTTTTTAACTTTTCCTTTTTAAAATACATTTTTTAAAACATTTGTTTTAGAAAAACTTCAAGTCCCATCATTCATAGTCCCTTAGTCTCTGGCCCTATGACCTAGTCCTTCCTGTTCCTCTGTCCTTCCTCTTCTTTGACTGCTTCGAACTGCAATCTTTTCCAAACTGCGTAACCAACTGGTCAACTTGTTTCAAACTTCCTGCTTTATGCCGGATCGGTCTCTCACATTTGAACTTGCGGGCTCACTCCGGACAACTTGTTCTCTTTAAGGCTTTCAGCTGTTCTTTTGCTCATCTCCTAGTGTCAGAAAAAACAATTGTATATATTAGGGCGGGGAATACACACCCTATTCTGGAACGAATAATCATGTCAATTATATGCCGTGCATCACTTCATTTACTTAATCATTGCTTCATCTTTGTGTATTTGGGCTGGGAATGTAATGCTCGCCTCCTTGTCTTTAATAGAATCAAGAGTTCCCTGCGCTATTAGCAGGGGGAATCTTCATTCTATCTCAAGACGGAGGCGTGCATTAAGCTTGTTCAAAGCTTCTTACTACTACTTCTGCTATCGTGTTGATTGGTCTAAAATAAAACATCCTAAACGTTGTATCGCTAGCCCAATCTGCTGCTTTTCATGATGTCCTGCAAAGCTGCGCCTTGCCCTAACGCTTTTGAGGCCATCGCTCCTCTGGCTGAATGCGCTCCAAACTTAGACATGTCAATTCCTGCTAGGCTCATGATGTCTCTGACCCATCGCGCTATAGTGGCTGTTGCTACTCCTTTGTGCGGTTTCCTGCGCGCTATTAGCAATTGGGTTGTCATTGCTGGCCTCAGTTCTGCTGTCTACTCTCGTACTGCTTTATACATGTGGCTATGCACCATTTCGGGTAGTCTTGCATGTATGGGTATGTGATAGTAGAAGAATCTGTTTTCGTTCTTCTGGCCAGGTTGAATGTCACTCCTTCTGGTCCATATGTTTTTCTATTTACCTCCAATGCTTTTACGTCTGATACTCTCCTGCATGATACCATGCACAGGAGCATAGCTAGCTTTCCGGACAACTGTCTTAGAGACAGGTATCTGTTAATGGGCCAATCTGCTAGTAGCTTCAATACTATGGATACGTCCCATAGTACTTCGTACTTCGGCTGAGGTGGTTTCCTAAATCGTATTCCTTTTTGAAGTCTTATCACAGCTACGTTCTCTCCTATTGGCAATCCTTCTAAAGGCAGGTGTCCTGCTGAAATTGCGGACCTATAGACTCCTATAGTCTTGTAAGCGTTGCCATCTTGTAGAAGTCCACTAAGAAATTTAGTATTTCGACTAGAGGGGCAGAAATGGGATAAATACTTCTCCTTCTGCACCATGTCGACCACCTATTCCAAGCTGCGTCGTAGCTCCTTCTAGTTGAGGGTGCCCATGACTTGGCAATGAGGTTCGCAGCTTGCGCCAAAATTCCTGGGAGATTCCAGCATCTCCTGCTATCTTGCACGCCATCAGCGGCAGCATCCCCTTCACTCCCAGAGGGTGATATGAGCCAACTGGGTCCGTAAGCAGGCTCACTCCTTGGGGTAGTAGTCTTGGGTAATCTATTAACAGCTCCATGAGCGTTGGAAACCATACTTGAGATTTCCATATCGGAGCTACTACTATCAGGCTTGCCGCTTCTCTGCGCACTTTCACCAGTACCCTGCTCATCATTATGAACGGCGGGAAAGCGTAGAGTGTCTGCTCTCTCCAGTCCTGCAGGAAAGCATCCGCTCCGGCTGCTGCTGGGTCTAATCTTCATCTGAAGAATCTTTCTTTCTGTGCGCTCAGTCTGGACGCAAACAGATCTGTGTGAATCGGTCCCCAAAGTTCTTCCAGCCATTGGAATATTTCCCGATCCAGCATCCAATCGCTGGAGTCTGAGAGGTACCTGGAGTTCCAGTCCACTATTACATTCAGCGACCCTGGCAGGTATTCGGCTACTGCTGAAATCCCTGATTCCAGGCAGGAGGGCCAAAAATCCTTGGCTATTTCCACCAGTAACTTGGATCTCGTCCCTCCTAAATGATTGATGTACTTGACTGCTGAAATGTTGTCCATTTTCAACAGAATACAAGAGTTCACTTTTCCTTTCGTAAAAGCCTTGATCGCAAAATATCCGGCTAACAGTTCCAGACAGTTGATGTGTAGCTGGAGTTCTTCCAAACTCCACCTCCCCCCTGTCTGGAGATCTCTGCATCAGGCTCCCCAGCCTGCTCTGCTGGTATCTGATTCTATTATCAGATCTGGACGGTCTCTCCCGTTCCATGCGTCCATGTTCGCCAGCCACCACTGCAGCTCTGTCCTGGATTCTTGGTTGATGTGTACTAGCCGGTGGTAATGTAAACCCTGTTGTCGGTGTCTTATCTTCAGCTTTTGCAGGGCTTGATAGTGTAGCGGCCCTGGAAATATCACTTGTATCGAAGCTGCCAATAAGCCTACTACTCGTGCTATTGTCCGGAGTGATATGACTGTTTTGCTGAGACATGTTCTTAATTCTCTCTTTATGTCTCTTATCTTTCTGTTTGGAAGTTCTAGGGTTGCTGTCCTGGTATCTACGATAAAACCTAGGAATTCTAACCTCCTGGTTGGTTTCATCTCTGATTTCTCCTTGTTCACTAGGAATCCTAGGGACGTCAGGAGTTTCACTACCCAATCGGTCTGATAGAGGAGTGTCTCTCTGCAGTTGGCCATCAGCAGGATGTCATCTAGATATATAATCATACATATCCCTTTCTCCATGATCGCTGCTGCTACCGGTTTCATGATCTTTGTGAATGCTCATGGTGCTGATGCCAGCCCAAACAGCATTGTGGCAAATTGCCATAATTGCCCATCCCAGTCGAATGCCAGGAAGGGGTGAACATCTCTGTGTACTGGTATCGTCATGTAGGTATCTTTCAAATCTATCCTCACTAGCCAGTCGCCTTGCCTGAGTGTATCCCTGAGCTGATGGGTCCCTTCCATCTTGAAATGGTTGTAGAGTGCCCATCTGTTCATGTTCTTTAGATTTATTACTGGCCTTACTTTGTCTTTTCGGTGGACCAAAAACATGTTGCTCACACATTTTGGGTATGTTTCGCATGGCTCTATCGCTCGCTTCTCTGCTAGCTTCTGTAGTTCGCGTGTAATAGCTCTCTCTCTACTTGTGTCGTGGCTACAGGACAGGGTATTTGACATTGAGGGGGGTCTCTATAAATTCTATGTGCATGCCTCTCGCTGTCTGCAGAACTAAGGCGTCGCAGGAAAGCGTACGTCAATTTTTACAGAATACCGCTGTCCTCCCCCCAACAGGTGGCTACGTGAAAACTCTCACCTGTGGGGAAGTTGGGTCCTCTTCCCTGTCCTCTGCCTCGCCTTCCTCTAGGGAAACAACCTCTTGGCGGGAAGAATGAGTCTGGCTGTCTGTTCACCCAGTAGTTATTTCTATTTCCTTGAGGCCTTCTGAACGCTTGATAGCGACCGGTCGCTCGGCCTCTGAACTGACCAGTTTTGCCAAAAACTCTCCCAGGGAAGATTTTCTTCATTTACGCTTGGGCCTTCTCCAGGGAGGAATAGGTTCCCACGAATCTCCCCATTTCTTTGCCAAAAGTTTTGCCGAATAAGAATCCTCGCACTGCCTCGCCTGCCTCATATGACGACAAATCTCCTAGTTTGTTGTCAATGTTGAGCAGGAGCCTTCTCCTGCGTTTGGACGAAATTGCGCAATTATCATTGCCTAAAAGGCATACGTCCCTTTGCGCCCAGTTTGCTAGGACTCCTGGGTCCACTTCCTCTCCTGTGTCTTTCGCCCGCTCTGCTAGGTCCATAATTTTTGCTAGCGGGCCAGCTATGTTGAGGACTTTTTCTTGGCAGCTTTTCTTAGAACGGTCTATACCTTTCCTGGGGTCTCTGTTAGACTTAGAGACGAAAGATAGAATCTTTGGTTCAAGTTCCGGGGCTTCTGCAACTTTGCCCGGTAAATCCAGTCTCGGACACTCTGCTCTCATCCTCTGTCTGACCTCCTTCTCTAGCGCTTTCCGCAACCTTTGCGTCATGTATTTCGCGACCCTCCGTGAGGGTACCCATTCGTATGATCTAGGATTTCTGATTTCTTCGGGCTGGAACATATCAGAGGTTTCATCCTCTTCTAAGTTGTTAAGCATTCTCAGCCTTTTCTTCAGCGGAGGTTGGATTTCCTCGTCCCCTTCCATATCTGCTTCCTCTTGGGAAGACGTTGGGGATTCTGGTGGTTCCTCTTCAGGGAAACCTTCTTCTATGTTGCCTGTATTATCGTCCCCTCGGTAGGGGGTCTCAAGGCTCGGCACCTGTGATTTTTTCATGACCGCTTCTCTTAGTTTACTGAAAGCGTCGGTAGCCTCTGGGGCCATTGTACCTGCCCCTTCCGTCTGGCCCGGGGGGTCAGAAGAGTCTTTGCTCTTCCGGGCCTTGTTACACCCCTTTGGGTGTTTTGTTGCGACCCTCGTAGACGTGATTTCTTCGGTGCTCTTTTCTTCCTGTCTCAAAAATAGCTCAATAGTATGGAGTCTCTCTGTAGGTGTCTAACTCCCTGAGCCACTGCCTCTGTGAGTTAATCCCCCAGCACTTCTTTAAAACTGTAGGCTAAGTCTTCTTGATAGACTGCCTCCTGTTCTTCCTCACTCCACTCAAAATTGGACATGTTAGTGCTGTAAGGTGCCTTGATAATACCTTTGCAGGTGTAGTGGCACGTCCACTGATCCACTCTCGTGAGGCTGCACCTTGTCTGCACCAAGTATGAGGATGTGCAGTGTCTTTCTAGGGACTCTTCTTGTATCCCTTGTGTGCAATACACTTTATAATGATTTTATATTCAAGAATATATTCACAATAGAACGCTAGCAGAGCTTATGCCTGCTCTGTGGCGTTGCGTCTTGCATTTGCTTCCAAATCGAAAGCTTCACACAGAGCATTTCATGTTAAGCTCTGCCCCCCTAAGGGTGGGGGCTCCTCACAGCGAGCAATTCGCTCCTATTTGCCTCTGATGATATGAGGGGTGTCTCCTCCCCCACAAGGGTGGGGGCTACTGCTCACTGTGTACGCGACTGGGACGAGAGGTTCCTGCTCGCGTCGTGCTCCTCCCCCCCGACGGTGGGGGCTTTCTCCTGTATTACACGATCGGGAAAAAGGATTTCCCGCTCGCGTCTGACTCTGCCCCCACGAGGGTGGGGGCTTACCCGCTCCTAGGCGCGGGCACTGCGCCGCAGGTACCTACGAATGTTGTGAGGAGGTCTGCGGGCCCCTGATGTGCCAGGTAGTGCGGACTCCTCACACCTGAATATTTATAATAAATATAACGCTGCGCTGCGCACCTCTGGGCTTACTACTATCCCTTAGAATTATTTAACTATGTGAAATCACTATCAAACACAATCATATTACGGAGCTTGTATGAAATGGTACTTATGTCTGGAAAGCAGGAAAACAAGAGGAAGGACAGAGGGACAGGAAGGACTAGGTCACATGACCAGAGAATAAGGCACTACAGGAATGATGGGACTTTAAGTTTTTCTAAAAAAACAAGAAGGTATTTTAAAAAGGAAACCTTTTTGCAAAGTTTATTATTTGTTGAAACTTCTGGAGAGAGAAAATAAAAGAAGATGAAGCTTACTGCTCGCCTCCGTCTTGACATAGAATTCCAACATAATACAGCTCACATGGGCACTTTAATGCATACACCACATTGGTTGTATCACGTGTGCAGGAATGGTTCAACTCTATGATCTTTCCTGAGTAGGGGTCAGTTATCCTAGCACCAGTGATAACATTCCCACAGTGCTGGCAATTGCGGCACAGCTGTGTACCCTTATATGCCACTTTGCATCTACGTTCACCTGAGAACTCTGCTTTTACCACACTGTTCTGGAGAGCTTTGCTACTTTTATATGCAACCTGGGCACTTGAGGAAATACGTTTTGTAGCTGTGGGTCAAGTTGTAATATTGGCCAATTATTTTTTATAACGTTTTTTATTTTCTTACTTTGTAAAGAATGTGTTGTTACATATACCAGCTGCCGCTCTGGTTTAGCAGGTTTAGGCTCCAATAAAGTGTCCCTTTCTACTTCCTCTACCTTTCTGGCTAAGGTCGAGATGGTTGATGGTTTGTACCATCTTTGCAGGAACTTTGTTTCCAATGTTTTGACTTGGTGTCTATATTCTTCAGTGTCTGAGCTATTAACCCTATATCTCAAGAATTGGCTTAAAGGTACACTGTCCAGGTCCCGCTGCGGGTGAAAACTAGGTGCCATTAGCAAGACTGTTTCTATCCGTGGGTTCAGTAAAAATTCTGGTATTCAAACAGTAGACCTCCCAGTAGATTTCCACATGAAGGATGTTAATGATGGTATTACTGGTTTGAGTTGTAAATTTAATCCAGGGATTCATATTGTTAATCATGTTAAAGAATTCACCCAATTCTTCTTCTGGACCAGTCAATATTCCAAAAACATCATCAATGTAGCGGACACACATAGATAAATGTTGTAGCCATTGTGGAGAATTCAAAACATGCTCTGTTTCAAGGTACAGCATGAATGCATTGGCGTAACTAGGCACCATAGCCACACCCATGCTTGTGCCGGACAATTGCAAAAAGAACCTATTACAAAAAGCCTGTCCCCTGACAGGGGTCTGTTTGGAGTAACTGCCACTCCACTGCTTCCAGGCCCGCCTGGTTCACAATGTTAGTATATAACGAGGTTTCATCCATTGTAAACCGAATGTCCCGGTCTTAAGCAGAACATACTCCATTCAATTGTGCTATAAAATGTGTGGTATCTTTCCCATTAGTGGCACTATTCTGTATCAAAGGTTGCAAGATCCTCTCAAGGTACTTAGCCAGTGGTTCCAGACTGCTCTCTGTTGCCGCGATTATGTGGCAACCAGGTAGTTTGTCCAGTCTTTTATGAATTTTGGGTAAAATGTAGAACACAGGCATGATGGAGTGTGCCTTTTCCAAAAATCTATGTGTTCTCTTACTAATCACCCCTCTTTCTTCTGCTTCATCCAGTGCCTCTTTAATGAGGGCACATACTTTGGTTGTAGGGTCAAAATATATCTCCTTGTATGTCATCTCATCCCCAAGTTGTCTCTAAACTGTTTCAACGTTACACATTGTTTTAGGTAAAGCGCAATCACGTTCCAATTTTTTGGACCCCAGGCGGCAATACTTGCTCCACCTAATTTCTTCATAATAGTGCGTGACTGAGTCAGTAGCAACTGGCTATTAGAAGGCAAGGCGTGCTTTGGTATGGCAATTTTTAACCTAGCTTTAAGATAATCCGGAGCATTGCTTGAGAGACATTTAAAGAGTATAACTAGCCTTTTAAACTTAAATCTCTAATCTTTATAGAGCCAGTGTTATTTTTTCCAATGTTCTGTAATGTGGGATTGACGACTTAACCCACAGACAGCCCGAACTGCTCCATTTTGAATGGTCTGAAGGCTCATAATGTTGCGTTTAGAATGAGACAGCAGAGTGATAGCTGCAGTCTATGGAACTGTGGAGTTTCCCTGTACCTGAGTCTTTCTGCAGTGTTTATTGAAGGAGGAGGAGCATTTTTGGAACAGTCTGTCTTCAAAAACTCATTGCGGCCACGGAGCTGGCCGCGGAGTGAGGCAGCAGAGTGACAGCTGCAGTTTGTGTAACTGTGGAGTTTCCCTGTACCTGAGTCTTTCTGATGTCTTTATTGAACGAGGAGGAGTATTTTTGGAACATTCTGTCTTTAAAAACTCACTGCGGCCACATAGCGAGCTTTGGAGTGAGGCAGCAGAGAGCTAGCTGTAGTCTGTGGCAGTCTGTGTCAGTCCGGGCTGTCCGGACGTCTATATGCAATTTCAACCTCCACTGAACTTGAAGGTAACTCTGTGTATACATCAGTGCTTCATAATTTCATGATATGTGAAAAGCTGCCACAGTCTGATGCAGCACACCATTCCATTTTTAATGCTCAGTATGATCTATTTTTTCTACATTGCTCCAAACTGCTTCCTTAGGCAGTTTATCCGCTTCTAAAAGCTAAACCCCTTGGTATTGTTTTATTTTTCTGATTGACAGGCTTCCCATTCGCCCCCCTACAGCGATTGTGACTGTCTTCTTTTGGTGTTCCGGAAAAATACCTGGCAGGCTGTTTGCGACGTTTGCAGCACTCTGCGTAGACAGACAATTGGCACTCTGTTATCGTTGGCAGGGATGGAGAGTGATCTGCCTGGGTTGGAGGTGAAGGTGGGTGCTGACCCAAACAGGATTTGGTCAAGTAAGCGGTTCTGAGCTCCTAAGCCTGTTGATGTCAAACCTCCATGTGAAAGGCTAAGCAGGGACTGCAGGCTTTATGCCTTTGACCCGCTTGACATTGAGTGAAAAATTTCTGAGAACGGAGACTGGCTGGAGTTTGGAGGTGCACGCTAATATACATGTACTGATTAGAGTTAAACATCATGACGAAGAGCTATAATCTTCGGAGTGCATCAGCAAGAATTGAATTTTGTGCACCTGAAATGGAGGAATCAGGGTGCCGAGCTAAAAAACATGTTTCCAGTAAACAGATCCATATTTAGATCCCTGCCATTGGGAATGGGTGTTTTTTTTGGAAAGAAAAGCCTTTTTTCTGAACGATGATCAACAACAATCGGGTTCAGGTCTAGCCCCAATACTTATTCCCGTACAGAGAGATTTGGGGATATTTACTCCTAACAGCCCTATTTCGAAGCAATTTCTACCTCTAAATCGGGATTATGCTCTTACAGCCACATCGATCAAAAACACAATCCTGAATTATTTTCCCCGGGAGAAGGATTCCATAAAACCATGTCCTACGGAAAGGATGGGCAATGAGGACCACAGTGCAGTGAAATTCCAGCAATAGGTACCGGTCCAGGATGACCGAACACTTCATCTACCAGAGGAAGATCTGGTGAATTCTGACATCCTCCCGAATTTAGATTAATCGTTTGAACAGAATACAATTTCAGCATTGCGGGAGGTGTCCAGTTTGGCAAAAACCTTTCAGGAGAAAGCCCCTTGGAGAGAGCAGGAGGAGGAAAGGAGGGGAAAGACCCTGCCGGAAGGTCTGCAAAATCTTTCAACAATGTCAGCCCTCAACTTTGCTTTAGGTTCATTAGTGAAGGTATTTGAAAATATAAAATCTGAAGTTCAACAACATTCGGGATACTTGCTGGAAATCACCAAGGACCTGGAAATAAATGACATCTCCTTGGTGGCTTCAAAATCAGCTGTGAATGACTCAATCAAAGAAACTCTCTCGGAAGTCCGCCAACAATCCAAAATTCAATTACAAAAATGTGATGTTTTAACTGCCAAATGGGATGATGCAATGGAAGTCATGACAAAACTGAATCAAAATCAATTACAAGTCAATAGTGAGTTATCTCAAGGTCAATGCCGGCAAACTGGGAAATGGCTGACACCCCTCTGTCAACTTCAACGATATATACGGCTAGCCCAATTAGTCGGGATTGATGAGGCTGCGTGAGCACAGGCTGAACAGACTGTGGAGGAAGAGGCTTTGATTTCAACTGTACCAAAAGCTAATTCCCAAAAAAAGATCAAAGAAAAGCAATGGGAAGTAAAATAATACCCTGAGAAAGCGACTTCAAAAGACCAGTGAGGCTACAGAGTCAGAAATAATACCTCAAGATCCTGAAAAAGATGTCTTGATTGTAAAAAAATAAAAAGAACCAATCAGGAGCTTCTAACCGATTCATTCATAACCTCAAAGGAAAACAAGCTGAATCCTCAGAGAAAAATAAAATAAAAAATAATAAAAAGAATGATTCAAAATCTGAGGGGAGGAATGATTGTAAGAAATCTTTAAAAGAAGGTCAGTTGAACTCTCCTTCCTTGAATCCTTCTGATGAGCATGAAGTAAGAAAGCTCACAGTGGGGATTCAAACAGACCCATTCAAACCCCCCCTAAGAATTGCTCCCATTTTTTCTAAAATCTAAGCCCGCTGTAAAGATTGTTCCAATTTTTCTAAAAGGCAAAACAAACGGGACATGTAATACCAAGATGACTCCTGTATTAACGGGAGCTCAAACCAACTTGGTCAATGCAGAGGGAGTGGATTTATATAATCCTGTGATTCTAGGATTTAATCCCTTGAATCTAAAAATCTCACTGGAAAAGCCTCGATTTGTAGGTGCAGCCCATAAGAGAAGATATGTGAAGAGCAGTCTACTGCATCAAATCGATGTATGGATCAATCAGGGGATCAGACAATTGAGAAGTGTGAGATGGCACTGCAGGGCTTGATCCTATTTCTGTCCCAATATATGTCTAATAAGTAGGGGAAAACTCTGCTGAATCGCTCAGCAATCCTGGCAGAGATGAGAACCATTCCAAGTTTGTAATATATTAAAACAGCGGATATTGAACTAGTTGGATTTCCATGCCTGCTAACACGGACCTTGCAGAACTTGTTATAAAGTCTAGGCTAGGATGGTCTTCCATTCTGTGGGAAAATTCTGAGTGGACTCGGAGAGGTTTTGTGATCTCAGAAGCCCTATCTAATGGGTCTGATCCAACTTCAACTTCTAAAGAAACCCAAGAGACAGTGGGAGAGTGAAAAAAGATAATGGTTTATGGGCCCCATTACACTCTTTTTCTTTTCAATTTGTTCGAGGGGGGAGAACATTTGAGAAATGGAAAATGAAAATGGGGCCTGATGGATAAAATAAGTTTCTGCTTCGGAAGTTCCATAAATAACTCCTTCTTTTCTTTCTCCTTTTCTTTTTTCTTCTGTTGTGAAATGGTAATATCATTGCTTTGATATACTCTTTTTTTAAGTTTAAATCAGCAATTTTACTCATTTTGTAAAGATCAACACAAATAAAAATAAAAAAACTTCAACTTCTCTGTGAATTATAAACCAACAACCCACTGTAATCAAACAACGAAAGGCTCAAATTTAACACCAACAGTGTTGGAGATGTTTCCAGAGTTAGTCTCTCAGATCCTACATAAACCTGGTATGGTGGAGCATCATCTCTAACCAACTTCACGGTCAAAACTCTTTCATGGAACTAAAGGGGTTTTAATTCTTTTTGTAATGAGGCTGTGAAAAGTTATATACTTGAGTCTTTTGATTTGATTTTCCTGCAAGAAACTTTGTTAACAAGATCCTTTGACATAGATGGCTTTTCATCCTATCAGCAACTAGCAAGGGTGGGAGGTGGGTTGTCCCACTGAGGGTCTCTCTATCATATGCAGAAATTAGGTTTTTAGGGGTTCAGCCCTACTCTCAAAAGAAGTCCTGGGGATTATGATAATCAGAGCGGTACTAAGGTTTTTAGGGGTTCAGTCCTACTCTCAAAAGAAGTCCTGGGGATTATGATAATCAGAGCGGTACTAAGGGGGTGTCAGGGGGAGAAAAGTTGGTTATTGGTAAATATTTATTGGAACCCAGTTCACCACCCAATAATTGCTTTTGTACTGAAACTCTGGGACATTTTCATTGCATGCACAACACAATATCTGACGGATGACATAATAATGATGGGGAATTTTAATTACTATTTTTTCACTGAGGGTCCTTTACAGATTGCCCAAGGAAAGCGAATGATGGCAGATGGTAAAGTTTGGTGTCAATTTATGAATGATTGGGAAATGATGGTCCTAAATGGCAACTCGTGTGGAGAAATACCAGCAGCCCCCACATGGAGAAGAGGCTCTTCATAATCTATTATTGAGTATGTACTTGTTACTTGGAACTTGTTTGATAGTTGCATGCATTTTAAAATCATAGAGGAAGTGACCATGCCATGCTGGTTACATCGTTTAGAATCCCCCAAAACCACAAAACCGCACGCTTGAGGCAGAGTATGCTATCTAATGCTGCAGAAAAAAGTTGGTCAGATTTGCTAGTGGGGGATAAACTTTAATAAACAAATTAGAGAGAACCACTAATAATAAGGGTAAAGCTCTGCTGAATTGCTCAGCAATCCTGGCAGAGATTGAAACCATTCCAAGTTTAAAATATATTACAATGGTGGATATTGACTAGTTGGATTTCCATGCCTGCCTAACACCAACCTTGTAGAACTTGTGTTAAAGTCTAGGATGATCGTCCATTCTTGGGGCAAATTCCGAGTGGTCTCGGAGAGGTTTTGTGATCTCAGAAACCCTATCTAATGGGTCAGATCCAACTTCGACTTCTCTGCTAAGTATAGACCAACATCCCCACTGTAATCAAACGACAAAATGCTCAAACTTACCACCAACAGTGTTGGAGATGGTTCCAGAGTTAGTCTCTCAGATCCTACATACACTTGGTATGGGGAGCATCATCTCTAACCAACTTCACAATCAGAATTCTTTCATGGAACTCAAGGGGTTCTAATTCTTTTTGTAATGAGGCTGTGAAAAGTTATATACTTTAGTCTTTTGATTTGATTTTCCTGCAAGAAACTTGGTTTACAAGATCGTTTGACATAGATGGCTTTTCATCCTATCATCAACTAGTAAGAGAGGGGGAGGTGGGCCGTCCTACTTGGGGTCTGTCTATCATGTGTAGAAATGAGCTTTTTGGGTGTTCAGTCCTACTCTCAAAAGAAGTTCCAGGGATTATGATAATCAGAGGGGTACTAAGGGGCAGTGAGGGGGAGAAAGGTTGATTATTGGTAAATATTTATTGGACCCAGCACACCACCCAATAATTGCTTTTGTACTGACACTCTGGGACATTTTCATTGCATGCACAAAACAATATCCGAGGGACGACATAATAATGATGAGGGATTTTAATTCCTATTCTGTTGGTGAGGGTCCTTTACAGATTGCCCAAGGAAAGCGAATGATAGCAGATGGTACAATTTGGTGTCAATGAATGATTGGGAAATGATGGTCCTAAATGGCAACTCATGTGGAGACATGCCGGCAGTCCCCATGTGGAGAAGAGGCTCTTCACACTCTATTATTGATTATGAGGGTAATTCATAGAATTTGGTGCACAAGTGGCACACGTGGCTAGCGCACAGAGTGCGCATGGGGCAGTCTGCGCCAGCCGCGTGTGCTAAAACCCATTTCAACACATGTCGCATTCATGGATTTCAACATCCATAACCAGCCGTGGTGAAGAGCTATGCAGCGACCCTGCAGCAGCACCAGTAATGCCCCCAACCCCACCCAGTGCGCCAAAAACATCACACAAATCCCCTACATGGCACAAAGGCCAGTGGACCAGCATATAGCCCCCCCCAACCACGAAAATTTGTGGAAAATTCCCCACGCACCCCTCGGAATACATGTACCTTGCTCGCGCCAGCGAAAACGCGTGTAAAAGTCCATGCACACCCCTCGGAATACACATACCCCGCTCGTGCTATCGAAAATGCGTGTAAAAGTCCATGCGCACCCCTCAGAATACACGTAGCCCACCCGCACTATCAAAAAAGCATGTAAAAGTCCACGCGCACCACTCGGAATACATGTAGCCCACCTGCGCTATCGAAAAGGTGTGTAAAAGTCCACTCGGACCGCTCCGAATACACGTACCCTGCTTGCGCCAGCGAAAACACGTGTAAAACTCCCAGCGCACCCCTCGGAATACACATACCTTGCTTGCGCCAGCTACAATGCGTGGAAAAGTCCACGCGCACCCCCAGAATACATGTACCGCATCCCACGAAGAGCATGTACAGAGCGATGGAAACCCATGTGGGACCTTCAACCCGTGGCGTGGGAAACTCCAGCGCGTGTCACGTCACAGACGCGCCTACGCACTAAGGGTCTTTCCTCGAATTACACAATGAGGTGCTGTTTTTTCACGTGCCAAATCACTCCGTATCAAGCTGGCCACGTGACCACACACAGAAGACCACGTTCCTGCCCAGAAGGCCGAAAGACTGCCCGCCTGATCCCCGAGCAGCCTCCCATGAGCCATCTGCTGCTGCCTGCCTGCCTGCTGCCACCGTGCCCTGCCATTTGGTGCACGCACATCTGCCATCTGCAGGGGTCCAGTTGCAGTGACAACCCCTGCTGGAACAGAAGACGACCGACTGAAGTACCATCACTCCACAGCCCAGCCCCAGGACCCAGTTGCCCAACCACACCTGCCTCGGGTGTTGCCATGTCCAACACAAAACTTTCCAGCAGCAGTGCCAACCCCCAGCCAGAGAGGCAGAGGGCAACCAGCTTAAGTGAAAAGGAAGTTGGTATCCTGGTGGAGCAAGTTCTGGTGCATTATGATGCCCTCTTCACACCATCGCACGCCGACAAGGAAGGACGGAAGAGGATCTGGAAGGACATAGTGGGTGCCAACAATGTGGAGGGGGTGGCACCCCGCGACATCAAACACGTCCAGAAGCGCTGGGAGGGCTACAAGTCCAGGACCCTCAAGAAGGCCCGGTGCCTCTTGGAAGCAGTGGATGCAGTGGGGCACCGGGGCCAGCTTACCACCCAGCAGATGAGGGTCCTGGAGCGCCCAGTGCTTCACCACCAGATCCCCAGGATGCATGCCCGTAAGTGGCCATAGACTCACGTTTAAAAAAGTGCATGTTGCAGTATGCTGGTAGTTAGCTACTTGGCTGCATGTGTGACATGGGACATGTTTGGATGTGTGTGTGCAGGGACATGATGGTGCCGCATGTGAGTCCAGTCAGGCGTGACCCACATGTATGGTGTATGTGTCACAATGCATCATGCGGCGCAGCATGCGGCACGCACACATGTATGCATGACTTCCATGTATTCTGAGGGGTGCACGGGGAGTTTTACACGCGTTTCCACTAGCGTGGGTGGGGTATGCGTATTCTGAGGGGTGTGCGTGGACTTCTACATGCAATTTGGCAGTGTGGGGCCTCCCAGGTGTGCCCTTTCCTTCCTCCCCATGCCCTGCAGACAGCCCATCCACCCTGACCATGCCCTGCAGGGAGCCCACACCACAGGGGACTACCCAACACCCCTGGGCATGTCCCACGGGCAGCCACATGGGACCATGCACTTGGGAGCACTGACTCATATCCCACAGCCACGCACCCAACCAGCATTGACGGGCACCTGCCAGCAGGCCCCAACTCATGTCCCCCAGCCACCCACCCACCCAGCAGTGACAGGCACCTGGCAGCAGGCCCCGACTCATGTCCACCAGTCACCCACCCGCCCAGCAGTGACGGGCACCAGCCAGCAGGCCCCACCTCATGTCCCCATGCACTCCCACCCACCCAGCAATGACGGGCACCTGCCAGCAGGCCCCGACTCATGTCCCCCAGCCACCCAGCAGTGACGGGCACCTGCAGCAAGCCCCGACACATGGCCCACCAAACAACATGTCCTAACAAAACAGACCCATGTCCCTAATGCCTACCCTAATCCCCCTTGCCCCCCAGTACAAGCATGCAACCATCCACAGAACCCACTCCAAAATTACCCATGCCATGACAGTCTTAAATGAACCCACATGCCTATGCAGGAATGCACAACGGAGCCACGGAGTGGCAACACATGACTGAGGCAATTTTCATTGAGACAGGCACAAAACCAATGATAGAACACAACACCAATCTTGAAGTTAGAAAAAATGTATTAAAAAAAGAATGAACTGACATAGAGGAAATGAAACTTGAAAATCAGTGTACAATTACAGATATTACACAAATACATGTTAATCCAATGAAGAAAAAAAAATATGTCATGTATAATAAAAAAGCGGTCCATTGCCAATGTCAATAAGAAAAACATAATCCAAATAAAAGAAAACCATTGATCCATGGTAATATTGAAAAAGAAAGTATGTACAAGTCTGCAACTATATACAATGGAAGTCCAAATGGTCCATGATCCACAAACAAAAGGAAATCGACAAAAAAAGTCCTATGAAGAAAAAACTATATAGACGAAGTGGAGCAATGTCCATAAACTCCAAAATAAAAGAAAAAACAAAGGAAACCTAACACTAATGAACTATGTACAATGGCGACGGGCAAGTCCAACAGCTCACTCGTTGATGTTCCGGGTCAGGGCATCATCGAACTCCATGTCGATGTCCCAGACGTGGCCTCTTCCCTGGCCTCGTGGTCTCGCAGGGATGCAGTCAGGCCTGTTCCAACTCCCTGCGAGTTGCCTCGAGGCACACAGCCCATCTCAATGCCCTGCGCATGGAGTTCTCCATCCTCACCATAGTGACCCGTGCCTCCTCCGCCCGCCGCCACTCCGCATTTATCCGCTGGCCCAACCGCTGCCACATGGAAGACACTCCCAATCCAGGGTCCTCCTGCCCTCCTGCTGATGCCTGCCCCTCTGATGTTGAAGGCCCTGAGCCATCATGGCTCCCACCCTGAGCCTGCTGCTGCCGTACATGTGCCCTGCTGGTCAATGCCTGCACGTCCTCCTCTTGCTGGGTTGTTGGGGTGGGAACCCCTGCTGCACCTCCGACTCCCGACTGTGGCAGGGATGTGTCCTCCACCAGCCTGACCGCTGGTTCAGGGGCAGCTCCACAGGGTGCCCAGGTGATACTTGGGCAGGAAGATGGCACAGAGGATGACTGCCACATAGGGGGTTCAGTTGAGGAGGGGGTCGCTAGAAGATCCAGCACACGAGGAACCCAGCCTGGGTGACCTGTCCTAGTCGGCCGACGCAGTCAATGAGGTATTCAAAATGACGTGCATTGTCCTCACGAGAACCCTGCACGTCATCCCGAATACCACGTTGACACAACGCCACCCCAGCTAGGACAGGCTCAACCCAGTCCCAGATTGCCATGTCCGCAGGGAGAGGAAGGCCAGTTGTTGTTCGTGCATCCCCTCCCTGAAACCGGGTCTGAACGAATGCATCCTTGCTGGTGCGGGATGATGCAGTCACAGGATCGTGGACAGGATTACACACAGGCACCTCCGTGGCAGCCTATACTGCCTCCTCTCCCTGCTCCTGGACTGCACCACTAGCACCAGTGGAATGTCCCCCTCCAGGCCCTGTGCGTGGGCCTTCCATGGCCTCCTCCTCAGCCAAACTCCCCATCAACCTCGATGACTCCATGCCATCTTCCTCCATAGGCCCCTGTGGGGGATCAGCTGCCCCTACTGCTGCTGAGGAGTCCACCTTCAACCTCCACCTCTTGGACCTTCCCTCACCAGACTCCTCACTCCCAGAAGAGATGACAACGTGGGAGGAGAGCTGGGCCTTGCGCCTCCGGCTGGCGGTGTGATCCCTGCCTCTGTGCTCCACAGAACCGTCTCTGTCCTCTTCATCAGTCTTCATCAGTCGACGCTGCAGACAGGGAGAGACAGAACAGAGGCATCAGGGCACTGTACAATGGTCGGGTACACATGTCAAATTTGCACATGAGTGGCAGTGTCAAACTTCACAGATGCCATCACACTCCCCAACACTCATATCATTTGAACCCACACACATGGAGAATTTGACAAGAATCGTGCAGCAGGCAGCAGCATCCATATGCACACAACCGCATGAACATCCGAAGGTTGGCATGATCTCACAAGCAACATGGGGAGTGCCGAACACATGCACACGCGCCAACAGACAGACATGCATCTGTACATATCCACCACCTGTCACAGTGCAATAACCGGCAACTATGTCACATCTGCCAATGGGGTTCAGACATGTCTGTGTCACATGCATCCATGGCATATCACAGTCGAACACATGTCAAACACACACACGTACATGTATGCCATGCATGTACATGAAGGTGGAACCAGCATCCATATGTCACACCCCAACCATGCCATAGTACATACACAGAAATGCTAACATGTGTGCATCCCCACATGCATCGTGCATCATGCATTTGAACACATACACCATTGATGTGCATCACACATGACAGGGCTCACATGCAGCATGGTCATGTCCCTGCACATACACGTCCATACATGAGCCTTTTCAGACATATGTCCAAGCTGCGTACTCCTGGCACACCACAACGTGTACTAAGTCCAATAAGTACGCATAGACACTTACCGCTCGACTCCGGACTGCTCTGCCTCTCGAGGATATGGCGGTGAAGCGTTGGGCGTATACGTTCCAGGACCCTCATCTTGTCGGAGGTAAGGTGGACCCGGCGCCTCACTGCACCCGCTGATCCACCAGGATACAAACTTCTGCGGCACTGAAGCTGGTAGCCCTCTGCCTCTCTGGCTGGGGGTTGCCAGTGGTGTCTGATGGTGTTTCCCCCAGCATTGCAACCCCCAAGTCAGGTGTGGGTGGGCAACTGGGTCCTGGGGCTGGGCTGTGGAGCGAATTAACTTCAGTCGGGAGTCTTCTGTTCCAGCAGGGGTGGTCACAGCAATTGGACCCCTGCAAATGGCAGAGCACATGGCCAGCAGGCAGGCAGGCAGCAGCAGATAACAGGTGGGAGTCTACTCAGGGTTCTGGGGGGCAGGAAAATGGCCTTCTGGGCAGGAGCGTGATCTTCCGTGTGTTGACGCGTGGCCAGCTTGATATGGAGTGATTTGGCAAGTTAAAATACAGCATGTCAGTGTGTAATTCGAGGAAAGGCCCTTAGCGCGTAAGCGCGTATGTGATGTGATACGTGCAGGCGTTTCCCTCATCACGGTTGCATGGTGATTCGGCACTTGCAAAAAAATCACGTCCGTGTGTGGATGCGTGTAATTCGAGGAAAGGCCCTTAGCAAGTAAGTGACGTTACGCGCGCGGGTGTTGCCTTCTCACGGGTTAAAGGTGAGTGCGGGCCAGCAAAACACTGTAAGTGCTGTTCGTGGAGACCGACGCGTGTGTTTTCTCTGCTGGAATCACACGCGATTACTTCACAGCGTTTTCTTTGGTGGGTTGTTGCCTACGCGCACAAACGTACGCTTTTTTTCGCACTATGGTTCCCCCTGTGCATGCGTACCATTTAGAGGTCATAGTAGCCCACGTGTTCCACTCGTATGTGTTTTTTGTGTTCCTGGGTACCACACCTTACTGCTGGAGTTAATATTCATGCACATGGGCTACCAGGGTCACGTGCACATTTTTTTTATTGTTTTTTTTAAATGTACTTTTTGATTTTTGGGATTTTTTCTTTTTTTTTGGGCGGTGCCTGAGCGTTGCGTGACCCGTCATTTTTTCCCAAGGGTCACTGTCAGCCTTGCAAGGGCACTGGGGTACCTATTCCATCAAGTACCCTGCCCCCTTCCAGCCAATTGGCCAGGACAATTGTTGAGTAAACCTCCCATAGCCCATTTTCCATCGGTGCCATGGTTGGGAGGCCACCAAAGGCTAAGGGTGGCAAAGCTGGTCATCCTCCCAGGACTGGACGTGGTCGGGCACATGGGTGCAGAGACCAGGGAGGATGGGGAGTCCAGGGTGGCCAGGGTGGGTACACGGGGGAAGAAGCAGGGTTGCCCCTCTGGGACAGGATACCAAGCCACGTGCTGATGCAGACATGCCACCACCCCCTGTGGTTCCTGGTGATGCAGCTGTTGCATCACAACCTGGCGCCCATATCACCAAACAACAATTTACATCTGCTGTCACAGGCCCACCGGTGGTGGTAGCTGCAGGTGCAGCTGTGGACACCTCCACCCGGGATCTGAGTCAGGCAGTGCATTTTGCGTTGTGTGATGAGGACTCATAGGACGATTGCAATCTTGTCCGAAGGTTGGGCTCATGTGCATCCACTGTGGCTGTGTCTGTGACACACATGTCTGGGGCAGTTATGACTCCAGCACGTCAAGGAAGAAGCTTTTCTGCAATGAGGAACTGGACTTCCTTGTGGACTACGTGTCGGAACACCCATGTAATATGCTTGTGGGCCCACAGTGATATACAATGCATCACATGTGTTGGGTCCACTGGCAGCATGTTGCAGATGGTGTGATATCCATGGGATTCCAGGTGCACACAGCTCAGGACTGCTACAAGCGCTGGAAAGACCTCAGACACAGTGCTAAGCAAAAGCATGCCTCCAATTACACCATGTCTATGGTGATTGGTGGAGGGCCACCACCAGAGGAGGATGAACTCACTCAGCATGAGGAGATCACTTCAGAGTTCATCCAGAAGAACAAATCCATTGAGTGGGAGAGAGGATGGATTATGATGCATCATCTGGTGAGTATTGATGCGTGTAACTCAATGACATGTGTGTTTGGCATGTTTGACCGTCCCAGCTACAAGTTGGCTCTTTCCCATCTTCAATCTCCCTCACCACCTGTGTTGTTCACCAGGGGTCTGACTTCTCGGCCCCAATTCATGGAGAGCAAGTGGCAGCTCTTGACTACTGCATTGTCATTCCTTTGTGCAAGTTCTGGTGCTATGGTGATGACAACCAACTCATTTCCTGGCTGCCCTTGGCCACCTCTTGTCCCTCGCTTATTTCTGATAGCCTCATTGCCATTTGCTTTTGTACTACCAACAGTCTCTGTCGGAATGCCAGCAAGACTGGCATCCTCCTCATCGATACACCTTTGCCATCCTTTGCCATCAATTTCTGGCCAGCCCCACTTGGCCCTACTCCTGCCTCCACCTGCAAGGCCAAGAAGCTCAGGGTCACCTTTGACTCAACACATCCCTTTTACACACACATTTGTGACATATCTTGAGATGGATTAACTTCTTGCTCCACCTCCTCAAGTGTACTGTGCCTTTCCTAACATTTTCCTACATGCTTACAGTCTGTCAAGCTCTGGTTTACTCAAGGTTGGGGTACAGTGACAGTCTCTATCAATATTCGACCTGCCTCCACCCTCCACCACTAATCCAGTACAGGACTGCAAGACTTGTCCTGGACCAAAGCCCTAGGATCCCATCTTTCCAGCTCTGTGACCCCTTCATTGGCTACCAGTGGATGCAAGGATGTTACTTCAGACCCTCTGCATTGTGCACAAGGTTTTTTTGGGACTGGATAGAAAATACCTTCAACAATCCCTCCACAAATTCCTCCCTTCTTGAGTCCTTTGCTCATCCACCCCACACAGCCGCAAGGTCAGTCGTTAATTTAATAAATAAGGTAGGAGCAGATCTGGGTGTACAGCTGGGAGCTCACTTTTGAACAGCCACCTGGCCAGGTTGAATCTTGAGGAGAGATATATCTGCTTCTGGAAGCACCTCAACACCTTTCTACTTTCCCCTGCATTAGCCCCTCTTCTACCCAGCTGAACAGTTTCCTCTGTTGGTACTGTGCCCCTGCACACACTATGTCCATCGGATCAGGTACCTGCTCACCCTGCCTCCCTGCTGCACTACCTAAAGGCCGCCCATATCAATGGGTCCAGTGCGTGTCCCCATACAGTCCAGCACTCTTTTTCTGCACTCATCAGATTTGCCCTGTCCAAAACATCTTGCAGTTGCCACTTGCTGGCTGCACTACCACTTTTTGAATGGACATTCTATCATTGCACTTCATTTTCCTTCTTTGGTCTCCTCTGTTTGGCATGTTCCCTTTCTCCCCCTTCCTGGGTCTTCAACCCTTTATCCCTTCTCCATGCACTAGGGTGTTCTGTATGTCACTGTGCCCAGTATGATAGTTGTTTTGAATTCCTTTTCTCCCTTGTTCCCCTCCCTTTGCTTGTTTGCGCTCTGAGCCACTTGTGTACAAGTGCAATCTTGATGAGATGTCACATCATGTCATATGCATCCTTTGTCCTTGGTGCAGTGTGGCTCACTCTGAGTGTGCTGATGGCAGTGGCTCCCCATGCACATATGTGCAGGATCATGTTACATGTGCATTCCATGTATGCCCCTAGTTGTCCTTGACCACCTGCTCATTGTTGTATTTGTCCAGGATGATCCAAGTGTCATCTCATTTGGACAGCCATTTCATGCTCACTGTAGGTCTGTGTGTCATCACCCACAACTTTAGGCTGTGCACATCTGTATCATGGTCATGGCTCCCCCAGTTACAAGCCCATGACCACCTTTCAACTGGTGTTGTCTTCTACATGCATGGATGTACTATGGATGGTTCCTCACCTCTCCTCCATCATGTCCACTTCTCATTGGCTGTAGTGACATTTCACTGACGAAATGCAATAAACGCACACCTACACTGTCTGGCAATGCACAGTTCTGCATGGAACATGTCATTGCCATGCAGTGCCTCCCTGCTATTGGCCAGAGGGCGGGTGTTACAGGGAAACCATGCTACCTGGTTCATGCCATTTGCACATGATGGCTGCAAATTGCCATTACACTGCCATAATGTTTGAATATTGTCATCACAACGTATGTCTTGATGTTGTAAGTTGAGGGTTACACATGCACTACAACACACACACCCACTCCTGTGCCAAGTTAAGCCCTTCAACGTGCAATCATGATGGTGCTGTGTGATGTTGATCTGACATGTATGTACCCATGTTCCTCCTCTCACAGAATGGAAATGCACTAGTGTATGTGCCTCCTATGACACATGTACTGTACATAGTTGATTGTAGTTGAGTGCTGCACATGAATATGCATGTTACATGTATCATGGTGTGTTTGGTTACGTTTCTAGCTGTGTCTATTTGTGTGTTAACACATGCTTATGCTAGGTGCTGACTATTTGTTCCCATCTCTCATTTTGACATTGAATATATGCCTTCTAGAGGTTGTGTGGGATGCAGGTGATGTGCAACATGCAATACATGTGTTGCATTCACATTTTGCACACATCATTTGCTGATTTTGGGATGGCCCTGCATTGCAATGCTACTGGATGCATGTTGGGGTTTGTGTTGTCTGTGACATAGCTGTTTCATTATTTGGCTGACAGTGTTGTGAACTGTATGTGTGTGGTATGTGCTACTGAAATGCGTGTTCTTGTTTTCTTTTCTTTATGTTGCAGGTGATGACGCACTGGAGACAGAGGATGAAGATGTCATCCCAGACACAGTGGTCAGTTTACATGACCAACCAAGCACCAGTGGTGGTCGTGGGGTGGCATCCCACGAGAACCCACAGGTGCTCCAGGCCATCGTGTCCAGAGCTGACTCTGAGTCAGGCTCGGATGTATCCCCTGACAACTATGTTGAGCCGAATCTGCATCATGACGTGTCATCGCCGGTAGGTGATCCTGTGTGGCATGGTCTACTGTCTGCAACACCTGCAGTAGGGGGCCAGGCAGGGTTGGAATGTCTGCCTGTGGTGGTTACAGGTGAACAGTCACAGTTGACACCAGTTTGCCATGTTCCTGGGGCATCAGGTCTATGGCGGGATGCAGTCCTGCAGCCGTGGGCGGCACCAACCCAGCAAGGACCACGGCTCCTTGGGCCCAGCAGGTGTGGTGTCCGGCTATGCGGTGGCCGTGTGCCACCGGGGTCAACTGAGTGGGAGCGTTCCATGATTGCCATAGCACAGCAACAGGCAGGAGCAGTTGAGATGATTGCTCAAGGTTTGGAAAGTGTGGCCCATTCCATCCTCCCCTCTGTAAGTCAAATGGTGCTCCATCAGCGCGCTACGCAGTCCACGTGTTGCTCACTCAGGCTGGGCATGACGGTGTATGACAGGGCGCGCCGGGCTGAAATGGTGGCTCTGCGTGAAACACTTAATGCCCAAGCAGAGGCACACCGTGAGGCCCTGAGGACGGAACAACAAGCCCTCCGATCTACTCTAGCTGACCTCATGATGGATCAGAGTAGGCAGACAGAAGACAGGATTCAACAGCATGAATGAACCATCTCAGCTGAACTCCATGCAAGCCGGGAGTCACTCCATTTGTCATGTGAGGACATGCAAGCAGAACTCAGTCTCACACGTCAGTCCCTGCAGGAGGAAGCACGTGTGAAATGTGAGGTAATGAATGCTGACCTCAGTCTCATTGCCCGCCAGGATCTGGCTTACCAGACCAGCATACTTGCTGCCATTGAAGGGCAAGGGGCGGCTAGTCATGGTGAGTCAACTGCACCACGCCCACCTTCTGATTCAGATCCAGAGGGTGACGATGACACCCTATCTCCCACATAGGTCGTCCGTGCAGGCGCCGAGCCCAGTGGGATTTTTTTTTTTACCTCGACATCTACACTTGTGGGTGTTGAGGTGCAACCTCTACCTCCCCCCTCCTGGGTGCCCCGCTCACCCCCCGGGTCATATATGGCCATTTTTGATTTTTTTTTTTTTTTTCTGCAAATGTTTTATTTTTTTTCTAGCATATTTTTGATTTTTCATCCAAATTGTATGGTTCTTGGTAAGTTCGTTGTCTTTTTATTTTCTTTTTTCATTTTATTTATTATTTCTGTTATTTTGTTGTTCTTTTTCAATTATTTCACTTTGCTTTTTATTTGTTATGTTTCTTTTCTGGTTTTCTTCAATTGTATTGATTTAGCTTTTGTTTCTTTCATTACTCTTTTCATTTTTTTATTTCAATTCATTATTTGATTTAATTTGTATTTTCTTCTGAATTCTTTTTTTTTCAATGTTATTTTGTCTATTGTGCATACATGTGACCGTGCGGTGCTTTTTGGATCGGAAGACATCCACTGTGTGTTCCGGTTGGGCCCATTCATGCTTATCTTGTATATGTGTTTTGCTTGGTGTCCTGCCACATATGCTACTCCTGCTTCCCTTTTCCATGGGCTCGCAAGGATGGCTCGGTGTAACAGCATATCAAACATGGGCATTGGGCTTCCGTCATATCTATAGCAAGCCTGCAGTTCTACTTGTGTGTACACCACCCCTAGTGGGTATTCCAGATGGTTTCTCCAATGCATGTCTGCACTTCACTTTGGTGATTAATATGCTGTTTGTGCATTTCATCATGTTGCTTGAGATGTTTGTTATGTATTGAAGGTCTATGTTGATGTACTTCCTGCTGTAGCTGGTACCATGCACCCTTTGGCTGCATACAACACATTGATGGTGGGAGGGTTCCATGTGCTGAGAATGTTGAATTGGGACAGTTTCCCCACAGTGATTTTGATATGCCACATGAAGGCTGCACGCTGAGTTACCCCTGTCATCATGCATTTCAACAACCACCCATTCCTTGCTAGCACCAATTTGGACATTTCCCAGCCCTGGCTGGTGTTTGGAGGTGACCTCTGAGTTATGACTACATTGTTTGTGATTTAAATTTCCTGTTTGTGGCCTGGAAAAGCAATCACAGCACAGTCTTCAGCTGATTCCGGCGCTACTCTTATCGGCTTGATGTAAGTGTGGAAGTAGCAGGACAAAGGTCCATACCTCTCAGACTGCAGACAGAAAAAACTAATGAATATTTAGACTAGACCTCGTTGTAGTCCGCGCTTGAACAAAAAATACAAAATCTGAAAATAACTTGTTTTGTATGTCAAATAGACAAAGAAAAAACTATTGGATAAGACAACTGATTTGGTTTTCTTAGCCTTCTTGGCCTTGATTTATTGTTTTTAGAAAAGTCTCTTCAATTTGAATTGGAAAAATCATTCAAACTCTGACATAAAAGTCACAAAATTAAATTTCTATTGTTCAGCCTGATCCCGACACGTGTTTCCCCGCCTATTGTGTGGCGGTTCCTCAGGGATTTTAATGGCTAGAGGTTCTCACAAAAAAATATATTATACATTGCTCTCTTGCTTGTAAGTCAACAATTGAACATTGAAATCCTGTTGGAGCAAAAAGAAATGGAAAAACAGATAAGGAGCTATAAATTGTTCAAAGAAAATCAAGATGAGATCTTCAGGACTGCTTTTACAAGCATAGCAGCCCAATAGAGTTGTAAATCAAAGAAACAGAAAATGCTGGTGAAAATGGCACTTAATAAAGAGGGGAAATATGACTTACACAATCAATTTGTGAGTCAAAACGTGGTGCTTCACAAATCCCAGATTGGATTGTGAACCGGTGTCTCCAAGACCAAATAAATATCAGCACTGTGTGGACAAAAAACGAACGTGTGTAAATTCATCATGTGAAACCTTGTATTACTGTCATTGTACATTCAGCATACTTTGGAATTAAAAGCGTCTTACCTATGTGCTTATGAGATACCCGCGGTGTATGCAGCATTTACTTCAGCAGTACGATTGCTGAGAGAACTGTGGTCCGCGTTGTCACGTTTGAATCAGATCACGTGAGGTTAGTCTGTAACGCGTATATCACGTGAACTCATAATGTGATGGAGTTCACTGGACGCCATTTTGGATTGGGGTAAAACACCCATACTGAGTCCGTGTTCGAGGATAAACCTTAAATTTAAAATGTATTCTATCCGGAAATGTCCCTCATATTTGGTTTAAATGCACACGAAAAAAAGAAGACCTAATTGTGGTATTTTATAAATCGGTATGGGTTAGATATAACTAAATTTAAACTTCTAAGTGCCGTGAAGATCTCATCAAGACAAAATATAATATTTGACAGGCTAAGAGTCAATTTCCCATGAAAAGAGTTTACAAGTAGAGAAATTTTAAAAAAGGGGGGCGGTAATGATCCTAAAGCATGGTGTGGCTTCAAAAGGTAATACATAATGAAAGAGACGCCAGAAGCCATATACATGTTAGATGTCAGTAGAGCAAAATACATGTAGATTCCAACACAAACCATGTGTGTAAAACCAAAAAATATATAAGTCTAATAATACGGGTATGTATTATGCATCTAATGAAAGACAGTGTGTGAAATGTAAAAAATATATAAAGTGAAAATGAGAGCAGCACAAAAAACAAACCAATTTTCTCCTTCTAACAAAATATACTTATTATAGGAAATGGTTTAGTTCCTGGTCCACATTTAAACCCATGTGGATTGTGTCCATTGACCATATCCAGAAGGCCTCTATTTTGCAAAGGAGTTTCTCCATGTTGCCTCCTCTTTTCGGGGTAGACAGTTTTTCTATGCCATAGCATCTAATTTTAGCTATGTCTGACTCCACATGGTGTTGCTGGAAATTAAAGGCAAGTGGTGATTTCATTTCCTTGTTTTTGATTGCTCGCAAATGTTCACCTACTCTAATTTTCAATTTTCTGATTGTGCTGCCAATATATATTTTATCGCACGGACATTGGCTTTTGCAGATGATAAGTTGCTTAATGGTGATTTTTTTCCCATTCAGTTGCACAAATTCTTTCTTGCCATTACACATATATGGACAGATCGGGCAGTTGCTGCATTTGAAATTCCCATTTGGAGGTGGTGCTAGCCAAGATGTTGTATTTGCAGTTTGATTATGTTGGTATTGTTCATACTTTTTGTTGTCGAAGTAGGATGGGCTTATCATTTTCTTCAAATTGTTACAGTTACGAAAAACCATATTGGGCTTTTTTTTCTAGAAAAAGGTTTAGGTCTGCATCTGTTGCTAGAATATTCCAATTCCTTCGTAAAATCGTTTTGATCACATAGTTATTAGAACTGAACGTTGTGATGAACCTAATCTTGTCTGGTTCTGTTGGTCTCATTGGTTTGTCCTGTAATAGGTCTTGTCTGGATCTCTCCATACTTTTGGTTATCATATTCTTGAGGTGTTTAGACCTGTATCCACGATTTTTGAATTTCTGAATTGCCATATCTTGATGTTTTTTAATTCCTCTAATGATGTACAATTCCTTTTAATTCGTAAAAGTTCACCAAACCGTATATTCTGAATGATATGATGGGGGTGATTGCTGGTGGCGTGTAGAATACCGTTAACTGCCGTTTCATTTGTAAATAGAGTACTGTGGATAGTTTGGTCCTGTACGTAGAGATGGAGATCCAGAAAATGAATACACTGTTGTCTATAGGAAATGGTGAATTTCAAATTATAATCGTTGTTGTTCAAAAATAAGTGATATGCTTGTAGTTGTTGTTCTGTGCCATTCCATATAACAATAATGTCATCAATATACCTCCCCCAAAAAGCAATTCTGTTGTTGGTAGTGAAATCGGGGTGTTGCCAGGCGACCTGTGTCTCGAAATGTCCCATATAGAGGTTGGCGTATGTGGGTGCAGATTTGGTACCCATAGCCGTGCCCTGGACTTGTCTGTATAGTTTGTCTCCAAAACAAAAAATGTTGTTGGTTAATGGGAAGTGAATCATTTCTGAAATCATCAGATTTTGTTCTTGTAGCAAAACTGATCTGCCTTTCAAAAAGTGGTTGACTGTTGAAATTCCTCTGGAGTGAATAATACTGGTGCACAGTGCAGTGACGTCAAATATTACAAACCAAAAATTCTCTTCCCAGTATATGTTTTTTGGTTGTATCAGTGCATGTGTGGTATCTTTGATGAAGGAGCTTAGGCCAGATGCAAGGGGTTGAAGATAATGGTCAATGTACTCTGAAATCCTTTCGGTGAGTGAACCAATACTGTTAATGATTGGTCTGCATTGAGGTAAAATGTTAAATGGTTTATGAATCTTAGGCATGAAGTAGATTTTTGGGAGTATTGGATGTGAGATATTCATATATTCATGTTCTTCATCTGAGATCAAACCTTGTTCATGCCAATGTGAACTCATGAGTTTCCAATCTGAGTTTAACTTTTGAATCAGATTTGTTTGTAATGGTTGGTAGCATGCTGTGTAATTCAGATGGTTCAGAGCTATTTATATATAATCTTCCGTTCTGAGTAGTACAATGTTGCCCCCTTTGTCAGCAGTCCTAATTGTGATGTTATAATTTTCTTTCAATCTTTGGATTGCTGTTATTTGTTCCCGTTTCAAGTTCTGGTCCACGCAAGGTTTTTGATTTCTCATGTATAGTTCTCTTAATTCTCCTTGTACTGCTTTTTGAAAAAGGTCTATTGAATTTTCTGGTGGTAATATTGGCGTGAATTTTAATTTTAATTTGAGTTTGGTATGTTTGGCTAGGCCCAAGGTAATATCTTGTTCTTGTGCGAAAGTTGGCATTGTATGGACATCCTCCTCTTCTGCTAGGTTGAGTAAATCAATAGTATTTTCCACGTGGTCTAAGGAGAGTTCCAAACATATATTTGTAGTTGTTGGTTGTTTTTGGATAGTGTTGTGTAGAAAGAATTTTTGGAGTTTGAGTTTCCTGCAGAAACGATAAAGATCTGTGATGGTTTCAAAATAATCATAGGTATTTGTCGGACGAAAGGTAAATCCTTTATTAAGTGCTGAGATCAAGTCTTTCGGAAATTGTTGATTTGTGAGGTTAATTACTAGGTTTTCCTCTTGGGTTGGTTCATTGACCTTGTTTGTACGCCATTGTTTTTGCCTGTTTTGTTTTCTTTGCTTGTTGCCTTTACCTCTGTGTCCCCTTTTTGGGCCTCATCACGACTTTGGCGGTAACCCTTAAATCGGCGGTAGCGCTATTACTGCCGGATTTAAGGGTCCACCAAATCAGGACTTCAGCGGATTTCGCCCCAGCTCTGAGCTGGGGGGAAATCCACTGAAAATTCTCACTCATACCGCCGGCCGGAAATCCGCCGGCGGTATTAGCGCAAAATTTCCCCATTGAGCCCAATGTGGAATGGGGCATTCCCGAATGAGCTCAATGGGGAATGGGGATTAACATTACCAGCAAACTTGTGATCCAGCACTATTAGCGTGTGATGAGGCCCTTTGTCTTGAGGTATTCAGTGTCATGGTAAAGCCCCATTTTAAATTTTGTTTTAGATTTGATCGAGTTTTCTTGAAATGTCTGTATTCTTCTAAAAAAGAATAGGATGGTATTGGATTTTCAGGATTCTCTGTCTCTAGTTCTTCTTCCGGGATGGATTCTAAAGAAGTTTGTTCTGTTTCACTCAAAGATGCGGATTCAGATGATGGTGCAGTTATGTTAGGTGATGGGATACTTGAAGGTTTCTGTGGGTTGGGTGGTTTTAGTTGCTTCCCTGTGGGTTTGTTAAAGGTGTACACCCTCTTAAACTTGTAATCTAGTTTGTCTCTTAGAAATTGGCGTTGTTTCTTGAGTTTGATTGAGTTTGATTTCTTGTGAAGATTTCTCGATGATGTCATCCAGTATTTCGTAATTTTTAAAAGTTATTTCCGGAATATTAAGTGTTTCAATATTATCTTTGATTGTATTGATATCCTTGATTTTTTTGTGAGAACCTCTAGCCATTAAAACCCCTGAGGAACCGCCACACAATAGGCGGGGAAACATGTGTCAGGATCAGGCTGAACACTAGAAATTTAATTTTGTGACTTTTATGTCAGAGTTTGAATGATTTTTCCAATTCAAATTGAAGAGACTTTTCTAAAAACAATAAATCAAGGCCAAAAAGGCTAAGAAAACCAAATCAGTTGTCTTATCCAAGAGTTTTTTCTTTGTCTATTTGACATACAAAACAAGTTATTTTCAGATTTTGTATGTTTTGTTCAAGCGAGGACTACAGCGAGATCTAGTCAAAATATTCATCTGTTTGTGTCCTGGACCTGCTCCCCCCTCCCACTGTTTGCACTTGGCTCTTGTGACAATCAGGCCAACCAGGATACTTGAGCCTGCCACCACTACCAAAAGTCCACAAAGGTGGCCCTGTCTAGACCTGTCCACGTGCCTTCTCAGTCACTTGAATGCCCCCTGTCTCCCCTGCCACTGTCAGTGTCCCTCTGTCTCCCCTCCTTCATCATCACATCCCCTACTCTCCTGCACCATCAGGTTTCCCTCTGCCCCCTGTGTGTGCTTTCTTTCACCATTGTCCCCATTAGTCATTTGGAGCTTGGCCCCCTCCTCCCTTCTCTCCTCCCTCTCCTTTTCCAGAACCCTCTAGCCTCCTCCTTGTAACATGGCTGTCATTTTCAACCACTATCCCTATTGCCATGGTGATATATAGGCACTTGTTCTTTGCAGACATTTACCCTTCTGGCTCTGTCCTTCCACACCCCACCTTCGCCATTTTAAGTATAGTTTTGAGAGTTATTTTGATCATTAGTCCCTCCACCACTGATTACAGGTCATCTCTTCCCCCTTTTCCCTTCTGTCTTTTTTCTCCCCCTCCCCAGCACTATCTTGATTCTTTGTAGACCTACCACAGTTTGTCACTTGTTTTGTTACTCTCCTCACCTCTTCCCTCCTCTTCCATCACTCCCCTCCTTATGTGACTCCTGCACTGTGACTATTGCCGTCAGGCATAGGAATGTTGATGCTAGTTATGTCATCCAAAATTCCCTCCCTAAACTCTACCTTATTGGTCCAGGCAATTGTAATATGCCCTTTGCTTTTCCAGTTCATTATCACACTGTGGACTATTTGAATGACATGTAAGAATGTACTGTTATTCTCCCTTGTTCCCTCCCTCATTGATGCGCTTTGATGAAGTTTGTGTGTAGGTCATATTTGGATTTCTATGATTCAGTAATGGGTCACTGTCTGCCATTACCGATGTGGGGTACTCTGTACATGATATGTTCTGCTGGTCAATGGCTGATGCAATGTAGAGCTTTCTTTCGAGGTGTCAGGGGATGGGTGTGGTTTGACACACAGGGGAGTCCTTGGTGCTATGTTCACATGTGCTGTGTATGGGACACTGGCATTCTCTTCATTTCACATGCATGTATTCTAGGCATGTCCAAACGGACAAATACACTTACGCAACACCCCCCAACTACATTGACACCATGCAAACGCGTGTACCAAGATTGCCTTCTCAAGCATGCTGTGTCACGACAATCCATGTTCACTTCAAGTCATTGATCGTGTACATGCATGACAGAGTAATATTTGGTTGAATGCCATTTTTTGAAATGATGCAGAAGGGTTTTCACCAATGCAATGCACACTCACTGTGCTGTGCATTGTGTGGTGTTTGATATGGCAATTTGCAATTGTCCAATCTGCATGGCAACAGGTATTCTGTCTTTAGTTGTTTGCACCACTGGTGGCATGCATTCGTGCCACCGTTTTCAGGTTGTGAGGTTTTGGTCACTCCTTTCTTCCGATTCCATGTCAAGTATAATTATCTGGTGCCTATTTACATTTCTCACGTGGCACTTCATGACTATTGTGTCATGTGTTGTGCATATGGTTGGATGTTTTACCGCTGCATACCATGGTATGGTGTGGCAGTCGGGGTTCAGGAGTGTTGGGAGGATTTGGGTGGCATACCAGTCCTTTCATGCCCTGTTTAGCAAAGGGGGGATGTCTTGCATGTGTTCCCTTTGGTCACATGGGATTGGTTGTGTTTGATTTGCTAAGGATGCACACCATGTGGCACTTCAATGGACACATTCTCAGGGTGGTAAGGTAGGGCCAGTTGACTGTACCTTTCTCATCATCGATTGTCACCTGGTATGTCCTAGGCCTGTGTGGACTCTGCAGGGGTTGGAGTTTAGGTGAAAAATGTGGCCACAAGCTGGGTACGGGCTGCCTCGCCACATGCCCTTTCCCCTCCCATGCGCAGTGGCCGTGCGTGTGGTTAGGGATGTGGGGGCACCACCATGTTCACCGGTACGCCATGCCGTGTTGCAACATTGTGCAGGACACATGCTGCCACAATGATCCTGCACACTACTGGGGGTGCATATAGTAGCTGTCCACCAGAGCGGTCAAGGGAGCGGAAGCGTGACTTGAGCACTCCGAATGTGTGCTCCACTATGGCCCTGGTTGCAATATGGGCTCTGTTGTATCTTACATGGGGTCATGTGGTGGGGTTCCGTATGGGGGTAGGCACTGTCCACTGATAAGGTGATAATACTTGTCATTTGTTGGGCTTGTGTATTTATCTGTGTGTGACATGTATGCATGTGCACAGGCATTTGTACTCACCTAGGAGCCATGTGTCAACATGCTTCCCAGCTTCCAGTCAGGGCGGACTTTCTGAATATGAAACTATCATGGGTGGACCCAGGATAGTTTGCATAGACAGAGGTGATGATTCCCTTGGCATTGCATACCACCTGCACGTTGATGGAATGCCATTGCCTGCGATTTCGATAGATGTGCTCAGTGGCCCTAGGTGGACATATGGCCACATGGGTGCAATCTATGGCACCGAGCATCTTGGGGAAGTGTGCCACCCTGTAGAACTCCAGGACCACGGCCTGCCTTTCTGCAGGTGTTCTGGGCATGTATATGTGCCTGCGGACTGATGGGCGCGCAGTGATGATTGCCAACACCTGGTGTAGGCAACGTGACTGCGTGGCCTGTGAGACAACCCCCACTATGGCAGTTGTCCGCTGAAGTGGCCAAAAAATGCAGTACATTGAGCACCTTCTCCAAGGTGCTCAATTCTTGGGAGCAAAGGGTGAATGATGTGAGTTCATCCTCCCACTCCCTGACCAGCTCCATGATGATACGAGGTGGAAACGTATACCTGCCATAGACCTGGTTATCGAACATCCCAAAAAGGCTGGTCCTGGGCAAATAAATGCGGGGCCTGGCTATTCTCCTCCTCCTGTGGTGTCCCAGGATCACTGCTGTGAGGAACGGGACATTCATTGTAGCTGCATATGCTTGATTGTTGTTTGTGCGCACTTTTATGCTGCGCGAGGGCGGTTCCACCTGCTTTCGTGTGGCAGATGTAATTGTGCTTATGTATGTGTTTTGACGTGCGCGGGTTCTCCCTATTCTATTCCATGAATATGTGTAGTTTGTGTGTGTGTGGGCGTTCTGTGTACTTCCTCAGCGGTACTTCCCCAGTTACACCCTTATTTTCATGCGTTATTCCCCATTCCGTGTGTTCTGCCCCTTGTTCTGCCCCCTTTTTGATGTGTGCGCTGACGTTGTGCGCTTTCGCTGTACACGTCGTGCACGGTGTTTGGGATGTGGTAGTGACATGTGCGCTGGTGTGCGCCACGCGTGGATTTGGTACACATCTCGGAAAATGCACACATGTGCTGGCGTTTTCACGCTTGTGCCAGCTTGCGCCACTGATTTCAGTGCACATTTATTCCATGAATTACCCCCTATGTATTTGTTACTGGGAACTTGTTTGATAGTTGCATGCATTTTAAAATCATAGAGGAACTGACCATGCCATGCTAGTTACATCATTCATAATATCCCGAAACCACAAAACTGTACGCTTGAGGCAGAGTAAGCTATCTAATGCTGCAGGAAACAGGTTGATCAGATTCTCTAGTGGGGGGAGAAACTTTAATAAACAATTTAGAGAGAACCACTAATGAATGGTCTGATCAAGAACTCTCTTCACTCTGATACGGGCCACTGTGTGGAATTTCTATGGAAACTTTATCTACCGGACTCACGCCCATTAAAAAATTAGCAAATCCATAAGCATTGCTTTGATATCCAAATCTTGGAACAAAAGAGGGAAATAAGAAAAAAGCTCTATGCATTAAGAACATCTAAGATAACATAGCCCAGCTTCATCAAGTTGTCAGGAAAATAAACAACACATTTAGGAATTGGATGGGATTGAAAAGATTTTTGAGGCTACAGAAAGATGGGGAAGATATGCTGAAGATGATGTTCCTCAATAATTCTCGTGGCTTCTGGTCTTTGATTAACAAGAATTCAGTTCAGGGACAGGACACAATCATACAGGAACAGTCATGTGTGGATCACATTAGTAAAATCTATGGCCCCCAGAGAACTCAGAGTCCAAGATTGGGCCCTTAATTATTCCTTGTAAGAGATTAGGAGTCTGATAATTAAATCATCGGCTTCACGGGCCACTTGTCCGAATGGACTATTAAATGCAATCCTGAAGTCTAATCCCGACATATAGGCCAGGGTGCTAAAGGCACTATTTGACAAAATAATTAAAACAAGAACAATCCTTGACTCATGGAGAAGATCTGTGATTATTCCAAATTACAAGCAAGGTGATTGCCTGGCAGAGAGTAATTACCACCCCATATCTCTATTGGACGCGGATGGTAAAGTATTTGCTGGTCTGCAAGAAGACTGGGCCAAATCCAACTGAATTATATACAAATTCCAAACAGGATTTAGGAGAGGTCTATCTACCTCATTTAATAATCTGGTGCTTAGCTGTTTGAGTTCAGGGTGTACTGTCAAGGGGGGAAGACCTTTGTTTGGAGCCTGGGTGGACCTATCCAAGGCCTTTGACACGATAAACAGAGAACATCTATGGGGCAAATTGAAGAACTAGGGAGTTCCGGACAAGCTGTTCGCAGTCTTAATAGAGCTTCACCATAATTCTACTTTATGGGTGAGACTCTCTAGATCTGGTGACCTATCACAATATATCAATATACATCAAGGTGTCCGCCAAGGTTGCCTGGAGGCCCCTTTTCTCTTTAATCTATATTTGTCTGATTTGTTTAGGTGGTTTTTAATGTTGTTACTGGCGAGCCCGAAGATAGGAGAGATTAAGATATCTTGGCTAGCGTACACTGATGATACTGTTATTCTGGATTATTCACAAATTGGCCTGCACAGGTTGGCCAGTGATTTGGGTGAATATGCAAAATTTAATGGTCTGAAAATAAACCCAGAAAATCCAGAATAATTATATTCAAACGTCCTCAGGTGAAGACAAAATCCTTTATGTGGGCAATTGACAGTCAACATATTCCTCTATTAAATGAAATCAAGTATTTGGACTCTAGGATCAATACCTGTCCTTCCAAAATGGAGCTGATTTATACTCTAGATGTAGAGATAATAAAGTTAGGCTTGCAAATGATTAAGATCCATATCAATTTCTATAAATTCTCTATCCTGCCTATTATAAAATACTACATTGGAAAAGTAGTACCAACTTTGTTATTTGGCCTAGAATGTAACATTCAAAGTTGAGAAATTAACTGGGAAATAATTGAGGCCAAATTATGGAAAGAAAGTTGAATCTTCCAAGTTTGGTCCCTGTGGCTTCCCTTCGGTTTGAGCTGGGGTTAGCTTCCCTCCTCTCCTGGATGGAATGGAGATGGGTTTCGCTTTACAGATTAATTGTTGAACCACCAATAGAATCGCTATATCAAGATGTTCTTTTCCAACTGAACAAGGGCAATAACACATTCCTAAAAAATCTTAAATCCAGATCTTTGGAAATCCTTGCAAAAGCAGATTCTGTCCAAGAGACTTTGATCCAAAATCCCCTAAAATCCAAAAAGATGGGATTGAATCAGAACAAATGATAGGATGAGAACATTCAAAATATCCCAGTACTTTTCAACTTATGACAAGCCTAGATCACTCCTGCCTACCTATCTGAGAAAGCTCCCTGATCCGAGGATTAGAGCAAATTTTCTTAGATTCAAATTAAACATCTTGCCTTCCTTGGAGATTCTACACATACAAGATAATGTTACTTGTCCCAGTAATATTTGTCAGGAGTGTGAGTTAAATACAAAGTGCTCAACCAAACATCTCTTATTGGTATGCCCATGGACAAGGGAATTGAGGTGAGCTAGACTGCAAAGGTTTATTCATAAAGACACATTTTTAGATGCTGCATTTTTCTGGGAAAGAATGGGTTTGGGGAATTAAATGTTTTTGACTGTAGAAAGTGTTAAGATCCTGAAAGTTTTAAAATTAGGTGATAGGGTGATAAGCATTTGCAAAGTTTGAAATTTGAAATAATTACTATGTACCTTACATTCCTGCCAAATGAATTATTTTAATGTATTGTGTTATGATATTAATTACTTTCTTATTCCTCTTTTGTCAATTTGTAAATTTGATACTACTCTTTTCTTTCAAGTGCTTATTTTTCTCATTTTAAGTTAGCATTTTGTGTATTTTCTGGAGGCTTTCTGCTAGGAGATTGTGATCGACCAAGTCGAACGCAGAGGACAAGTCCCAACAGAAGCAAAAGAGCAGATCTTCCTTCCTCTATAATTTCCGTTATACTGGCCTTCAGATCTAAGAGAGCCGTCTCGGTTCCATGATTAATTCTAACACCGGAATGTTCTTTGGCCAAATGTTTGGAACTGTGCATAGGCAATTTTGTCCAATCTTTTGAGTGAAAACAGAACATTTGTGATGGGTCAATAGTTTTCTGGAATCAGGGGGTCTAGGTTGCCCTTCTTTAAGAGAGGCGTAATCCAGGCCTCCTTGATGCCAGTGGGAACAACAGCCTCATGAAAAGGAGTGGTTATCAAGTTCTGTGATGCATGGTGTCAGGGTATTAGCGAATTCTTTAAAAAAGTGTGATGGGAAATATGTCGCCCTTACAAGGTGTCGGCTTAAGCCCTTCAATAATCCCCAGAATCTCCTGTTCTGTCATTTTGGTGAAGGGTTTTATAGTTTGGACAGGCTCCTCCAAAATTGGAGGCAATAATTCAATTGGCAAAGATATTTTAAATGAGATAGATACATACATTTACTTTGTTTGATTTGACATTTGTGAAACCATCATCAATAGTCTATGGAGATTTTAATGTAAAGATTAGTACAGGGGGAGATTGACCCTGAAGAAGATGTAGTGTGGAGTGCACCACCATATGTCACCTCTATCTATACCAAATATCTGTCACCTTCTTCATAGAACATAGGCTGCAAGAGGTAAGCTGGTTATCTCGCTAATTGATTACCTTATAATTAATCTACAACAATGACATCAACTAATGGATATGGAAGTTGAGAACCCATAGTGCATATACTCTAAATATTCCCTCTCAACACACCTTAAAAGGAATTTTTGGGATAAGCTAAATGCAAAATCTTTCTATGGGAATGGCTTGACGGGAGCAAAACCACGCATCCTTGAATGCCTAAATGAAGGAAATACCCAAATGAGTTCATCATTGTCTACAAAGTACTGGCTAGGGCTAACATAAAATATGACACAAAAACATCTAGCACGGTATAACACTAATTGCAAACTAGCAAAGGAAGCTCTCTGGGAAGCCCTAAGGGCAAGGAGTATAAGAGAGTGTGTTTTGCATGGAGGCAAGTACATGAACTTGCTGCATAGGAGGAACTCATGGAAGCGATGGAAAACAACGATATGAGGGCTTTTTGGAAGAAAGTGGCAAAGCAGTCAATCCCTCTCTTTATTATCAATAGAAACCAATGTGCAAGTACTGGTATGGTTCTTGTATGGGTCTTGTACTTTGGGGACATATTTTCCCAAAACAATGGGAAAACAAGAATATTATGATAAAGAACCATACAACCTGATGGAGAACATGGGCTTAGGGATATCCTATCGGGACATTTTAAGGCAATCAAAGACCAGAAGCCCAATAAGTTGCTGACCACAGATGTTGTACCAGCTAACCTATTGAAGTCCATCATAGAGCTATTGGCTCACCTCCTCTCCATTCTTTGAGTGATGATTGTTTCCAATTTTACAGGAGACAGGTCATTACCAAATTCTTTTCATCCAATCTCACTTTTGGATGTCTCCTACAAAATATTAGGTAGAGTATTGTGAGGGTATTTAGTGGAATGAGTGAGGGCAGAAATATCATTGAGGATATGCTGCTGTGGTTCAGGGAAGGTCATATATTTCATATTACTGACAGTGAAATGCACTACCTTAGCAGGTGGTACTGTTTACTTGACCTTTAAGGACCTCTAAATCACGTTTGAATTGGTGGACACGGAACAGTTATGGTACATTTTAGTAGATATGGGACTTCCAAATGAGCTATTGATATTAAAATGTTTATTTCATACCAACACAGCGTGCTTAGTCCTTTTGGGCAGCTTTGGGGCCTTTGACAAGAGTGTTCTTGCCCTATTTTATTTAATTTGTAAACAAATGCTCCATACGTGAGTTTAGAACATATTACACCCAAGCCACCTAGGCTAGGTAGCAGAAGGTTCCCAATGTTGGCCCACACCAATGATCTTCTGATCCTAGCATGTGCTGGGGCAGTCCTCCAGAAAATCTTAAATGACTACATTGATTTTATGACCCTTAGGAAAATAAAGATAAACATGACTAAATCAGCCATACTTATAATGGGAGGGGGTCGGAAATTGCCAAAAGGCTTCTCTGTGAATTGATTCCAGCTTCATAAAGTACAATACTACATCAATCTTAACTCTCTCACAGAGTGCCCCAACGTTTGCTGTGCATAATGAGTTTGGGTTCGTTTTTACTGACAAGTATAATTATATAACTCTCGTAATGATGTGGCTGGCAACATGTGCAAATGAGGAAACCAGCCTGTCTAAACTGATATTTACTGATGTTCTTTCCCACGTATTTAACATCAGATGGCTTGCACAAGTACGATCTACCCTCACAGCCATAGATGCTGCCCATTGATTTGAACAGCCACACCTGACAGATGGCCACAGTAAAGAGAAGGTCTAGGCCTTTTTCTTAAACCTTTATCAGAGATATATTGTCGAATGGAGCTCATCCGGTAATCATGTCTCCTAAGCAATTGCTGCCTTACCATGAGTGGTGGATAGGCGTATCTCACTGTTTATTCGTAGTTTGCCTATGGTTTCATTTTCTCGTTTTGCATTCTATAAATAGGAAATAGCAGGGGCTTGGAATTGATTGTCCAACCTGCCCATTTGTCAAACAGATATTCAAATGGTAGGTGACTTCTTATTCTTCTGTCGTCTCTAAACTGCAATCCGTAAAAGAAACTTGTTTACAGTTTTAAAATCGAGGGGTTTTACCAATTTAGGCCAGCACTGTTATTCTTTTCACTGCTGCAAGACAAATGTATAACATCGGTGCTTAACTCTTTTACTCAACAGGGACTGCATCCGAGGAAGATGTACATCTCTTATCTTGAGGAGAATATCTCTGCCTCATAAAAAATATTAATATACCTTTTTACCTGAACACCTAACTTTTAACATCTCCCATTATGAAGACAGTTATTTAATATTAAACCACTGATGGAACCGTAGGAGCTGCACTGTGTGACATTTTGGGAATCTAAATGTATAATGTTTAATGTTTGTTTAAGTGTGTTTTGTTAGTTGAATGTGTTCTAGGATTGGTTTTAATAATCAAATGAACATATATCGGATTCTTACTCCTCTGAGTGCAATCTGGGGTTTAATACATTGTAAGGCAACACATGTAAATAATCCGGGGAGTTGGTACTCATACGTTCATTTTATTTTAAAGGCCCAAGACATGCAGGGGTTGTGCCTGTCTTGGGAAAGGCCTCTGCATTCATTACAAGTGGGGAAAGGCCCTTTTACGGAGATTCCCCAATTAGTGACATCCTGCTACTATCCAATTGGCTTATTTGCAGTTGGATAGGCTCTTTTGTTTCTATTTGTTTCCTACATTCTACATATTCCAATGCGTGTGAGCTTTAAATGCCAGACACTCCACCCTTCGCACCATAATTTGACACTTACGGGCCGATTCATGGAATAAATGTGCACCGAAAAGGGGAGCACAAGCATGAAAATCGCAGTGCACGCATGCCAAAGCCATGCACATCGATTAATGGAGTTCAGTGCGCTTGTAAAGCCTGGGATGTGCGCTAAAATTGTGGGTGGCGCACGCGGGCACACACGTCATTAAACAGCATGCACTACGCGCACAGGAAAAGTGATAGCGCAATGCACACAAGAAAAGTGGGCGTAACACGGGGCGTAACACGCGGAATGGGGGACAACGCGTGAAAATGTTGGCGTTATTGGGGGAAGTATAGGAGGTAAATGCTTGCAACGCCCACACGCGCACCAACAACACGTATTCATGGAATCGAACAAGGGAAAGGTGTGCGCCAAAGAAGACGCACTAATCTGGATACACGTACGTCAGCAGGAAGCTAGCGTAAGCGGCCCCGCGCAGCATAAAAGTGCGCGCAAACAACAAACAAGCTAAGACGCTATGATGAATATACCGTTCCTCGCAGCAGTGGTCGTGGGACACCGCAGGAGGAGGAGGATAGCCAGGCCCTGCATTTTTTTGCCCAGGACCAGCCTTTTTGGGATGCCTGATGACCAGGTGTATGGGAGGTACAGGTTTCCACCACATATAATCCTCGACCTGGTGAGTGAGTGGGAGGATGACCTCACATCACCCACCCTGTGCTCGCAAGCACTGAGCTGCTTGGAAAAGGTGCTCAATGTAATGCACTTATTGGCTACTGGTTAATTTCAGCGGGCAAGTGCCATAGTGGGGGGGGTGTCACAGGCCACACAGTCACGCTGCCTAAACCAGGTGTTGGCCATCATGACTGCACGCCTCTCAGTCCGCAGGCACATATACATGCCCAGAACACCTGCAGAAAGGCAGGGTGTGGTCCAGGACTTTTACGGGGTGGCACACTTCCCCAAAGTGCTAGGTGCCATTGATTGCACCCATGTGGCTCTACGTCCTCCCAGGGCCACTGAGCACATATATCGAAACCGCAAGCACTGGCATTCAATCAACATGCAGGTAGTATGTGATGCCAAGGGAATCATCACTTCAGTACATGCCAACTATCCAGGGTCACGCCATGATAGTTTCATTTTCAGAATGTCACCCCTAAACACAGGGACCTGGAAGCTGGGCGGCATGGCGACACAGTGCTGATTGGTGAGTATAAATACCTCTGCACATACATGCATGTCAGAAACTGAGTAATGGGAAAACCCCATTAATGATAGCCATCGTCACCTCCCCAGGGGACAGTGCCTAGCCTTTGAGCACCTACATGATGACGCCAATTCGGAACCCCACCACACCACCCGAGGTAAGATACAACACAGCCCATATTGCAACCCGAGGCATAGTGGAGCGCACATTCGGAGTGCTCAAGTCACGTTTTCGCTCCCTTGACCGCTCTGGTGGGCGTCTGCTATATGCGCCCCCAGTAGTGTGCAGGATCATAGTGGCAGCATGTGTCCTGCACAACATTGCAACCTGCTGGGGCGTGCCGGTGGACATGGTGGTGCCCCCACATCCCCAACCACATGCACGGCCACTGCGCATGGGAGGTTAAAGGGCACGTGGTGAGGCAGCCCGTACCCAGCTGGTGGCAAATTACTTCACCTAAAATCCCACCCCTGCAGAGTGCACACAGCCCTGGGCCTACCAGCTGACAATCAATGATGATGACAAAAGGGACAGTCAGCTGTCACAACCATACCAGCTTGAGATTGTTCACCTGGAAGTGTTACATTGTATGCATCCCTACCTGCTCAAAGACACCCAATGCTGTGTCACAAAAAGACACACATTCATGCAGCATGAATGACTACCCCTTGCAAAATACCAGATCAAAATAGTGCCATGTCACCCAACCCCTCCCCATCTCAGCTACCCAACACATCATGGCATGGCATGCAATGTGAAAGCAACCAAATGAATGCACAACATGGCACAAGTGTCACAAAGTGCACTGTCCCTAATGTAAACAGGCCACAGACAATATGCTCTCAGTAATCAATAAGAAACAGCACACATGAACAAATACCAGCAACACAAGACATCAGTACAGGATGAAACAGTGCCAATATATGACAGCAAAAAATCAAAGTAATGCAAGTGTAACAACCTGATTAAGTCAGCACATCGACCCCTTGACCCCTTCCAACTGCAGAGTGTTGCTGTCAGGCAAATGTGTCAGTGTACTTGTCATGATGCCTGCCCCCGGGAAACCAGATCAGGCCCAGCAACCCCGGAAGCAGGCATCATGCCATTTTGAGCGCGCCCAAAGACCCCAGCTAGGGGGCGTTTGGGTGCAGTCCTGCCGCCTATGGCACCAGGATCATAAAATTGAGTCAGTCCTGGCGCCATGGGCGCCAGGCTCATAGTAGAAAACCCACCTGACACAGACCATGCTGCAAAAGGCTTCAAGCCAAATGAGGCTTAGGAGGGACTATTTTACCTGAGGGACTACTTTTTACTCGGGTGGGGCTATGGAAGGATACTTACCTGGGACTTCTTCCAAGGCTATTTAAACCACGCCCGATCAACAGCACACGCTTTGCGTTATTCTGCATTCAGCAGCGTAACGCTCACCATGCCTTCAGCAGCTTCCAGTCTTCAGCCACGCCCGCTTCAGTCCTGGACCACCTGGAAACGAAAAGAAAGAAGGAGAAGAGGTTTAAACTTGAAACCTTACCTGAATCCTTGATCCATCGCGCCGTCGATCTTGAAGAGAGAAGTCATAGCACGCGTGCCGCCACGCACCTCGCAGCGCCGCGCTGAACTCACCATCCAGTGCAGCTTTTCCTCACTCCATCGCTTTTTTTGCTTTCTGGATTTCAGCCTTGTACTGATGAAGGTGCTGGGTCAAAGTCGATCTGCTCAGGGGGGTTTTGTCTTCCCACCATTTGCGTTCTAGGGATTTATATAGTTGTTTAGTGGTCTTCAGTTCAGGTGTGTACCATGGTTTGCAAGAGGGTGTGAGCCACGTCAAAGGCATCGGGGGTTAGTTGTTCATTGAGTAGGTTGGTAGGGGGAGGAGACTGAAGGAGTGCCTCGGCTAGGTCAGGGAGGATTATTAGTTTCTTCCAGCATTTGCGTAGATTCAGAGGTTCAGGTTCAGGTAAGGGGTAGCGGGTTGGGTGAGCGAATGGCAAAAGAAACAACATATGGAGGAGAGCGGGATATTCAAGTGTGACTGCACAAAACACAGAACAAGAGGGAACGCTGTTTAATAATTGTAGACTAGATGTTTGGAGGGCACTCAGGGTATAGTATCCTGATACATCACATCTGGGTGCAATTATGACATATAAGATGAAGGAAGATGAAGACCCTATTGCATATATTCAGGATATTCAGGAGAAAAGGCAACTTTACACTCAAGAGCCGTGGGAAAAGACAGTGGCATTATTTTAACACATTTTATGTCAGGGGTTGCCTGAGCCAGTACAGAGACAGATTAAAAAACAAGTAGGGATGGTAGCGAAGCCATGGGCTGAGAAACAGCTGACGATAGCACACCAATATCAGTTATTACAAGAGAAAAAACAAAAAGAAAGATGAGAATAGAAAAATAGAGGAAGTCAAATTAGTTCAGATATTTTTTCTAAATTTTTCATAGAAGAGGAGGTATTGACAAGCAGAGGAGGATTGGGAATGCAGGAAGCAATGGGTGCTTCATAGGTGAATAGTCTGCACCTGATGAACTAAGGTGGATATGGGTTTACACCACGACAAAGAGGTATGGGTTGTAGAGGAAGAAGAGGCAGATTTGAAAATTATTAAGGTGGGGTTCAAGGTACACAGAATGAGAACAAGAATGCTCAGGGAGAATATTACCAATGAGGGACTAATAGGAGACTTCCTCCAGTATGTTAGAACTGTGGAATCATAGGGCATATTGCACATGTATGCGGGAGCCAAGGGCATGTACAGAATGGACAGTTCTCTAGAGGGGTGGAAGCTTACCCTCCATCATATAGTACACAGGTCAGAGAAGGCTTGCCCAGGATCACACATCTTTATCAGACGCAACTGCTGTGAGTACAACAGGTACCACAGCAGGGCCAAGTACAATGAATCCAACACAAGAGCAGTCACAAGAAGCCCCTATGCAGACACAGCATTATGCAAACACAGGAAAAATATTGACACCAGAATAGGATGTGTCACTGTGGTAGGAGGAAATCTTTTCACAGGGACGGGGATGAGCCTGTATCCACAATAGTAAAGCTTACTCGGTGACTTGATGTGTGAACTTCTATCTGTGACACCAGACCCCTAAGAGGAACCAAGGGTCAATGTGACGATAGGAGGCAAATCATTTTCTTTTCTTGTAGACACTGTAGCAACTTGTTCGTGTATACGAGAGGGAAAATATCCAATGTCAGGTAGTGCTATGAATGCTCAAGGGTTCTCTGGAACTCCAAGTCGAGTTCCTTTTAGTGATACATTACCAGTCTCCGTAGGAGAATGTGACATGTCCTTTCCCTTGTTATATTCACAATAGACACCTGTTCATATTTTAGGAAGAAATGTAATGACAAAACTTAACATCACAATTTCATTTACTGATAAAGTAATAATGTGCTCCACTTTTGGAATACACTATTTAAACGTGGGTGAGTTCATACTGGCGTTTACAAGACAAGCAGCTCTGCGAGGCATTCTAGTAGATCCAGAGAATTTTCTATATGGAGTGAGCATTTTACAGACATGGGTATCTGGACTGATGGGAACGATTGTGAGAATACCTAATGTGTTTCTGTTTAGACCACACATATGTATGGATGAGGAATGTGGACAGACTATTGCTATACATTTGGAAGTAGTCATAGGGCCTCATTACGACCCAGGCGGTAAGGGGTTTACGGCAGCGTAAACAGCGCCGACCCTTACCGCCTGAGTACGAGGTCCCTTAGCGCCATGGCGGATTTAACACCTGCTTTTAGCAGGTGTTAAAATCCATGGCGCTAAGGGACCATGGAGTTAATTACGCCACCGTAATTTACGGTGGCGTAATTAACGCCTTCCCCACTCCCATTATGCCCTATGGGGCAAAAATGGGAATGGGGAAGGGTAAATGGGGATTGGGGACTTACCGCCCCGCCAAGGTCGGAATGGGGCGGTAAGTCCGCCAACCACCATGGCATAAACGTAGTTTACGCCATGGTGGTAAAGTCACGGCCCAGGCGGTAACTTACCGCCTGGGTCGTAATGAGGCCCATAGTATGAAAGGAAATTGCAATGCTCAAAGGAATAGACAATGAGGGTAGACCATGGAGAACAGTGATAGCTCTTGAGGAAGGCTATAGATTGACTGACATAACTGATGATGATATGTTTGGGGAAGAACAAAGTGATGATGAAGTGGTGTTATGAGCATCACATACTGCATAAGGATAGAGAAAAGGGAAGTCCCACAGAAATCACAATAATGCGGCAACGACCAGCATTTTTTCAGGAGGAACTTGAAAAGGTGCCAAGTGCCTAATGGATCACAGGCCCTTGTGAATTAGGTTTATTGAAGGGGATAGGAGAGGTTAAAATCAATCGTAAGCCAGGAGCAAATTTACCTCAAGCAAAACAGTACCCGTGTCTCGAGAAGCTGATGAGGGTCTATTTCAGACTATTTCAGCGTTGAAGAATCAGGGGATTCTGGTGCCATCAGAATCATTGTGTAATACCGCAGTGTATCCAAATAAGAATTCTAAAGGGGGGGTTGTGGATATTTATCCAGTATATGAAACCTCTTAACCAGATCATAGATGTAGAGTTTCCTTTAATTCCTAATCCGGCAACAATAGTATGCAGTATCCCAGTGGAAGCCCGATATTTTACGGTTTTCGATTTGAAAAATTCATTTTTCTCAATCCTGGTGCACAATTGCTCACCAGATTTGACTTCATTTACGTTTTGCCAACAAAGACTGAAACATACTAGGCTGCCTCAAGGGTACTGTGAGTCCCCATCAATCTTTAACAGGGTCCTACAGATGGATCAAGGTAATATTGATCTCAAAAGTGTGGTGATACAATATGTAGATGACATCTTGATTTGAAACACCACAGAAGATGAGTGCAGACATGATTCTGTTCAGGTGACTATTCTAGCAGACAAGGGATATAAAATAGAGCAGGATAAGCTACAATACTGCCAAGAAGAGGTATTATATATTGGGCAGTTGATTTAGAATGAAGGAAAGAAAGTGACACCTGAAAGAGCTGAGGCAATTATGAAAACCTCAAAACCAAACACAGTGAGACAGATGCAACCATTTTTAGGTTTATGCAAATATGTGTTTGATCTTAGCACATATACAAGGCCCCTTCTGCAAGCATTAAAGAAAGTATAAGTTGGTAAAAACAAAACTAGAATGGACTAAATAAATGGAGGAAGGATTTGAAAAGTTGGAAAAAGCCATTTGTACAGCCCCTGTTTTAGGAATTACAAATTATGCTGAGGAATTTTATTTGTTTTTACACACAAATGGGACAGTCATGACAGCAGTGCTTACACGGAGAACCACATTGGGGTACAGAACTTTGGCATATTACAGTGGAATTTAGGACCCAGTTATAAGAGGACACTTCCCCTGTGAACAATCTTTGACAGCTGCCACGTTCACGATTGAGAACTCTACAAGTATTGTCATGTGCTGCTCTATGACCCTCTTTGTGGAGCGTGCTCTTTTTGCCATTTTAGGGAAACCAAAGGGCACACTGACATCCCAAAGAACTTCAGCGCATGAGGTAAAGATTTCTAACCCAGCAATTAAAATCATAATATATAAAATAGTGAACCCTGCCACATGTATAGCTGAGCCAGTAAAAGAAGGCCATCATGTGAATGAATGTGCTAAATTTGTTGAATTTTATGATGATATACCCCCTGTGAAGGAGAATGTTTTAGCGGGAGGGGAAATTCTCTGTATTGATCAGACTAGTGTGGAAAGGCATTCAGGCACTGCAGTGATAAGAGAAAGGTTAAATTGAGAAATTTAAGTAATGGTGAGTGCAAGCAAACCGCCTCATTTTTCAGTGCAAGCAGCAGAATTACTAGCACTTATTGTTGCACTTGAGAAACATGAAGGGTAGGAAGTGACGGTGTACAGTAATTGTAATTGGTTATTTATAGCACGCTTAATACCCAGAGGTTTCTAAGCGCAGGCCTGGGGATCGAAACTGTGTCGCTCTGCGTCGTCTTGCCTCCACGGTGAGCCAGTTGCTCCTGAGCTATCAGTGACTACGCCTATGTGAGATCAACCGTACACGCTGGATTGTCACATTGTAAACGAAGGTGCTCTCCGCGCAGATAACTCTCTCCAGTGCAGCATTCATCCTTATTGGAAAGGCTCATTAAGGCACTACAACTCCCAGTGGCCATAGTGGTTTCTAAATGTGCAGCACATACTAAGCAAACAAATTGTATCTCTTGCGGGAATGAAGCTGCAGATGAAGAAGCCAAAAGGGATGTATATTCACTAGAAAATTTGAGTTTTGATACAGAGACTATTAAAGAAAATGTAGTTAATACAATGCTAGTGCAAGAAGTTGTCGATGACTCGATTAATAGGGATTCAAGGAAGTGTGCCACAGGAAGAACAGGAATTATGGAAACAAAGGGGGTGTTCTTTATCCCACAGGGAAGCATAATGGCAGCAGGACAGCACTGGAAAGCCAGTGATGCCAGTAACGTCATTAAAAGTTGTACTTGAACAGATACATTACCCAGTGCATGTAACTAGAGAAAGACTTGCTGCCAGTATTGCAGAAGACTGGTTCATTCCTAATATGTTGGAACACGTTGCAGTATTTATGGTGAACTGCATCTTGTGTCAAAAGGTTACTGATTAGCATAAACTTCAAAAGAAACAATGTTCAGCCTTTGAGAAAAAAACACTCCCTTGGCGACTACTTTCATAGTTAAAGGTTTCTACTATGATAGTTGTTGTGCTCAATGTCTGTTGTTGTCCGCATGAGTAATTACCCAATCGCTATGTGGCTGTTACACAGATTCACAATAGAAAAATGAGAAATATAATTGGGAATGGCTAACTCAAATGCGCCAACCTTACTTACAAATTAGTTCACAGGTGAGTCTGAGTCGAAAATAGTTTTTAATGAGTTTCTTTATTTTCCAACTTAATTTTGGTTCATTGAATAAATCATATAGAGTTGAGTTCACTCTTAGTTTTTTTCAGTACCAGTTCAGTGTTGTTTTCACACCTTATAATGGATCAATTCTTGCTTTACAGTACAAGTTCAGTGTTATTTTCACACTTTTAACCGATCAATTCTTGCTTCACTTTGAATTCCAGTGCATTGACTTTTGTTCCTATTATTGGTTCTACTTGATAGTTCCTAACTCAACACATGTTTCCCCACTGTTATTAACAATGGGTCCTCAGGAGATGGAACTTGTTTTTCTAACTGACAAACAGAAAAAATGAATAAAACAAACTAAGTGTGATTCCTAATTACTAAAGAAAGACAGACAAATATTCAATGCTTAATGGTTTGAAACTTGTTATTAAAAATAATATTTTTTGTAACTCACCCTGATTGATAATTTGTTTCTCAATATCCATTTTTTGGTGATAGCTAAGTGCGATATCTTTTTCCTCTTTATGAGAGATGTTGATTTATTATGAGCGTGCCTTATTTTCTTAGTTTCAGTTTTCTAAAGAGGCAAAGGGAGAGAAGAAATTCCGTTTTTTATTCAATAAAATATTATGTGGGTATTTAAGGTAATTGGCTTGGAGAGAGAGCATGTTGATTGTCTAGCTGATAGAGCAAAAATAGCAGGTTTCTTACCTTATGCCTTGATAAGCGTGCAAGAAGTTTCCCGAGCGAGTAGTCCGTGTTGTTGTGACTTCGCTCGTTATTTTGTTAGAAAACGGAACAGTATGACGTCATTACGTTGCACTTCACAGGATCTGGCGCAGCGTGATGATGTCTTCACGTATATTCACATAATTGTCGGCCATTTTGAATTGGGACAAATTGGTTCAGGGTTGCTAGGACACGGATATATGTTTTTTTCTACCTATTTTTGGATTTTTGTTTCGGATATTCATTTTGTCAAACTTAGAAGTGAATTCCTTTGTGGTTATAAAGTAATAACTACTTAAACACAATAGTAATTGCCTTTTAATACAAAATAAATCACATTAGTATTTCAACACGTGTTCCACAGTATGCATATACTGAGAATGGCTGGGGTAGTAATACTGTCATGATCTCTGCTTCCAAAAGAACAGGACTTGCCCAACTCCTTTGGAAGCAGACCCATAACCCCGGTTCCGAGTGCCAGCCAGTCCCAATTGGGACCTTTTGGACCCTGTCCTGGCGCCAGTGGCACCAGGCTCATAAAGATGCCCCGTCCCAGCGCTGGAAGCGCCGGGCTCATAATGCTTGGGTGGACTTACCTGCAGCAGACCATGCTGCTTACTTACCTGCCAGTTGAGCCCCTGATCCTCTTCTGTTTGGGACTACTTTTCCTGTTGGGTGGGGCAGGAGCCACTCCCTAGGTTCAGAACACTGGAACTCTTCTGGAAAGCAGGAACTCTTTTTTTAACTAGGCGAGGCTGTGGAAGGAGACACCTAAGCACTACAGGGGGCTATTTAAACCACACCCGATGGATGAATCTTGCTTTGCGTTATTCTGCATTCTCTGCAGCAGAACGCTCATCGTGTCTGATCCTGGGCCTAAGGGAACAAAGGCTTACCATCCTGGAATCCAGTCTTCAGCAGCACCTGTAAAGACAAAGAAAGAACAGGTTAGCACTACGGTCTTCAGTGGCAGCGCATCTCTTACCTGGTCCATCGGCTGTCACCAACGCCTCGCGCTGCATTCCGGCATCTGAAAGACAAAAGCTTACCTGCTCTTCGCACGCTCCGGCGGCCTTCGCCGCTGCATCCCGCATCTGAAAGACAAAAGAAGGTGCGTTTAAAGACATTGGGCAACTTTATTACTCATGTGCCATTACTCCTTTCCACGCCGAATCCAGTGGGTATTCCAGCACCCTTCAGCTTCTCTAAAGCTCCGAACTTGTACCTGCAAGATAAAAGGGACAGTTAGTGCGCATCGTGAAGCAGGCTATAAGCGCTTACTTACGTGCTTCCAGGCGCTTCTATTCCTCACGCAGGTTCGATCCTCAACTCTCATCAGCCCGCCATCCGCCATCGCCGGAACCCTGCAAAACAAGAGATATCATTACAAAAGACTTTTAAGACATTTGAAGTGCCCAGAACTTACCGTTCGTGCAGTTAACGACGGACAGCAGTCCTCTGAGGTCAAGAGGCCTGCACCCTTATCCAGTGAAGAAACTGGTTACGGCACCCTGCCCCGAGGCAGATGGAGAGCTCGGCGTTCACTTACCTAAGGTGAGGGCGTTAACCTTTGGGGTTCTACAGGAGAAGAGAAAGGGAAGAGGAGAGAGGCACCCAATAACCGCAGTTCATTAATCCCATATTTTCTATCTGCAGACATCTTACTCTTCGAGTCAGACATACAGTGCACAGAGGTCCAGCCCAAAGAGCCAACCGTGTGTTACACATCACCTTTGAAGATACGGCATTCACCCAGTCAAGACCGGCGCCTCTGCGGGAATCAGGTGAGCGTTACAGAACGCAAAGCCTACCGCAAAACTCCCACCCAGGCGCTATGGAAACATCGGATACCGACCAGCTAGCCCAGTTACTTGGGGAACTAAGAGCAGAAGTGCATGCAGCCCGTCAGGAAACTAATGCTCTAAGAAGGGAACTTAATATTTCCAAGGAGCAAACAGACGATCTCGCTAGACAATTGCTACAGTCACAAGCCGGACAAACTCCGTTACCCGCATCAGGGGCAAATCTTCCTTCAACATCCTCTACGAACCCAGTACAGATCAACCTACCTGGGAATGTACCTCTGGCTCCGCCCGAACGATTTTCTGGTGACCCAAAGAGGTTTGCAGTATTTATTAATCAGTGCCGGTTGCACTTCTTATGCCGGCCAGCAGCCTTTCCAACTGATCAAGCTAAGGTAGCTTTCGTGCTTTCGTACCTTAGTGGCAATGCGGCAGACTGGTCGATCCCTCTAGTTAATCAAGATGATCCGGTTCTCCATGATTTTCAAGCTTTCAGTTCAGTATGGAAAAACTGTTTGCAAGACATTCACAGGGGCAGGCCTTGGACAATGAGCTCCTTTCATTGCGACAGGGTAATCAAGACCTTTTGGCTTATATTGCGTCTTTCAACAGACTGATAGTGGAAACTCGATGGCCTGAGGACAAAAGGATTACGCTGTTTTATAGAAGTCTACGTGGAGAGCTCAAAGATGTGTTAGCCCAAGTAGTGAATCCCCCGCAAGACTGTTCGGACTATATTGACTTAGTCGTTCAAATAGACCACAGACTGCAGAACAGGAAGGCCGATCGTTCCAAGTTTGATGCTCGAGTATTTTCCAAACCACCAACTCTTACCAAAGGAGTAGACTCCGGGGAACCCATGCAAATAGGGGGCCTGAAAGGACCACTAACACAAAAGGAGCGGGAAAGGAGAAAACAGCTGCAATTATGCCTCCATTGCGGAAACTCGGGGCACTTTCTTCGAGACTGTCCGGTGAAACCAGCCAAGAAGGTAGTAGGAGCTGCAGTTACCAGGGTTACAAACTCTGAGCAGGGAAACGACCTTGCCCGACAAGAATAGAGGTCCTCTTGCCGAGCGTTAAAACCAGTTCTGTGACCTCGAATTTCGTGATACCCATGGTCCTCATTAGCCCTGAACATCCGGATCGATTACATGCGATTGAAGCTTACGTCGACAGCGGTGCCATCGGCAATTATGTGGATCATGAAATGGTTTTGAGGATGAATCTGACTCTTTGTCCAAAGGCTGTAAAGGACGTCATTACTACGGTGGATGGTACGGAGATAGCCTCCGGACCAGTAACGCATACCACCCAAGAAGTGACGCTAGTGAGTCAAGATGGACACCATGAGAAGATCGTGTTCGATGTGATCAAGGCCCCTCAGTTCCAGATTATTCTAGGAATTCCTTGGTTAGAGAAGCACAATCCTCAGATCGATTGGCGAGCAAGAACGGTTCAGTTTCCAGAATGTGTCTCTACTTGTCACCCTCGACCTGGTGTTGCACTGGCAGCAATTTCTTCGGAGGCTCCCCAGTTACCTCCCGAATACCTAGAATTCCAAGATGTTTTCCGGAAGGATCAGGCTAACTCTCTACCTCCTCATAGGTCTTATGACTGCCAGATAGACCTGATACCTGGATCTACTCCTCCTTGTAGTAGAATTTATGCCCTCACCGAGCCTGAGAATCTTCACCTCCAACAATACCTGGATCAATACCTAGCGAATGGGTTTATTCGTCCTTCCAAGTCCCCTGCTTCCTCAGCTTTGTTCTTCGTTCCAAAAAAAGAAGGGGACCTTAGAACTTGTATAGATTATCGCGCCCTGAACCAGATCAAAGTTAAGAATAGATATCCGTTACCTTTGATCCCTGAACTCCTGGACCAAGTCAGAAAAGCATGCATATATACAAAGCTGGATCTTAGAGGAGCCTACCACTTGGTACGAGTAAAAGAGGGCGATGAATGGAAGACGGCCTTCCGCACCAAGTATGGGCTATTTGAATATCAAGTCATGCCCTTCGGACTTTGCAATGCCCCGGCCGCCTTTCAATATTTTATAAACGATGTCCTCAGAGAGCTCATAGATGTGTGTGTTGTTGTTTACATTGACGACATCCTCGTTTATTCTTCATCGGAAACTGGACAACGGAAACACGTGAAAATGGTCCTCGAGAGATTGCATCAACACAAACTTTTCGCTAAGTTGGAAAAATGTGTTTCCAACGTGACTGAAGTTGAATTCTTGGGATTCATATTATCACCTAGCGGAGTGCGTATGGATTCAAAGAAGGTCGATGCAATTCTCAAATGGCCATCGCCATCCTCCGTAAAAGGTGTTCAAAGCATGTTAGGCTTCGCTAACTTTTACCGCAGGTTTATCCCCGAATTCTCTCGAATATTCCAGCCCATCACCGCCTTGTTAATGAAAAACAAACGTTTTGAATGGTCTACCGAGGCGGAACAAGCTTTCCAGAATTTGAAGACTCTATTTATCTCTGCACCGATCATAAAACATCCTCGCCCAGAACTCCCCTACATCGTTGAAACTGATGCTTCGAGCCTTGCCATGGGGGCAGTTCTATCACAAAAGGACCCAGTAACCAATCAGTTGCATCCCGTGGCATTTTGGTCCCGCAAATTCTCGCCTCCTGAAATCAATTACACTATTACTGATAAGGAACTTCTAGCGATCAAGTCCGCCTTTAAGGCTTGGCGGCATTATCTTCTGGGGGCCCGACACACCGTTACTGTGATTACAGATCACCGAAACCTGGAATATTTGAAAACCGCAAAAGCTCAATCCTCTAGGCAACTCCGTTGGGCACTATTCTTTGCCGAGTTTGACTTCATAATTACCTATCGACCTGGTACAAAAAACGGTAAAGCTGATGCCCTTTCTTGGATGGGAGTGGAAGAACATTTGATCAATCCTAAACCTGTACCTATCATTCCCGAACAAAGAATTCTGGGTGTAATCGCCACACAATCCATAGAGGAAGTTAAGGATAAAGCCAGGCTACTGGTAACTCCAGCAGATATACAGAACTGGCATCTGCAGGGAAAGGACTTTACGGTGAAGGACAACCTATTATATTTCCAAGAACGGTTATACCTGCCCAGCACAGATTTACAGAAAAAGGTAATCTCTTGTTATCACGATTCTTTAATGGAAGGACATCCCGGTATGGCCAAAACCTCGGAAAAGATCAAGCGCTACTTCTGGTGGCCGTCTTGGAAAAAAGATATCAGAGACTTTATAATGTCCTGTGGAGTATGCGCCCAAAACAAGAGTCAAAAGGAAAAACCAGCCGGCCTCTTACGCCCTATTGACATCCCACCTCGCCCTTGGCATACGCTGTCTATGGACTTCATCACCGATCTACCTCCATGCTCCGGATACAATACGATCCTAGTAATCGTGGACCTATTCTCCAAGATGGCGCATTTCATTCCACTCAAAGGCTTACCAACAGCACCAACTCTGGCCCGAGAATTTCTCGAAAACATCGTCCGACTGCACGGTTTTCCTTCAGTTCTAATTTCGGATCGAGGTAGTTAATTTATTTCTCATTTTTGGCGAAGTTGCTGTCGGTCGGCTCAAATTGATGTGAGACTTTTGACCAGCCACCACCCTCAAACCGACGGACAAACCGAGAGGACCAATCAAACTCTGGAACAGTATTTGCGCTGCATGCTACAACAAACTGAAAAAACTTGGAAAGATATCCTTTGGATAGCCGAATATGCCTACAATAACTCTGTCCACTCGGAAACTGGGAAGGCCCCGTCTTTTGTTTTATACGGTAGTCACCCTCGAACCTCGGAGTTGGATCCACTCCAAGATCTTGGAACACCAGCAGTAGACCACCTGCATTCTACAATCACCCAAGCCTTTAAGGAAGCCGTTTCTCACCTTCAAAGGGCTAAAGAACAATAGAAGAAAGGAGCAGACCAACATCGGAAGGAAGCCCCCCAATATCAAGTAGGAGATCAAGTCTGGTTATCCACCAAATATCTCCCTCTAAAAGGACCACGCACATTCAACCCAAGATACCTTGGTCCCTATTCCATCACTACCATAGTAAATCCAGTAGCGGTCAAGTTGGACTTGCCCCCTCACATGAAGATACATCCGGTCTTCCACGTCTCTCTATTAAAACCCGTGCAACCTCAAACCCGACTAACTAAATCTCCAAAACCTATTCTAGTTGATGGAGAACTCGAGTTTGAAGTCAAAAGCATCCTGGATTCCAAGATCTCCAAATCTAAACTATTTTACCTGATTGACTGGAAAGGCTACGGTCCCCAAGGAAGATCCTGGGAACCTGCAGAATATGTCCACGTGCCTCGTCTAATCAAAAGATTTCATCGAACATTTCCTAACAAGCCAAAACCCCCAGAGAAGCCCGGTTTGGGAGGGGCCTTGAGGGGGGGTGCTGTCATGATCTCTGCTTCCAAAAGATCAGGACTTGCCCAACTCCCTTGGAAGCAGAGCCATAACCCCGGTTCCGAGTGCCAGCCAGTCCCAATTGGGACCTTTTGGACCCTGTCCTGGCGCCAGTGGCACCAGGCTCATAAAGATGCCCAGTCCCAGTGCTGGAAGAGCCGGGCTCATAATGCTTGGGTGGACTTACCTGCAGCAGACCATGCTGCTTACTTACTTGCCAGTTGAGCCCCTGATCCTCTTCTGTTTGGGACTACTTTTCCTGTTGGGTGGGGGCAGGAGCCACTCCCTAGGTTCAGAACACTGGAACTCTTCTGGAAAGCAAGAACTCTTTTTTTACCTAGGCGAGGCTGTGGAAGGAGACACCTAAGCACTACAGGAGGCTATTTAAACCACACCCGATGGATGAATCTTGCTTTGCGTTATTCTGCATTCTCTGCAGCAGAACGCTCATCGTGTCTGATCCTGGGCCTAAGGGAACAAAGGCTTACCATCCTGGAATCCAGTCTTCAGCAGCACCTGTAAAGACAAAGAAAGATCAGGTTAGCACTACGGTCTTCAGTGGCAGCGCATCTCTTACCTGGTCCATCGGCTGTCACCAACGCCTCGCGCTGCATTCCGGCATCTGAAAGACAAAAGCTTACCAGCTCTTCGCACGCTCCGGAGGCCTTCGGCGCTGCATCCCGCATCTGAAAGACAAAAGAAGGTGCGTTTAAAGACATTGGGCAACTTTATTACTCACGTGCCATTACTCCTTTCCACGCCGAATCCAGTGGGTATTCCAGCACCCTTCAGCTTCTCTAAAGCTCCGAACTTGTACCTGCAAGATAAAAGGGACAGTTAGTGCGCATCGTGAAGCAGGCTACAAGCGCTTACTTACGTGCTTCCAGGCGCTTCTATTCCTCACGCGGGTTCGATCCTCAACTCTCATCAGCCCGCCATTCGCCATCGCCGGAACCCTGCAAAACAAGAGATATCATTACAAAAGACTTTTAAGACATTTGAAGTGCCCAGAACTTACCGTTCGTGCAGTTAACGACGGACAGCAGTCCTCTGAGGTCAAGAGGCCTGCACCCTTATCCAGTGAAGAAACTGGTTATGGCACCCTGCCCCGAGGCAGATGGAGAGCTTGGCGTTCACTTACCTAAGGTGAGGGCGTTAACCTTTGGGGTTCTACAGGAGAAGAGAAAGGGAAGAGGAGAGAGGCACCCAATAACCCCAGTTCATTAATCCCATATTTTCTATCTGCAGACATCTTACTCTTCGAGTCAGACATACAGTGCACAGAGGTTCAGCCCAAAGAGCCAACCGTGTGTTACACATCACCTTTGAAGATACGGCATTCACCCAGTCAAGACCGGCGCCTCTGCGGGAATCAGGTGAGCGTTACAAATACCTCAACCGAATGGTCAGTTTCCGTATTTACATATTGACAATATTGATATGCTGCAGACATGTAATAGATATAGGTATCTATTAGTGGTGGTGTGTCCCTTCTCTAGGAGGATCGAGGTGGGTCCATGTACATACCCTGATGCCACTTGCACAGCAAAGTTGTGAGGTGCTAAGGTCGGATAATAGGCCACATTTTGTCAATTAGCTATTTGAGCAAGTAGGGCTTCGATTAAACATAAAGAAAAGGTTTTCTTCTGCTTATTACCTGCAAGCGAATGGGATATGTGAGATACTCAGCGGCCTGCTCAAGGAAAGGATTTCCAAGATCAAATTGACTTTGAAAAAGGGATGGTTATATTGCCTACCCTAGCCTTATATGCCCTTTACAATTAGCCAAGATAAGACCACGACCTCACCCTGCGCAAGCTAGTTACGGGTTGTCAAAAGAGAATGCCCCTTACAACTCCATCTATGAGTAGAAGTGATGCCCAGAGCGTAGCTAGAACTTTAGGTGATGAGATGCATGATTGTTTGACATGTATGACCTCTAGTATTTCTTTCATTTCAGATCAAGTCAAGCGCCAGGCGAGTCGGTCTAAGAACAGAGAAGAAGATCATTCGGCAACCAAAACAAGCAAACTATTACCATCACCTAATTTATATGTTGGAGACTTAGTGTTAATTAAAAATGTTACCAGGAGGTTGCATGAACCACATTTTCATGGCCCTTTTATTATTGAAGAAGTGTTCCCATCTGCTGCCAAGGTACAAGGAAATAGAGCTTGGCTGCACCTTGCTGATGTGAAGATTTATAAAGGCAAGACCTTGCCTCCCACCACTGCCAATCCAGAAGCAAGACAGGAAGAAGAATTTCAGCATGTGCAGGCCCGATTGATGACCAAGAAGGATGTTAAAAGAATGAGTGATTAATACATACTTTGTTTGGACTGGAATTCAATGGACACTCCTTATGGATATGTTAGCAGACAGTGCAAGGACTTTCTGAGAGTTCCAGGAATTTTGAAATGAACTTCTACAAATACGCATTGAAACAGAAAATAATGCATCAGAGTTATGCCTAAATATAAGTTATTGATCAGAAATTGGAAACAAGATTAGTATCCAGATTCATTTTGTGGAGAATATTTGTGTTAAGTGATCAAACATATGGTAACTGCCGATAATGACATTCATCAACTTGTGCTTGTGGTCTTTGCATGTATACTTCAGTCTTAACCTGCTCATGTTAAAATAAAAGTTAATATTCACTCTTTCTTGCAGAAACCTAAAAATGGTCCAGTGATAAGAAGACTCCTTATTGGCTCACATTGTACAGTTGCAAATATAAAGAAACTTGATGATTGTATTAAAAATGAATAATGAAGAGCGTGGTGTTGTGATAGAGAATTAACAAATTCAACAAGTAGTAGGGTGGCGTGAGAGATGGATGCCCAGATTCTTATGTATAATATTGCTTGCCTGATTATTTTCTGATTAGGCCTCATTACGACCCTGGCGGTAGGGGGTTAACGGCGCTGGTAGAGCTGCCGGCGTGTTAACCCCTACAGCCACATTACGAGGTCTGCTCGCGGGACCCGCTAAGGAAACCTGGCAAAACCAGGCGTCCTTAGCAGGTCCTGTAAGCAGAGCAGGATGCTAACAACTGCCGGTCATTAATGGGCCATTGTTAGCATCCTCCCCATTCCCACTGAGCCCTATAGGGGCTAAAATGGAAATGGGGATGCACCGGGTCCGGGTTCCCTGAATGGGGAAATACTGGGCCCTCCAAGGTCGGGAAGCCCAAACCCGGTACCCGGTAAGCGAGTAGCCATGCCGCAAAAAGCGGCATGGCTATCTCTAATACTTGTAATGAGGCCCATTGTCTTTCTGTTCCTCATCTTTCACAGACTCTATCATCTTAGTACTTCCGCTGAAGAAGTCCCTATGGTTCTCCCGACTGTGAAAATGACTTTGACCTACTCTAAGATTTCTATACAGATTTTTGGAGACACAGATCTAGAAAACAGAGCGCACATGGGGAATAACATGTGGTACCAACACATGGGAAAAGTGGGGGGAAAGCATATAAGGAGGGTTGCTATTTCTGCTCTATCATCCCCTATGAATAAAATACAAACTTTAATTACCAGTGAGGTTCCAGAGCACGATGCAAAGTGCCTCAGTCATCTTGCAACATGTACAACTCGAGGAAAATTCCAAGGAAGCTGGGCGACCTTGCACTGGAGATCAAAATGGTTGTTTTCATACTAGGATGACTACATCAAAACACTACAAATGGAAAAAGAGCCTGGATGGAAGAGCAAGATGTGAGCCTGGATGGAAGAGCAAGATGTGTGTGTATCCTTCTGCAGGACAGGATGAGGGGATCATTGAAGAAATTAAGGGAATGAATTTCCCTGATGTGACAGAAATAGTCAGATCACCTAGATGTTGGGAAAAAACTCAATTATTGATCTATGGATGAGTGAATTCCAAGAAGGGATGGGAAGGACGAATGATGTCCTGTTCAGCTCACTTGCTGAAAACCCATTACGTACAAGAGGTGAACAAGGTGAATGATGGGTGTTTAAAGTCATGGGCCAAACACCCCAAACTACTGACATGGGTAGAAGACAAATCAGGCCCAGTAGTTGTAATCCCGTTGTGTAATGCAACACTGTGCTTCCGAAGACACAGAAAGAATCACGTGGGACGTAATAAAGAATTCAGAACCACAATTGATCTTCCTAGGATGGGAGAAGAGACAGCCGTCCTTATCGACCAATATTAGGCTTGTGGATCTAGAGTTTAGATGATGTTGCCCAATGATTGTGGCGGAGTATGTTCTTTGGTGCTCATCCATGTTCCAGCATTAGTGATTCCGCAAAGTGACCGAAAAATTGGTGAATTTCCAAAAGTGGATTCCCATTTGAGAAAAAGAAGATCACTTGAACTTGTCCATCGGAAAAGAAGAGAGCATTGTTTCTCAGCAAAATCAATAACAGCGTATGATTCCATTCCTGAGGAACACTGGTTGTTCAGCAAGACTGCCACAACATTGACGACTATATTGATGCCTGAGATTCAAAGAGTAGCAAACGCCAAGTAGCTACAGATCACCAGATGGGAGCTTCTGCAGGCAATCAATGCTACCATAAAGGGATTTAACGTTATTAAGGAAGAGCTGAGGGCCATAAAACTGATGACCCTCCAGAACAGATATGTCCTTGAATTTATCACAGCAATGCTAGGAGGAGTTTGCACCAAAATCAGGCCATCATGTTGCACATTTATACCTGCTCATGATGAAGAAAATTGGACCTTGACAGAGGCCATAACGTTGTTGACAGACCTGCATAACAAGATGGAAGATGAGAAAGATGACATTGAAGATGTCAGTTGGTTTTTTCTCCCTGTTCACGTAGATTCCTCAGTGGTTGGCAAATATATTCAAAATTCTTGGAGTAATATCAGCGTTGGTGATGTTCAGATTCTGTGTAATCAGGATAGTGATTGCCCAATGCAAGAAAACGGCAAAAAAGGTGGTACGACTGAAGATCATGATCAATGTCAAACCTGAACAGAACGCCAAGGAGCTGACTGATGAAGCTGTCAGAAAATATATAGAGGCTAGCATTGTAGCACCAGAGGGAACAAAGTTTTTGTATCCGAAGAATCATAAGAATTACATGGAATGATGGGTCTAATGTACCCCAAATGGACAGTGTAATTACATGACCTGGAGTCTAGATGAACATGTTGAATCAGCCGGCACCCTGAGGGAATGATGAAGATATGGACACCAAAGAAACACTTCTTCAAGAAAACATATCAGGATGTGGAAACAATTGAAGAGGTGGCTGAGGACTCGACCAGAGCGGGGGGATGTAGAGGAACAGCTTCATGTCTCTGCAGACAATCCCACCCCCTACCTCCTATATGTTGGAAGCCTGAGATTTTGTCATGTATGACACCAGAGGTTGTGTCAATACCGCTGTGTATATTCGAAAGAAGGTACCCATTGAGACAACCCTATCAAATGTATCACCAATGGGATGATAATCTGAGGGAGGAATATGAAAAAGAGCAAAGAAAGAAGTCTGTGACATCATAAGAGAGTATGAATGACGTCTCAGGATATTGGTTGAAATAAAGAGTCAAGTGAACTTTTTAATAAGAAAAAGAAGATTACACCTGCACAAACTGCTAAGAGAAAAAAAACATTCAATAATTGTACAGACGCTGAAACGCAAGGTAGACTAAGTCATCATAGAAGCTGGCTACATGTAGTGAATAGAATGCAGGCAGAGCCATCATTGTATAGGAGTGGACATCAGTATCATGAATTATAGTAAGCCCGGACCCATAAAGAAGAAAGGGAGAATTGTGTTGCGGCAAGAATAGCTGACGTTGTGAAGTTGCATGGAGAGGTTGTCCAGCCTGTCAAGACTGAAGCAGCCAAGGCTGGCTATCTATTCTCGAAATAAATAAACGTTCAAGGGATGAATCATCGCATTTTAAGGTGCAGAGAAAGAACACAAAGAGTGCCAACTTTTATTAATTTAGAGAATTTAAGACCTGAAAAATTGGTCAAATCGTGGTCTCCTGTCACGTGAGCCAAGGATGAAAATAGAGTCGAACTTGGAGTCCCAGAACACGATATTGGTTGAAATAAAGAGTCAAGTGAACGTTTTAATAAGAAAAAGATGATTACACCTGCACAAACTGCTAAGAGAAAAAAAAACATTCAAAAATTGTACAGACGCTGAAACGCAAGGTAGACTAAGTCATCATAGAAGCTGGCTATATGTAGTGAATAGAATGCAGGCAGAGCCATCATTGTATAGGAGTGGACATCAGTATCATGAATTATAGTAAGCCCGGACCCATAAAGAAGAAAGGGAGAATTTTGTTGCGGCAAGAATAGCTGACGTTGTGAAATTGCATGGAGAGGTTGTCTGGCCTGTCAAGACTGAAGCAGCCAAGGCTGGCTATCCATTCTCGAAATAAATAAACATTTGAGGGATGAATCATCGCATTTTAAGGTGCAGAGAAAGAACACAAAGAGTGCCAACTTTCATTAATTTAGAGAATTTAAGACCTGAAAAATTGACCAAATCGTGGTCTCCTGTCACGTGAGCCAAGGATGAAAATAGAGTCGAACTTGGAGTCCCAGAAAACGATAGTGAATGCCCACACTCCCATTTATTCCCAGAGACAAGGAAACTAATTGGGTGGGGAGGTAGAGTCAGGACCATCTCCTTGCACCTCGATCTGGGCTTACGTGCTGCTAAATGAACTGAATGTTCCAGACATGGCACAAGCGTGCAAACCAATTGAAGTGGCTCATATAACAAAGGTCCTTATAGTTTAGAGACCAATGAGAAACATTTTATCTAAAAGTTTTAAAGATGACATGTTTTACAGGTAGACTTTCATTGTGCACCTGATAGTGGGCAGCCCATTACAATCGTAGTTCATATGCAATGTGTACTTAGATGTTCCTCTCAAGCCTATGCCGATCCCCAGTAGGTTTTTATTATTTACCACATAGAATGACGTCAACTCTGACGTGTTTTTTTGTATAAAGTCTGTGTTGTGTGAAAAGATCATGGAGTGAAATTGAGCGTACGTCTGTTGATGTTTGTTGTAACACCCTGTTTTAGATAATTGTTAATAAAACAGTGCTCTGCCATTTTCCTGAGTTGGTTTGGTTATTTGGACTATGAGTTATTCTATTGACCCATCCATTCCATGCATGTTCCTAAAGGGCCATAAGCTCAGCTAATCTTGAATTGCTCCAAATTCTCAAAGCACTGCACCAAGCCTTGCACCCAATGGACCAGAGCTGTGTCATCTCCAAATAATCTCCAGGATAGTTCCATGGCATTTCAATTGCCCCCATAAGCATGTTTTGACATGCTTCCAATGTCGCCATCCAATAGCATTTCCTTGCACTAGCCTCATGCCTTTTCACACTGTCACATAACTGCCACACGCTTAGCCACCATTGTCGGAGAATACCTAAGGCCACCGATGTTCAACTGGACATTGAATTGTCTGAAACCTCTCCTAATCTCCCAAATCAACCCTAGCATTTGTAGTAATTAGCTCCAGTTCAACTTAGTCACTGCAGACAGTGGCCGGAATAAGCTATATGTCAGTGCTGTTACTGCCCCTATGATGTTTCTTTTTCAAGACAAGCACATACATACATATCGACTTGCACTTGTATCCAGATTACTGATGCCACCATAATAATGTATCATTGGACACTTGGTTGAATGCACATTTTTACAAACACTCTGCACTATTGTGGAGTGTTGGCTTCAATCCCTAGAGCGTAGCCAAATGTAGAAGGGTTTATAGTGATATAATCGAAAGCAAAAAGGTCGAAAGTCAAAATGTCGAAAAAAGAATTTTTTTTAATGACTTTTTTTTCGAAATGGGGGGTTCACCCCCAACCCCCCCTTTTTTTTTTACCCATTGTTTTTATTCCCGGACCCCAAAATAAATATATAATTAAAAAAAAGAGGAATTCAACTTTTTTTTTTCCGACATTTATTTTTTGACATGTTTGTCTTTCAACCTTTTTTTTCGATATTTTGACTACACACCTGTAGAAGACTACTGGAGACCACCACATCTGTAAAGCACCCCTGTTTAGCCACCATTTGCACCCAATAAAAATGTAATGGTCTCTGCATCAAAGAAACAGACTCCAGCCTTCTCAAGACACAGCATACATACCACACAAGCAATGTTTAATCTTGCACTGCCAATGACATATTCCTCTGTTCTGTTCCTGGTAATCTGACTAACCTATCTACATACCCAAATATCTTTTGTGCAGGACCGGAACCGCAAAAAATCAACAACAATGGTTCTTCCTTCTTTAATGTAGGCCAGGCCATTTGTTTTTGTTTTTTATTTGTTTATTAAGTTGGCTTTTTGAACGGTGCAGAGGTTTTCACAAGCTTCACTAGTACACTTGTAAGTGGGATGAAAAGGGGTTGCTTTCTTTGAAGCTGACCTTCCTTGGTTTCATTAATGATTCAGCTGAGTGTTTGTAGGCCAGAGACAATGGGGCTCACTACGGGTTTGGCGCTGTGGGAATAAATGTGGAGGTAATACTGTCACCGCCACCAGCGTTTTTGGAGGTAAAGTGCAGGAGTTACCTGAAGCTGCAGGTAACTCCTATACTTTACCTCGAAAGAATTGCTGGTATTCCATCGGGTAATATCAGCGGCGGTAATGCCAGCAGAAATCCCCAATTGCGTACTATGGACTTCATTAAATAGGGATTTACACTGGCAAAACCTCCACTTGTAATCAGGTGGTAATACCGTCAAAGGTAATACCTCCAGTGGTAATACTGCCTGACCAACTGGTGGCATTGGTAATTCCATTTGCTAGTATTCCAGCAGATTTACCACCATAATACCAGCAAATTCATAATGAGCCCCATTAATATGTTTATTTTCCACTTCACCGAGGTGCCTATGTAATATGAAATGATTTTGATGGGAGAGTAATATTTCTAGGGTGAGGCCAATAAACATTGACACTAGAGGAATTATTGGTTGAAGGGGATGTCATGTCCAATGTTTTTAAACTGCATACTCTGCGCTGATGATCGATCCATAGGAACAGAAAATGTGTAGGGGACATGAGGCCCCAGAAGGTTAGAAAAAAAATTATATCCACAGTTCTAGGTTTTGTATGTCTGGGTTGGAGAGCAACCAGGATACTGGCAAATGTTGTTACAGTTTCCGGCGCTCGGTCCGGCAGCACTACTGCCAGATTCCGAGTGCCAGAATGTCAGTGTAAATCCCCATTCATGGGGGTCCCATAGGACATTGCCGGTAATGGGGGCTTTTTTTGCTGGTAGGGCATCTGGCTTACCTGCAGCTTTTACCCAACCCACAAACCCGTAGTCGGACCGTCCGGTAAAGTGCCGCTATCCACGATACTGCCACTTTTTTACCAGACTGCTTGACTTGGAATGAGGCCCAGAGTCCCTTACTAAACCCCACCCAGAACCCAACTGAAACTCCCAGTTCAACCTTGACACCTGTGCTGCAATACCTGAAGCATCACATTTAAAAGTGCAAGTCACATTCCAGCCATCCAAACTGCTCACCCATGTGCAGACCCATACAGCAATACTGTTTTACTCGTACTATGCTATCCGTGTGCCCTCTATGATAACAACAACTCAACCTCCCCCCTTGATAATGGCTAGGATTACATCTTTTTAGCATATAATCAAGTCACTTTCATCATTAATTCTGCATGCTGTATATTATTCATTGATGTCCCATCTGTTCTGGTGTTGGAAATCATGGTGAATTTGTTTGGTCAATATCAATTTTCAAAAGCATATTGAATTCTACATGTTCCTTATTCACATATCTTTTCCATTCAAATCAGGGATTCATTTCACCAAAATGCCATGGGAAGTGGAAGTGACATCACATGACCCTTGAACTCTGATGACATAACAGGGAGAGATGTCATTTGGCCGCACCCCAAAATGACCTCACTGGAAGCAATGGAACACAGCCTTTCACCCCTTGACAAAACAGAATGTGGATATCGCATAGCATTGTTCCTAAGTACACTACGAAAAATATAGTTACAATCCGTGGTTGAAGTGTACAACAAGAAGTAGTGGAACTATGCTCCCTACGGGCCTGCCCCCTTCCCCACAAACCCCATATCCACCCACAGCCACACCCATGCACACTACAAAACTCCAAACACATGCACCTGCTGTTAAAGGGAACGTTCAGTGCAGGGCACGGAAAGTGCAAGTTTCTACTTCTTCCTACACTTTTATTTTAAAACAAAACCATTCCAGAACGATTTCTTTTTAAAATACATATATAGGAACGGTAACATGAAATTAAAAAAAGTAGAGGAGCACCGCCCCCAACCACTTCGAACACTTGTTACGATATCACTGTAATGTCATGTACAATTCATAGAAGAATGGATCACCATGTGTATCGTTAATATCATTGTCTATAGGCCCATATTATCAAATGTGTGTTAATGCAAGCAGACGCCCAAGTCCAAATGACAATGTGTTATTATATAGCACTTACACTTAAGCACATTATAAAGAACAACTATACATTCAATTTCACCCAACTTGTTTTGGTACTCATAAATCAATCTCAGAAGGATAAAAGGCTGAGTTGGCCTTGCCAGGATTCAAACCTGAAACCTGCAGCTTGCACACACTTCACAGCAGAGAGCGCTCAACCCACTGACCTATCTCACCAGCTATAGCTATTTTATCAGCTATAGTAAATTGAACAATTACATGTTTGAATATTCTCAAAGTCAAAAAGCAAATTACACTCTGTAGTGGATACCTTTACACCGGTAATTGAGATTTAACAGCAGGCCAGTCCATGTGTGGTTCTAGTGCAAATATTGCCACATGTCAAGCCTGAGTGGATCTACTTTTCAGGCTTCAGAGGTTGGCAAAATACATACAATTGGGAGGGTTCATAACTGTTTATTAAAACAATTAGAGTAGCGCAGGGAAAGCCGCACGCTCACGTGGCATCCCGTACTCCGGGTACTCGTTACCTCATACATGCAAACATACTGAACAGCACGCCAGGGAGATAGGAAAGATAGACACATTGCAACAAAGCATTAATTGTGGCACAATTAATTCAAAGTCCACTTTATGAAATAAAATGAAATGAAATGATATTTTATTTATATTGCGCTCGTACACAAGTGTTTCAGAGCTCGACCAGGCGAAAAGGGAGGAGAACAAGGCACAACAACAAAAAAACAGCAATCTTTCTTGGCCCAGTGACATTTAAGAAAGCACAAGTGCATTGAAAAGGGAAAAGGGGGAATGTGCATGGAAGGGGGAGTGGAATGTGTGGAGATGAGAGAAAACAGAGATAAATATCACATAAAATAAATAAATAAATGCATAAATAAGGGTGATAAACCATGGCAGTACATTCAGCAAGTGGCAGGTGACAGTTAGTCAGATAAGGTATAATTGATAAGTTCAGAAGAAAAGTGGGAGGGGGGCTGTATGGGTGCAGATACAGAACCCTAGTGCAGAGGGTGGCTTGGAGGCAGTGCAGGAGGGTGGCAGGGTGAGCGGGTACCTGAGTCCGAATGACAGAGGGTGGCCAGGTGCACAATGCCAAGAGAAGAAACTGATCAACAGGGGAGAAGGGGGGCAAAGGCAGAGGCAAAGAGGCCTTAAGATGCTTCCGGAACCGGAGATGGTTTTCCTTCCGGAAGGTTGTTCCAAATGGAGGCACCAGACGAAGACATTGATCTACCCACAGCTCGATTCTTTACAAAACGGCTAACCCTGACAGAGTTAGAAGTAGAGGAGCAAAGGGCTCGGGAGGGGAGGTATTTACGGAGGGATAGTTGAAGGTATTTTGGACCCGGGCCCCGGAATGCCTTGTGGACAATGCAGAGGGTTTTAAATGTAATCCTTGCATCCACTGGGAGACAATGAAGGGATTCCAGGGCTGGAGAGATACAATCCCAGGGCTTGAGGCCAAGGACAAGTCTTGCATGTGCTATGGACATACATTTCAATACTGTACATAACACTTTTAGGCACAAGGATGTTGTAATTTCTCTCGATGATCTTAACAGAGACAACAGCAGAAAACAACATGCTATAACTGCGAAAAAATAAAAATAAAGTCAGAAATGGATGCTTATTCTACCCTAGATGGTTTTTGGAGGGTTTTGGCTGCATTGTGAATTTGAGGTGTTTAAGAACAGACTTAATCAGTGACTCTCCCCCTGAAGTGTGCCTGAAATACACCTTTAATGAGTCTAGCAATTATTGTATATAATTCCAGAAAGACAAATTATTTGTTATCCCTATTTTTTCTTATGTGGGTCACTGCTCAAAGTGTTACACTTGTGGAAACCCCTGTTTTTTTAAAATTTGTTTAAGAGGCCCGAACAAGAAAGCCAGCCACTCCAGAAACAAAAAGTCACATGGCACTGGTTACAGCCCAGGAGCTTACATTAAACCAACTTTAAAAAAAAAAAAATTACAAAAAATACTTTGTTTTCTTCTTGGGGTAGCAAGGGAGACCACACGGGTAGCAAGAGAGACCGCAAGGGTAGCAGTTGCGACCCCTGGCGACCCCCAAATGACGTCCCTGAATTGCTCTCATGTTATAGTTTTTCTTGTCTTTCTTTTTACCAACAGACAGATGCGTCCAAACAAAGCAACCCGAGCATGTTAGGGGAAGCTTGAGTAGATACTGCTGCGCTCCGTTAGACGATTTATTTAATATTAATTGGTATCTGCAGTGTCCAATGCGGTTACTTCTGTGTGCTTCGGGTCACGTGTGCCACTAGAGACGGCTTATCTAATCACATTCATGCTCAGTGTCAATGTCTGGTCACGTCTTCCTTGGGTCCTCGGTCTCCCAGCCTATTTAGCTGCAGGACCCCCCATAGAAGCCTAGGCTCTTGGGTTCAGCTGCATATATCAAATACACTTAGGCATCGGTGATCATTGTCATCTATTGTCGCACTCCCCTCCAAGATGCCCCTCTGTGCTGTTGGTCGTGGTCCAGCCTGGCCTTCCTATGTGCACGTGCAGTGGGACATGGCGTTAAATATCAGCAGCAGTAAGAAAAGAGAACGGGTTCACACAGGCTTGCCCCCGTTTTGACAGAAGCCCAAAGGCGGGAAAGAGCGGAGACGTCGATGCACGGAGCGATTTTGGCACCAGCGTGAGACTTCTTCGCTTCCTTTTTCCTCAGTCTAATTTTCTCGGTGGTGCCTCACTGTGGTAGATTGCCGCCTTCTTTCAGAGCTCCTGCCCGGCCTTACGGTTATTCTCTCGTACTGCCTGCCTGCATGGCTTTTGTTTGCTAAAGAAAGCTGCGTTTATGTGAAAAGCAAAACACAAAATACAATAGTTTATTTTTCATAGGAATTCAGCCGAACTTGTTTTCAAGGCTGGACAAAAATCAAAGGAGTTGACAACAGGACGCACTGTTCACAATGACTAAGATGCAGAGATGTGGACATATTGTCCACACTCTTGTTACGCAGTTTTACGTGCAACACCAGTCTTTTTTCTGGTTGTTTTTTCCCATTTTAGGTTGGAGGATGGAGTCGCCCTTGTAGTGTTCTCTATGGGAATTCTATTCTCTGATGTGACGTATGGCTTTTGAGGGATGGCACGGACATGCCACACACCTGGACCCCTTTGAAAGAGGCCCCTTATTTTGTGCTACACTACTGGGGTCTAGAGAGAAGGGAGATTATGAAAAATGTTTTCCCTGTGAAATGATGTGATTTCCTAAATTAACACGGGACGCTGGTTTCATGTTGTTATGTAAAGGTATGTTTATTGCTCATGTCCGCAGTTAAGTACAATATACAAATGACAAATCCAACTTGAAAGACCACTGGCCACCCGCACTGTGCCGGCCCAATCCTTCCTCTCCAACTGTCCCTCATAGGACCACAGATACACCACGTTTCCAAACAGATCAAAGCCACACACACACACACACTCACACACACACACACACACACACACACACACAGGGTTCCATGACATCATCATCCATAGTTAAACATGACTATATCTCTCCCTCAGTTGCACCAACCACAATATCCAAAAGAGATCAATAATGCATGACTACAAATAGGACAAACACATAGACTGTGAAGAATTCGACCATCGGCACAGGGACCGTGCACTCGACTGGGCTTTTTTGATTTTGTGGAAATGAAAATGAATGATGGGAGATCAACCTCCGAAAATGTGCAAGGCCATTCCGCACACATTTTTCCTGCTCATCGCATGACAAACGCATAGTCATGTGTACTCTGGGAGGACACAGCCTACATATGCCACCCTCCACTGTCATGTTCAGCTGGAATGTGACAGCCACAGGTACATCAAAGCATCTCAAGAAGGAGGAAGGTGACACCTTCCTCTGGCCATGCACTGCCTAATTAATATATGAAAGGCTCCATAAATCAGCCTTCCTATTGTCAAGACTGCTTGTGGCAGTGCGATCTAATAGGAGTTAATTGGAACAGTCCTGCGTCAGGCTTGATCGCAGATTGGACAAGGGGAAGGCAGGACTAACACCTCTTGGATATGCAATGTGTCAACTTGAAGCTAGTTCCCTTCCCTCTGTACGAAGGACAGTGAATGGTATGTCTGGTTCCACTATTTACTGTAGGCAACCCCTGCAGAGCGGAACCCTTTCAGAGGGACGAAGTATGTGATTTGAGGGAGACAGATGTCTGTTCTCACCACAAACTTCAAGGGAGACCTGGATTTTGATTGTGAGCCACAGGGCTCAGTTAACCAGAGAGACACTTTGTTCTACCATAGACATGTTGTCACCTCTTACCTTTACTGTTGCAAAGCACTCTGGTCCTGACCTCACACATAATAGAAGATTGTTGGTAGGGACCCAGGATTGGTTTATTAATGTAGGCTTAGCCTGCACCAATCACTGGAGCCCATTTGGCTTTAAAAGAGGGCTGAGCTTCTCATTTAGAAGATCATCCAACCACTTTGAAAGGAATACGAAGGACTCATTTGGACCCTGGTTGAAGGTACAGTCTGCCTTACATCTTCCACTAGTGCAGGAAGGCCAGAATTTCCAAGATGGAAGCAAGATCCCTCCCCTAAACATCTCCCAGGGAATAGATGGAGATACCGGACTCAGAGGACCCATCTAGCAGCTCCATAACCAGTACCCTTCCAGCACACAGCGTGCCCTGCTAGGTTCTGCCAGCAAGGCAAGCTTCCTAGGTGGGAAGTGCCAGAGAGTCTCTGAACAAGGGACACGGACGTTGCCTGCAAATACTTTCCTCAGCTTTGGGCCGACTGCCTTATAGGATGACACAAGCCCTGCGAAGAAGCTAGGAGGAGTGCCACAACAAGCATCAATCAGCGTCCATCTTTTAAGGACATTTACGAGGCAGTCGAGCAATCGAACCATGACCAGCTACACCACTGAATGTTGTCACACTGCAGTCAATAAAGCTGTCTGAAATGCCTCAACCAGCGTTCCAGATCCACAAATTAACACAGAGACAATTCTTGACCCCGAACTGCTTTGTAGGCTGACCTGAAGCTGTCCGTCCTGCCTTGCTTGCCGAACTTCCTGCTACCTGATACCTGCAGCTGTCTCCCATCTTGAACTCTGTCACAGGACCTGCAAAGCATCCAGAAACCAACTCGATGCTGTCGAGCATCGAGATCATCTCAAGCACAAAGCACATTGTGGTTCTGTCCCCCTGGTCCATCTCCGAAAGCCCCTAGTGACAATTACGACACCTTGACCCCTTGGTGTTGAAACCAAAAAACCTTGAACATTTAAGACTGATTGCTTTACCGACTACCCTCCTGTCAATATTCAGAGTGCAGCCCTTTCCTTCTTGAAACTGTCGGTCCTCTGTGTTCCTTTACAGGGTGGTTGTATTTTGTAGTGTGCTAGAACTGTCTGTTGTAATAATAATAAAGTAGATATTTGTATACAACCTTGACTGGACAGTCCCTTTATTATTGGATATTACTTGTATTTTCGCTGTGTTGCAACTAACAAATGATCCACAGCCTTGCAGAGCCTGCCATTCTGTCCACATTAGCAAAAATTTGACAAGGAGGATTATAATTTACGTGTTTTCCAATCTGTTCGGATCCTTTCTGGTGTACTACAGGTGTGTGGCTGATGGTTTAGAAACCAATATGCATCTCAGTAACACTGGTTTTCCCGGAAGTTGATTCATCACATACATACCTTTGAGCACACACAACCAGCATATAAGGATCTACCAATCACCACTGTGCCCCATACTAGCCAACAAAACCACTATCCCCACAGGTGAAATCACAATAAGCCGTACAGTGGGGTGCATGGCCAGATAACACTGGATAAACAGACATGGAATTCAGGTCTGCAGGTAACATGTCTAATAAGCCACAACACACAACTTAAGCATATTCAATCAGCACTCTACCATTAATTAACAACCCAATAAGTTATTAGAGCACACTACTAAACACTTGTGTCGGGATGATAGCTCAGGGGCAACATGCTCGGCTTGGAAGCAAGACAATATGGAGCACAACAGGTTCGATACCCGGGTCCACGCTTAGAAACCTCAGGGTATTAAGCGTGTTATAAATAATCTATCATATCATAACTTGACTACAACACCCCCAAAAACATGCAATATAACATTCTAAATCACCTTAATACAAAAAAATGTGGAACCCCCCTGCATGTTAGTGCACCGTCCGACATTGTGCTGCAAACTGCAACAGTTCCACCAAATTTCGACCATGCCAATCTTAACACAACTGACAACAACACCTATGCTGGGCATACACTGCCCACATATCAAACAATAGTCTTGGCAAAAATGCCATCCTACAGAGGATACTTTTGTGATGTGCCTTAGAGAGAGTGCCAAGAGCTGCAACATCCCCAAACCCCAGTTTTTCATTAAAATAATCTCACTGTTATACCAGCTAATGAGATCATTACTGGCATAGCGCTGAATCTCCCCCATTGTGATCATAAGATTTGAATTTGCAAAGGGAATAAGCTGTACCTTATTGTACCTTATTGGAGAAGACCAGACCAGATGAAGGCCACAAGCGACTCATTTGGGAACACCAATCAGTAGGAAATTGCCTAATCCAAGCAACATCAGAAACAACATCAGAGAGACCAACCACTGATGGTCTAGGCAATCAGGTGACAAGAGCATGTGTCATCACTTGTGGTTAGTGGCTTCACTTTCTGTCGTTAACATCAA